>NC_140581.1:267590178-268795178 GCF_964204655.1 Triturus cristatus
CTGTAAGGCTTTGATCAAGTCGGCACGAATGGTGGGGTCGCGCAAATACCATGCATTGATCGGGGCCACTCTGCCATCCCCCCTCGGGAAGACATCGAAATGCAACAACAATGGGGAGTGGTCTGAGATACCCCGTGCCAAATGGCGCACCTCCCACACCCTCCCTGCCTGGGCCGCCGGGACAAGGATGTAATCAAGCCGCGAGAGGCTACCATGGGCCCCCGAGTGGAAGGTGTACTGTTGCAATACGGGATGCTTTAAGCGCCAGCAATCCACCAGGCCCAGCGTGTCTAAAAGGCCGGGCAGCCACGCCTGTGCCCGGGGGAGGTCCCTAGGGGGATGGCGATCCATAGACCCAGAGGCAACCGCGTTAAAGTCCCCTCCAACCACCAACAGGCCACCCGGAAGGTCCAGAAGGAGGCGCCCCAGGTCCGCAAATGTAGTGGCTTGTAACCCAGGCGGGACGTACACTGATATAAAGATAAACACTCTACCCTCCATTCGTCCCACCAGAACAGTGTAACGTCCCCTCTCATCATGGCGCACCTCGTCAATCTCCAACGGGAGCGAGTTCTTGACCATAATACCCACCCCCCGCGAGCCCGAAGTGAAGCCGGAGTGGGCCGCCAAACGATATTCCCGCCGATTCATTGCATGAAAGGTGTTACCTATAAGGTGTGTCTCCTGCAGGAAGACAACATCTGGAGAAATACGTTTTAAATACTGCAGGACCACACCACGCTTAATCCTATCCCCCAGGCCGTTAACATTCCATGACAACACAATCAAATCCCTACCCCCCATCATACGTCAAAACAATCGGTCGCCCCCCACCGAGCATCTTAAAAACAACAAAACGGTTGCGGGTTTGCCTTGCGGTGCTAACAAACAACACACCCCCCCCACCCCCCGGTCCCAACAGAACTCCCCCCTCCCTGCACCCCTGCATGAGCCCAGACAGCCCCCCCAAAGTGCAGTGTGCCTGTCGCCCCATAGCTAAGTACTAACTAGTCCCCCCGAGGAGGAGGGAAGCCCCCAGCAGACCCCACCCGACCTCCATGGGAGGGGAACATACGAAAGCAATATATGGTAAAGGAACAATATCCAGAGCAAGGCCTATACAGTCACCCCTCAATTCTGATCCGGCGGGCCCTCCCCGCCAGCCGCGCCCCCCCCACCCCGATCTCCAGGCAAAGTATCTAACCAGTCCCCAGCCACCTCGGGCCGGTCGAAGAAGTGCGTACGGCCATCCACCTCCACCCTCAGCTTAGCCGGAAAGAGCATTGAGTACTTGAGGTTTAGGTCCCTTAGGCGACGTTTAATACCAAGAAAGCTCTGTCGCTGCTTCTGGACCGCCGGAGTAAAGTCTGGGTAGAAGTGTACATCCATGTTGTCCAGCCTGACCGGTCCCTGTTGCCTGGAGGTCTGGAGAATGGCGTCTCTGTCCCGGAAATTAAAAATCCGGGCAATAATAGGCCGCGGCGGGGCACCGGTCTTAGGGCGGCCCCCAGGGACCCGGTGGGCACGCTCCACCGCAAAAAGCTTACTCAGCCCCCGGGGCTGGAGATGGGTCAGGATCAGTTCTTCCACGAAGAGATCTGCCGCCTCCGCCTCTCGGCCCTCCGGCACACCAATAATGCGAACATTGTTCCTCCGGGCCCGACCCTCGGAATCCAACCAGTCGCCGGTCCATCAGGGCGCTCGCCTGGCCAAGCCGGCGCACCTCCTTCTGGAGGGCCACCACGTCCGTAGTGAGGCTCGTTGTGGTGTGGGCCAGGGAGTCAACTCGGTCGTTCGTTTTTGACAAGTCTGCCCTCACAAGGCCCACATCCACCAGGACCGAGTCAATTTTTTGCGCCAAGGTATCGAAACGCTGGTCCACTGAGGCCTTCATCTCTGCGATGGCGCCCATGACGTCCCGGAGGGTCAGATCCACCGGTTGGGCAGGCGCCTCCGTCGGGCCCACCAGGGATGACCGCGATGTCTCCGGAGAACCCTTCTGGAGCGTATAGCGATCCATACTATTGGCCTGGTGCGCCGTGCCACGGCGGGTTGTCTTCATCTTCGCCCGGTCGCCATCTTGTTTGGTGGACATGCTGGCCCTTCCACCGTCGTGCCAAGATCTCCAAACGGGCCGCCACACCAAATCACGGGTGTCAGGGGGGGGGGCGGGGGCGACCACCGGGCCGCGGGTCAACCCACCGCCGGCGGGTCAGCCGGGCACCTGGACAAGGCAACACCACCGCACCCCGCTCCGCAGCCCGACCCCGCCTGAGGCAAGGAGGGCGCAAAAGCGAAAGTGAAAGTGCGGGGTACGCGAGTCGCCCAGCCCCGCTCGCCGCTGTTATTCACTTCGTCCCCGGATCGCCCCACTACTCCAATCCGGGGGGCCGGCGAGGAGAAGGCCGCAACCTTCAATCGATGCTCCCACCGGTGTTCGGGGTCCGATTCGAGCCCAAAAAACGGGTGGCGCCTCAGCTCGGGTTCACCGACACAGTCCCCTCAACAAGGACAGGATATCGGCAGGATTAATTCAGGAGGTCGCGGAGGTCCTCGGGAGCCTCGCACCTACGCGGCCATCTTGGTTGCGCGCTAGGCTCCTCCCCTGACATGTGCTTTTTTAAGAATCTGAAAAGTGGATTCAAAATGTGTCAGACTTTAAAAGTACTTATCACTTGCCAAAAAAAAGAGTAGTAAGTGTGCTTTCAAATTGGCAAAGAAATTTCGTTTTCTGACTAATATGAAAACATGACTCTGTGTGCAAAGAGGAATTACAGGCAGAGATTTATTGCGTATTGCTCTGGTAATTTTACAGTTGCATTAGTAGTAAAGGGGGAACTATTTTTTTTGTGCAGAAGCAGACTCTTAGCACACACCCAGCTGCTTACCCTGTGGAATCATGCACAGTATTCACAACCGAGTGGGGTTTGAGGTTGCAGTCAGTAATGCAAATACATTCAGCATCACTAAGGCTGGTTGCCCTTGCTGGAGTGTAGTCAGTCACCCAGGTTACACATGTTGGTGGTCTCAAAAAGCTGTTTGGACATGTGCTTTTTTAAGAATCTGAAAAGTGGATTCAAAATGTGTCAGACTTTAAAAGTACTTATCACTTGCCAAAAAAAAGAGGAGTAAGTGTGCTTTCAAATTGGCAAAGAAATTTCGTTTTCTGACTAATATGAAAAAGTGACTCTGTGTGCAAAGAGGAATTACAGGCAGAGATTTATTGCGTATTGCTCTGGTAATTTTACAGTTGCATTAGTAGGAAAGGGGGAACTATTTTTTTGGTGCAGAAGCAGACTCTTAGTACACAGCCAGCTGCTCATCCTGTGGAATCATGCACAGTATTCACAACCGAGTGGGGTTTGAGGATGCAGTCAGTAATGCAAATACATTCAGCATCACTAAGGCTGGTTGCCCTTGCTGGAGTGTAGTCAGTCACCCAGGTTACACATGTTGGTGGTCTCAAAAAGCTGTTTGGACATGTGCTTTTTTAAGAATCTGAAAAGTGGATTCAAAATGTGTCAGACTGTAAAAGTACTTATCACTTGCCAAAAAAAAGAGTAGTAAGTGTGCTTTCAAATTGGCAAAGAAATTTCGTTTTCTGACTAATATGAAAACATGACTCTGTGTGCAAAGAGGAATTACAGGCAGAGATTTATTGCGTATTGCTCTGGTAATTTTACAGTTGCATAAGTAGGAAAGGGGGAACTATTTTTTTTGTGCAGAAGCAGACTCTTAGCACACAGCCAGCTGCTTACCCTGTGGAATCATGCACAGTATTCACAACCGAGTGGGGTTTGAGGTTGCAGTCAGTAATGCAAATACATTCAGCATCACTAAGGCTGGTTGCCCTTGCTGGAGTGTAGTCAGTCACCCAGGTTACACATGTTGGTGGTCTCAAAAAGCTGTTTGGACATGTGCTTTTTTAAGAATCTGAAAAGTGGATTCAAAATGTGTCAGACTTTAAAAGTACTTATCACTTGCCAAAAAAAAGAGGAGTAAGTGTGCTTTCAAATTGGCAAAGAAATTTCGTTTTCTGACTAATATGAAAAAGTGACTCTGTGTGCAAAGAGGAATTACAGGCAGAGATTTATTGCGTATTGCTCTGGTAATTTTACAGTTGCATTAGTAGGAAAGGGGGAACTATTTTTTTGGTGCAGAAGCAGACTCTTAGTACACAGCCAGCTGCTTATCCTGTGGAATCATGCACAGTATTCACAACCGAGTGGGGTTTGAGGTTGCAGTCAGTAATGCAAATACATTCAGCATCACTAAGGCTGGTTGCCCTTGCTGGAGTGTAGTCAGTCACCCAGGTTACACATGTTGGTGGTCTCAAAAAGCTGTTTGGACATGTGCTTTTTTAAGAATCTGAAAAGTGGATTCAAAATGTGTCAGACTTTAAAAGTACTTATCACTTGCCAAAAAAAAGAGTAGTAAGTGTGCTTTCAAATTGGCAAAGAAATTTCGTTTTCTGACTAATATAAAAACATGACTCTGTGTGCAAAGAGGAATTACAGGCAGAGATTTATTGCGTATTGCTCTGGTAATTTTACAGTTGCATTAGTAGGAAAGGGGGAACTATTTTTTTTGTGCAGAAGCAGACTCTTAGCACACACCCAGCTGCTTACCCTGTGGAATCATGCACAGTATTCACAACCGAGTGGGGTTTGAGGTTGCAGTCAGTAATGCAAATACATTCAGCATCACTAAGGCTGGTTGCCCTTGCTGGAGTGTAGTCAGTCACCCAGGTTACACATGTTGGTGGTCTCAAAAAGCTGTTTGGACATGTGCTTTTTTAAGAATCTGAAAAGTGGATTCAAAATGTGTCAGACTTTAAAAGTACTTATCACTTGCCAAAAAAAAGAGGAGTAAGTGTGCTTTCAAATTGGCAAAGAAATTTCGTTTTCTGACTAATATGAAAACATGACTCTGTGTGCAAAGAGGAATTACAGGCAGAGATTTATTGCGTATTGCTCTGGTAATTTTACAGTTGCATTAGTAGGAAAGGGAGAACTATTTTTTTTGTGCAGAAGCAGACTCTTAGCACACAGCCAGCTGCTTACCCTGTGGAATCATGCACAGTATTGACAACCGAGTGGGGTTTGAGGTTGCAGTCAGTAATGCAAATACATTCAGCATCACTAAGGCTGGTTGCCCTTGCTGGAGTGTAGTCAGTCACCCAGGTTACACATGTTGCTGGTCTCAGAAAGCTGTTTGGTATTGCTCTGGTGATTTTAAATTTGCATTAGATGGAAAGGGGGAGCTATTTTTTTATGCAGAAGCAGACTCTTAGCACACACCCAGCTGCTTATCCTGTGGAATCCTGCACAGTATTCACAACCCAGTGGGGTTTGAGGTTGCAGTCAGTAATGCAAATACATTCAGCATCACTCAGGCTGGTTGCCCTTGCTGGAGTGTAGTCAGTCACCCAGGTTACACATGTTGGTGGTCCCAAAAAGCTGTTTGGACATGTGCTTTTTTAAGAATCTGAAAAGTGGATTCAAAATGTGTCAGACTTTAAAAGTACTTATCACTTGCCAAAATAAAGAGTAGTAAGTGTGCTTTCAAATTGGTAAAGAAATTTCGTTTTCTGACTAATATGAAAACATGACTCTGTGTGCAAAGAGGAATTACAGGCAGAGATTTATTGCGTATTGCTCTGGTAATTTTACAGTTGCATTAGTAGGAAAGGGGGAACTATTTTTTTTGTGCAGAAGCAGACTCTTAGCACACAGCCAGCTGCTTACCCTGTGGAATCATGCACAGTATTCACAACCGAGTGGGGTTTGAGGTTGCAGTCAGTAATGCAAATACATTCAGCATCACTAAGGCTGGTTGCCCTTGCTGGAGTGTAGTCAGTCACCCAGGTTACACATGTTGGTGGTCTCAAAAAGCTGTTTGGACATGTGCTTTTTTAAGAATCTGAAAAGTGGATTCAAAATGTGTCAGACTTTAAAAGTACTTATCACTTGCCAAAAAAAAGAGTAGTAAGTGTGCTTTCAAATTGGCAAAGAAATTTCGTTTTCTGACTAATATGAAAACATGACTCTGTGTGCAAAGAGGAATTACAGGCAGAGATTTATTGCGTATTGCTCTGGTAATTTTACAGTTGCATTAGTAGTAAAGGGGGAACTATTTTTTTTGTGCAGAAGCAGACTGTTAGCACACACCCAGCTGCTTACCCTGTGGAATCATGCACAGTATTCACAACCGAGTGGGGTTTGAGGTTGCAGTCAGTAATGCAAATACATTCAGCATCACTAAGGCTGGTTGCCCTTGCTGGAGTGTAGTCAGTCACCCAGGTTACACATGTTGGTGGTCTCAAAAAGCTGTTTGGACATGTGCTTTTTTAAGAATCTGAAAAGTGGATTCAAAATGTGTCAGACTTTAAAAGTACTTATCACTTGCCAAAAAAAAGAGGAGTAAGTGTGCTTTCAAATTGGCAAAGAAATTTCGTTTTCTGACTAATATGAAAACATGACTCTGTGTGCAAAGAGGAATTACAGGCAGAGATTTATTGCGTATTGCTCTGGTAATTTTACAGTTGCATTAGTAGGAAAGGGGGAACTATTTTTTTTGTGCAGAAGCAGACTCTTAGCACACAGCCAGCTGCTTACCCTGTGGAATCATGCACAGTATTGACAACCGAGTGGGGTTTGAGGTTGCAGTCAGTAATGCAAATACATTCAGCATCACTAAGGCTGGTTGCCCTTGCTGGAGTGTAGTCAGTCACCCAGGTTACACATGTTGCTGGTCTCAGAAAGCTGTTTGGTATTGCTCTGGTGATTTTAAATTTGCATTAGATGGAAAGGGGGAGCTATTTTTTTATGCAGAAGCAGACTCTTAGCACACACCCAGCTGCTTATCCTGTGGAATCCTGCACAGTATTCACAACCCAGTGGGGTTTGAGGTTGCAGTCAGTAATGCAAATACATTCAGCATCACTAAGGCTGGTTGCCCTTGCTGGAGTGTAGTCAGTCACCCAGGTTACACATGTTGGTGGTCTCAAAAAGCTGTTTGGACATGTGCTTTTTTAAGAATCTGAAAAGTGGATTCAAAATGTGTCAGACTTTAAAAGTACTTATCATTTGCCAAAAAAAAGAGTAGTAAGTGTGCTTTCAAATTGGCAAAGAAATTTCGTTTTCTGACTAATATGAAAACATGACTCTGTGTGCAAAGAGGAATTACAGGCAGAGATTTATTGCGTATTGCTCTGGTAATTTTACAGTTGCATTAGTAGGAAAGGGGGAACTATTTTTTTTGTGCAGAAGCAGACTCTTAGCACACACCCAGCTGCTTACCCTGTGGAATCATGCACAGTATTCACAACCGAGTGGGGTTTGAGGTTGCAGTCAGTAATGCAAATACATTCAGCATCACTAAGGCTGGTTGCCCTTGCTGGAGTGTAGTCAGTCACCCAGGTTACACATGTTGGTGGTCTCAAAAAGCTGTTTGGACATGTGCTTTTTTAAGAATCTGAAAAGTGGATTCAAAATGTGTCAGACTTTAAAAGTACTTATCACTTGCCAAAAAAAAGAGTAGTAAGTGTGCTTTCCAATTGGCAAAGAAATTTCGTTTTCTGACTAATATGAAAACATGACTCTGTGTGCAAAGAGGAATTACAGGCAGAGATTTATTGCGTATTGCTCTGGTAATTTTACAGTTGCATTAGTAGGAAAGGGGGAACTATTTTTTTTGTGCAGAAGCAGACTCTTAGCACACAGCCAGCTGCTTACCCTGTGGAATCATGCACAGTATTCACAACCGAGTGGGGTTTGAGGTTGCAGTCAGTAATGCAAATACATTCAGCATCACTAAGGCTGGTTGCCCTTGCTGGAGTGCAGTCAGTCACCCAGGTTACACATGTTGGTGGTCTCAAAAAGCTGTTTGGACATGTGCTTTTTTAAGAATCTGAAAAGTGGATTCAAAATGTGTCAGACTTTAAAATTACTTATCACTTGCCAAAAAAAAGAGGAGTAAGTGTGCTTTCAAATTGGCAAAGAAATTTCGTTTTCTGACTAATATGAAAACATGACTCTGTGTGCAAAGAGGAATTACAGGCAGAGATTTATTGCGTATTGCTCTGGTAATTTTACAGTTGCATTAGTAGGAAAGGGGGAACTATTTTTTTGGTGCAGAAGCAGACTCTTAGTACACAGCCAGCTGCTTATCCTGTGGAATCATGCACAGTATTCACAACCGAGTGGGGTTTGAGGTTGCAGTCAGTAATGCAAATACATTCAGCATCACTAAGGCTGGTTGCCCTTGCTGGAGTGTAGTCAGTCACCCAGGTTACACATGTTGGTGGTCTCAAAAAGCTGTTTGGACATGTGCTTTTCTAAGAATCTGAAAAGTGGATTCAAAATGTGTCAGACTTTAAAAGTACTTATCACTTGCCAAAAAAAAGAGTAGTAAGTGTGCTTTCAAATTGGCAAAGAAATTTCGTTTTCTGACTAATATAAAAAATACGTCTGTGTGCAAAGAGGAATTACAGGCAGAGATTTATTGCGTATTGCTCTGGTAATTTTACAGTTGCATTAGTAGGAAAGGGGGAACTATTTTTTTTGTGCAGAAGCAGACTCTTAGCACACAGCCAGCTGCTTACCCTGTGGAATCATGCACAGTATTCACAACCGAGTGGGGTTTGAGGTTGCAGTCAGTAATGCAAATACATTCAGCATCACTAAGGCTGGTTGCCCTTGCTGGAGTGTAGTCAGTCACCCAGGTTACACATGTTAGTGGTCTCAAAAGGCTGTTTGGACATGTGCTTTTTTAAGAATCTGAAAAGTGGATTCAAAATGTGTCAGACTTTAAAAGTACTTATCACTTGCCAAAAAAAAGAGTAGTAAGTGTGCTTTCAAATTGGCAAAGAAATTTTGTTTTCTGACTAATATGAAAACATGACTCTGTGTGCAAAGAGGAATTACAGGCAGAGATTTATTGCGTATTGCTCTGGTAATTTTACAGTTGCATTAGTAGGAAAGGGGGAACTATTTTTTTTGTGCAGAAGCAGACTCTTAGCACACAGCCAGCTGCTTACCCTGTGGAATCATGCACAGTATTCACAACCGAGTGGGGTTTGAGGTTGCAGTCAGTAATGCAAATACATTCAGCATCACTAAGGCTGGTTGCCCTTGCTGGAGTGTAGTCAGTCACCCAGGTTACACATGTTGGTGGTCTCAAAAAGCTGTTTGGACATGTGCTTTTTTAAGAATCTGAAAAGTGGATTCAAAATGTGTCAGACTTTAAAAGTACTTATCACTTGCCAAAAAAAAGAGTAGTAAGTGTGCTTTCAAATTGGCAAAGAAATTTCGTTTTCTGACTAATATGAAAACATGACTCTGTGTGCAAAGAGGAATTACAGGCAGAGATTTATTGCATATTGCTCTAGTAATTTTACAGTTGCATTAGTAGGAAAGGGGGAACTAATTTTTTTTGTGCATAAGCAGACTCTTAGCACACAGCCAGCTGCTTACCCTGTGGAATCATGCACAGTATTCACAACCGAGTGGGGTTTGAGGTTGCAGTCAGTAATGCAAATACATTCAGCATCACTAAGGCTGGTTGCCCTTGCTGGAGTGTAGTCAGTCACCCAGGTTACACATGTTGGTGGTCTCAAAAAGCTGTTTGGACATGTGCTTTTTTAAGAATCTGAAAAGTGGATTCAAAATGTGTCAGACTGTAAAAGTACTTAACACTTGCCAAAAAAAAGAGTAGTAAGTGTGCTTTCAAATTGGCAAAGAAATTTCGTTTTCTGACTAATATGAAAACATGACTCTGTGTGCAAAGAGGAATTACAGGCAGAGATTTATTGCGTATTGCTCTGGTAATTTTACAGTTGCATTAGTAGGAAAGGGGGAACTATTTTTTATGTGCAGAAGCAGACTCTTAGCACACACCCAGCTGCTTACCCTGTGGAATCATGCACAGTATTCACAACCGAGTGGGGTTTGAGGTTGCAGTCAGTAATGCAAATACATTCAGCATCACTAAGGCTGGTTGCCCTTGCTGGAGTGTAGTCAGTCACCCAGGTTACACATGTTGCTGGTCTCAAAAAGCAGTTTGGACATGTGCTTTTTTGAGAATCTGAAAAGTGGATTAGAAATGTGTCAGATTGTAAAAGTACTTATCACTTGCCAAAAAAGCAGTAGGAAGTGTGCTTTCCAATTGGCAAAGAAATTTCGTTTTCTGCCTAATTTCAAAGCATGACTCTGTGTGCACACAGGAATTGTTTTTAGATATTTAATTTGTGAAGGTGTTATTGTGATTTTCACTTGTAGGAAAGGGGTACTTAGTATTTTAAGATTTGAAAAGATCATAAAAAATGTAGTAATATATTTAAATAAAATAAAGACATTTTTTTTTAGTTTTTTTCAGGTATTGCTGAAGAGCAGTGAACAAAATTTAAGATGCCTACAAAATCCAGACTAAGGAAAAACCACAAAAAAAAACTATATTTGAAGACAACTGGAGGACCTAAGTTAGTTGGAGATGCTCATGTTGGGAAAAAGAGAAAGTCTTCTGGTAAGCAGACAAAAGATTTTTTAAAGAACATCTTCAAAAAAAGGAAAAATGTACAAAATGTCTGTACTGGAAAGAATGTTTTAAATAGAAAAGAACAGGAAAAAAGTGAGCATTTAGTTAATGCAAATATACCTTCAGAAACAATAAAGATTAACTTAAACAGAAAAACAGCGTTTAAAGAGATACGTAGAAAAATGTTTCAGAGAAGAGTTATGTCCAATTTGATAAAGAATGTGAAGAAATATAAGCAAAAGGCTAAATTTTATAAGAGAAAAAAAGAAATTGAAGCCATTGCAGCTAAGGCATTAGAATTAAAAAGGAAACTATTCATTTTAATTTTGAATAGGATGCGTACATTAGATAAAATGGTCAATGTACTGAAATCACAAAGCAAAAGGAAAAGAGTAGTGAAAAGAACAAACTTTTGTAAAGTGTTTTTAGGAGAATGGATGCATAGTTCAAGTAGTGAACCTTTTTTTTAATGAAGAGAGTTATTTTCAAAGTAATAGTTTGCTGCATGCAGTTGACACCAGAGGTCGTGCTTACGAAGTGAAAAATGGTTGCATAATGGAGAAGGAGAAAATGGTTCCAAGAGATGAGGTACAAGTGATGGCGGATGAGACTATGGGGAGACGTCCTAAAGCCCCAGTGTACACTTGGAATTGTAGTAGTATTTGCACTGTGCGTCAGGAATCTATTGATACATTTCGTGAGTTTCTAAGAGAATATAGTAAAAAAAGTGTAAAACAGAAGATTAAGGTGCTTCAAAGTCTAGATCCATGCAGAGTGAGAGAGAATACTGGTTTGCAGGGTCATTCTCTGGCTTGTCTATCTAGAAAAGTGTGTAAAAGTGTTTTTCATCATTTTAGGATGCTGGCTGTTCATCATACTGAAATGAGAAAGTTTGTGAGACGGTTGTATTTTGCTAAAAGTCCAGCAATAAAGTTAGATGAATTGAATAGGGCTCTGTTCCGTGGAACGGTATCAGAAGTAGGGGTGGGCGGAATTTGCGGAATTAACCTCCGCAAATTATCGCGAGATTGCAGAAAATCTCCGCAAACACGCCGGAAATATCGCGAAGATGCGGAAGTTTTTTGCCGCCTGTTCGCGGTATTTTTTGCGTGTTCGCGGGTCGCCAACTTACCCATGCGGTCGCTCATGGGCGCGGCCATCTTGTTTTCACTTGTCCCGCCCTCTGGCGTTGTTTACTTCCTGTTCCGGGTCGCGCAATGCATGTTCGCGGTCGATATTTCCTGTTCGCGATCGCTTTTACTTGATCGCGTTGCTTTTTGCTTGCTCAGGGAGAAAATATCGCGCGAACTTGCGCACGTGGTCGCAACGGGCGCGGCCATCTTGTTTTCCACTCTATTGCATGGTTCTGGGGCCTGATTTTCAATCCTCCCTAAATCTTTTCAATCCTTTGTTTATAGCCACTTTTTTCGGATCTTTATTACTTATTATTTCTCTAACTATTTTCCTGCCTCTATATTTTTGGTTTTTGTGTACCTTTTTTTTTGTTTTTTAGCTACTTTTTCTCTTTGTATTGCCTGCTATTTATTTCCTTTACTCCTTTATTTATTTTACCTTTTCTTTCCCGCCCCGTCCCCAGAACCATGTCCAAGGGCAGGGCTGTTCGCCGGCGCAGCCAGAGCCGCGACCGCCTTCCTTGCGGAAGGCGGCGCCCACAAGGGGTGCATGCACGGGCCTTATTTGGGGAGGCGGAGTTGGCTGCACTAATTTTCTTTGTGCAGCGCCACCTCCCCTCAACCCTGGCAGCAGGTGGCAGGCCTGGGTCCGGGTACGGCCTCCGGGAGCGTCGGCAGCGGTGGGGGAAGGTGCGCCGGGCAGTGTCTCGCATCTCTGGGGTCCGGCGCACCCAGGCACAGCTGACGCACCGGTGGTCCGACATCCTGGACCGTGAGCAGGACCTGCTGGACCTGCTAGGAGTGGAGGTCCCGGGGCTTGGTGAGTACCTATTTAATTATTACAACTTTGTGTCTGTTCTTCTGCTCTATGTTATATATTGCGAATATCTTTTTTTCCTTCCAACCAGATAGAATGTTGCTGCTTGCAATACATTCCAGGTTAATAATGTTTAAAAGTCTTCTGTGATTATGACACAGGTGCTCTTCTGCGCTACTACTAATCTTACTTGTTTGCAGCTTTGCGTTTGCGCTTGCTTAGCGTGATTCTTTACGAGTTTATTTTAGAGAAATTAAGTTACGTAATGCTACAGTGACTCATGTCCACTCCTTACTTTGTCCTGTCACTAATAGATAGGGGCGGATTGATACATAGGTTTAGGTACTTTGTATGAGCTTCTAATTGGTTAGTGGTATGCGTGATGCCCCCTCACTCAGTTACGTGACGTGCTGCTAGTACGCCAGTCTTTAGAACCTTTCTAGTTTGTTCAATGAGTGGAGGTAGGCTTTGCAGTTACTTAGCAGTAGCAGATGAGCATCAATCAAACCAAAATTGTGTATATACAAAAAATGTAGTCATGTTAATGTGTCCTCCATGATTGGATCATACACATTGTTGAGGAATACAGTCGAAATGCATACTTAATGTACAATTGGCATGCCTGGAATAGGTGGGCTAGGTTGGGTGGTAGGTTGTACTAATACTTAGGCTTACTTGTAACTTAGTTTTCTGGAATCAGAATGGAAGAATGGATTACTGTTGATAAATAGTAACTTAAGTAGTCGAACTGCGAATCCCCCGATATTACATGTTGACCAGATGAGATCGGTCAATGTAGTTATTGCAATTGTTTACATTAGTGTTTTTTGACCGTTGTTGAAAAAAATTGTATTTGCTTAAGTTGACACCATCCATCAATGTTTGTCTTTCTTATATCTTTCCTGTTCATCAGCACCCAGGGGCAGACGGGCAGGGACTGGGCAGTCGGCGGGACAGGAACACCACGAGGAGGACACCGCTGAGGGCTCCTCTGCTGGCCCCAGTAAGTCTTCTTGTTTTTAATAATATTTCTTATTCCATAACTTTTACTGCCCCATTTCTCCCGAACTATAGTGTGTTTCCAAATGCTATTTTTTACCACCAATTATCCTTCGATCTGTACGGTTTCAAAAAGCTTATCCCTGCCTCCGCTATGATGACTGAGTACTACTACATACTATCAGTCTGTCTGTCTGTACTGTAGTAGCTAGTCTTGCCCAGTGCCACTCTTTGTGAAAGGTTGTAATATAAAACTCATATTCACCAGTAGCTCGTACAATCCGTTGGGTCGTTGTCTTGTACTACTTTTTACTCTTGTTGATGTTTAGGCTTTGAAAATTCACAGCAACAGCCCTACCAGATTTCTTAATATTTTGATATGATACCCTATAGGACATACAACTGTTGTAGGGATCTTGCACATACATTTGCACCAAAAAATAGGATGTTGGTGATGGTAGGTTGGACCTTCCTTGCACACCTCAATCAGAAATTCCGCACCCACCACAATTCCACTGCTTGACTATAGTACTGTCTTGTCATACCTATTAGGTCTCGGAACCCTCCCCCCAAGACAACCAACAAGTAGACAACCCAGAACATTAACACACCCAACCTCTGTCGTGGAAGCAATTCACATGCACACCCTTACTTTAATTTGCTCAATCGTGTAAGTTAGTCCACTCCACACCAAATACCACAAAGTCTATGTAAGTTTAAAATTTTTATTTCAATTTGAGAAGGTCTGTACACTGTTATCTTAGCAGCACCAACCGGCAAATCAATAACATTAAAACAAAATACATTGTTACACTAATACAGTTGGGAATTAAATCATGATAACTGAAGTGGTGGAAGGCAGCACCACCATCCCATAGCAATTTAGTTTATATACATTTATAAATGAAGATGTGAGTGAAGGGACCCCTCACCTCAGAAGAACCTAGTACTGGTAGTTGGTGCATCGTTCAGAAGCTCTGGTTCGTAGAAGCGAATCTTGCGTCTGTAATGCGAAAAAAGGAAATGGTGTGCGTTAGTATATTGCAACTTGCAAGCATTTCTCAGCCGTGCCAAAAAGTGTAGCATCTATGGATAAGCAATATGGACTAACAGTAACAGTAGTACACCAGTTCTTCCTAAAAAAGTGGCTTGTTAATGTTTGTTGACCGCCTGTACGCAGCGCGTAGACTAGACAGTAGCAGTGTGAGGCAGGTCATGTGGGCTCAAAGGTGTCTTAAGAAGCTGCAAGGTAAAGGTAACGTCACATGTGCATGGCTAGGGCTAATCAAGCAAATGCTACAATGATCATATAACTTAGTGTCTACTCTACTACTACCTGATTTGTACTAGTGATTTATGTTAGTATTAACTCATTTTTCAACCTTGCTACTGATCAATAGGGGGGAGGTGTATATGTTGCCTAATAAATGTGTAATGTTTTCTAGGCGCACTACCGACCACCATTGCTGGGGCCAGCGAAGGCGACGCAGAGGGCGAGGATGCGGCAGTTGCAGATAGCAACGGAGGGGGAGTGGCAGCACCAGTGGCAGGCGGTGGTAAGTTAGATTCATAATCTTTAACTATTGTTGAACTTGACAGCACACTCACTGCAAAGGTGTACTGTATGTATATGTATACTGTAAAGTTGTGAATTAGGGCCCCATTAGGATGGTGGGCGTATTGCCCCCGCCGGGCTGGCTGGAATTCACTGCCGTCACAGCAGGGGCAAACCTCCCGCCATCCCTGTAGAAAATATTCAGACATGTCTAGGCGGAAAAGGGTTCAATATGGCGGTGGTGTCTCTCTCACCACACCGGCAGCCATATAATCTGCATTTTGGAATGCCTTTGCGTGGCGGCATTACCGTCCGCCACGGAAAGGCATGCACACATTGCAGAGTATGCTTGGGGGCCCCCATGGAGGGTACCTACCGATGCTATGGTACCCCCCGACTTTCAAAGCAAAACGTGACAGGCTCCGTGCGAGGCCCGTCATGTTGTGCTTGGAAAAGCAGCACAACATTTTAGCATTGCTTTCAGCGTCACTGTGCCGGGCGCATCATCCTAATTAATTGTCCCCACGGGACCCCCACCCTTTTTAGCAGTCGGATGGCGGGCGGACAAAGTCCGCCCGCTATCCGATGTCGTAAGTAAGTATGAGTTCTTGGGGACGTTTGAAGAGTGAACTAGAAGACTAGAATTCCCTTTAATTGGTATAGGACTAGGAGCCAGAGTATTGAGTAACCAATGGCCTCATCTATCTGATTTCAACTCCGCTTTGAAAGTTTTATGGAGAAGAGCACCTGGTGCACTGTTCAACTAAAAAGTGTAAGACAGGTGGAAGGAAGAAGGACGGGCGACATTTAAAATGTTATGTACTACTGTGCTTTATTTTATAGTGCTACTCTACCATGCCACTATGTGTATAAATAATTACCTTGTCCTACTGTTTTATTAAGACTATATTTTACAATTGTCTTGTTTTTTTCTTTTTGATACACAGCTACTCCGAAAATCAACCGGAAGGAGTTGGCCGCCAAGGCACGGCGCCGGAAGCTGGAGGCAATCCAGCAGGAATACCGGCGGCTGGTGGTCCTAGCCGAGGAGGAGGAGGAGAGTGCAGCAGCAATTGAAGCCTCCTCCAGTGCCCCGGGCCCCAGCCACCGCCCTCCAGCGGTACGGCGCCACCGTCTGGCGGCTGCCCGCCGCCACCGTGCCATCTCCGGTGCCCCCCCCCACTGTGGTTGCAACTGCCGCGGCCTTAGACGCCGCGTCGCCCATTTAGAGGACCAGATTCGTGTCCTCCTCCAGTCCCGCCCCACCAGTTAGTCCCTGTCACTGCCCCTTTTTTAATTCCTGTTTGTTTCCTCACTCGTTTGGGCGTTCTCTATTTCTATGGACAGTCGTTGGGGTTAGGGAGGGGGGTGGGTCAGCTTTTGTGGGTTTAGTTTATTTGTTAGGGTCAATTAAAGATTTTTTTCTATGTTACATGCAATGTTGTTAATGTTTTGTAGGTGGGGTAACTGTTTTACATCACACTGTTTCTTTGCTGGTGCATGGCCGCCCATAGCGTGTGTTTGATTTCAATAATTTGCTGACTGTATAAGACACAAACAGATAGATGCGACACACCTCACTCATTGACTGGTCCTACTATGCATTCTTTGGAGTGGTGTTTGAAACTGACATCATTGACAACATGTCCATTATTGATTCTGCCTCCCCCAAACTTCTCTCTTACCGGTGCTTGATGTTTATGTCCAACTGTGGCACAGCACTGGCTGCATGGTGAAGATGGTTTCCTTTTTCATACATGCCATGATTGGGGTGGTGGTGGTAGTATAGTAGTAGTATACACTGGCAGGGTAGCAGCATTTCCAAAAAAAGAAAAGGAGATAGTCAATCGCCTTTGAGAGACTGTTAGAGGAGTAGTTGAATGAAGTACATCACAGAATTTACCGAGCAACAATTATATGCTCAAATATTTGACAAAAAAAATGAATGCTGGATATTATGAGGATAGCCTACTAGACAGAGTTACAAACTATAGTTTTGTCGACTTGGCTATGCCTACAGTCTAACAGTTAGTGCTGTATATGAGGAATGACAACAAACAAATCAAATCAATGCCGGCAATTCATGCTGAGGTATATGTTCCTTTGTTAAATAAAATAACCTGTGAAATATCCTACTCATGGGTGGGCAAGCAGAAGAAGATCATCGCTCTGCATTGAAATTGAAGTAGTGTTGCTTTCACCACATCCGCCCCAGCAAGTGTGTGATTAAGTATTGGTGTACATTTAATTTAGTTACACCTCGACAATAAGTCACACAGCCCGGGGGAAGAGGGTTAGGGTCCGTTGATTGGATGGGAAGGGGGATTTTGGGAAAGGTTTGACATAGAAAAACAGTATGCATACATAGACAAACAAACGACAATCATTGAAGACTACCATACCATATCCATTCCATATGTTAAGGTATAAAAAAGGAAATGCATGCATGATGAGACCCGGATTACATACACTTCTATTTCTTGTTCTGTTCCGGCCTTAAAACTTTAACAGATAGCAAATAGAAATTTTAAATATTGGTAGTGAAGAATCGTAAACACAGAGCAAACGTAATGATGATTGATAATAACAACTCCAAGAACACACTGTTGTAAAGAATGTATACAAGATATTAATCAAATTATTTAAAAGAAGTGAAAAGTGGATACTGTTACTGTGTTATCCTGGTCAAAAATGTGGACTGGTTTTTTGCATCTCGGCATTCCTCTTGCTCCTCTCGTCCATCAATCTTGGGTGTGTCGCCTCACCACTCGCCACTGCCCGGCTGGAATAAAAAGGTGATTGATTGGTAAGGTAATTAATATGCATTGTAATGTTTTACAAAGTTTTGGACAAGGCCCGGCCTGTAATTTTAGATTGAAAACCAAAGGGGATATTCAGAAAGAAAGTGAAAACAAATGCACAAGTGATGGTGTAGTGCAACAAGAACACTTTCCGAGGTGGCATGTATGCATATGCATCATCTCTACTGTAGTCTGTTTCCAGCATAGACCTTCAACAGTAACAGGAGAGATCAGGCCCACAGTGCTTACCATTAGCACATCCTACGTTAACACTTTAGAGTCCTTTTTTTTTTTCTCTCAAAGAGTTGGACAAACGCAAAGCACATTATCCATTCCAGACATAGCATTTTACAGTTAAAGTTAGTAAAATCAATGCACTGCAGTCATCCCACCGCTACACTCTATTCAACTTCTACACAGACATTTGGGTGTGCTGTGGTTGTGGTTCACGTGTTTACCTTTAGGCTTTTCCGTTTTATGCCACTCATGAAACATCCTCCTGACTTCATCATCAGCTCTGATACTTCTACTGACTGAAGATCGGCCTGCAGTACAAGTGTAATTTTTAGAACACAACAAGAGTAGAAATATAAATATTACTGACTTGAGTCATTCTTTATTGTGTACAGAAAGATAGATTAACACTAGTACACTTTGACATCATTCACTTTGTGCACAACAAACAACGCAAACACAAAGATCAATAGCTCAGAGTCAGGTGTCCAATGCATGCCATTAATTATCATCATTTATTACCTGTTACTTCTCATCTTAAGTTAACGGGCCGTCTCTTTCGCCATCATCATGACGGACGGTGCTGTTTAAGTCACAGTCATTTGCATTGCGCAGCAGATTGAGTGAGTCCCCTTCCTGTATTGAATTAAAAGCAATGTATCACCAAGATGCAGGAGAAGTACACATTTCTTGTTTGCCAGAAGAGGAAAATTAGTAATTACTAGTGTGTTCTGTAGAAAGTTGATTAGTGGCAGTGCACAATTACATCAATTCATGCGAAACACACCACAAAATCTACATCATTCAGTCTGCTATTCTGCGGCCAATGCATGGCATCAATCATTACCTGTTGCATCTCATCTCGTTAACGCTGCAGGCCGTCTCTTTCGCCATCATCATGATGGACGGTGCTGTTAAGTCACAGTCATTTGCATTGCGCAGATTGAGTGAGTGCCCTTCCTGTATTGAATTAAAAGCAATGTATCACCAAGATGCAGGAGAGAAGTACACATTTCTTGTTTGCCAGAAGAGGAAAATTAGTAATTACTAGTGTGTTCTGTAGAAAGTTGATTATTGGCAGTGCACAATTACATCAATTCATTCATGCGCAACACACACAACAAAATCTACATCACTCAGTCTGCTTTTCTGCGGACAATGCATGGCATCAATCATTACCTGTTGCATCTTATTTTCAGTTAATGGCCAGTCTCTCTCGGCTCTGAAGGAGGATAGCTATAGAAGTCATCAGATTCATGGTCCACTTGTTTTGGAAGGACGAGGAAAGTTTGAATTTGTTGTTACCATCATCCAATCATCATTCATGAGGGAAATGGAATTGACCAGGAGATGCAGTATGATCGAGCGGAGGAGCTGGATTCTGAGGACTGTAGTGTCAAATGGCAGACACCTGAAACTTGTATCTTAAATTAGAAGATGGTGATAATGCATTGGTTGCGATTCACAAGTTTATAACCGGAACAACAGACACAAACAAAGGGGGAAAAAAGGGAGGAAGACAGTAAGTGCGAGCCTAATTGTCAGGGAAGTATAGCTCGTCCTCAAACTCTGGGGGATCGTCCAGTAGTAGGTAATCATCTGACACAATACTTCCGTCACCTGAGCCGCTGTCCTCATCTTCCTCTGTTGATTCATGCATTGTGTAATTCGGTGGTATGAAGTGCTGATTCATTTTGATCATTGTTAACCTCTCCACGTTTTTGGGAGATAGACTGGTCCTTCTCAAGGTTACAATGGAACCAGCAGCACTGAAAACACGTTCGGAAGAGACACTTGCGACAGGGCAAGCCAGATAGCTTATTGCCAGCCTGCTGAGCTGTGGCCATTCAGACCTTTTCCTATACCAATACTGCACTGGGTTTTGATCAACGTACACCTCTGTTGGGTCGTCCAGATAGGCCTGGACCATCCGCTCAATGTTCAGGGTTGCTGCTGGTAAGCTTTTGTGCTGTTTTTTCTGTGCATCAGCACTGTGCTTACGGCCCATCTTTACATACCAATCTGATAATGATTGTACTCGGCTGAATGATCCAGTTATTGTTTTTGTAGTCGATGGTGATGGTGAGTGTTGCGATTGTGAGCCAACCGCACTGCCCTCAGCCGACGAAGTTGCACTTGATTCTGCATGGCCTGCTTCAGTATCAGTACTTGTTGTGGGTTGATGTGGCGGGCTTTTAATTAGCAGCCCTTCGTTTTCAAACTTGATGGCTGCTTCAGCTATACAACTTTTGTAGCGGGCAACATCAGTGTCGGAAAAAGAAAGGAATAGTCCTAATTTTGCACGTGGATCCAGAATTGTGGCACAAATGTAATGGTCTTGTGACAAAATTTTATTTTGTATCCTTACATTTTCTGATAAGCGCCTGGATAAGCTCTCCACCAAGTCATGGGCTTGCCTTCTGTCCTCTACACCTTTGTAGGATTCAGACACATTATTCAGCTCATGCTCTAGCATTTGCAACAATGGGATCGCTTGGCCCATTGTACAGTCCTCCTTGCTGACTTCACGTGTGAAGACCTCAAAAGGAGACAGCATCTCAGTCAGGCATTGAATTAGGGTCCATTGCTCCCTCTGAAGGGTCATGCCTTTAACACTAGCATCACTGCTTCTGTACCAGACATAATCATTGAGTGACCTGTGCTGTTCGTACAGACGATCAAGCATGTAATACGTTGAGTTCCAACGTGTTGCCACCTCCTGGATGAGTGCCTTGACTGGCACCCTACGCTCACGTTGGAGGATCCTCAGCTGCTTCCGAGCTTTAAAAGAATGGCTGAAATGAGTGCATATTCTTCGGCAGATGGACAGTAAATTGCTTACTATGGGTTCTTTTTTCAGAAAGTCTTGCACTATAATGTTTATGCAGTGTGCCAAACACGGAACCCTGAAATAGGAACCAAGTTCCATGGCCTTAAGTACATTACTGCCATTGTCTGTGGCAACAAAACCAATACCAAGCCCTCTTGGTACTGGACCTGGTACCTTTCTTTGGGGCCATCTTATTCCGACGTCAGGCAGGAGGCAGATGCACAACAAGTTCTGGTCACACGTGGGCGTGATGCGCAGCAGGACTTCTGTCTGGCTGGCAGTACAACGGGTAGCCAGGTGATGCCGATGACACCTCCTACTCTGTCTTTTGTGCACCTAAAAGCAAAGAAGACAGGAGAAGAACATCAGTGAAATGTTGCATTTGTTTTTGTGGTTCAGTTACTTAGTACTGTACTAGTGCAAACAAAAGATAGTCTAGCCATTTATGAATTTTTTTTAACTAGAGCTATGTTATACTACTAGTACTGTGTACAGCCACACTACACTCTCAGGAAGGTGATGTCTAAAAATTCAACAGATCACATAGAAAACACTTGATCAATAAAGCTGTGGCTACCTGCTCTGGTAGCAGTGGATGAAAGCAGGCCTGCTGGCAGACAAGGCCAGGCAAGCTTGCAGGCCTAGGCCTCAAAATGGCCACCAGCCACATGGAGAGCCCCAACAACAACAGCAAGGCCACCCCAAAATACACACTTCCCCAACTCAATCCAATGCCATCCATGCCCAAAATGATGTCTAAAATCAACAGAACACACAGAAAACAGTAGATTACTAAAGCTGTGGCTACCTGCTCTGGTAGCAGTGGATGAAAGCAGGCCTGCTGGCAGACAAGGCCAGGCAAGCTTGCAGGCCTAGGCCTCAAAATGGCCACCAGCCACATGGCGCGCCCCAACAACATCAGCAAGGCCACCCCAAAATACACACTTCCCCAACTCAATCCAATGCCATCCATGCCCAAAATGATGTCTAAAATCAACAGAACACACAGAAAACAGTAGATTACTAAAGCTGTGGCTACCTGCTCTGGTAGCAGTGGATGAAAGCAGGCCTGCTGGCAGACAAGGCCAGGCAAGCTTGCAGGCCTAGGCCTCAAAATGGCCACCAGCCACATGGCGAGCCCCAACAACATCAGCAAGGCCACCCCAAAATACACACTTCCCCAACTCAATCCAATGCCATCCATGCCCAAAATGATGTCTAAAATCAACAGAACACACAGAAAACAGTAGATTACTAAAGCTGTGGCTACCTGCTCTGGTAGCAGTGGATGAAAGCAGGCCTGCTGGCAGACAAGGGCAGGCAAGCTTGCAGGCCTAGGCCTCAAAATGGCCACCAGCCACATGGAGAGCCCCAACAACATCAGCAAGGCCACCCCAAAATACACACTTCCCCAACTCAATCCAATGGCATCCATGCCCAAAATGATGTCTAAAATCAACAGAACACACAGAAAAGAGTAGATTACTAAAGCTGTGGCTACCTGCTCTGGTAGCAGTGGATGAAAGCAGGCCTGCTGGCAGACAAGGCCAGGCAAGCTTGCAGGCCTAGGCCTCAAAATGGCCACCAGCCACATGGCGAGCCCCAACAACATCAGCAAGGCCACCCCAAAATACACACTTCCCCAACTCAATCCAATGCCATCCATGCCCAAAATGATGTCTAAAATCAACAGAACACACAGAAAACAGTAGATTACTAAAGCTGTGGCTACCTGCTCTGGTAGCAGTGGATGAAAGCAGGCCTGCTGGCAGACAAGGCCAGGCAAGCTTGCAGGCCTAGGCCTCAAAATGGCCACCAGCCACATGGAGAGCCCCAACAACATCAGCAAGGCCACCCCAAAATACACACTTCCCCAACTCAATCCAATGGCATCCATGCCCAAAATGATGTCTAAAATCAACAGAACACACAGAAAACAGTAGATTACTAAAGCTGTGGCTACCTGCTCTGGTAGCAGTGGATGAAAGCAGGCCTGCTGGCAGACAAGGCCAGGCAAGCTTGCAGGCCTAGGCCTCAAAATGGCCACCAGCCACATGGCGAGCCCCAACAACATCAGCAAGGCCACCCCAAAATACACACTTCCCCAACTCAATCCAATGCCATCCATGCCCAAAATGATGTCTAAAATCAACAGAACACACAGAAAACAGTAGATTACTAAAGCTGTGGCTACCTGCTCTGGTAGCAGTGGATGAAAGCAGGCCTGCTGGCAGACAAGGCCAGGCAAGCTTGCAGGCCTAGGCCTCAAAATGGCCACCAGCCACATGGAGAGCCCCAACAACATCAGCAAGGCCACCCCAAAATACACACTTCCCCAACTCAATCCAATGGCATCCATGCCCAAAATGATGTCTAAAATCAACAGAACACACAGAAAACAGTAGATTACTAAAGCTGTGGCTACCTGCTCTGGTAGCAGTGGATGAAAGCAGGCCTGCTGGCAGACAAGGCCAGGCAAGCTTGCAGGCCTAGGCCTCAAAATGGCCACCAGCCACATGGCGAGCCCCAACAACATCAGCAAGGCCACCCCAAAATACACACTTCCCCAACTCAATCCAATGCCATCCATGCCCAAAATGATGTCTAAAATCAACAGAACACACAGAAAACAGTAGATTACTAAAGCTGTGGCTACCTGCTCTGGTAGCAGTGGATGAAAGCAGGCCTGCTGGCAGACAAGGCCAGGCAAGCTTGCAGGCCTAGGCCTCAAAATGGCCACCAGCCACATGGAGAGCCCCAACAACATCAGCAAGGCCACCCCAAAATACACACTTCCCCAGCTCAATCCAATGCCATCCATGCCCAAAATGATGTCTAAAATCAACAGAACACACAGAAAACAGTAGATTACTAAAGCTGTGGCTACCTGCTCTGGTAGCAGTGGATGAAAGCAGGCCTGCTGGCAGACAAGGCCAGGCAAGCTTGCAGGCCTGGGCCTCAAAATGGCCACCAGCCACATGGCGAGCCCCAACAACATCAGCAAGGCCACCCCAAAATACACACTTCCCCAACTCAATCCAATGCCATCCATGCCCAAAATGATGTCTAAAATCAACAGAACACACAGAAAACAGTAGATTACTAAAGCTGTGGCTACCTGCTCTGGTAGCAGTGGATGAAAGCAGGCCTGCTGGCAGACAAGGCCAGGCAAGCTTGCAGGCCTAGGCCTCAAAATGGCCACCAGCCACATGGAGAGCCCCAACAACATCAGCAAGGCCACCCCAAAATACACACTTCCCCAACTCAATCCAATGCCATCCATGCCCTAAATGTGATTGAAAATGAAATATATTCAAAAAACAAAAGGAACAGTTGCTTCATCATGCACACACACACCCATGAGGCCATGCCCATGGCTAGCTCGGGCCTACTACTACAACCCACAAAATTAAAATAAATTAAAAAAAAAAAAAGGAATGATGATAATTAATTATCAAAAATAAATTGTAGTTACACAACAACTGCAATGCCCACAATCAAACACAACAACCACTTACTTGTAAAATATCCTATTCCAAAAATCCTGAAATCCAATTGCAATGATGCAGCAGACAAAAAGAGAGATCTTTCCAGCTCCAAATCCAAAGGCAGAATGAGCAGGAGATGGACAAAGCACTGGGAGGAGCCTGCTGGACAGGAACAGGAAGTTGGAGAATCTGTGTCACTTCCTCCCTCTCTCCACTTTGTAAAAAAAAAATGACTCCTGGAGTCCTTGCACAAAAAAGGAAAGCCAAATGTGAATGTAAGGAGTTCTTTTCATCCAAAATCAGTATTTGCAGATGGTTTCATGCTGCTAGAGCCGATATTCCTCTCCAAATTGTAAATTTTACATTGTTGAGTTCTCCAGCTTCACATTACTTCCGCCGGCGTGTCGAAAACGATATGATCGCGTTCTCTTCTTTGTCCCTGTCGCGTTGGATATGACGTGTTCGCGGTCTCTTTCTCCTGTTCGCGTTCGATTTCATGTGCCCGCGTCCTCATTCTCTGGCTCGCGATGTAGAATGACATGTTCGAGATCTCAATCTTCTCATACTCGCGCGGTGCATGATCGCGAGAAGAAATACCTGATCGCGCGACAAATGTCGTGATCGCGTGAAAAATGACTTGAATGCGGCCGCGAACTCTCGCGAGACAGCGCAAAATGGCTACCAAAATCCAACATCTCGTGGAGAACGCGACCGGGTCAAGAAAACTTGTCGGAGAACGCAGGGATTCAGGTAAGGCGATCGCGCGCGCGCGAGAATGTATTGTTTTACAGCGCGAGCAAGAAAAAAATTATCGCTAAGCTGCGGAATGCGGAAATTTTGACATTTTCGCGCTTTCCGCGGAACGCGAGAATGCCAAAATATCGCAACTTCCGCGAACGGAACGGAATTTTGGCCCAGGCCTAATCAGAAGTAGAGAAGGTTATTGATGAAATTCAGTTTTGTTACTTTGGTCCTGAACAAGACAGTGCAGAAAAGGACACAGTAAATGAGGAAGAAGTGGAAGAGAATGTAGAACCCTCTGTAAGTAAGACATTTAATGATCACATAACAAAATTTGCAATAATCTCTAATGAAAGACCAAATATTACTTGTATTTGTTGCCGCAGAACTCATTATAGAAAACAAACTAGGAATGTTGATCTCTACAGAAAAAGTGAAAATGAAGATAATTATAAGTGGAAGGATTTTGCCACATATATATTTCTTGAAAATTGTTTTGAATTGGGTGAAGATCAGCGTATTTGTAAATACTGTTACAACAAGTTAGAGGAAAATAGAATGCCAACCAGAGCTGTACATAATAATTTAGAATTGGATGTTATTCCTGCCGAATTTTCTGAATTAAATACATATGAGTCTATACTTATTCAATGTGTTCATCCGTTCCAGACCATAGTACGTATGGAGCCCAAAACTGGTAAATTACCTCCTTCAGATTTACTGAGAGGTTTAAAAGGTAGAGTGGTGTATTTGCCATTGGATTTGAAAAAAAATATGGAAACTATTAATGCAGATACTTTGGAAACTGAACCATTAGTTATTCTGGTTAATGGTGTACCTACAAAGAATAAGAAGATTTGGCAGGAGCTGGTAGATGTACGGAAAGTACAAAGAGCAAATTTGTATTTGAAAAGGAATAACAAATGGTATGAATCAATTTATATAGAAGAAGAAGAAGAAGATTTACAAGAAGACACAGAAACACCAACTGGACAAATTGAAAAAGTGGACAAGTCAAAGGAAGAAGAAATTTATGAACATTTTAGCATACATCCTCTTCATTCAAAAGAAGTTATGGGAGACAATATTGATCTGTTTCAGATGAGGAAAGCAAAAGGAACTCCCGTGAGTGTATGGGAGGAGAGCTTGGAAGCTCGATGTTTTCCCCAGCTGTTTCCTACAGGAAAAGGAGGACGATACGATGAACGTCCAGAACAGATTCCAGCTTCTGAGTATCGGACTACAAGACAATATGCAGAAGATCCAAGATTTCGACAAAGTATTCCTTATTTATTCCATCTTTTATTTGAAAGCGACTTGTCTGCATTATCATATGCAGTAAATCACATTTTAAAAAGTGGAGTACATTTACAAAATGTGTCTGCTAAGGATTTTATGGAGAAAGTGCAGCACCGAGATGATCATTTGGAAACACAACTCATCAATCTGATGGCTTGTCAGCGTGGGACAAATGAATATTGGTACCGACGCCATGGTGAATTAAAATGCATGTTACGAAATTTAGGAACACCAACATGGTTCCTTACCCTAAGCTGTGCTGAGTACGCTTGAGATGATTTACTGGATTTTCTACGAGAGGCAAATTCAAACATTAAAAACATCGAATACAAGACAGCTGGAGAACTGTGCTCATTGGATCCGGTTAATGTTTGCAGATATTTCAATCATAGATTTGAGGCTATGATGTCCTTCATCTGCAATAAAAAAAATCCACCTCTTGGAGAAGTAGAGGATTTCTTTTGGAGAAAAGAGTACCAGGCAAGAGGGTCTCCTCATATTCATATGCTGTTGTGGATCAAGGATGCCCCAAAGTTTGGAACAGATACTGATGAAGCAGTGTTATCTTTCATTGAAGAATATGCAACATGTGCTATACCAAAAAGCACAGAAGAGAAAAAGCTAAAGGAGCAAGTTTTACGTTTCCAAAGTCATCGGTGTGGAAAATACTGTCGACGGAAATACAAGAGCAAAGATAAATACTACACTAAATGTCGATTTGGATTTCCTATACCTGTTCTTTCAAATGGAAGAGTAAACAGTTTTATGACATCTGTGAGACATACTATCACAAGAAAATCACCTAAGAATACCTACAACCTTAAAAGAAAAGAAGAAACAAAAAATATAAATGACTACAACCCAGTCATTTTATCCATGTGGAATGCTAACATGGATATACAGTATGTAGCTGACAATTCCATTGCTGTTGCTCGATATGTAACGTCTTACATTACTAAATCTGAAAAAACTGAATTGAAAGAAATGTGGGAAGAGATTTCTCACGAGAAGACTGTCAGTAAGAAGCTGTACAGTTTCAGTTTAAAGATGTTATCGCATCGAGAAATTGGATCCTACGAATGTTCAGATAGGTTATCTTCTGCAAGTCTCTACTCGAAATCAAGAAGAATAATTTGGGCAAGTTTAGACCTTGCAGCAATGAGAAATCGGGTACTGAAATCTGTTGGAGAAATTGAATATTTGGCCGAGAATGACCCAGAAAGTACAGATATTTTGAAATCAAACATGTTGGACACATATTATCCCAAGAGAAGTCATCATCTGGAGAACATGTGTCTCTATGAAGTGCTGCAGAACTACATTTATTCACGGAAAGCTGCAGAAGACATCAACAATGGAAAATATAAAGTCATTGGTGAGGAAGGATGTTTGGTGAAGCAAACAAAAGGAAGTTTGATAAATCACAGGAAGCTGAGTTGCGACACTACTGACAAAAAGGAATTTTACTACTTGGCTCTTTTACAGCTATTTAAACCATGGCGTACAGAGGATGAACTACTGGGAGAATTTCAAAGCTATGAAGATTCATTTAATGCTTGCAAAGACAGCATACAATGCAGTACATTCACAACTTATGTGCAAATGTTAAATGAAGAAATTGAACAGGAAACTACAATTGCAGCTGAAGTAGCTAGAGACAGTTCTCAAGACAGCCAAAGTTCAGGAACACTCAGTCAAGATCCCCTAGGACAACCAATCGTTGAAAATGAAGCTGCAATAGCCATGAATGAAGTGGAAACGGCTACGAATCAAGCTCAAGAAGAATTTATAGACTTACCAAATTTGGAAAGACAACTGAATGAAGAGCAGCAACAAATTTATGAAGAAATCAGAAATAAAATTGATCACGGATTACTACATGAAAAAAAAGAGTGCTCATGCACATCATTTTATTCAATCAGGATGTATGTAAGCGGACAAGCTGGAACTGGAAAAAGTTTCCTAATAAAAGTCATCAGAAGCTACCTACAGCAAAAAACAGATTCTACTTTGTCTTGTGTGGTTACTGCTCCAACTGGGTTAGCAGCATATAACATAAAAGGAATCACCTTACATCGTTTGCTAATGTTACCAGTGGAGCATGAGAACAAAATACAATACCACAAGCTAACTGGAGAAGCATGCTTGGAAGTTTCAAGAGTATTGAAGAAGATGCAAGTTCTCATTATTGATGAGGTGAGCATGGTATCAAACTTAATGCTTGCCTTTGTGCATTTAAGAATGCAGCAAACTCTAAGGACAGACTATGACGTGTTATTTGGTGGAAAACATGTCATAGTTTTTGGGGATCTTCTACAGCTTACTCCAGTTAAAGGACAACCAGTGTTTAATACTGTGACACATGAAGATACAAAGAAGTCATTGGGAAGCATCGGTAATGCAAATATTTGGTCCTTCTTTGAGTACAAGGAACTTACTACTAATATGAGACAAGCAAACGATGAAGAATATGGAAGTATTCTGAAAGATATCAGAATTGGACTACTCACTGAAGCTGGCACAAAAGCATTACAGAGTCGGTTGCTACATAATTTATTTCCAAAGGAAGAAATAGTTGCAGAGAAGATATACAAGAACATTGCAGAAAAGAAAAGTGTCATCTGCTTAATGCCAACTCTACGTGAATGCTCAATATTCAATGAGGAACTTTTGAAATTGGAAAAGGAAGATATCAGGAAATTGGAAACAGTGGACAAAATTCAGGATGGAAGAATTACTATCACATTAACAGGCAAACTGAAAAATAAATTGGATTCACTAGAGAAGAACATTTCCAAAACTGCTGGATTAGAAAAAAATCTATATGTTTGCATGAACTGTAGAGTATTTTTAAGGAGAAATTTGGATGTTGAAAAAGGTTTAGTTAATGGAGCTATGGGAAGAGTTGTGGGTTTTATTAATTATCAGAAAAAAGATGGAATTGAATGTTTAAAAATAAAATTTGATCAGATAGAAGAAGTTATAGACATTTGTCGTTGTACAGTTCGTTTTATGCTTGTGAAAGACTTATATGTACAAAGGAAACAGTTTCCGTTTTCTCTGTCATATGCTGTAACTATTCACAAGTCTCAAGGATTGACTGTAGATTGTGCATTTGTAAACATTGGTTCAACTGTGTTCAAAGAAGGTATGGCTTATGTAGCTTTGTCACGAGTGAAAACATTATCTGGTTTATTCATGATAGACTTTGATGATTCAAAAGTTAGTGCTGATGCAAATTGTGTAAAGGAGTACAATAGATTAAGAAGAATATCTGTAATGAGGATGTAGAGAGGAGGAAAAAAAAGAGGAGTGATGTAATTGCAAGCAAAAAGAAAAAGGAAAATGAAGAAGAGGTTGTAGGATGTCATTTTGAAAATAGCTCTGGTGTCAACTGCTACGCTAATGTAGTGCTGAATGTTGCATTTTATCTGGAAAGTTTGCAAGAGCAGATAATAGTAAATCAGAGAAAAAGATTCTGTTCTGAGTTGAGTCTCCTTTTTCAAAAGCTGAGTAATGATAAAACTCAAATAGAAAGTGCTACTGAAATTAGAAAACTTTTAGATGTATGTTCAGGATGTACACAGTTTTCTCAAAATGTACAGCAAGACGCACAGGAATTCTTGTTGTATTTTCTTCAGGTACTGGAAGAAGAAGGTGTACACATTGAAAATTTGTTTGGTCTGTCTTATAAATGGGAACATAGTTGTGAAAACTGTTTCCATACATGTGGCTCTAATGTTGATTCTGAAAGGTTTATTTATTTAACATTGCCAGAGAGTAAAACAGTCACTTTTGCTAAATTAGTTAAAGATGCTAATCATAGCATGCAATGCGGTGAGTGTAAATCTGACATGTTTTCAACGTTAATTTTAAAGGAATACGGACAGTATGTAATTTTAATGATGCAACGATGTAGAGCTGATGGTTCAAAATTGGATACTTTAATAAAGAAGTTTACAGGACAGCAATTATCAATTTCAGGAAAAACTTTTGTAACAGTTGCAATAATTTTCCATGAAGGACCTACTGTTACTTCTGGACATTACACAGTTTATCTTAAATGTGAAAAATGCTGGACACTGTGTAATGATTCAAAATTGATTTTCAAGCAACGTTTGCCTTTTGATTTAGCAAATTCCTATCTAATCTTTCTGAAACCTAAATTTTAGAGAGACTTGGCAAGATCTGTACAAAACAATTTTACCATTTTTTTGGATTACCATTGGAATTTTCAAATTTAAAGATTTTTAAAATTATCATTTGGCCTAAAGGAAAGGTAACCAATTGTATTGTGGACTTATATAATTCTTAATTAATGTTTCAGAAAACAACATTTTACAGAGAATCGGTAACATCTGTACAATTTAAATTTTTGTATTTTATTGGATTACCGTTGGAAATTTAATCAAAAAAGATTTTTAAAATTACCATTTGGCCTAAAGGAAAGGTATCCAATTGTATTGTGGACTTAATTAAATCCTAATTAATCTTTCGGCAACCAAAATTTTAGAGAGAATCGGTAACATCTGTACAATTTAAATTTTGAAATTTTATTGGATTATCGTTGGAAATTTAATCAAAAAATAATTTCAAAAATTAACATTTGGCCTAAAAGAAAGGAAACTAGATGTATTGTGGATTTATTTGAGATATATTATTTTTGAGATTATGCTTCTGTAAGAAAATTGTCAGACGGTATTTTTTAGAAATAGTTTTTGTTATTAGATGATATTTTTAATGAATAATATTTTGCATTTCGATAATGTTATGTTTAACTGAGAAGAGATTCTGGGCTTTTTTTAAACAATCTTTGAGATTGTCATTTTTTTTTTGCCCGCTGTTAAGTGATGAATGCAATTGCTTTTACGATTTATAGTGAAATGCAATATATTCTGAAAACAGCAAAAAAAAGGCAAAAAATTGTTTTTGGAAAATATGTAAATATGTGTACTGTATTATAAAATGTTTTATTAAATATTAATACTTTTTTCGTTTTTTTCAGATTGAGAAAGAAAATTTTCGAAAACTTGAACCATTTTTATAGCAATTTAAATTAAATTTTAATTAATAAATAATTTTTTGAGTGGGTATGGTAAGTCAGAAATTTCATGGTCCCTTTTTTCCACTTCTCCACAATCACATTTTCAGTTTTTCATTGTAATCTCTCAAGGACCTTGTAATGTGATAATTGATTTTTAGTGTTTTTTTTTTAAAAAAATAAATAAAATTACGCGTACCGTACGCGTACGGTAAAAAAAAAATCAAAAAAAAGTTTTAAAAAATATATTAAAAAAAGTTGAAAGGTAAGGTTGGCTCTTAAAAGAGCCGTTGTGTTCGTACAGGGACAGAGGAAAGAAAGAATGGGAATATTAGTCGGTAGGACAAATGTGCTGGTCTATTTTATTGTTAACTAGGGCAACACTGGTCTCCCTATGACAAATTAGACCATGACAAGTGGCGCACCGCATTGTAACCCTCGCAAACCGATGGTTAGTTTCCAGAGGACCAGAAAAAGGAGATGCTCCCCCCACAGATGAAGGGCTCAGCTGACCTGCCGAAGATGGACTCGGCCCTGCAGATGATGGACCAGGCTGAGCTGCTGTGGATGTGCTTGGTTGACTTACTGAAGGGTTTCCTCCAGTATGTCGAGCATATGTCCTACCGTGTACATCATGAAGGTGTCTCAACATAGTGTGATTCCCGAAGGAATACTTCTTGTTAGGATTCCCTCTTGAAAGTACACGGTCACAAAGCTTACAAGTCACTAAAGGTGCATTTACCTTTTTCTTGCCCTCTGGAAAAGAAAAATACTCCCATATGAAAGAGCTCTTTTGTTTCCTCCTTCTCTGCCTCAAGGTAGTGCTGCTAGCCTCACTCTCTGAAGAGGTCTGCTGTTCTGCCATCGTATCACAAAGACAACTCAGCTCCTTCTCCTAAGGGATCACAAGCAGAAATGAGGGGAATGGGTGTGGTGTAGGAGAGTTCTAGAACTGAAAGTATTAAAAACCAATCAAAAGTGTTGTTTCTTGATCACATGACCCAACGTGCGCGTACGTTACGCTTACGGTGCGCTTACGGAGCGCTTACGGTAAAAGTACGCATGCGCGTAAAAAAGACACGCGCACGCGCACATGCGCAAAACAGGCACGCCCCTTCACTTCCGCGAAACATGCGCGTGCAGCGTACGCGTTACGCGCCGCATGCGCGTGACGCACGTCTACGCAAATTGCGTAACTGTACGCAAACAGCGTAGAAATCTAACGTACTAAAAGCAAGACGTGCGCGTACGGTAAGCGCACGTTAAAAAAATACAAAAAAAAAAAAAAGAAAAGGGAAAAAAAGATTCACTATGTTATACTACTAAATCTTACTTGTTTAGTTTAAAAAAAAGGTAAAAATAAAAAATATATTGTAGAATTTTTAAAATTTAACCATAGTCTTTAAAGAGGATATAAATTTAAAATAAAAATATGTAAAAAACATTGCAAAAAAAAAGGAAAATATAAGAATTAGCATTTAAAAAACCTTGCAAATTCACTGAAAAAACCATGGGTTTCACACACGTTATAGTTAGGAATTAGCATTTAAAAAACCTTAGAAATTCAATGAAAAAACCAAAGGTTTCACACACGTTATAGTTAGGATTTAGCATTTAAAAAACCTTGCAAATTCAGTGAAAAAACCATAGGTTTCACACACGTTATAGTTAGCTGGACATTTTACTGATAAAAAACCAATGAAATTCCCCCGTTATAGTTACTTAAGCTAACTATAACTCGCGCACCCCCAATCCACTGCTGATGACGTAACATATTACATCACTCATGACATGGTCAGTGACATCACTCATGACATCACAGATGACATCTCAAATGACATCACTGATGACATCATCCTTGTGACAGAGTGGTAGACCTCCTCTCATCCTAATATAACCTTTGATACAAACATTTAAAAATAGAGACTGAAATTTTCAAAAAAATGGACATACCAATACTAGTAACAAAAACCTCTTCAGTAATTCTAAGATCCACATACACATCCAGTCATTCACCAACAGTCCTGTACAGTCACTCATACGTGTACTCACTCATCATATGTACTCACACACCTATACATCCTGTTACACATTGTCACTCATCCATAGAGTTACTCACACACATGGTCAGTCATGCTAAAAAAGAATCAAACATACATTTACTTGCATATACAGTTATACACACACCACCACACTCACTTCTACGGAAACTTACACATACTTACTCTTTTAAATAATCACTTATAAAAACACATACTTATTCATACAGGAACTGTTTCAATCTCTCACTCTCACATATACTCACTTATATACACCAATAGTCAAATATACCAGTTTACAACATATGTAGTTACTCATAAAGACACTATTGAGACAGTCATTCACTCACTAACACAACCATACACACACTCATTCACTCATACAGACATGCACACATGCTGTCTACAACACATACAACCAGAGAGTCAATCATTGATGCACCTATGCACTACGTAATACCACCGAACCATGCAGACACTCAGACTGATACTCAAAAAACAACCTAATATCTTATATAAATACCCATGTAGCTACTCACCAACCCATGCAGCCACTTATACACAAAGTGAGAGACTGATACAGATAATTAAATTTTTAAGCATTACTCATTAAGCCATGTATTCACTAAGATACACTTAATCAGTCAGTTACACAATCAATTTTTCAAAAATAAATCAACCATTTAGACACTTATATACCCATTTATTCTTCCATCGACCTCGAGATAAACATATATAAAACATATTTAATTTTCAGAAAAACACACATTCACTGGATGATGTCATCAGTGATGTCATTTGAGATGTCATCTGTGATGTCATGAGTGTGTGAAACCTATGGTTTGTTCACTGAATTTGCAAGGTTTTTTAAATGCTAAATCCTAACTATAACGTGTGTGAAACCTTTGGTTTTTTCATTGATATATATATATATATATATGTTCCAACAAAATGCCCAAGCATACCTGGACGCACTCAATGCTGCTATAAACCAAGGTTTTTATTGAATCATGGCGACCAGCAGTCACATTCCGGTATTTAAAATCTCATTGCCGACGCGTTTTGAGGTCTTTTGCCTCTTCTTCATGGGCGGCTGCTTCAAAGTCTTTAGGAAAGCCCAGCACACTTGTTTAAGTAACGTCCCGCCCTTAGTGGGTGTTGCATAGTGCACGGTGCATGCTGGTACTGGAAGTTCATACCCTCAGTGGGTTCCAATGACTTCTTTGGCAGCTTATCTTGATACTCTTGGTAGAGCTCCGGACAAAACGCTGGTCTATTAAGCCTTAGCAGCATTACCGTATCGGTGAGAGATCGTTCCCACCACAGCCTCTTTGTTTGCTGATGGTGCGCTCCAGCGCGGCAGGGCTGACGCGTAATCATGTTCCAACAAAATGCCCAAGCATACCTGGACGCACTCAATGCTGCTATAAACCAAGGTTTTTATTGAATCATAGCGACCAGCAGTCACATTCCAGTATTTAAAATCTCATTGCCGACGCGTTTCGAGGTCTTTTGCCTCTTCTTCATGGGCGGCTGCTTCAAAGTCTTTAGGAAAGCCCAGCACACTTGTTTAAGTAACGTCCCGCCCTTAGTGGGTGTTGCATAGTGCACGGTGCATGCTGGTACTGAAGTTCATACCATCAGTGGGTTCCAATGACTTCTTTGGCAGTTTAACTTGATACTCTTGGTAGAGCTCCGGACAAAACACTGGTCTATTAAGCCTATATATACATATATATATATATATATTATCTACTGGCGGTCGCCAGTAGATAGTTATAGTTAGGATCGTGTTTCCATAGGAAATCCGCAACATTCTATTTGGAATAACTTTGGCGCCGATTGACGAATCCTCGCGAAATTTTCAAAATAGGTGGGGCGCTCCGCTCCGCTCCTTCCCTGAAAGTCTCAGGGGGATTCGTCAAGCGGGGGCTGAGAAAAAGGGGGGGTCCCAAAACGCGTTTTCCCCATGCATTTTTCCACAGGACCTTTAGTCCAAGCTACAGCCCAAACGGCTGAACAGAATTACTTGAAATTTGGCAGAGAGGTAGTCCTCAGGTCAGGGATGTGCCTTTTGTAGGTCTGGTGTAAATCTGTTCAGTATTTCCTGAGAAAATAGCATTTAAAAGCATATATATATCTATAAGCGCGCACCGTGCGCGTACGGTAAAACTTACCGTACGCGCAGGCTGCCGTGCGCGAGCGCGATTCTGATTGGTTGTTAGATCTTAGTAAACATTCGAATCGGTCGAAACCTGGAAGTGTCGGCCTCCATTTTGTCTCTCGCAGTCTGAGGGGGTGAAAAACAAAGGTGGAGAACGTGAAAAGGGGGCAGGGTGGACAGTTCCTGACCCCCTAGCCTTTGGCAGAAAATTTCCTTACATTTTTTTGCGAAAAACCGCGGAGTACGCATAGCGTGCGCGTACGGTAGAAACGGAAAAATTCCGCGAACTGCGTAACGTGGGTGCGCGGTGCGCGAAGCGCACCGTGCGCCTACAGCACGCGCAAGGTACGCGAAGCGCACCGTGCGCGTACGGTACGCGCATGGTGAAAAACCTTAAAAAAAAAAAAAATACATAACTTAGCATTTAAAAAACCGTACAAATTCACTGAAAAAACCATAGGTTTCACACACGTTATAGTTAGGAATTAGCATTTAAAAAACCTTGCAAATTCACTTAAAAAACCATAGGTTTCACACATGTTATAGTTAGCTGGACATTTCACTCGTGAAAAACCATTGAAATTCCCCCGTTATAGTTAGTGCAGGCAACTATAACTCACGCGACCGCAATCCTCTGCTGATGACGTCAGATATTACATCACTGATGACATATGTGTCTTTCTGAAAAAAAAATATTTGTAATATATGTATAGCTAAAAATTAATGGAAGAAGACATGGGTAAATAAGTGTCTAAATACAGTGATGTAATATCTGACGTCATCAGCAGAGGATTGCGGTCGCGTGAGTTATAGTTGCCTGCACTAACTATAACGGTGGAATTTCAATGGTTTTTCACGAGTGAAATGTCCAGCTAACTATAACATGTGTGAAACCTATGGTTTTTTAAGTGAATTTGCAAGGTTTTTTAAATGCTAATTCCTAACTATAACGTGTGTGAAACCTATGGTTTTTTCAGTGAATATATATATTACCTGCTTATGTTGGATATATACGGCTGTTGCCCAGCCGCGGAACGAAGCCCATCGCTGTGCGAGTCCGTGCTGGCCCCACCCGGCGCCGGCAGCAACGGAAGACAGACGAGGTCAGTGCCATTGGCAGGATGGTGTTGTTTCGACGCTCCGTGTGACAACGACAAAGCGGAGCAGGCAGCCACTAAGACTATGCATCTACCCACTTGGGAAACTACTTATTTTCAATTTTAAAGACTTGACTTTGCAAGCCCACTGAGGATTACAATTAGCACACCACAAGTACCAGAAGCCTGTGAGATGGCCACGCCCACTGTAGCAAGTACTTCAATACGAAGGTGTGTGAAACAAACTTTGCTGCCAGTCTTTACTCTCCGCGCCACTGAAGAAGGGAATAGCAAGACTCCCGAAACGCGTATGGCGTAACATGTTAACCTTTGATGCTGAAGCCCTGAGAGTCTGCCTGCGTGCACGTTGTCATTCAATAAACCAAGAGCGAATTATTCTGCCTGAGGCTTCCTTCCTTTTGGGGCTTACCTGCTTATGTTGGATATATATATATATATATATATATATATATATATATAGATATATATTGATATAGATATATATATAGCTATAGTGTTAAATACTTAATAACATGTTTAGTTTATATTAAATTAATTGCTTCATTTTTAAATGTATTAATATATTAATATAAATGGATATCTATCTATCTAATCTATATATATATATATACCAATTATAATTAAAGTTTATATGCATATAATATATATATACACACATATGTATATATATAGGAAAGAGGAAAGAATCAGAATGGCAGGTAACTCTTCTAGAGAAACTTATCAGATCCTTAAAGAGCTTCTCACTGTCCCTACTCCCCCGGTAACCCATGAGGTAAATTCTGATAAATGCAATCAACTGGCCCAGTTTTTTGATGTCAAAATACAGAACATCTTAGCCAGCCTTCCTCTGAGTACAGGTAGGGTAGACAAAGCAGTTCCAGAGGCTGAAAAGGTGTTTGATAGCTTCCCCTCCATCTCAAAGGAGGCTTTTTGTGAGGAGCTTTCAGCCCTGAAGAGCGGCTCCCCTTCGGACCCCATGCCCATTCGGATCCTCAAGCAATTTACGAACACCATTGCAGGCCCAGCTATCGACCTGCTGAATGCCTCATTCACCCACGGCATTGTTCCACCTAGCTGGAAGCAAGCCATTGTCAAGGCCCTTCTGAAAAAGCCAGGCCTTGATCCGGCCGATTTGGCCAATTACCGTCCCATCTCGCTTCTGCCCGGGCTGAATAAGATTGCCGAGAAGTTTGCCAACCGCCACCTTTCGCATTTCCTGGAATCTAATGATCTACTGGGTCGTACTCAGACGGGCTTTCGGCCTGGCCAGGGAACCGATTCGGCCTTGATTTCAATGGTGGAGGAAGGCAGATGCATCTTGGATTCGGGAGGATCCGCTGCGGTGGTCCTCCTGGATCTAAGCGCTGCATTTGATACGGTTGATCATAATATCCTGATCAACCGTTTGGGGAAGATTGGAGTGAGAGGGTCGGCCCTCAAATGGCTCGCGTCGTACTTGAGTGGCCGGACTTATCAGGTCTGCGAAGGCAATCTTCGATCTCTGCCTACCCCCCTTCAGTGTGGAGTACCGCAGGGCTCCTCACTGAGCCCTACGCTTTTTAACATCTACATGGCCCCACTGGAGGAGGTGGTTTCACCCTTCGGGGTGAAAATCGCAACCTACGCAGACGACACTCAATTGATCGTCTCGCTGTCCCTCTCGGAAAGCCAGGGGGAAAAGTTCGCATCATGTCTTGTTAACATCATGTCATGGATGTCGGAGTCCCGGCTCAAACTAAATGGGACGAAAACGGAGCTGATGCTTCTTGGCAATCTATGTTCAACTCTCCCCAAATCCATGTGGCCGGACAGTCTAGGTGCCCCCCCAGTTCCCAAAGAAGCAATAAAAAGTTTGGGGGTTTGGCTTGAACCTGAACTGTCAATGACCACTCAAGCTAAACGAGTGGCAGGGACCTGCTATGGACTGCTCAGGTCAGTACGGAAGATCCTCCCGCTACTCCCGGAAAACTCCCGAAAACTTCTGGTTCAAGGATTAGTCATGTCAAGGCTGGATTATAGCAATGCCTTATTCCTTGGCTCACCAGAATCCACCCTGAATGTGCTCCAAAGAGCTCAGAATGCGGCTGCAAGAATGCTCACTGGTACTGCCAAAAGATCATCAGCTAAGCCTGCTCTCAAGGCCTTGCATTGGCTTCCAATCCGAGCTCGCATAAAATTTAAATCCCTTTGCATCGTGTTCAAAGCTTTGCAAGGATCAGGCCCTCCAATCCTTAGAGACCTGGTGCGCCCTTACAAACCTACGCGAGCCCTTCGCTCGGATGATGGTAATTTTGTGGTGATACCCAGAGCCAAAAAGGTGAAGTCCGGCGGTCGCCGGTTCTCTATTAATGCAGGCCAACTATGGAATGCTCTGCCGACGGCCCTGCGGAAAGAACCCAATCTAGTGCGTTTCCGCAAGGCACTGAAAACTTATCTCTTCCCCCGTTAGGCTTTGCTTTAGTTGTGTTTGGGTGGTGGTCCTGTGTTTTGTTTCAGCGCTGGGACGCTCAAGGGCAGCCATGCGCTTTACAAATCTCTTTTCATTTCATTTCATTTCATATATATATATATATTCACTGAAAATACCATAGGTTTCAGGCACGTTATAGTTAGAAATTAGCATTTAAAAAACCTTAGAAATTCACTGAAAAAAACATAGGTTTCAGGGACGTTATAGTTAGTTGGACATTTAACTCATACAAAGCCATAGAAATTCCCCTGTTAAAGTTAGTTCAGCTAACTATAACTCACACCCCCGCAATGCACTGCTGATGACATCACATATTACATCATTCATGACATGGTCAGTGACATCACTGACAACATCACTGCAAACAGCAAGGTCTCCTTAGTCATGTTTAATATCAGTTTCTGAATATAGTCAGCCCAAGGCACCAGTTCTATATTTGATCCCCAAAGTGCATAAATATAGAGAAAACCCACTGGGACACCCTATTATATTAGCTTTGGACAGTGCTTTTGAAAATGCTTCAAAATATGATGACTATTTTCTAGATGATTTCGAGAAAAATCTGCCATCCTATTTTCAGGACACGGGACTTTTAACCAAAAATGTATGATGTCCCTTGGGAGGATGACTATATTCTGGTAATGACTGATGTGATAACACTTTACATAAGCATCCAGCATAGGGACGGAGTGAACTCAATACAGTATTTCCTATGAGCCAGACCATTAGGATTATGGAGGCACATGCAGATGTTGTTGAGAATGATACAAAGATGTTTGGAAAGTAATTTCTTTATTTTCAACAATGATTTGTTCCACCAGATCTGTGGAACAGTGATGGGCACCTGCTTTGCCCCCAGCTTTGCGAATTTGAATAAAAGCTTCTGAGAGGAGCAGGTGGTCCAAGTCGAACTTCATACGGATTGGGTGGAACGTGTTGCGCAGTGGAGTAGGTTTATTGAGGTCTTTTTCATGGTATGGAAGGCGTCAGAGGATAGTGTAAAGGAATTTTTGAGTAACCTTGTAATTAATGGTCTCAATTTGCACTTCACCAGAACACTGAGCAAGAATGAAGTTAAGTTTCTTGACCTTACAGTTCATGTTAAAAAAAAGCTTGAAAACAAACTCTATAGGAAGCCTACTTCAAGAAACACTGTGCTTCACTCATCAAGTTTCCACCCACAGAATTTAATCAAAAGTATTCCTAATGGAGAGAGTTTGCATATCAGGCATAACTATAGTGAAATCAATGAAGAGAGAAAAGCATTAGATGTTCTAACAGAAATGTTTCAGGCAAAAGGCTATCCACGAAAATGTACAGAGGAAGCAAAGAATAAACCGAAAAATCCAACTAAAGAGCAACTCATCTTCAAAAATAAACCATCAGAGAAATCAATCAATCAAGAAATTTGTATAGCGCGCTACTCACCCGGAGGGTCTCAAGGCGCTGGGGGGGGGGGTCCGCTACTGCTCGAACAGCCAGGTCTTCAGTTGCCTCCTGAAGGAGAGGTGGTCTTGGGTGAGGCGGAGGTGGATGGGGAGGGAATTCCAGGTCTTGGCTGCCAGGTAGGAGAAGGATCTTCCTCCCATGGTGGTTCTTCGGATGTGTGGGATGGCGGCGAGGGCGTGGTTGGTCTATCGTAGTTGGCGGGTGGGAGTGTAGAAGGTCATGCGGTTGTTGAGGTACCTGGGGCCCAGGTCGTGGAGTGCTTTGTGTGCGTGGGTGAGAAGGCGGAACGTGATTCTTTTGCTGACGGGGAGCCAATGCAGGTCTCTCAGGTGTCTGGAGATGTGGCTGTGGCGGGGGATGTCCAGGATGAGTCGTGCGGAGGCGTTCTGGATGCGTTGGAGTCTTTTCTGCAGTTTGGCTGTGGTTACGGTGTAGAGGGTGTTTCCGTAGTCTAGTTGGCTGATGACAAGTGCCTGGGTAACCGTCTTCCTGGTTTCAGTGGGGATCCATCTGAAGATCTTTCGGAGCATGCGTAGGATGTTGAAGCATGAAGATGAGACGGCGTTGACTTGTCTGTTCATCGACAGGGAGGAGTCCAAGATGAAGCCCAAGTTGCGTGCGTGGTCCGTTGGTTTGGGTGCGTGGCCTAGGACCGGAGGCCACCAGGAGTCGTCCCAGGCAGATGGCGTTGACCCAAGGATGAGGACTTCCATCTTGTCTGAGTTCAGTTTCAGGCGGCTGTTCTTCATCCACTCGGCTACTTCTTTCATCCCTTTGTGTAGGTTAGTTCTGGCGGTGGCGGGGTTGTTGGTGAGGGAGAGGATCAGCTGGGTGTCATCGGCATAGGAGATGATGTTGAGGCTGTGTCGGCGTGCGATGGCTGCGAGGGGGCTCATGTACACATTGAAGAGGGTGGGGCTGAGTGATGAACCTTGTGGTACGCCGCAGATGACTTCGGTGGCCTCAGATCTGAACGGGGGGAGGCGGACTCTCTGGGTTCTTCCGTCGAGGAACGAGATGATCCACTCCAGAGCCTTCTCTTGGATTCCGACGTTGCTGAGGCATTGAACTAGGGTGTGGTGGCAGACAGTATCGAACGCTGCGGAGAGGTCCAGGAGGATGAGGGCCGCTGTTTCCCCGTTGTCGAGCAGGGTTCGGATGTCGTCAGTGGCTGCGATGAGGGCGGTCTCGGTGCTGTGATTGGCTCGCAAGCCGGACTGTGAGTGGTCGAGGGATCCGTTCGTCTCGAGTAAGGCAGCCAGCTGTTTGTTGACGGTCTTCTCGATGACTTCGGCGGGAAACGGGAGCAGCGAGATGGGCCGGTAGTTCTTGAGGTCGGTGGGGTCTGCCGATGGTTTCTTCAGGAGGGCGCTGAGTTCGGCGTGCTTCCAGCTCTCCGGGAAGGTGGCGGTGTTGAAGGAGCAGTTGATGATGTCCCGGAGTTGGGGTGCGATGACGGAGTCTGCCTTGTTGAAGACGTGGTGAGAAAGACACCAAAATTGATCCATTTTAGATTAATCACTGCCTTCAAAAGGCAAGAAGGCACAGTTAGATCTATAATACAAAAATACTGGCATTTAATAAAAAAGTGACCCAGGCTTAGGGGCCGTTGTGCCACACAGGTCAGGGGTTATTTTCAGGACAGACAAATCTATGAAGGAAGAGCTGGTGAGAAGTAGCAAGATGGTAAAAAGAACGTGTCTCAAACAGAAAATGTGCAGGTTTAAAGCTTGCCAGAATGGTAAGAATGTCTAAGAGTATAAATCTCCATTTTTGACAACTATGAAGTGCATAAAAGGGAACTACAACTGTAAGACAGATCACGCAGTCTACAGTTTCCTATGTGCAATGATGTAGGTGGCTATCACTGCACTTCCAGTGCATACAAGAATAATCCAGCACCTGTGAGCTATATAGAACACATCTGTAGATGCCATAAGACACTCTCCAATAAGGACAAGTTTTAATTTGCACATTTTTGCACATGGCACTTTTAGGTAAGATGGGGAAAAGAAAGATGAAGGTTAGGGTAGGTTGCAATGTGAACAAATACAATAATTATTTGATAAGACATAATCAGTCCACTGGGGCTTTATGGGGAATAGGGAAACGTGCTATAACAATGCAGATGAGCACAATGAGGTTTACCCACTTGGGCTTTACTTGGATCAATTCAGCGCTCATGTCAATTTTAATAATTTTATTTATTTTACATTGGTATTTATAAGATTCCCATGTTGGTGTTGTTTTATAACAAGGATTTATTTTTATCAAAGAAATTATGTCAATGATGTGAAAATATGAAATTAAGCTTTATTTAATTTGTGCAACAGAATAATGAGGTGTGTTAAAATGTGTGAATTGTCATCATTAATTAGTCAAGGCATGATGAATGCATAAGTATGTGTGCCATTAACGGCTATCTTCTAAATCATTGCGTTGCAATGGGCACTCTGTTATAAGAGTTTATGATGATGTCACGGGAAAGGCAATGTAAATATGGTAACACAATGGCATCTTACTAACTTTGAAAAAGGCAGTGAGACAGCCAAAACGCTTCACGGTAGCATGAGCACTTTCAGTAAAGAAATCTTTACTTCAACTCTTCAAAAAGCATCGGCTTCCTTGTTCAAGTAGTGATGAGGCACTGAACGTATATTGTCGTGTAGTTTCCACTAATGAGTAGGAACTGCATGTTTGTGGATGACATAAACTTATGGTGGTGCTAGACTGATTCCGTGCACACCCGCAGTATATGTTGTCCTTTGGTCCAGCTAGCTCACAGTGCCACCGTTAACCTCCCTAAAGGAAGGGATCAAACATTCTTGCAACCACTGGCATTGAAGACGCTGTTCCCTCAAGAACCGTGAAGACAGACCGAAAACTTTTTGCTTAGTCACTTGTGCTCTCTTTCGCTCAGACAATTATACAAAGAACACACAAAGGGACATTTAAAATTTTAAATTGAACCGAAGTGATTCTTGTATAGAACATATGTACTGCAATGACCAATAGACAGAAGCAGAAGAAAGTTATGAGAAGTGTCTAAACAGTAAATAGCACGAAAAGTTCCACCATTTTGTTTTGGACAAATTATGTAGGCATACATATACAATACTATAACAATCTAGCCTACTCCTACAATGCAAACCCTAACTCTGTTTCTATGGTGTGAATGCGTGCTTTGCTTAGAAATAACCCTGGGCGTAGCTACGCAAAGTGCACTTCGCACTACGGGAGCTACGCGTAGCACTTCGTGAACTGCGTAGTACCCTGTTCGCACTGTGCAAGATGTCGTTTTCAATGATTGCACAGTGCAGACAAGCATCCAACACTGTGCAATCATTGAAAACGGCATCTTGCACAGTGCGAGCTGTAGTTTTCTGCCGCTCGAGTAGATTTTTACGCAATGAGAAACCTGACCTCCCCGCGTTGAGAATCTCGCCGGGAGGTTTATTTTCCACTCTCGCCATCGCCAACTTGATGTTGCTGATCGCGAACGAGGAAAAAGTCTCGCCGGGATGTCATTTTGCTTGCTCGCGGTCGCCAACTTGACGTTGAGGACCGCAAGCAAGCAAAAAATGACCGCTGCACTATGCAACACTACGCTACACGTGTTTGCACTGTGCTACGTGCAATTCGCGTAGTGTGAAGTAGCGCAAACTTTGCAAACTACGCGAGCGTAGTGTAGTGCTTTGCTCAGGCTTACTTAGAAACCCCCTCTGGATGATCTAACTTCTTGACCTGATGGGTAAGAGTATAGACCCCATCTTGATCATGGATTAGACACCCCTCATGGAGATGTCAGGCTGCTGCTAGGCAAAAAGTTTCAGCATGCAGGGACACCTCAAAGTCAGCAGAAGTGGCTCCTCTGATTGTATTTGGAAACAAAAGGTTATATATAGAAAATGACATCCTTGCCTTGGGCCGCGATTGTTATCAGGCCGCCTGTTTGCATTCCACATATAGCTGTGTCGCCTTGTAGATGAAATAATAACACATTTGTATCATGCACATGAGGACATTGCACATAATGTCAAGGCAGTGGGACAGTGTTCATATGAAATTCTCTTTGTCAGCAAGGTAGGTGTTTTTTAGAAATAATCCAACTGTCACAAATGCAAATATGTGTAAAAAGTCGATGTGACAAAAGAAATGGCAAAGAAACATGTACATGTAAAATGGCACTATTTCCTACCAGGCCTGACTCAAGCATATGACACAGGTCGCCATATATACATATATATATAAATTCCAAACTCAAAAGACGTGAAGCTTGTAACTTTTATTTAAGCAACATCAGACGCAGGACGAGTTTCGGCTGGGAGCCAGCCTTTGGCACACTCCAAGATGCCATTTTGTAAGGTGTTCAAATAATCTCAATGTGATTAGTATACAATAAACATAAACAAAATCCTGTCTCTGTTACAGATTTCACTACTCTGTCATGGATAATGTCCGCATTATTGCCACAAAAGTGTCTAAAACAACATTATATCAGAGTTCCACTGAGAACAGGAGAGCACTTAATAAGTGAACTTGAATGAATAAGTTATGGGCTCCTCTTGTAGCAGCACTAATGACTAATTTACACAGTAAATACCATTCTATAGTGTGTCATCTTTGCCACATTTACGTGGACTCTGATATGATGTTGTTTTAGACATTTTTGCTGCCTAATAGTATGCAGGTTCGTGGACAGAATTGTGATGAAAATCATTGAGGTTTTTTAAGCCTGTGATCGCAGTATTTGTTAGGCTGCTCAGGTTGCTGACAGCAGCCATTTTGTATAAAATTGATTATAAATCTTGTGGTCTGTCATTGGGACTGAACCAAGGAGCAAATACATTTAATGTGTGCCCATTTGGGCTTTATTGGTTTTAGCACTGGTGACAATGATGTAAGGGCATTATACATTAATACATTTTCTTTCCATTATTTGTGTAGATTTTGTACATTGCAAGCAGAAATATAATTTTAGACTGAACAAAAGGTTTTATATGTGTATGTGGTGTTAGGAAAGAAGGATAGGCCACATGGGCTGATATTATTGCACTGAACATCTAATTTAGTGTAACTGTAGGGCATTTAAGCCCTAATTTTCTGTAAGTTATTTATTATATTGAACAAGGGTGAAAAGAATCAGTTGCACATTTCAAACTATATGACATGCAATTTATATTCAATATTTATGTTGTGTATGCATTTTTTATGTCATTGTCTTGTGGCATTAATGTGATCATTATCAATGACAGAGCTGTGAACTTTGTAACGGAGACATGATTTTATGTCTATTTTATATCACATTGTGAGTATTTTAAACACCCTAAAAAATGGCATCTCACATGTGATCAAGGCTAGTTCCCAGCTGAAACGTGTCCTGTATCTGATGTTGCCTAAATAAAAGATACAAACGTTCTTGTCTTCGAGTGCCTGACCCCTCTTATTTTGAGTGTCAAATTGTCAATATGTATTAGGAGCCGCTCGGCCCTCCTCCCCCATTAAAAAAAGGCCTGGCCCCAAGGGATGGTTTCCCCGGGGCCCAAATCGACCCAGTGAAGGGGGCACGCGACCCCCACCAGAAATAAAGAAAAAAAATGGGAAAAAATGCGGGACTGTCAAGTCGCCGGAGGCCCCTCCTGCTTTCTCCACCACTCTGTAAACGTGCCTCCTGGCACATTGCTGGTTGGGGGGTGAAGTCCCCTTGGGTGCAGAGGGTCTTTGTGGGCCAACAAGCACTCCTGTTACATCCAGTAAGTCCCATACAGTGGTATTGCTGAGAGGACTTTGAAGGCCATGCTCCTTTCTCCACCACTTTGCAAATGCACCTCCTGGTTCACTGCTGGTTGAAGGATGAAGTCCTCTTGGCTCCGGAGGGTCCTTGGGGCCAACAAGCCCTCCTGTTACCTCAAGTAATTCACATGTCGTGAAATTGCTGAGAAGTCTTCGCAGGTCACGTCTCCTTTCTCCACCACTTTGTAAATGCGCCTCCTGGCACACTGCTGGTTGGGGAATGAAGCCCACTTGGCTGCAGAGGGTCATTGGGGCCAACAAGCCCTCCTGTTACCTCCACTAAGTCCCACATAGTGGGATTGTTGGGATTTCTTTAAAGGCCATGTCTCCTTTCTCCACAACTCGGCAAACGCGCCTCCTGGCGCTCTGCTAGTTGGGGGATGAAGTCCTCTTGGATGTTGAGGGTCCTTGGGGGGCAACAAGCGCTCATGTTACCTCCAGTAAGTCACACTGACCGCGATTGCTGAGAGGACTTCAAAAGCCAAGGCCTCTTCTCCACTACTCTGTAAACACTCCTCCTGGTAAACTGCTGGTCAGGAAATAAGTCACCTTGGGTCTAGAGTGCCCTTGGGGGCTAACAAGCCCTCCTGTTACCTCCAGTAAGTCCCATATGGTGGAAAGGCTGAGAGGTCTTTGGAGGTCACGCCTCATTTCTCCACTACTCTGCAAACGTGCCTCCTGGCGCACTGCTGGTTGGGAGATGAAGTCCTCTTGGATGCTGAGGGTTCTTTGGGGCCTAGAAGCCCTCCTGTTACCTCCAGTAAGTCTGACACAGCAGGATTCCTGAAAGCTGGTCAGAGCACCCGCCCCCCTTTCTCCACCACACTGCAAACACAACTACTAGTTACAAAAAAATTGAAATTCACGTAAAAAAAACAGAGGTTACTGGGACGTTATTGTTAGAAAACAGAATGTGAAAACTTTAGAAATTCACTTAAAAAACGAGAGGTTGCAGGGTCATTATACTTAGGAAATAGAATTAGAAAACCTAAGAAATTCACTGAATAAACCAAAGGTTACAGGGATGTTATTGTTAGGCTCAGATTTCACTCATACAACTCCAGTGAAAATTAGCCGTTATAGTTACCTAAGCTATAACTGTAACTTACGTCCCCTCATTACAATACTTATGACCTCACATATTACATCACTGATGACATGGTCAGTGACATCAATGATGACATCTCAAATGACATCACTGATGGCATCATCCACAGAACCACTCACACACCCACTCACACACAATACAACCTCTCATATGCCCACTTCCACTCAACCACTCACATACCCATTCACAGCCCCATACCAGTACTCACACACCCATGCATTCTTCCATAGAGGCACTCACCCACCCACTCACTCACTTGTACAGCCACTCACAGAACCATTCACTCACTCATGCAACCACTGATACAACCAGGCATGCTCCCATTCAGCCACTCAAATAGTCACATACTCACCCATACAGCTACTCACACACCCACTTATTTACCAACACAGTTGCTCACACAACACTCACTCACCTATAAGGCCTCTCAACACAGCCACTCACTCGCCCATACAAGCACTCACACACTCACTCACACACCCACACATCCACACAAGCCCACACACATCTGCTCACTCACCCATATAGCCATTCACACAGACGGTCACTCGCCAATACACCCACTCAATCAACCACTCACTCACCCATACAACCACTTACATGCTGAATCACTCACTCATTCAGCCATTGAGACACCCACTCACTCACCCACAGTCTCCAAACACCCACTTACCCACCCATGGAACCACTCACACTGCACTTCACTACCCATACAGCCACTGACACACCCACTCACTCACCAATACCGCCACACACACAGCATATCACTCACCCACACAGCTCCACACACACCCACGTATACACCAATACAGCCACTTACACATCCATACACACAAAGATACATACAGTCACACAGCTACTCACTTAATATATGTTAGAAATAGTATCACTCAGTAGTACTGCACCGAGTATACTAATTTAACTTTTGTAGTAAGTTAGTATATATGTTTAACACGCATAAACTCTTACAAATATTTACACTCACTTGATTATGTCATCAGTGATGTCATTTAAGATGTCATCAGTGATGTCACTGACCATGTCATGATTGATGTAATATGTGAGGTCATAGGCAGTGCATTGTGGGGGCGTAATATATAGTTATAGCTTAGGTAACCATAACTGCTGAATTTCATTGGTTTTGTGTGAGTGAAATCTGAGCCAAACTATAGCATCCCCGTAACCTATGTTTTTTTCAGTGAATATATATACAAGAGCAGGGAAAACACCTCAAACACATTACATATGAGTAACCCCACGAATTTAGAAAAAATAATAAACTATCAACAAAAAAATTACTTAACATAAATATCTAAATATGTCTTTAAAAAACTAAAAACTATTTATTAATTTACATAATTAATATAAAAATAACTAACAAATAATTGTTATTTAATTATTAATTAATTAGCTTCCAACCCTGTACCTCTGGCAGTCTGCACCTAAAATAAACCTAAGAAAATAACTATTTTATAACTTAAATACTTAAAATAAATTCAATAATTAATTACCATTCAATAACTAATTGTTAATTGATTATTAAATAACTTCCCAAGCTAGACCCCTTCCAACTCAGTATCCCACAATTAAAATGTAACTCAAATACATGATAGCAGAATTTTCATGGTTGCTATTTAATTAACTGTCCAACCTACACCCCTACAAACCCAGCGGCCTGCACCTAAACCATAACAAAAATATATAATTATGACACAGTTTACATAACTGATAGTTAATTAAGTAATTATTATAAAATAATAATTGTTTGTTAACCAATTATTACTGAAATACCTGCCCAACTTATACCCCTACAAACTTAGCAGCCTGCACCTAAAATAGAACTAAAATAAATCAGTGTTACATAATTTACCTAATTAATACCAATCACATAACTAATTAAAACATGTTAATTAATTAATAATTATTTTTTTCTTAACATTAACTTCCCTCCCTATCCCCCTACAAATCCAACAACCCGCAACAACACGACAAATTACTATGAACAATTAAATATAACATTCTGAATCACTTAAAATAACAAAGTATATTTAAAAAATGTATAACAAATACACAAACAATTGTAACACATAAATTTAATATATGAACAAAAACACATGATAATAATTAAAAACAACATTTTTGCAACCATATCACTGAAAACGATATTAAAAACAAATATATTCTAAAAACGATATTACTAATCATCTAAAATAGTGTTATTCATGACAACGATAATTTTGCATCATGATATTTTCGTGTCACGTTATTTTTTTTCCTGAATTTTTCTGTCTCCTGATATTTAAAACTTAGTATTTTGTCCAAACACCAGCTTAATGACGTCAGCGTGCATGGCACTGATCTTCATTTACATTTTTTTAAAACATAGCCTAACATCTTTGGGCTACTGGTGAAGCTTTTCCACAACAGACCTAACTGCAAAAAATGAAAAGTACATCTTTTTAGCCTTAAGTGCTAGGACGAGCAGTACACAAACTTAGCACCGGGGAGGTCGTGCTAATGATGCGTCCATCATTAGCACTGAAGTGGTTCAGAAAGGGAAGAGAGGCTGTCAAAGGAGTCTAGTGGGCAGAATGGGAAGGAAGCAGCATAGTGCAAGGCAGTAATCCACATTAAATATAATTATAAAATAGTTAAATCATTTGAGAGCTCTCTATTTCCATAATGAACCCAGTGGAGTTGTTGATTCTGGCATCCCAGTAATAGCCTGGTAATTGATACTATCTTAAATACTATCTGAAATAGGGCATTTACTTAAGCAGACTGATTAGGTTCCTGTCTATGCACAGGGAAATGACGTCATCTCCTTAAACATGCATTGAAGTTGCCTGGTATCTCCACATAGCCATGGAGAGAGCTCCAGGTAAAGGGCTGTGCATACAGTGATCTGATAGATAAAGGTAGGCTCTGAGGGGAAGCATTGTGTTCATAAATCGCTGTAGTAAGTAGGAAAAAGGAGTTAACGTAAGTAGCTTATGACGTTTGTTTTTTGACTTGAAGAGTGTTAAATCGTTTTCCTGGGTTAGGAGGTAAATAAAGTCTTATTGGAGGCTGTAAAGGGAAAAGGAAGGGGATAGACGACTCCCAGTAGATGAACTTGGATTGCGTCATCTGAAGCGAGCAGGCAGAAGCATTGCACGGATGCAGAAGTTTGTGTAGCGGTATTACCCTTTACACATCCTGAAGTGAGGTTTCTTCAGACAGCTGATAGGTAATGATGGCACTCTGGGCTAAGGTACATGCTTTACAGTGGCAAACATTTAGACAGAATGATTGTATCTTGGAGAGGGATGGAAGTAGTGATTAAAGTCCAACCCCCCCATTGAAAGCATTGGACTGATTAAAGAGCCTTTATCCCACAACTAATTTGCCTGCCAAGTGATTTTAATCCATGTTGATGTGAGGGGATGGTCGTAGGAAGTTTGTGAGGTTTTTAATGCATCTTGCAGACTGGCGTTATATTAAAGTAGGATTATTGTCTGGGTGTTTTCAAGGTGAATTAGTCTTTTCTTTAAGGGGAGCACGCATCCACACTCTAGAAACAAGAACAATTATTTGAGAAAAGGGGAAGTTTGTTTACTCTGTTGTTTTCTGCTTCAGGCAGGTATTGTTCTAAGATCAGTGAGCAAGAGCTAATTGTTGAAAACAATCAATCAATCTGGATTTGTAAAGCATGGCTACTCACCCGTGGTATAAAAGCACTGAGAGTATTGCAACACGGGGCACAGTTGAGTCCTTTCCTGAATCCTAGCAGAGAGGATGAGGTCTGTAGGTGAAGTGGTAGGTTGTTTCAATACTTTTATGCAAGGCAGGAGAAGGAGCGTCCTGCACTGTTGCTGCAACGGATGCGCGGTTTGGGCAAGGCAGAGGTAGGCGGATTGCAGGTGGAGAGAAGGTGGAAATTCAGTTGGGGGTTGATGTACTCTGGCCCTTGGTTGTGGAGGGCTTTGAAGGCGGGGATCATTATCTTGAACGGGCATCTCTTCTGAATGAGGAGCCAGTGGAGCTTCTTGAGGTGAGGGTGATTTGGGTCTGCTTGGGGAGGTCTATGATGAGTCTGGCCGCTGCATTCTGTATCACCTGTTGTCTCTCAAAGAGGTGTGTGGTGATTTCTGCGTAGAGTGCATTGCAATAGTCCAGTCACCTGGTGACAATAGCTTGTGAGACGGTGCATCGAGTGCTGATGGGGAGCCACTTGAAAGTCTTGTGGTGCATGCGGAGGGTGAGGAAGCAGACGGATGAAACTGCATTGAGCTGTTTTTTCATTGTGAGCTTACTGTCCAGGATGATGCCAAGTTTGTGGGCCTGGTCTGTCAGAGTTGGCAAGGGTCCTTATTTGGGGGACTACCAGGCTTCATTCCATGGGGAGGTGTTTCCAAAGATCAACACTTCTGTCTTGTCTGTGTTGAGTTGTAGGCAGTTGTTTCTGATCCAGTCAGCCATGTTCGTCATGCACCTGTGGAAGTTTGTCAGCGTGGCGGAGGGGTCTTGTGATACTGAGAGAATTAGCTGGTATTGGTGTAGGATGTGATGTTTAGACCATTAGCCAACTGAGTCATGGAGGTGATGAACAGGATGGGGCTGAGGGATAAACCATGAAGGATGCTGCAGGTATAGTTATTAGGCTCAGAGGTGAACTACAGAAGGTGGATTCTCTCAGTTCTATCTGTGAGGAATCAGGCATTCCACTTACGGGTGTTTCCTCAGACTCCAATGTTGTGCATGCTTTTGATCAGGGTGGGGTGTGATACTGTGTTGAATGCTACTGAGAGTTTGAGGAGGATCAGGGCACCATTTCATATTCTGGAGACATGTTAAAGAATCACATCCTTAATACATATGCTGGAAAAGAAATGTGGGTCCAGCGCAGATTAGTTCCAAGACTACCTGAAGTGGGGTAAATGTTACCATACAAGGAAACCTGGCTAAGTACACTTTGAGATACTCTATTGATTGGAATAAGTTGCATGTTGTTCTTACAGTATTGACGTATGGTAGTGTGCATTACGTAGTTTTTAGATAGCAATGCTTGCTGTCTCTCTGCAAGTAAAAGAGTACCCTGGTTCATTTTCAAAGATATCAGTGTATGCTGATGCCCATGCAGCAAACCATTTGGAAGCTGTTACTTCTTGAATATGTCATAATTTCATTGAAATCTGTATTCAACTGCAACATTATCTGCACTGTACTTTGAGGTTCCAAGTATTTAATGAGCATTACATTTACCCAGCCTCCCAACTGCTCCTCTGCACCTTCCCTACTAAGACGCCTATTGTCTCTGGACTGTCTCTGGGGTTCCTGACCACCCATTGACCCCGATGCTACATATTCCTTGATGGGCCAGATGTACGACCTGACAAATAGCGCCTTGCAAATTGCATAGCATTTGCGACTCGCAATTTGCGAGGCGCTATTTGGCATATACAACAGTGTGTTTAACACTGGTTGTGAATCCCAATGGGGTCGCAAATTGCGGGACTCATTAATATTATTGAGCCTCTCACAATTTGCGAGCCCATAGAAAATGACAGGCCCTCCCAGGGATGGTGGCCTGCTGGGCTCAGCAGACCATCATGTCTGGGTCTGCTTTTAAATAAAGCAGCTTTTTTTTATTTTTAAATGCAGCCCGTTATCTCTGAAGGAAAACGGGATGCATTTAAAAGAAAAATGAAACGTTTTTGTTTCATTTTTTAAGGGCAGGAAGTGGTCCCTGGGACCACTGCCTGCCCTTAAAAAATAATATTGCATGCATTTGCAAAGGGGAAGGGGTCCCCTGGGGACCCCCTCCTAATTGCGAATGCATTACCACCTACTTGAAGTAGGTAGTAATTTGAGAGTGTTTTGCAAGACATTGGTACATAGCTTTGCGGTCGGAAGGAAACGCCCCTTCCTAATAGTGAGTCACAAAATACTGTTTGTACATGGTCCCATGCTTTTAGCGTGCGCAAACGAGTCTAAGACGGATCTGCGCACGCTAAATAGCATCGTGCATCTGGCCCCATGTGCCCTGCATTTTGCACCAAAATTCTGATCATGTCATTGACATATGTATGAACGCTGTAAATCCCTTTTCATAGTCAAGCATTCCACTGAACACCAGGTATAAGTGGGCACTGTAAAAATAACTTAATACAATTTTAAAGTTGCTTTTATAGAAAAGTATATTGTATCTGCATGTCAGGTTAAAGCTTATAAGATTGAGTATATTGAACTAAAGTGAGTAGCAGGAGAATGCATGTTACATATTTCTTCATTTTTATTCCTCATAGATTTGTTCAGAGTGATATTTTGGGGATTATGAGTCACTATGCAAGCCAGTGCAACATCCTGTTGAACCAATCAGAAATCTTCAACTCTCTACAGACTGAGAAGTATGATATTGTAATAGTTAACAGCTTTAACCCTTGCTGTTTCCTGTTTGTAGAAAAACTGGGATTGCCTTTTGTTTCTTTCTATCCTACATTGTTTCTGGATGCCCTAAAAGTTGGCATCCCTAGTCCCCTTTCCTATGTTCCAGTTTACACTTCGCAATTAACAGATCGCATGGACTTCTGGGAGCGCATAAAGAACATCTTCACGTATGTTCTTACAAAAATAGTAGATCATCAAATGCATGGACTTTTTGACAAAGTCATTGAAAATCATTTCCAAGAAGGAGTCAGACCAGTTTTTTCTGAGCTGTACCAAAAAACGGAACTCTGGATCTATAACACTGACTTTTCCTTTGAATTTGCACGTCCTCTTTTACCCAACATAATTTATGTTGGAGGGATACTGGCAAAGCCCGCCAAGCCAGTTTTTCAGGTGAGTCATCTACAAATCTTTTACTGTATCACTTTTCTTGTGAACGTCAGCAGCAATACAAACAAAAATATTAGTCATGAATTACATTTTATATTACAGAAAATATGCATTAATATGCCCCTCCTTTTTTCAGATTTATATATAGTAATTCTGGGAGTTAGCTTATTAAAAAACTCAAAATTATTAATGAATCTTTATCCCTAAATATCAAAGTTGTAGTAACAGCCAATTGCTCAGAGGTCATGACAGGGGTCATGATACAGCCTGCAATACATAAATACAAAAATGCTTATTTCCAGATTCGTGTATGGGATATTCAAAGTGCACTTTGTGAACTGATCTCTAGGGGCTCTTGGCACTATGTAGACCATGTTGTTGGTGGTATTTGTAGAACATGTAGGCTTTTAATTTTCTCCCTAATTAAAAGGAATCCTCAGGTGAAAAACTTAGGGACTCATTATGATGGCGGAACAATGAGATTTACCCACCACCATATTAGGATGGCAGTGGGTAACGCTGCAGACGCAAAGTCCGGCCACCTCTTTTCCGCCGGTGGCAATCGTAACGCTTGCCTGGCGGGTGGAGCAGGGCCACTAATAAGGTGGCGGTGCCTGGCAGGCACCATCCGCCATATTAGGATGTGGGAAAAGAAAGGCATTTCCATGGCGGCAGAAAGGCTGGCGGGGATTGGGTCTAAGGGCCTGTTGCGGGCCCCCCTTGTGTCTGGGGGAGGTGGGGTGCCCTTGTGGGGTACCTATGGTACCCCCCTACATTTCACTGCACCAGGTGGCAGGCACCACAAATGTGGTGCCGGCCATGTGGTGCAGTGAAATGCTAGACATGCGATTTTAACATTGCGGTGGGTTCTGCTGTCAGCAGCACCAGCAGCAATGTTAAATTGCAGAATGCAACCGCCATGGTGGCGGTCGCATCCTAATTTGTGGTGCGGGACCGCCGCATGTCTAGCTGCCAGTCCACACACCGCCCATCCTAATGATCCCCACAGTCAGCTCTCATTACACAAAACAACCTCACTAACAATCCCACGGAATAAATATACCTCTAGGATATGTGGCTCAGTAGTGAAAAGTATCACACAGTATAGGGACCAATATGTAAGTACTGTAGTACTGGTTTATAGACAGATTAATTTTTTTCTGTAGAGAAATTTTGAACCCAACATTTAAAATACAGGGTAGAAAACATCCCTATTCAAAGATACTCTACCACTTGATCTCCAACAATAGTTCTACGAGGCTGACTGGAACCTGCCCCTTCTACTCCACTGTAATGCTCCACCTTCAGTCGGTATTACAGTGGAGAAGAAGGGGCAGGTTGGGAAATGTGTATTCGAAGTACTGAGGTAGACCTGAGCTGTAGCTTGCCTCCTTCATTTTACACAATGCAGTGGCACAGAGGAAAGGAGCTGTGCACAGTGAGATTGATGCACGCCTGGGAACTGGGTGTGATGAAGCTCCCTCAACATGATTGTCATCCGAACCAGAGTCTAGTGAGCCAGGGCGAACTACTACCTTGTGATCAGAGACTCAACAGAATGGATTGATGTGGACAGCATGCCTTGGCTGCTCAGGAATTGCTATCACAGGAGTCGATGAGCTTTTGAAGTCCATTATGGATGCAAGATTCGATCCAAAGAGGCTGCAGGAAAGTCTAAGAGACAGAAAAGAGTGTTTTTGAGGCTGTGTCTCTCCCAAATGTATTGTTAGAAGTGGTCGAGACGCTAAGGGTGAGATGCTAACCGAAGTGGGTCAGTTAACTACAGCATGCACAGAAATATTAAGAGGGATGGGAATGACAGAAAGGCTGATATTTTAGGGAGTGGAGAAGGACAGTTTGGAGTGTACTCACTGTACTCATTGATTTAACAATGTGCCATTCCAACCCTTTTGTTCCAAGAGAACACAAGTTGAACATTTTGGAAAACTAGCCTGATCATCTTTTATTTGGTTCCTGAGTACCTGAGCAGGGTGTAGACGAGAGACCTGCGTACTGTGACTTTAGTCTTTCTGCTAGCAGAGATTTCCTCCTCATCTACCAATAACACTAGAAGTTCTTACACAAGCTAGCATCAGTACCAGAGGCCTTGGAAGAGAGAGATATGAGACACAACCATTATTAAAGAGTGTGAGATACACATGAGAAAGCTTTTTCACGCTTGCCTACTCAAGTTAGGTGCCAGTCTTGGATGGTGAGTCTTAACATTTCTTGACCTTTGCACAGTGACTAAACTGAGATGGTAATTATAGTAGGCTATGGAATAATTGATCAGTAAGAAGAAAGAAGCTTCCCCATGGCACTCAGCTCTAAACTGGGGGGTACACAGGATGAGAAGTTCCATCGTTTTTATCCTTCATATGAGAGTCACCAGTGGCTTTCTTCTACTGAAGGAGATATGTTTTGATCAGTCTATGTTCTTGGTTGCAGGGTTTCTTCACTTTTTAGTTTGTAGTTTAGGGTAGTGGTTCTTAACCCTTTAACTTCTGTGACCCCTGACTAAATCACCACTGAAATCAGAGGAACCTGGCTTTAGCAGTTTCTTCTGTTATAAACCTCAAAACAATGCCCGAAATACAGAAACAAGTTTCTCAAACATGTATGCAAATTAAAAAATATTTCATTTAATTCACAAACAAAAATCTCAATTTTAATTTTAACGGTAGGGTTGAAGCTTTTCAGAGTTTGGTTTTATTTAACCCCTTCGCTGCTAGGCCTTTTCCCCCCGTGCTAAGCCTTTTTTTGGCTATTTGGGGTAGTGCGCGATTAGGCCCCTGTAACTTTTTGACCACATTAGGTATCCACGCCAAATTTGCGTCCTTTTCCTCCAACATCATGGGGATTCTAAAGGTACCCAGGGTTTGTGGATTCCCCTGGAGGGGTCCCAGAAATTAGCCAACATACAGCAAAATTTTGTTTTTTGGGGGGAAAAATTAGAAAAACGAGCTGCAAATAAAAGCGTCTGGATTTTTCCCTGCAGATGTTATCAAAAAAGGGTTTATGGGGCTGAAATCACATTTTCTCAGCTTTTAGGGAATGACAGACTTTTGTCAGAAAACCAACATTTTTTACACAGTTTTGACATTTTTCTGGGACATAGCATATTTTTGCTATTTTTTGTGCTTTCAACCTCCTTCCAGTTAATGGTAGAAATGGGTGTGAAAGTAATAATGGATCCTGGAAAGCTATACATTTTAGTAAAGTAGACGAAATTCTAATTTCAGCAAGGGGTCATTTGTGTAGATACATCAAGGTTTCTTTATAGAAACTAACAGTTAAATATTGAAAACATTTAAAATTAGTTGAAAAAAACAGCCTTTTGTGTCAATGTTTTCACCTGTAACTTCTTCTAATTATGACAGCTCTTTGAAAGCAATATACCGTCACGTCTGCTGGACCTTCCTGGTTGTGGGGATATATAGGACTTGTAGGTTCACCAAGAACCAGACAAACCCAGAGTCAAAAACTGAGCAGCAATTTGCAATGTTTTTTTATTATGTTCCGGGTATATAGCAATTATAATGGGTAAGGAAACGTTGGGGGATGCACGCAAGCCATACCTCCCTGGATGCCCCCGAGTGTCTAGTTTTTAGAAATGTGTGGGTTTGGTAGGTTTCCCTAGATGGCCGCTGAGCATGGGGCCAAAAACCCAGGTGACCCCCCTTGCAAAAGCAGGTGGTTTTGAGATAGGCAATTTTGATGTCACCTCACTAGGTTTTGGGCCCTTGGCTGTCGCGGGTACTTGGGCCTCCCACACAAGTGAGGCACCAGTTTTATTGGGAGACCTGGGGGAACGCTGGGTAGTAGGACATTTGTGTGAGCCCAGTGATGCCACACTTTCCCACACAAAAATGTGTGAAAATAGTGGTTCTTTTGGCTAAAATTGAGGTTTGCAGAGAATTCTGGGTAAGGAAACCTTGGGGGATCCACGCAAACCATACCTCCCTGGAAGCCCCCGGGTGTCTAGTTTTCAGGAATGTGTGGGTTTGGTAGGTTTCCCTAGATGGCCGCTGAACATCGGGCCAAAAACCCAGGTGACCCCCCTTGCAAAAGCAGGTGGTTTTGAGATAGGCAATTTTGATGTTGCCTCACTATGTTTTGGGCCCTTGCCTGTCGCGGATACTTAGGCCTCCCACACAAGTGAGGCTCCATTGTTATCGGGAGACCTGGGGGAACGCTGGGTGGTAGGAAATTTGTGTGAGCCCGGTGATGACACACTTTCCCACACAAAAATGTGTGAAAAAAGTGATTTTTTCAGCTAAAATTGAGGTTTGCAGGGAATTCTGGGTAAGGAAACGTTGGGGGATCCATGCAAGCCATACCTCCCTGGGTGCCCCCAGGTGTCTAGTTTTCAGAAATGTGTGGGTTTGGTAGCTTTCCTTAGATGGCCGCTGAGCAAGGGGCCAAAAACCCAGGTGACCCCCCCTTGCAAAACCAGATCGTTTTGACATAATTAGTTGTTTATTTCTACAGCGTGAGAATTTCGGCACAATATTTCAAGGAAAATGTGACAGACATTTTGAGATTTGCAGGACATTGTGGATAAAATAACTTGTTGGGAGGATAACCCTTTCCTTTCCACCCTTTCCTTTCCCGCGATGTCTCTTTTGGTAAAATCCCCCCCCCCTCCCCAGCCCCAAAACTAACCTGTTTGTTCCCCGATGCGCTGAAAGCAAATGGCTTCCTGCGCGTCGTTGAACAAAGGGAAACCTCCAATGACGTCAGCGCTCCTCGCGCGCTGATGTCATTGATGACGCGGAGGGGGCAGGGGGAGGCAGGGGAAGGTCTTCCCCTGCCTTCCCCGGCTAAATCACCCGGATCGACCACCCACGGGGGGAGTGCCAGCGCTTCCCCCGTGGGTGGGTGTCATGACGAGCTGGACTCATCATGAGCACACAGCTACTGTGTGCCATGACGAGTCCAGCTCGTCATGAGCACAGAAAGGGTTAAAAAAGATGGTATTCTAGATTCCAAATTCTTGTTCTCTTTTTTCAGTGCATTCCAGTGCTTCAAATGGGGACACCAATCCATCATCTATTTCATGTTGTTACGAATCAAGCTAAGGATATTAACTTAAATTGTGCCCAATTTTATAATTGCTCACATTTACAGAGTGTTTTAAAATGTTGAATTTTACATTTTGCCTTTTTATGTAAATATACTGTGAGAAAGCGGTCTCTTTTGCGTAGTCACCCCCATTTTTTCCTGACTGGTATTGCTAATTTTGAAACTCTCCACATTGGGACCCAACTGTTCAGGCCCTGGTGTATGTGCCCTGCCTACTAAAACATTATAAAATTGGCTAACCCTCAATTGATGTATTTAACTTCACAGTAAAGAAAGTGCACCAAGGTCATGGAAAGTTTAGTGTCTCCCGTGGACTTCAGCAGAGTTTTTGTGCTCCCAGTAAAGTAAAGAAAACATGGTCATAGGCCTACCTGTGTAGCCTGACTCCTGCAGCATTTTTAAATCTGCAGACAAGCCTGTCAAAATGACCCGTTTTAGAAGAAAAGAACTCTACTTTTAAATGTTAAATGATCACCCCTAAGTTCAAAATACACAAGAGCAATGTGGGCTAAAGCGTACCACTGGATATAGTTCTGTATATACGAGGGATATGTGCAAGAAGGAGTCCAGCAGATTGGCAGTGTCTTAATAGTATTGAGGTAGGCTAGGCCAGTGTAGTAGTGACAATTTGTGTCTAGGGAGCCAATGGAGCCCCTGAAGGTGCAGTGTGATATGAGTATGGCGTGAGAAGTTGAGAGTGATTCTAGCTGCAGGGTTCTGAATGGTTTGTAGGTGTCTGATGAGGTTTTTGCTGATCCTGGTTCAGAGGGTGTTCCCATAGTCTAACTTGCTTGTGATAAGGTTGTGTATAACAGTTTTGCAGAGACTGGTTTGGAGCCATTTGAAGAGTCATCATCTTCAGGATGTGGAAGTATGAGATTGTGATAGCGGTGACTTGGGCAGTCATGTCTTGTTTGCTGATGATGATGCTCCTGAGCTTCCTGGTGTTGGCGGGACTTAGTGTGGGCCCTAGTTCAGCTAGCCACAAGGTGGAGCTCTAGTGTGGGGTGCTTTTCCCAAAGAGCACAACTACTGTCTTGTCTGTGTTCAGTTTGAGACAATTGGTCTTCATTTAATCCGCAAATTTGGTCATGCAGTTTGTGAATCTTCTCCGGGTGCTGGGAGTCTTGTACGATAGGGAGAGTATAAGCTGAGTATAAGCTGAGTGCGGATGATGCTTTCAAGTGGGAACATGTATACATCGAAGAAGGTTGGGGTAAAGCATGAACCTTCCAATACTTCATAGAAGAAGTTGCAGGTGTCTGAACTGTAAGGGTCCAGGCTGATTGCTTGTGTTCAGCCAGTCTAGATGGAGCAGATCCAGCAGAGAGCAGGTCCTTGAATTTCAGCCTGTTGCAGGCATCAAATGAGGATGGGTTGGGAAACAGTATTGAAAGCAGCTGAAAGCTCCAGGAGGATGAGGTCCAGACTATGACATGTTTTCATGTGCCCGGCAAGGTAGCACAGGAGGTGGAGTCAGTCATGATGTAGGTTGAAAGCCTCTAGTGAAGGTGTGCTTGGGAAAGGGTCCAATGGGGCCCTGTAGTGGATGTACTGCATGGAGGCTGCTGTTTCTTCAATGGTGATGGTGGGCACATGACCAGGTTTGAATCCTTGGAGGAGACGGGGAGTTGAGTTGTGAGGTCTGTTGAGTCGTGTTGAGGGTCAGATTTGCTGTATATGAAGGATTTTTTACTGCAGAAGAATGGTGAGAGGTTTTTGCAGCGGCTCTGTTAGGGGATAATGCTGTTGGAGGCAGCTGCTGCAATGTGAAAGCTTTAATGATTAAGTAGAACTCTTTGCTGCTGTTAGGGTTTGCGTTGATATGACCTGTAAGTGTGGTGCAAATCTTAGTTCGGATCTGTTAGTTGTAACGTTTTAGAGGGTGGATCTGAAGGAGTTCCTGTCTGCGAGATCTTGACTCATTCTCTATCTGTGTTCCAGTTTTTACAGTGGCATTTTGTCATCCTGAGTTCTTCCGTGTTCTAGCTGGCTTATAGTCTGAATCGTGTGGTTTTACTGGGCTTAAGGGGAGCCGGGGTGTCAGTGTAGATAGTGATTCAGTTGTTGAAGTTGCAGATGGATTCAGATAGGTTGATGCTGTGTGCTCTGGCCTGTGTGTTGTGAGTGCTGTAGTTGAGTCTTTCTATGAGATGTTGTGTCAGTTTTGCAGGTTGGTCTGCCTGTGTTTGATTGAAGGTTGTGCGTGGCAGGAATTCTAAAACTGTTGATGGTGTGGTCTGCCCAGGTGATTGGTGTGGGCTTGTTGACCAAGATTTTGTTGAAGAAGGTGAAGATCGGGTCCAAGAGGTGCCCAGCAGAGTGACACGAGGTCTTCAAGTAGAGCTGGTGAGTTTGGGTCAATGGTGTTTTAAAGGTAGAAGTTCATATCTCAGAGGATTTTGTTGGAGTCTAGACTGAGGACTGCGACAAAATCTGATATATATGGTGAAGCTTATGCGTGGTCCTATTGGTCTGTAGATAAGGTTGCCATTAAGGGCTAAGTTGGCTGTGATGTGAAGTTTGAATAAAAGGTGTTTCATGTTGCTGAGGGATACAACTGTGAAAGTGGTGCAGCTGATGACATTCTTGAGGATGATGGCAATTCTATCTGCAGGACTGTGCAGACTGTCCTGCCTGGTAATTCTGTAGCCAGAAGGGATGGCTGTGGCAATGTTGGATGCTGATGTGGGGTTCAGCCAGATCTCCATGTGGACAAGCAGGTCTGGTGTGTGCATACAATGTGTGCTTGTGAAGCAGGCTCCAGGTTTCTGTGGCGTGTCGGGAACATGAGAGAGTTTTGAGGAGCATGGATAAGAGTGCAGAGTGTTGTGTGATGTGCGGCTACTGAGTGTCGGTACGAGTGTCAAGTGTGGGATGCTTTCAGAGCAGGCCACCATGACAGTGGAAGTGGGCAGCTCCGAGCAGGAGCATGGGAGTGTGAATGATAATTTGCAGGAGGGTCAGGCAAAAGCTCCCTCAGTGTTCTGTGGTGCTACGCATCAGGAGTGTGCTGAATAGCAAAAGGGGTTTAGAGCACGGAGGGTCATGGTGGGGTAGCGGTGGGTGGGAGGACGGCCAGGATTCCTGGAGCTGGGCACAGGCGACGACGGCCAGACAGGCTGGCCTTTAGCAAGTCTTCAGCGTGCTACACCCACCATTAAGTAGGTCCTGAGAGGTGGGGAGCAGTGGATAGTGGAAAATCAAGTGATATCACTTCCTGTTCAGAAGGATGAAGAGAAAGTTCATTGATAACACTTGCAGTGCAAACGGATGATGGGAAATTAAGTCCTCTTGCTTGGCTTCTACTTTTAAAGATGTTTTGGTGGGAAACCTGAGATGTCACTTCCTGTGTCGTTGGATGATGGAAAGTGCAGTGATGTCACTTCCTCTGCAGATGGATGATTACTGCTCCAAACAGAGCAATACGCACACCCATTGTTTAGGAGCTTGCCGGGGTCTCGCGGAGTGGACTTGGAGGTCCATGAGCCCCTGGATCAGGAATTTTGATGTATGAGGAGCCCACAGCCTCCCCTCAAGATGGCAGATGTAGGACACTAATGACTGCACCAGCAAGAATAACATGATGAGTGGAGGGCCAATTGGGAGCTCAGGGGAGGTAATCTGGGGGCTGGTGTCTGCAGCCTGTAGAAGAGGAGCCTGTAAACCGGGTTCTATTGAGGGGGCGACAGGGCTCTAGAGAAAGTACTGAGGAATGGTGGATTGAGGGCCGACCAGAGCCTTCGGACGAGTGATTCAGGGGCTGGCAAGCCTCTACCCCTATAACTTCAGGGCACAATGTACACGTGCCTTGAATTGTGTTCTAAGCACAGTTCCAGTGTCTACGACAAGAAGCGGTCTGTGCTGTTAAGTTGAGGGTTCCCTAGGGTGCATTCTCCAGGGGGCAGAAAATGTTGAGAGGGGTGGTGGGGCATTGGCGGAGCTCTCTCTACCCCTGCTGGCCGCAGCTGAGCCATGAAACCCTCCACAGCTGAGAAAGCACGAAAAGGCCCTACCTTGTACCTCCCCATGGACCAACAGTTCCAGAAGGATGAGGGTGATCTGTACTACTCTGCATAAAACTCACAACAGCCTCAAAACTATCAAGACCATGGAATTATGCCACTCATAGAAGTCCAGTGATAACACTGAATTGAACCTATGCCTATTTCACTTTAAGCAATGCCACAGATGTTGAGAACCATGTGGCACTCAAGCAGCTCAAACTGAGAGATGAATATATGGAAGACCTAATAAAATGTCGTTTGACCCTTCTCAGTGAGGCACCAAGCCACACTTATAGACTCCCCCAGTGAATATGTCTTAAGAAGCAAATGCTATTGAAGCGAGTCTCCCAGAGGAGCCTATTGAACACAGTTAGATAATAGCAGCAGCAGGTATCACAACAGCACAGCACACACTTTATATTTGCAATCCTAGGCTACACAGTCAAACATATCATTACAGGCTTATTGCATTCCCCCCTCTCATAGTTCTCCCAAAGGTCATTCTGTGTCTCTGAGTAGCTGCAGCACACACCTACCCCCTATACATATTCCACTTACCCCAAATCTGATACCACTTCTTGGTGCTGCCTATACTCTCATAAATGGTATTTTCTGCCACCAACGACCAGTCCATATCTCGCTCCCATTCCGTAAGTGTAGGTAATTTGCTTACCTCCCACTTTCCTGCTATGTTTTGTCTTGTTATAGTGAACCCAAGGGCCACCCAAGTTTATTCCTTGCTTTTGAGGTCTGTCCGTTCCCATATGTTAAGAAGACATAATTTGAGTGTAGGTTGAATTTCCTTGTCACAGACTACTCGCAATTGCGTCATAACAGACCCCTATTATATTGGAATGGTGGACATTCCCATAGTATGTGGTAGAATGTGCCTTTTGCATGTGGGTTCATCTTTTTCATTTTGGTCAGGGTACTGCAGGAAAGATACATTTGGTGGAGGTTTTCTGGGGAAGGGCAGTGCCTCATGTCATCCTACCTCCTCTAGCTCACCTATGTTTTCATGCCAGCGCTCTCATAGCCTCAGGAGGGGGGTCAGGCATTTTATTGGGTATTTTTGTAAATGTCATGGTTATCGACTTACAGTCTATGCAGTCAGTCAGCAATCTCTCTTCTAGTGGAGACGACTCTGGGAGGTCAGTACCTGGCAGAATGACCGACATTAGTGCCTGTCTGATATGTTCATATCTATATGTCTCTGAGACTGCCATATCGTATTCTGTTTGTAAATCTTCAAAATGTTTGACGGTTCCTTTTGACCATAGGTCTCCCACTATCAAGATAACAATCACTTCCGCTTTGTCAAACCCCGGACATTTAATCAATGTACCCAGTCTTTCTGCCTCTCATAGCGGCGTGGATTGAGTCACTTTAGTTCGCCATCCCAACCTATTGGTCACTTGGTGCCAAAGAGTAACCGTTTGTTGAGTTGGGCCTGTTAAAAACTGATGTGTGGGATTTGTATATAACGCTTGTCTATAGCCTTTGGGGACCATGAGTAGACTATCCATCTGGTATGCAGGGTCACTGCGTGACACGTGTACCCATTGATCAATCACTGCCAGTTGGGCCGCCTAGTAATACATTCAGATGTTCGGCAGGAATATCCCTCCATTGTACCATCCCTTCGTACGTTTCTGTATGGCAATGCATGGGGGTTTACCGTCCCAGAGTAGTGTTCTCATCTCACTCTTTTTGGTGGTAAAGTATATTACCAGGACTGGGAATGGTGTGTTTTGCAGGATATATAGAAATCGTGGCATTGCCATCATTTTAAAAAGGGCAGCTCGGCCTAGCAGGGATATCGGTAAATTTCTCCAGTGCCGGATATCGTTTTGCAGTCATGTTAGGGGGCTAGTAGATTATACTTATAGAAAAGGTCTGGATCCAATGTAGCATATATCCCTAAGTAGCGGAAACTTTCCTTCATCACCATCACTGCACAGTCCAGCAGCAGCATTGGGGTGTATCCGTGGAGGATTATTAGTACCAATTTGGACCAGTTGATGGTATACCTGGAGTATTTCCTGAAAATTTGTGAAGATTTGCAAAATCCCGCTTATGGAGGAATGCGGTGATGCCACATAGAGCAGAATTTCGTCCGCATATAAGTAGATTTTGTCCTCCCTTTCCTCGGTCCAGCGCATCCCTCGGATCAGCGGATCCCCTCTTATCCGGGTTGCCAGGAGTTCCAGCATTAATGCATAAATCAATGGTGATGGGGTACACCCTTGTCGTTTTCCTTGCTTGAGAGGAAAGCTATGTGAAGTATGGCGAGCTAGCGATTCTGCATATAGGAGTCTAATCCATTCCATGTACTGGGGGCCACAACCCAACCGTTCCAGTACTGCAAAGATATAAGGCCATTTGATGGTGTAAATGCCATGCCAGCATCTACTGACAGTACAACAGCATCTTCCTTAATTGACCCATCCTGCCCGGCACTCCATGAAGGCATCACAAGTTAAGTGCAGTGTTTCTCCCCTGGCATAAAGCCAGACTGGTCTGGATGGGCCAATTTAGTGATGACCGGCAGGAGTCCAGTTGGCAGTAATTTGGTCTAGATTGTAACCTTCTCATTAAGCAGCAAGATTGGATGGTAAGAAATGCAGAGTTCTGCTGGTTTTCCCTGTTTGTGTATAACTGAGACAGTGAGCAATCTTTAATCTTTGGGTTAGGTTTCCCTGATGTCTACTGTCTGTCTGTATATCTGCCATAGACAGACTGCTATTTTCAAGGCCATGAGTTTATGCAATTCTATCGGGAGGTTACTTGGCCCCATTGCTTTCTCTGACTGTATACTACAGATCACAGTGATGAATTTGTTGTCAGTAATGTCACTGTCTAGTAATGTTTTATCTTTTGGGGTTAGGGTAGGGAGGTGTATCTCGCCCCGCAGTCCTTTGGAATCGTCAGTTGTCGTGGAGACCGTGGGTGAATATAGGTGCATAAAATGCGCCGCAAACGCCTCAGCTATCTCTTGAGGGTCTCTAATGGTCTCTCCCTTGTCGGTCCTAATGAAGGCCACCCATCTGTCAGCCCGTTCACTCTTGTCTAACCATGCCAGTAGTTTCCCGGTTTTATCCCCAGTCTCATATAGTTTGTGCTGCGTCGCCCTGCGGCTGTTTTTTGCTGCCAATGTTATTAGGTTCCTGTACTCTTGCTGCTTAATGGCCAGGGCATGGCTAGCAGTTTCACTATCTGAGACAAATATTTGGGCTTCCCTCTCTAGAATCTCCTTTTCTAGTTCTGTCAGTGCAGCCTTCCTGTATTTTTTATGGCCGACTGTTAGGGAGAGTACCTGTCCTTTAATTACTGTTTTGAATGTTTCCTAGAGAATCTGCAGGGATTTTACAGAATCCTAATTTTCATGAAAGTAATGCCAAGGAGGATTATTTTTTGCATCGGTGTTGTGCCCCACGTATAATGGGCCCATAATGGATATTCCTTGTGCGAGATGTCACACTTCCTTGAAATTGGGTACTTGGTCCGCTAATGTTAGGATATAGTCTATTTGTGATTGACTATTGTGTGCCCGTGAGTGGAATGTTGATTGTGAAGTGTATGGCTTGTGTGTTCAGACGTCTGCTAGGCCCATTGCCGCCAGGAAGCCTGTCAGGCTAGAGCTGGCGCCTGATAAGCCCCTTTGGCGTTAACAATCTTTCTGCCCACATAGCTCCATGTTTGGGTCTCCACCAAGTATTAAACCCCCATCTGGTAGTTCAAGGATTAATTTGCTCAGCTCAGGCAGGGCTATTTTCTGTAGTGCTGGCGGGATATAGACCAACAGAATATTAAGTGGTCTTCCTTTCCTCACCAGTCGCCATCTATCTAGGTAACTTGTTTAGAAGCAAGTGGTCTCTTGACTCAAGAAGACGCGCTGTGGCTACGCTTCGAGCGAGCCAGTTTTGAGGTATGTTATCTACCCGTAGAGAACCATTGGCCCGATAAGGGATTGGCACTGAGCGTTTATACTTTTTACTCAATGTATTTTTTGAAGAGCAATTGAATTTATTTTCAACGGGGATCCGAGTGAACACTGCCATACTTGAATGACGTGAGGTGACTCAGAGCGGTAGATGCCAGAGGTTAGTTGCTTACAAAAAATCTATCGTGGAAATAACCTATTGCTCTCATTACCTTACGTCATTAGTGATTTTATTTTTCTATTTTCCATTTTCAGAGGGTTTTCTAATTAATGGCCCAGTTGACATGCAAATGGACTTGATTAGGGAGGCTGAGTGCCCCTAATTTTGCTGAAGTCACAGGATATATCTGAGCGCTTGACGCCAGAGGATAGTATATTATCCTATAGGATATGTGGAGTTTCTATCACATACAATATAATAAAATGCTAATCAGCAGGCCAATATTTAGTATTTAGGTGGTGTAAGAGCATGTTATGCACGCCCTTCCCCCTATATTGGTTTCTACTACATTGGGAGCTATTCATAAGCCCCAGGAAGGGGCCATCTTCTCTACCAGTGGAATCCCCAGAGGGACACGAAAGGTGAGCCTAGCATAGTTTTCTCACCCTCTTCCACACAATTAAATGGTCTAAACACATAGATTCTTGTTAGAGTCGGGGATCTCTGGTTGGCGCAAGGTTGCCCTTGTGTCAAGCAGGAACCCTCTCCTCCACGTCAGGGCGCAGGATAACCCCTCGCGAATGACCCTTGCTCACCCTCTAGGTGCGTGGCGTGAGCAGCCAAGGCGATTCCTCAGGCGTTGTTGGTTAAGCACTTACAATCATACACACAGTAAATACATCAATCCCCCCAGAAACGGACACCAGACTTGGATATATATAAAAATACGATTCTTTACGTAAAAATAAGGTATATATATCTCAGCAGACTTATCACAAGACCAATAACGTTTTCGCTAGGCCACCAGGTTATAAAGCAGGCAAATGTTCTTTGTTCGTAGTTTCAAATGGATACTTGGTAGTCTCTCGCAAATGTTACTTGTAGTTTTCAGTACTCACAGAGATCGGTTCCGGCGAACGGGGAAATAAGGCGTTGCGGGCCCCGAGCCCGAGACTGGAACTTCTTTCGTGAGGTGGAGAGTCGGCACAGGTCGGTGCGACTCTCAGCTTGAGAAGTGGTCTTGGGTCCTCGATCAGCGGGTGTGGGCAGGTAGGCAGGCGCGGCCAGCGACCCTTTAGCACGGCGGTGCAGGAGGGTCTCCACAGCGGGGGCGGCGCGGCCTGAGATGTCCGGGGATAGCGAAGCGGGGTCGCAGGGCACGGTCAGTGCAGCTGGATGACCCGGCGTAGATCACAGTCGTCGGACGGCTTCCGGCGGGAGGGGTGATAGCGCGGTCAGCGCGCTCCAGTAGCAGGCGGTGACAGGGATGCAGGCGGCCTGGCCCGGGGACAGAGAGCGGCTCGGGACGGAGCGGGGCTCTCACGGGTTTGAGGCAGGCGAGCTTCTGAGTGTCACGGCCCTAGGAGGGGCGATGAGGGGCGCAGTCTCTTTTCCAGCGGGATGCACACACGGCTCGAATTGGAGGATGAGCAAGAAGCACAGAGAACCCACTGGTCCTGGGGTTCAGTTCAGGGGGCAAGCTCAGATCAAGCCCTTGGAGAATGTTCAAGCACAAAGTAGCAAAGCCTTTTCAGTAAGTCTCTTCCTCTCCTTTCTCAGCAAGGCAAGCAGCAGGCCAGCTCCTCCGGCGTCTTCTTCTCCTTCTAGTCGGGCAGAGGTTCTTTGTGGTAAACAGGATTCTGATTTCTTAGGAGCCAGGCTCCTACTTTTATACCATGATTCTTTTGTTCTTTAGCGCCAGGGGGCCTAGGCCTGGCTCAGTCCAGTTCTGGAGCACTTTGTTATGGTGACTCTGCTCTTTCCTTTCAGCAGCAGGGCAGAGACATCAGCCGCTCCACAGGGGGCGGCGCCGGCTTTGTGGTGGCAGAGCACAGGTCTATTCAAGAGTCAAGGTGTACTCCTCCCACCCATCCTGGTGTCATCTCTCTACCCACTACCTGGCAGCCAACCTGTCTCTGGGGATTCCCCAACCCTGCTCCTTACTGTTGCTAGGCAGAACACACACACACAGCAGAGGCGGACTGAAATGGCCAGGTCAGTAAATACTAACTTTCTAAAAGTAGTATTTACAAACCCAGGATATTAAAATAAACTTGACTACAAGAAGTATTTTATTATTCTGAGTTCAGGCATACTAAACTTGACATTCTACCATGCTCTCTGAGTCCACTGGGGTCACAGCGTGTAGTGACTCCAGCAGCCCATTCTGGCCTATGGAGAGCAGGTAGCCTTCAATAGTGAAAAACGAAAATGGCTGTAATTCACTACTAAGACATGCCACACACATCAGGGCATGTCCTACCTTATGCCTACAATGCACCTTGCCCGTGGGCCTACCATAGGGGTGACTAACATGATGCAAAGGGAAGGTTTGGAGGCTGGCAAGTGGGTGCACTTGCCCAGCCAGCATGACAGTACCAGACTGCACGCAGGTTCTGCAGTGGCAGACCCTAGACACATTTTACAAGGCCGCTTCTGTGGGTGGCGCAACCAGCGCTGCAAGCCCACCAGCAGCATTGGCATTCACAGGCCCTGGCACTCCTGGTGCACTTTACTGGGGACTGACAGTAAATCCAATAAGCCAAACATGGACACCAATCAATGTATACATTTTACCATAGGGAGAGCATATGCACCTTAGCACTGGTCAGCAGTGGTAAGGTGCCCAGAGTCATAAAACAGCCAACAACAGGTCAGAAAAAATACAGGAGGAAGGCAAAAAGTTTAGGGATGACCCTGCAAAAAGGGCCAAGTCCAACACAACCCCCTTCCAGCCAAAACGCAGGGTAGACCAATCACCACCGTGATGGTCTTCCCTGCTTGGGGCGATAGAACAAGGACCTGGCCCGCAACTGCAGGGGCAGACTCCAGTTCTAGGCCAATCTGAACCTATTGGACTCTCTCTGTCCATACTCTCAGGGCCCACCAAGCCAATCCATGGGTAACCCTTCTCCTCACCTGTGGACACCACCTGTGCAGCACCTAACCTTAACTGGCCCACAGGTGTGTCCCACCAGACAGACAGCAAAATGCTACAGTGGCCACTCACAGTAGTCAGGGATGAGACCCAGGCCGTATGCCTCTCAGGGCTCTCAATCCTCTGTGGTGCCAGGGAGCGGGGGGCAGTAGCCCCAGGCGCTTGGCACCCTTTGTCCATTCTCCCCCTTGTCAGGTCAGGTATGACATCCTGGCACTGACCCACCAGCTCCAGGACTGTACCCGGCGGCAGGACCCAAGACTGGGGTGGCCTCTCCCACACCCGGTCCTTCTCCTTGGGGCTCTGTACCCTCCCACCTGGAGTGGTACCCCCTTCCAGAATTGCCAGGGCACCTGGGGCAGGTGTCCTGCGTAATTCGCCCACCAGTTCAGGTGTTCTATCCTGCAACTGGGTGTCCAGGTCAGGGGGGACACCCTGAACCTGGCCCTCCAACCTAGGGTCTAAACCCTTCAGTTGAGCCGGGGTCAGAGGCAAGGACTCCCTCCCTCTGCACCCCCTTCCAGAGTACTGCCCACTCCCAACTGGCGTGGTACCCCCAGAAGCAACATGGGTCAGGACACTGATTACAGTAGTCCCATCCTCCAGGTCAGACAACACCTGAACCTGGCTTCCCAACCCTGGGACCAACCCATGCGGTTGAACGCTCGCCTGGCGCACCAGGACTTCCCGGGGAGCACGCATGCCCCCCCTGAGGGTGACACATAACTCATGTGTCGCGTGACAGTCTGCCTGGCGCTGATCTCCCGACCCCTGTCCATCTGACAGTGCCCGAAGATCCCCCAGGACAGAAGTGGTGTCACCATGGTCACACACGGGGGACGCAGCCCTTCTGGCTGGCCCCTGACCCACTGGTTCTTCCACTGGGGACTCTTTCCCCCTCTCACCCCTCAATCTGGACCTCTGCACCCTCCCAACTGGAGCGGTACTGCCAGACACCAGAACTGATGGAGGCCTGCTTACAGACACTCCCAGCTCACCAGACACTAGGGGATCCCCCTCAACGGGCGGCCCATCAGGACAGCCTAGGCTCCCCGCCTGGTGTTCCCTTAAAGAACCATCCAGGCTCTGAGACTGGGTTTCGGGCACCTGGGGGCACGCAGCCCCACACTCACTCCTTCTCCACTGAGACAGGACGTGAGCCCCTACACCTCTCCCACTACCATGGGACCTAGCTGGGCTACTCTGCACCACTTCCACCACTCTGGGTTGGAAGATACCTGAGCCACTCCCCACAGGGTCACTCCCCAATGCCTCTCCAGACCCTCTGGAATCCACCAAAAGGTCTGCCTCCAATGTGGGCTCTCTGCGGTAAGAGAACTCACCCTCACACAGGTGTTGGCATAGCTCTGGAAAACAGGGACTTGCAATATGCTCTCCCCCAATTGGATCACACAGCCCCCTAGCAGGGTTAACCAAACTATCCTTCACCTTACCATCCAGTGCCTCACACACGTACTCCACACCACTCTCCTGAGACTGGCAAGACAGTATCTGACTGTCTCTGTCCCACAACCCGCACTCTTCTGGGCGGTCTTCACACTCACCCACCAGGACTTCAATTTTGGGGGAACCCCTCTCCCTGTACCTCTCAGCTAGAGTCAGTAGAGCGTCCCTCCCTCCACTAGGACTATGAACCCCTGCGCCAGTTACCCTATTCCCTTCAGGGATACTGCACACTACTGGAGCTACCTCATGCCCTTGATCCTCCTGGTGTATGTTAACCCCCTCCTTCAAGTCAGGCGCCACATCTCTGGGTGTGCGTACTACTCTCTCAGCACTGTAAAACTCAATATTGCTGCCACCAGAGGGATAGCGGTCTAAATTCTTGATCTTGCGATCCAACTCCCTCATTTTTAGATCATGATCCATTTGGCGTCGTTGTGCCTCCAAGGCCAACTTCTGCTTCTCCATTTCCATTTGTCCTGCCAACTTTGCCATCTCCATTGCATGCACCCTGTCTGCTGCCCTGTCCGCCAGCTCCTCTGGGGACAGGACTCTGCTGGGCTCCCCAAGGTTGTCGGGCGGAACGATGTCCCCCGCATTCTGTGGGTCTCTTGACTCTTTCCAGGCTCTCAACGCCTTGAGGTACTGGTTCCTCCTCCTGAATCCAGTATGGGGAACTCTGAATTTTACACTGTAGCCTTTCAATTGCTCTATCGTGTAGCCTTCCAGTCCCTCCCAATCCACCTCATCCATTCCAGAAATCACAGAGTGTGCTCTTCCAGCAGAGAGTGAGCCAGGCATGGTTGCAATAATGGCAGATGTCTCAACAAAGTTCAAAAATGAAAACCTGTGGCTGCGTTACTTGGTCTGCTCTCACTATCTGGTGATTAATAATTCACTGTATGCAAATTACAAATGCAAATCCGAAATCCCACCCGCTGCCACCAATGTTAGAGTCGGGGATCTCTGGTTGGCGCAAGGTTGCCCTTGTGTCAAGCAGGAACCCTCTCCTCCACGTCAGGGCGCAGGATAACCCCTCGCGAATGACCCTTGCTCACCCTCTAGGTGCGTGGCGTGAGCAGCCAAGGCGATTCCTCAGGCGTTGTTGGTTAAGCACTTACAATCATACACACAGTAAATACATCAATCCCCCCAGAAACGGACACCAGACTTGGATATATATAAAAATACGATTCTTTATGTAAAAATAAGGTATATATATCTCAGCAGACTTATCACAAGACCAATAACGTTTTCGCTAGGCCACCAGGTTATAAAGCAGGCAAATGTTCTTTGTTCGTAGTTTCAAATGGATACTTGGTAGTCTCTCGCAAATGTTACTTGTAGTTTTCAGTACTCACAGAGATCGGTTCCGGCGAACGGGGAAATAAGGCGTTGCGGGCCCCGAGCCCGAGACTGGAACTTCTTTCGTGAGGTGGAGAGTCGGCACAGGTCGGTGCGACTCTCAGCTTGAGAAGTGGTCTTGGGTCCTCGATCAGCGGGTGTGGGCAGGTAGGCAGGCGCGGCCAGCGACCCTTTAGCACGGCGGTGCAGGAGGGTCTCCACAGCGGGGGCGGCGCGGCCTGAGATGTCCGGGGATAGCGAAGCGGGGTCGCAGGGCACGGTCAGTGCAGCTGGATGACCCGGCGTAGATCACAGTCGTCGGACGGCTTCCGGCGGGAGGGGTGATAGCGCGGTCAGCGCGCTCCAGTAGCAGGCGGTGACAGGGATGCAGGCGGCCTGGCCCGGGGACAGAGAGCGGCTCGGGACGGAGCGGGGCTCTCACGGGTTTGAGGCAGGCGAGCTTCTGAGTGTCACGGCCCTAGGAGGGGCGATGAGGGGCGCAGTCTCTTTTCCAGCGGGATGCACACACGGCTCGAATTGGAGGATGAGCAAGAAGCACAGAGAACCCACTGGTCCTGGGGTTCAGTTCAGGGGGCAAGCTCAGATCAAGCCCTTGGAGAATGTTCAAGCACAAAGTAGCAAAGCCTTTTCAGTAAGTCTCTTCCTCTCCTTTCTCAGCAAGGCAAGCAGCAGGCCAGCTCCTCCGGCGTCTTCTTCTCCTTCTAGTCGGGCAGAGGTTCTTTGTGGTAAACAGGATTCTGATTTCTTAGGAGCCAGGCTCCTACTTTTATACCATGATTCTTTTGTTCTTTAGCGCCGGGGGGCCTAGGCCTGGCTCAGTCCAGTTCTGGAGCACTTTGTTATGGTGACTCTGCTCTTTCCTTTCAGCAGCAGGGCAGAGACATCAGCCGCTCCACAGGGGGCGGCGCCGGCTTTGTGGTGGCAGAGCACAGGTCTATTCAAGAGTCAAGGTGTACTCCTCCCACCCATCCTGGTGTCATCTCTCTACCCACTACCTGGCAGCCAACCTGTCTCTGGGGATTCCCCAACCCTGCTCCTTACTGTTGCTAGGCAGAACACACACACACAGCAGAGGCGGACTGAAATGGCCAGGTCAGTAAATACTAACTTTCTAAAAGTAGTATTTACAAACCCAGGATATTAAAATAAACTTGACTACAAGAAGTATTTTATTATTCTGAGTTCAGGCATACTAAACTTGACATTCTACCATGCTCTCTGAGTCCACTGGGGTCACAGCGTGTAGTGACTCCAGCAGCCCATTCTGGCCTATGGAGAGCAGGTAGCCTTCAATAGTGAAAAACGAAAATGGCTGTAATTCACTACTAAGACATGCCACACACATCAGGGCATGTCCTACCTTATGCCTACAATGCACCCTGCCCGTGGGCCTACCATAGGGGTGACTAACATGATGCAAAGGGAAGGTTTGGAGGCTGGCAAGTGGGTGCACTTGCCCAGCCAGCATGACAGTACCAGACTGCACGCAGGTTCTGCAGTGGCAGACCCTAGACACATTTTACAAGGCCGCTTCTGTGGGTGGCGCAACCAGCGCTGCAAGCCCACCAGCAGCATTGGCATTCACAGGCCCTGGCACTCCTGGTGCACTTTACTGGGGACTGACAGTAAATCCAATAAGCCAAACATGGACACCAATCAATGTATACATTTTACCATAGGGAGAGCATATGCACCTTAGCACTGGTCAGCAGTGGTAAGGTGCCCAGAGTCATAAAACAGCCAACAACAGGTCAGAAAAAATACAGGAGGAAGGCAAAAAGTTTAGGGATGACCCTGCAAAAAGGGCCAAGTCCAACAATTCTAAAATATGATTTCTTTTTATGCAGGCTATACACAGGATATATTTGTTTTTTCCTGATGAAGACACTATTTGATGTCTTTCAACTTTCGCAATTATAGAAGGGTCGAAACATCGATACTCATTTAAGAAGCGTTAGTCCATCTTGACCATTACAGTTAAAAAAGAATACAACCTTAGGTCATCCTGAGACAGTATGGTGTCATGCTCTGTTTATGTGTAATTGTCTGTTATGTAAATAATTAATGTATGTATTGTAATATGTTGTGGTAGATGTACAATTCACTTCTTTTTTCTATGTTTCATTGATTTAGTGTATGTGGCCTGTTTTTTTAATTTATACGTGATATGTTCTGTTTCTGAGAAACATATGATTCTTTAACATATAAAGTTTAAACTTGATTCTAATATTTACGATTAGTTCTTACTTTTCTTCTCTTTTTTTGTTGAACATGTGTTTAGGCAGCTTCCTTTATAAACATTCAATGTAATCGCACAGTATATGGGGATAAAAAGAATCAATTTTTGTAAAGTGTGTGGTGGCAGAACCACTGCTCATTTAATGATATAGTCCCCAGGTTCTGCATGTTACTGGGTAACTCCATTGTTTAATAGTGACTTTCAAGTGCAGACGCTGGTCTGCAAGGGTTTGTTCTCTCAGGATCTTTCTGATGTGCAATGTCTGACAGACTGTCGTATAGCGAAGTAGATATTGCAAGTTTGTTACAAGGGCAGGAAGACACATCCTTTCAGGAGGTGCGGCTGCATCTTTTGATGACTCATTAAATGAGAAGCTTAACAAACTAGAAAAATTTGAAAAGAAATTGATAAAGACTCGATTGCATGGCTATTTACTAACGAAATATTTGCAGGCAAATATTATCCCAGTGGAGTTGCAAATCAAGAATGAGCTCGCAATCTTTATAGATCTTCCTAAATTTTGAGAAAATTTCAGTTTCATTGCCAATAATTGCTCCAGGCAGTGGATGGTGCTTGGAGTAGAGACGTCCTTGGAATATACAAAAAACTAACAAAATAAATTTAAGAATTAAGAAAAGAGATTGTAGAAGATAGAGCAATGACAGATGCCAAAAAAGCTCTTGAACGACTAGATAAGACCATTGGAGAATTCAATACCATCACACTTAATAGATATAAGGATTTATGATAAAAAGACCACTTATCCATATATCTTGGAAGAATATTACGAACAAGATAATCAGGGTCATTTTGTAAATAAAGGAAGAGAGGGGGGGGTCACACATATAAGACCTTTCCCAAATCATCTTACTCCAGTGGTGGCGATAGTGATGCAGCGGAGTTTACCAGCTCTACATATTCATACACACAACACTCATGTGGGCCCATATACATTCATACAATCAATGAGCTAGTAAAAATCCACTGGTCATCAATTGTGTTTACACTAGGAAACCTTTACACCAGTATCCTTACCATTCTTGTCTCCTGAGTAAATGCACTTTCGAAAAGATCTAGCAGTAGATTAGAACAGGGAGGAATGTACAATAATGCATTTAACTTTTATTTGAAAGAACAATAGACTCAGAAGGAGTTTTAAAGGTTTATCTGAATTAATAATTTTGTGAGTCAAATCTATATACACATGAATATACCAGAATTCTCCATCAGGAAAAATAGTACAGTTAGCTTATAATTGGTTTGGTTTGCTGCTCCCACAGCTGAAAGCAGCAGTACATCTCTCGCCGCCCCCTCCATTCCCATCACCGCCCTCCCACTTGCTCGGGTCCCTTCTGTCCGTGCTAGGCCACACCGTGTCTCCTTCGTGCCAGGCACCGCATCCCCTGCCCCTGTCCCCCCTGCTGCCCTCACTGCCGAGTCTGTGGACATTCAGCGGCAGTTGCAAGTTGGGCAGACATCGATCCTGACTGTCCTCCATGGCCACACCAGACTGCTGACCCAGATGGTGTCGTACATGGAGGGCATGTCGTCAGCGATGTCTGACCAACGGATGTTGCTGAGGTCCCTGGACTCATCACTGATGGCAGTAGCGAGTCACCTGCAGTGCTGCGTCCGTCCCCCTACCCCTGCCCCATCCACAAGTCCCACACCCATGCCTGTCCCAAAGCACACCAAGACATCCACACACACGCACCCCACCAGACAGAAGCAGCACACCACCATGTAAGGGCAAGCGCACACCTCCTGACACGCACACTCAGGGGGAAGCAGGCACACCCACTGGGTCTGGGGCACACATTCAGGCACGCAGCCACAGTCCTCGTTCACATGACTCACTCGCCAGTCCCTCCGATGTCACTCCCCTTGGCTCCCCTGCCCCAGATTCGGAGAAGGAGGCCTACTTTGCTGGGCTGGGCCTCAGCCCCACTAGTTCACCTGGACGCAAACGGTCAAGGCACTCCACGGGTAGGGGAGTTAAGTCCCCCAGCCCGTCCACCACCTCCCCCAGTAGCGCTGCAACCGATCCCTCCAACCCCCCCTCCCCCTCCTTGGGGCCTGTTGTTTTTCCGGGTGCAGGGGAGACGCTTGAAGAACTGGCAGAAGTGTGCAGCACCGAGCTCGCCTCCACCTTTGGCGCTGCCCCACCCCCTGTGGTGGAGTCGTCCGTCCCTGCACCCACCACACCTACCCTTCCCCCTCCTGTCCCTGCGGTGCCTGGTCCTTCCCCACATGATGCCCCCCCCCAGTCGACGACACAGTCTTGTGATGTGCAGGCAAGCTAGGGGAGACGCATGGCCATGTGTCCCCCCCCAGGACTGATAATATGGACTGGCCATTGGCCTTTGTGAATAGTCTCATTTACACATTATTATTTTCATGCTGAATAAAGCATTTTCTTTTATGTTTGAAAAGTCTTGCATTTCAGGTATTGATGTTGATGCTGATGCTACAGGAGTTTGGGTTGTGGGCATGTGTTATGTTTCAGGGAAATGTTGTAGTCTGCTGCTCATGGGGTGGAACCTGGTATCTGTGTGCCATCACAAGGTCTCTGCAAAGATTATTTGTCGTGTATGCTCTTTGTGTTTGGAGACATTGTCCCAAGGAGTGTTCCTTCCTCTGTGGCACCAGACATCTCCCCGGCAGAGAGTTGCACAATTGTTGTGTTGCCCAGTGTCTACATTTCCTTTGTTGGTGATGGATCCCTTCAACTCTGACCATGCCTGCTCAGCAATGTGTCCGGCTACATCGTCTGTGCCATCCTTGGTACTCACTGTACTTGTGTATAGAGTATTTTGCCATGCCTTCCTGGATAAATTGTCCCTTTTCCGCACAATGCATGTGTGTAATCCCAGCCTAGTACACATATGGTACTTGTTCTGCTGGGTATTTGAACACCTTTCTATCATTCTATCTGTGGGAACACCACCCTATTCCTTCCATACAACATCTTGGTGGCTAGCCCAGCACCTGAACATTCCTATCAGTCCTGGGATGTGTGTGACAGTGTGTGTTCTCTTTGGCTCTCTTAGTTTATTAGGCAGTGACATACAGTCTTGTGGCATGATCTCAGTATGTGTATTGTGCAGCATCTGCCAGGGGTGGGTATGCATGTGTTATTTGTCCTCACACCCACATGCGGTGTGTCATGCAGTGGGGGAAAGACATCCATCCTCCTGGGAGTGGGACACTGCTGTCAGTGATGTGTTGTTATGGCACTATCATCATTGTCCAAAGTTAGGGATACGTACATTCACCCATGGAGCTGTGGTCATCTGATAATGATGTACACCCCCCATGTCTCTGTCCACTGCTGGGAGTCCTCTGCACCCACCCACCCCCATGTCTCTGTCCACTGCTGGGAGTCCTCTGCACCCACCCCCATGTCTCTGTCCACTGCTGGGGGTCCTCTGCACCCACCCCCATGTCTCTGTCCACTGCTGGGAGTGATGGGCACCCACCCCTCACATGTCCCTGTCCACTGCTGGGAGTCCTCTGCACCCACCCCATGTCTCGGTCCACTGATGGGAGTCCTCTGCACCCACCCCCATGTGTCTGTCCACTGCTGGGAGTCCTCTGCACCCACCCCCATGTCTCTGTCCACTGCTGGGAGTGATAGACACCCACCCCTCATATGTCTGGGCACTGCTGGGAGTGATAGGCACCCACCCTTCATATGTCTGGGCACTGCTGGGAGTGATAGGCACCCACCCCTCATATGTCTGGGCACTGCTGGGAGCGATGGGCACCCACCCCTCATATGTCTGGGCACTGCTGGGAGCGATAGGCACACACCCCTCATATGTCTGGGCACTGCTGGGAGTGTTAGGCACCCACCCCTCATATGTCTGGGCACTGCTGGGAGTGTAGGCACCCACCCCTCATATGTCTGGGCACTGCTGGGAGTGATAGGCACACACCCCTCATATGTCTCTGTCCACTGCAGGTATTCCTCTGCACCCACCCCCATGTCTCTGTCCACTGCTTGGAGTGATAGGCACCCACCCCTCATATGTCTGGGCACTGCTGGGAGTGATAGGCACCCACCCCTCATATGTCTGTGAACTGCTGGGAGTGATAGGCACCCACCCCTCATATGTCTGGGCACTGCTGGGAGTGATGGGCACCCACCCCTCATATGTCTGGGAACTGCTGGGAGTGATAGGCACACACCCCTCATATGTCTCTGTCCACTGCAGGTATTCCTCTGCACCCACCCCCATGTCTCTGTCCACTGCTTGGAGTGATAGGCACCCACCCCTCATATGTCTGGGCACTGCTGGGAGTGATAGGCACCCACCCCTCATATGTCTGGGCACTGCTGGGAGCGATAGGCACACACCCCTCATATGTCTGGGCACTGCTGGGAGAGATAGGCACCCACCCCTCATATGTCTGGGCACTGCTGGGAGTGATAGGCACCCACCCCTCATATGTCTGGGCACTGCTGGGAGTGATAGGCACCCACCCCTCATATGTCTGGGCACTGCTGGGAGCGATGGGCATCCACCCCTCATATGTCTGGGAACTGCTGGAAGCGATAGGCACACACCCCTCATATGTCTGGGCACTGCTGGGAGTGATAGGCACCCACCTCTCATATGTCTCTGTACACTGCAGGTATTCCTCTGCACCCACCCCCATGTCTCTGTCCACTGCTTGGAGTGATAGGCACCCACCCCTCATATGTCTGGGCACTGCTGGGAGTGATAGGCACCCACCCCTCATTTGTCTCTGTCCACTGCAGGTATTCCTCTGCACCCACCCCCATGTCTCTGTCCACTGCTGGGAGTGATATGCACCCACCCCTCACATGTCCCTGTCCACTGCTGGTATTCCTCTGCAGCCACCCACCCACCCACTTGCGCCCTTGATGTGGTACACTGCTGTCCTGGGCATACACCACCCCCAATTTACAGCTGATGTGCTGCACCAAGCCGTACACCTACATCCATGGCATGTGTACGCCTTGTATCCATCATGTAATGGGGCTGTAGGGGTACGCGTGGTACGGCCCGTACCCATGCTCTGGGGGCGTGGGTACGGTCCGTACCACCATTGTAGTAGTGATGTAGGGGTACGCGTGTACAGACCTTTTTTTTTTTTTTTTTAAACAGACTTTATTAGGTCACAGAACTAAATGCAGTCAATCCCCGTCCCCGATATTCCGCCCTCCAACCAAGTCAGGACGCATTGCAGTAATCACCCCAGCATATGAACTACAACTGTACAGCATTCACCCCAATAGTATCCGTGCTACAAGGTAGCGCATCCACAAGAGTAATCCACAGTGAGTGTGCAATACAGCCAAAATACCCCCCACCCCATCCCCCAGCCACCCCCCCAACGAACCCCCCCACACTACCCAACCACCCAAGCATGTCGCCAGTACCTATCAGAATTACATGTACATCAAAGCCTCAGCCACCACACGTCGGGCCCGCCTCCCAGCAATTCCAACAGAGAGTACCTCAAGAGCAGAGGGGGGAAGCCTGTTACAGGGCGCTCAAGGAACCGGGGTCCCATCATCCCCCACCGGACCTCCCCCATCCCCCACAACCGAGCGTTTGAACAAGTCCAGGAGTGCCAACCATGCCCGGGCCCATTCGTGCGATCTTTCATTTTCACTGCGTCGAGCCAGACACAATCTATAAGTCCCCTCACTTCCCACCCATTTCTCCATTTCCCTAGCCCACCGTAATAAATTAGGGCCTTGCCGCGCCTTCCAATGAGAAGTAATCTCCCGCTTGGCCAGGACCAGCCCCAGATCAATAAACCTACTGGTGACCCTAGTCTTTGCTGTATGCGGAAATCCATGTAGCAAGCAGACCCCCGGACCTACCTCCAAGTCCCTCTCTGTCACCGTCAGGAGTAACGTCGCCACTTCCTCCCAAAACCCTGTCACCTGCGGACAGTCCCAGAACATGTGAAGGAAAGTCGCCCCACCATAACCACATCGGGGGCAAGCATCTGGCCCACCAAAGTACTCAGCTATCTTGTGAGGGGTAAGGTATGCCCTATGAAAAACATAAAACTGTATAAGCTGGAAGCGTGCATTTCGTGTACACTTCCAAGGGCGCTCCATGATTTCCTCCCAGTTTTTGTCCGTAATAGGTGCTCCCAGGTCCGCTTCCCACTTGACGTGCAGGGCAGCCAGGGGTTTCCGCATATCGCCAGTAATCCGCCTATAGAGACAAGTCACCGCTTTAACGATACCCGCCGCCATCACTACGTACTGACAGGCAAGAGAGGTGTCTGGCTCCATCTTCCCCTTCCGCCAGTGCTTCCTGACAGCCGCAGTCAAGGCTGCATGGAACAGGAAGTCCCCCCGCGGGAGATCATGCCGCTCCCTAAAGTCGTCAAAAGGGAGCAGGTTACCATCCTCATATAAATCTCCCAATGTCATAACTCCCGCCTCCTCCCAGGCCAATAACCGGTTCCAGTCTCCCCGGTGGGGTAGCGCCTCACACATTCGCAAAGGGATCTCAGGTGCGTAAGGAATGATCACACGCGCCCTCCTGGCCAACCGCGCCCAGCACTGTCGAACCACCCTCAAGTCCGGAGGTAGTGAGGCGTCCCTCACCGGCACCCGGAGCAGCACACAAGATAATTGGGACCAGCTCGGATCCGCCCCTCTTTGTTCTTCCGGACGCCTGATGTGACCCGCCACCCACTTTGTGAACCACTGGAGCTGCGCAGCATGGTAATAGGACTCCAGGTCCGGCAACGCAAGGCCTCCCTCACTCCTGGGGCGCTGTAGAGTAAGCAGCGCTACCCTCCGCCTCCCCGCACCCCAGATGAACCCCGTAATCAACGTGGTCAGTTGAGCAAATAGCTTTCCTGGAATCCAGACTGGAAGAGTCCCAAAGTAATAAAGAAGTCTGGGCAAAATGACCATTTTCACTAAGGCGACCCTGCCGGCCACCGACAATGGGAGAGTACCCCAGAACTCAAAGCAGGTTTTCGCCCCTCTTATTGCTCGCCCCATGTTGCCCTCTAACAAATCAGCGGGATCGTGATAAATCCTGGTTCCCAAGTAAGGCAAACACCGGGATTCCCATGGGACATCCCCCTGGCGAAGCAACCCATCCGGGCCCGTGGGAAACAGACAAGACTTGGTCCAATTCACCCGGAGTCCCGCCACCCTCCCCAGAGTCTCCAGCAAACCCCGCTCCCCCTGCAAGGAATCCCCAGCATCCGGCAAGAAGAGAAGTAGGTCATCCGCATATAATGCTATGTGCTGCTCTCGTCCCTCGACCAGTAGCCCTGGAAAATACCGTCCCAACCTAGCATGAGCGGCCATGGGTTCCATTGCCAGTGCAAATAATAATCCCCGAGCGACCGCGCAGGCACTAGATATCAAGCCCCCCGTCCGCACCCTAGCAGTGGAAGCACTATAAAGAAGCGCCGTCCACTGGACAAACCGTTCCCCCATCCCAAAAGCCCTCAAGACATCAAAGAGATAAGGCCACTCCAGGCTATCAAAGGCTTTTTCAATGTCGACCGCAAATATGCAGGCCTCCTCCTTGTCATAAGAGTCAGATCCCAAGATGCGCATCAGTCTGAGTATGTTGATTGCAGTATTGCGGGTGGGAATGAACCCAGCCTGATCCTCATGGATCAGTTGCAACATATGGGGCATCAATCGACTAGCCAAAATACGACTCAAAATCTTGTAGTCGAGGTTGAGCATCGCCAGAGGCCTATACGAGGACCGCTCCCCAGCAGGTTTACCCGGTTTAAGAAGGGGAACTATGAGGGATTCTCGCGTGGTAGCAGGGAGGGTCCCCTCTCGGCGCGCCCTGTTATACAGTGCCACTAAGCAGGGTACTAGCACATCTGCATAAGCTGCATAAAACTCAATGGGGAGTCCATCGGTGCCCGGGGTTTTGTTCCTGGCCATGTGCTTTATGGCACTACGCACTTCGCCCGCTTCTACATCCCGACCCAGCGCCTCAGCATCTGCAGCCACAAGTTTTGGGAGCCCCGCCCCCGGCAAAAATTCTGCATCTTCGGGGCAACCAGGGCCCGCCCCACTCCGATACAACTCTGCGTAATACTGTAAGAAGTGATCATTGATGTCTTTTTGGGTGTATAGTACCTCCGTACCCTGCCCCCTTAGTTCTGCTATCGGGGTCCCCCTACGGGCCGGATTGGCCAGCCAGGCCAGCAATGCCCCCACCTTATCACGCTCCACGTGCGCCCTATCCATGTAAGCTTTATAGTCAAAACAACGCAATTTCTCGATCTGGACTGCTAATGCCTCCCGAGCCTCAAGTAGCCCCGCCTGTTCGTCCGGGCGCTCCGGCCTCACTCTTTCCCTATCGCGCACCCGCCGTTCCGCCGACTGGACGTCCTGCAGCAGCACTCTGCGCACTCCCACTACCTCACCAATGCAGCGCCCCCGAACCACAGCCTTAAAGGCGTCCCATTCTACCACCAGGGATGACGCTGTACGGGCGTTAATTCGAAAATAGTCCTCTATAGCTGATGTTGGCACGAAACACTGGATCCTCCAGTGTGTCAGGTCGAAGCCGCCATGTGGGAATAGCCGGCCGATCCCGCAACCAGCAAAGGATTGTGATCCGAGGTTGTCCTAGCCAGGTACTCACTGTGCACCATCGCCCCATGCACGTCAGGGGAGCTAAGGATCGAATCTAGGCGAACATGGAGATCGTGCATTGATGAGAAGTAAGAATAATCCCTCTCCCCCGGATGATGTGCCCTCTAGGTATCAGTCAGTCCCCACTGTCTCTGCCAATCCTGCCGGACCACTGCCAACCTACGCACAGGGGAGTCAAAAAGGGGGGGATGGGAGCGGTCCATGCAGACATCCGTGATGCAGTTAAAGTCTCCCCCCAGGAGCACCGAGCCAGTCAGCAAGGGGGCCAAAGCCCCAGAGAGACGCGCAAAGAAATAAGCCTGGTCCGTGTTGGGGGCATAAACACTTCCTATCACAATATCCCTACCATCCAGCCGCCCCGTCACAATCACATATCTGCCTCCTGGGTCAACCACTTGCCCAGTAGATTGAAACGGCACCCCCGCCCGCACCCAGATCAACACACCTCTGGCATAGGCTGAATATGTGGTATAGAACACCTGTCCCCGCCACCTCCGCTGCAGTGCCAACCCCTCCTGTTTGTTCAAGTGTGTTTCCTGGAGCAGTGCTATCTGCACCCCTCGTCGACGAAGGTAAGCATGGATCTTATGGCGGCGAGACATACTATGCATCCCCCTAATGTTCCAAGATAGACATTTAATCCCTACGGCGGCAGCCATGACACGATAGTGTTAGCCCCATGCATCCAATTTCCCCTTGCGACATGCTTGGTCCCACCCCCCCGTCCCCAAATCCCCAACTCTCCCAACTCCCACACCCCAGGATAGGTTCCCCAAAACTAGTCCCCATCCAAACTAAGAAAATCAACAACCTTGCCAGCTTGGAAGTGAGATGTGCGCAGACCCAAAGTGGGACTCAGAACCCCCCGCCAGCCCTCCCCCGCTACATGTATCAGGACCATCAACAGCCCTGTGGGAGCCCCATTGAAGCCAGTCACTAAGGGTCAGATCCCCCACCCGTAATGGGTCATGGCCCCCTCACTCATCAGTCCCGGGTTGCAACACAGATCGACCATCCTCGCCCTCCAGTCTCCGCTTCAGCCAAACAATTCCGCCGTCTGCGGGGTTACCACCGGGAGCTCAGTGTCAGAATCCCCAGTCGTGCTGCCATCCGGGGAGACCTCTGATCCTCCCCTCACTCGACCAGAAGAAACGGAGGCCGGGCTGTTGCTACCTCTGCTGATCTCTACCACTGCCCGCACAGCTCTGTCCCGTTCTAGGCGCGGATCCGGCACCGTGGGCGCCCGTGTCGGACTCGCAGCGGCCAAAGCTCCTCTTCCCCTCACCAGTCACCGGCGACTTCCGGCCCGGGTTCGTCGGGCGAGTTTCCAACCAGCTCCACACATCTTGCGGGGTGGTGAAGAAGAGCGTGCGGGAGCCATCCACCACCCTCAGCCTCGCCGGGAAGAGCATTGCGTAAGGAACCTGAAGCTGCCGCAGTTTCCTCTTAACACCCACAAAGGAGGTCCGCTGCTTCTGAACCTCCCGCGTGAAATCCGGGAATATCATCACCCTAGAGTTTCCAATCTGCAAGCGCTGCCTCTCCCGAGCCTTCTGCAGGATATGATCTCTGTCTCTATAGTGCAGCAGTCGTACCACCATCGGTCTTGGGGGTGCACCCGGCTTGGGAGGCCTCGCCGGGACCCTGTGAGCTCTCTCGAGGGCAAAGAACGGAGACAACCCCTCCGGGGCCACCTCGGCCCGAAGCCATTCCTCCAGGTATCGGACTGCATCAGCCCCCTCCTCACGCTCCGGGACCCCCACTATGCGGAGGTTGTTCCTTCGAGCACGCCCTTCACTGTCCTCAGCACGCAGCTCCAGTGTTCGTACTCTACTCTCCATCTGCGCCATAGATCTTTGCAAGGCAGTCATTCTATCCGGCACCTCCTCCAGCGTCGTCTCGGTCGCCTTCACCCGATCCTTCAATTTTTTATGATCGTCCTTCAACAATGCCAGGTCCACTCCGATGGTATCTATCTTTGTTTCGAGGGCCTCTCTGGAAGCTGTGATGGCCTGCATGATATCCGCCAAGGAGGGGCCGCCTGGAATCTCCGCACCTGGGGCTCTCGCCCCGGCTCCCTCATCGTCCGACCGGTGCTCCCCCTCTTCATCCTGTAGGACCGCAAATCCTTTTCGCCTCGACGACCGACCCATCGCAGGCGCCACTTCAGGGGTCCCTCAAGCGCAACCACTCCAGCAGAATCGGAACAGAGCAGGCTATCCAGCCGGCGAGGTCGCCACAGCAGGCCAAGGTCCCTCGGCGCCCGGAGAGCTGAGCCTCCCCACCGGCGTCCTACAATCTGGACGGGTCTAGGCCCTGACTCCACACCTCCACTGGGCCAGTTCGGGGTGACGAAGACCCCCGTCGCACCTCCTCCGCAACACCAGGGCCCGCCAACCAGTCACTGTACTCCACAGGTTACCACAGCTCACTGTCCGCAGGTCCCAACTGCCGCGTTCATCCGGAGCAACTGCAGCGCACCTCCCACCACTGCTTGGTCCCTGGACGATAGTGTCTTTTCGTGCCTAGCATCTCCCATGCTGCAGCCCCATACTTCCACCGTGAAGACCATGGGAGGGGGCAGCCGCCGATCAGTACCACTCTCAGCCAAGCCCTCAGCTAGTCCGCTTCCCCTGTAGCGCGCTGCAGTGGTAATGGGGGCCACACCTCCACACCCCTCTAGAATATGGCAGACCTCCAGTCGCCGCAGTCCAGTCCCAGCAGGCCTCACTTATGTTCCGGTCCACGCCAGGTAACCAGCCACAGCTCCCTCGTCTGCCCACACTCGCACACCTCACCGCTCGCTCCGGTCCTCAGCGGCCCGCTCCTCTCCAGTCACTCCGAGCCGCCATCTTAGGGTCAGGCAGCAGCCACACTTGTCCGCTGTTCGCCGTTCTCACCAGGCTCCTCGGGCACCCCTGCTCGCATCCGCCGCCGATTCACCCTCCAGGCTCCTCACTACTGGGCCAGCCACCGCGCCGTTGCCGATGGGCAAAAGAGGACGGGCACTTCAGCAGCGACCCGCAGCCGCCATCTTGGGCCGCCCGGTCACCAACGCGGCGCGATCTCCACACGGTCCCACAGCCTCACCAGGGCAACTCCGCTGTCACCGGATCGCCTACGCAGCCACCAGGTCTCCACTACTGGGGTGAGGAGGAAGGGATCTCCCCCAGCAACTCAGGATAGTTGAAACTGAGGGAGGCCGCGGAGGAGCTCCGAGATCTCCGACCTCTTACATCGGCGTCTGGCCACGCCCCCGCGTGTACGGACCATACCCACGCTCTGGGAGCGTGGGTATGGTCCGTACACGCGTACCCCTACATCACCACGACAATGGTGGTACGGCCCGTACCCATGCTCTGGGGGGCATGGGTACGGTCCGTACCACCATTGAAGTGGTGATGTAGGGGTACGCGTGTACGGACCGTACCCACGCTCTGGGGGCGTGGGTACGGGCCGTACAGGCGTACCCCTACATCACCACTACAATGGTGGTACGGCCCGTACCCACGCTCTGGGGGCGTGGGTACGGTCCGTACCACCATTTCAGTGGTGATGTAGGGGTACGCGTGTATGGACCGTACCCACGCTCTGGGGGTGTGGGTACGGGCCGTACACGCATACCCCTACATCACTACTACAATGGTGGTACGGCCCGTACCCACGCTCTGGGGGGCGTGGGTACGGGCCGTACACGCGTACCCCTACATCACCACTACAATGGTGGTGTCACCATTGTGGTGGTGACGGGTACGCGTCCACGTCCACTTCCGTTGTGGCGGGACGTGGGATTGGTGGACACGCCCCCCGAAGTGAACAGACCATGGAGGTATTTAATGTGCAGAATGTATTAGTATTTTGTGGGGTGTGGGTTATGTTTCCTGCCCCTTGCACCCCCCCCCCTTTGCTCCTGGGGGTTGTTTTGACCTTCTGCGGCGTCTGCGTCGGTTTCTGAACACGAGGTCGTAGGCTATGAGGGCCGGGATGACGCGTAGGTTGGGGTCCATCGCAGTAAACCACCAGAGGCTTCAGGGGACGATTACAGCCAATGTTCCAATGCAAAGTTGGGCGGTCAACTGGGGTTCCTTAGATTATTTGGTTTAAGCGCGCCTCGCCAGTACGCGGTCGTCACATTTGTGCCTGACTCCACAGTGACGACCGCGTACTGGCGAGGCGCGCTTAAACCAAATAATCTAAGGAACCCCAGTTGACCGCCCAACTTTGCATTGGAACATTGGCTGTAATCGTCCCCTGAAGCCTCTGGTGGTTTACTTTTGGACATTCACTGTCAAGGTTGCCCAGGCCAAGTCCTGATGAAGATCCGCAAGACCGAGGCTGGTTAAATTTCCCTTATGGTCGCAAGTCGGATCGAAACGTCGACGCCCCTTTGTATTTAGTCTGTACCCGAAATACCCTTTTCAATGTGCTGCATCAGAATTGATTTCTGTGATTGAACAAAAGTCAAAGATTATATGAATGCCATTGGGACAGACCAGCTAAGACGGTGACTTGTAACCGCGCTTCCCTGCCCTGACATATTAAATTCCAGATAATATGTTGAAGTATTCTTTTTTCTGATTTCCTTACACTTGAGCACCCTCTCCTTTTCACTGCACATCTTCCTCTGGTGCAACCTCCTTTTGATTAATTCATTTGATTAACATAACATGTATGGCTTTTATCCAATACATCATTGAATAAACATATGATGAATTCCTTTCCAGGTCGTTCTCTTTCTCTTTTTTGCTGTATTAATTCATTCAATGTTATGGTTAACTGAATCATAAAATACAAAGTAATTTGATTAATTCATTCTAAATATAGGTCCAGGACCACTGTTTTTTGTAATAGTCCTCAATTTCCCGGCAGTTTTTGGCTCCCGTAAAAAATGCTACGTGCGGAGTGATGTCGGCACGAATTGTACTTGCTGGTCCGTAAAACGCTGCCTGACTCCGTCCGGACGTCGCGTATGCGCCGTCCAGAATCAGATTTGTATGTATTTATTTGCCGGTCGGTGTTTTTTACGACATGTACGGAAATGGTATTTCTGTGCGAATCGTACTTGCGAGTTTGTAAGGTGTTTTTCCCGGATACGAGTCGGACGGAGAAAACGCTCCGTACGACCATTTGTACCCGGGTTTTACAGGATCGGAATCAGCACCTTTGTGTTGAAAGGGTGTTCTATAAGTGTTGTTGTGCATGATTGCACTTAATACTCATAGAACAAGACACATGTCTAGATTTATCAGAAATCATAAATTTCGATATGTGTATGAATGCTGCACCATTCTAAAATTGGTGTAGGAAAGCACAACAAGGAGAATTGTTTTAATTTCTCCACATTTTTATATCTTCAATGCATGCTGAAATGTTCAGCATACATTGAAGGAGAAAAATGCATTTTCTCATTGTTTTTGTGCAGGAAGGTGTGTCTTCCTGTAGAAAAACAAACAGCACATGACACAGATATCCTTGCTGTTAGATGGCGACCTCAGAGGAGCCTGGAAGGGGTTCTGACTACCCTGAGACCCACCCTCGAAGTATCGTAGCCGGGCACTGGCGGGAGACTCCCCAGGGGGAAGAATCTCGTATCTAGGATCGTACTTCTGGCACCACACGACACAGAGTGACCACACCGGGTATTCTTAGAAATCAATCTTTATCAAGTAGGTTATCACTGCAAATATGTACAAGGTGAGCACGGGCTCAATGAGTCTCGGAAGGGGTAGGGGGTAGCGAGACAGTCTCTGGTAAAGGTTCAAGGCAGGGACGTATCCGGCGCACAGCTCACAATCCTCGAGCTGGGGGATACGTTGTTGTAGTCGGGGTCCGGCGGGACCATGAGAGTCTGTTGGAGCCGCGAGTCACTCAGCGGGCTCAGGTACAGGTTCGGAGGTCTTACGAGCTTCAAGGAGCCGCGAGTCACTCAGCAGGCTCAGGCACAAGTTCGGAGGTCTTACGATCTTCAGGGAGCCGCGAGTCACTCAGCAGGCTCAGGTACAAGTTCGGAGGTCTTATGATCTTCAGGGAGCCGCGAGTCACTCAGCAGGCTCAGGTACAAGTTCGGAGGTCTTACGATCTTCAGGGAGCCGCGAGTCACTCAGCAGGGCTCAGGAGGGTCCAAGTTTCGGGAGCCGCGACCACGTCGGCAGGCTCTTGTTGTTCCAGCGTCGAATCTCCGGACAGACCCAGAGCACCCCTTGTTATAGGTCGACCCCTCTTTGATGTCCGGAGTCTGTGCAGGCAGGGGTCTTGTCACCTGGGGGTCGCTTGTCGGGATTTCCTGCTATTGTCTTTTGATCCTTTCAGGGCCGGGTCGGGAGGAGTCCCAGACACCCAGCAGGCACGGAGCCAGCCCTCAGGGAGGCCGGAGGGCCGATCGAAACCCATCGTCCCAGGGGAGTTCAGAGGTGCGATAGAAACTGCTCCTCCCTCTCTCATCCCCTGGAAGCGTGATGTCCTCCAGCCGGAGTGGCGCCTCTAGGCCCGGGTCGCGCTGGGGCCGGGTGGCCATCTTGGTGCATGAAGTGGGCACGCGGGCCCGGGGTGGCCGAAAGGGGAGAGGCCATGGACGGGGATGTCCGGGTCGGTGCGTGTGTCCTGGTGGGGAGGGTCGGCTGGGCCGTGTGCTTGGGGCTGCAGGTACCAGGTTTCGGTGGTGCGGGGGCACATCGGGCCATTCTACGAGGCCGGGTCCAACACACGTCCCCCCCAGCTGAAAGCCGGAGAGAACTGCCCATCATCTTGGGGGGTTCTCTTCGCTGAGGCGGAAGAACCGGGAGAGGCCGTCAGCGTTGGCGTGGTCCGTACCAGGGCAGTGTTCTACGGTGAAATCCATCCCCTGGAGGGAGATTGACCACCGCAGTAGCTTGGGGTTTTCTCCTCGCATCTGCATGAGCCATCGCAAGGGCCGATGGTCAGTTTGGACTCTGAAATGGGTGCCGAACAGGTAGGGTCGTAGCTTTTTGAGTGCCTAGACCACGGCAAAGGCTTCGCGCTCTATGGTGCTCCATCTCTGTTCTCGGGGCAACAGCCGCCGACTGAGGAAGGCGACGGGCTGGTCTAGGCCTTGGTCATTCACTTGGGACAGGTGCTCGGAGGCATCGGTCTGGACTATGAACTCCTTGGCGTAGTCGGGAGCCTGGAGGACGGGGGCAGTACACATGGCCTTTTTTAGGGCATCGAAAGCTTCCTGGCAGGCAGCCGTCCACTGCACTTTCTTTGGCTGTCTTTTAGACGTGAGTTCTGTGAGAGGGCCGACAAGGCTGCCATACCCCCGAATGAATCTTCGGTAGTAGCCAGTGAGTCCCAGAAAGGCTCGGACCTCCGTTTGGGTGATGGGTGGTTGCCAGGCCAGGATGGCGTCGATCTTTGGCTGTAGAGGGGCGACCTGGCCGCTCCCGACCTGGTGCCCCAGGTAGACTACGGATCCTTGCCCGATCTGGCACTTGCTAGCTTTTACTGTGAGGCCTACCTGGCGCAGGGCGGTTAGCACCCTCCGGAGGTGCTGGAGGTGCTCACTCCATTCTGAACTGAAAACAGCGATGTCGTCCAGATATGCCGCGCTGAACGGCTCTAGCCCGGCCAGCACCCTATTCACCAGTCGCTGGAAAGTGGCCGGGGCATTTTTCATCCCGAAGGGCATTACGCGGAAGCGGTAGTGCCCATCGGGGGTGGAGAAAGCGGACCGCTCCTTGGCCCCTTCGGTGAGTGCAATCTGCCAGTATCCGCAGGTGAGGTCGAATGTGCTGAGGAACCGGGCTGCCCCTAGTCGGTCAATGAGTTCGTCGGCTCGTGGAATGGGGTGGGCATCGGCTCGGGTAACGTCATTGAGCCCCCGGTAGTCTACGCAGAATCGGAGCTCGGGGGCGACACCGGGGGCCGCTGCCTTCGGGACCAGGACCACGGGGCTGGCCCAGGGACTGTCAGAGGGCTCGATCACCCCCAGGGTCAACATCTTCGAGACTTCAGCTTGAATGCAGGACCGGACCCGGTCAGGAACCCGGTAGGCTCGGTGTCTCACCGGCGGGCTGTCCCTGGTGTCCACGTCATGAACACACCAGTTGGTGACCCGGGGGGTCAGGGAGAAGAGGTCGGAAAATTGTCTTAGGAGCTGGCGGCAGTCCGCTTGTTGCTGGGCAGTGAGGGCTGGGGAGAGGTTCACTCCTTCCACGGAGCCATCCTGCTCCTTGACACACAGGAGGTCCGGGAGGGGATCCGACTCATCTTCGGCCCCGTCATCGGTGGCCAGCAGGAGGCTCAGTTCTGTCCGCACGAAGTGAGGCTTGAGGCGGTTCACGTGCAGGACCCGGAGGGGATCCCGAGGCGACTGGACGTCCACCAAGTATGTGACTTGACTCTTCCGCTCAACCACTTTGTAGGGCCCAGTCCATCGGTCCTGGAGGGCGCCAGGCTTCACGGGGGCCATGACCCACACCTGCTGGCCCGGCTGGAACTCGACCAGAGTGGCATTCTGGTCGTACCAGCGCTTCATCTCTTCTTGACTTGCCTCTAGGTTGGCCTCGGCCAGTTCTCGGAACTTCCTGGTCTGGTTCCGGAGGGCCAGGACGTACTGGAACACATCTCGGGGGGTGGTCTGGGGTGCTGCCTCCCACCCTTCCTTAACCAAACTGAGGGGACCTCAGACGGGGTGCCCATAGAGTAATTCAAACGGGCTAAACCCTAAGGACTTCTGGGGGACCTCCCGGTAAGCGAACAAGAGGCAGGGGAGCAGGACGTCCCACTTACGCCGGAGGGGCTCTTCTAGGCCAGCGATCATCCCTTTCAAAGTCCTATTAAACCTTTCTACTAGGCCGTTCCCTTGGGGATGGTACGGGGTGGTGAACTTATAGGACACCCCACATTGTTGCCACAGGGACGTCATATATTTCGAGATAAAATTAGTGCCGCGATCGCTCACGACCTCGCGGGGAAAACCCACCCTGGAAAAGATCCCCATCAGGGCCCGGCCCACCACGGGGGCCGTAATGGTGCGTAGGGGAATAGCCTCAGGATAGCGGGTGGCGTGGTCCACTAGGACCAAGATGAAACGGTGACCTTGGGAGGTGGGGGGGTCCAGTGGTCCCACGACGTCGATTCCGACTCGTTCAAAAGGGGTACTGACGACCGGGAAGGGTTGGAGGGGAGCCTTGCGCTTCCCCCCACTCTTCCCACTAGCCTGGCACGTGGGGCAGGACTTGCAGTGGGCTTCTACCGCTGCTCTCATTCTAGGCCAGTAAAAATGGGTCACAAGACGGCTGTAGGTCTTGTCCTGACCCAGGTGGCCGGCGAGGGGGACGTCATGGGCTAAGCCCAGGAGGAAGTCTCGGAAGCGGAGGGGTACCACCAGTACCCGTCCGGATCCCAGCTCCACCGACTTCTGCTCACTGTACAAGATGTTATTTTCCCAATAGATTCGGTGCGTCCCGTTCTGGTCACCTGCGGCTTGGCCCTCGGCCTGGCGCCGTAGCCCGACCAGGGAAGGACAAGTGGCTTGCTCCCGGCAAAATTCTTCCCGGGTGGGCCCGCCCTCGTGGCGCCAATGGGCCAACTCGGGTAGATCTCCCAACTCGGGGACCGGGGCGGGGTCGGATGGTACGGGTTCGTCGCGGGCGACGGACCCTTCTGATGGGGGGACGGGAGGACCCTCGGCGGGGACTGTTCTGATCTCTTCAATCGGGGTGCTTTCGACTTCTCTCCGGGGAGTGAGTCGGGCCGACATAGATCGGGTGGTGGCGCACACCCACTCGGGGAGTCCCATCATTCCTAGGTGGGCCTTGCGCTCGACGTGCTTCCAGGGAGAACTCTCCAGGTTGTTCCCCAAGAGGCAGTCGACCGGCTGGGAGGTTCTTACGGCCACCTTGAGTTTACCTATCACCCCTCCCCACTCAAACGGCACCAGGGCTACCTGACACATACTTTCTCTATTGTCTGCGGATATTACGGGGCAAAAGACGTTGGGGAGGATCTGCTCCTCGGGGACTAGGTGCCTGAGGACACCGGTGATACTGGCCCCGGTGTCCCGCAGGGCCCCTACTTGGTGGCCATTGATTTTGACGAGCTGCCCGTATTTCTGTGTGTTGGAGGGTAGGAGGCTACCAGGGATCATCTCCCTATCTCCCAGGGATACTAGGGCCATCGCTGCGGGTTCCCACTCCTCGGCTTCCTCAACCTCCTCCCCCAGGGCTACGTTGGCTATCTGTCTCGCAGGGGTGGTAGGGGAGACTTGGGTGGCCATGGGGCACTCTGGGTCATTGGCGTAGTGCCCGGGTTTCTGGCAGCGGAAACATGTGACGGTCACCCGGTGTCCCCGTCTCCCAGGGGGCCCTGTCACTGGTGGGGGGGGCGCCAGGAAAGGTGGAGGTTGTGTCTTTGGAGGGCTAGGCTGGGACTCTCTCGGCCCTCCCTGGTTCCCTCCCCCTCTCTGGCGGGGTGGTCCCTGACTGGCTCGGGGGTACTCTCCTACCATGCCCCGGGAGACCCGGGTGTTGGTCCAGCGGTCGGCCTCCACAGCTAGCTTCCGGGGATCTGTGAGCTTGCTGTCAAGCAGATGCTGACGTAGTTCTATGAAGCAGTTCGCAGCCAGGTGTTCCCACAACATGAGGTCAGTGAGTTCGGCAAGGGTGGTGACTTTGCTGCCCCTGATCCACCCATCGAAGGCCCGACTGAAAAAGTTTACATACTCCACCCAGGTGGTGCCCGGGATCTTCCTGCAGTCCCGGAATCGCTGACGGTACATTTCTGGGGTGAGGCCGTATCTTGTGAGTAGAGCCTCTTTCATGTGGCTGTAGGAGGTCTGCAGGGAGAGGGGTAGGTCGAGCAGGGTGTCCCTTCCTTCGCTCAGAAACCGCCCCCACAACCCCGCCCCCCAGTCCTTCTGCGGGATCCGATGGGAGGTCATGGCGACCTCGTAGGCCCTGAACCATTGCTGAATGTCATCGTTTTTATAATATTCCTTGACCACATCCTTAGGGATGTGGACCTTCTGTTCCGCTGGGGAGGCCGTCTCTCGGTTTCCCGGGGGCCTCCCTTCCTCGTTTCTGGCCTTGAGCTCGAGTTCCTTCAAGCTGCGTTCGTGCTCCAGTTGGAGCTTCCTTCCTTCGTGCTCCCGTTGGAGCTTCTTTTCTTCTAGTTCGCCTTGCACACGCATTTGCTCTACTGCTAGCTTTTTTTCCGCTAACTTCAATTCGCCCTCGATTTTGAGTTTGGCTAACTCGAGTTCATGATTGCGACTTCTCTCTCTGTCCGCGAGCTCTTCCGGGGATAGGCCCCTGTCTGGTACGATGCCTCGCACCTGATTGCTGCTGCTTTCACTTTGGGGGGGTTCGGGTTCGGCTTCGTCGGGGCGCTCCCCCGTGCCTTCTGGGCGGGAGGCCCCGGTCTCCACCCAAGTTTTCAGTGCTTTCTGCAAATCTTCTTTAGTGTTGAGACCAGTGGTAGCGATTTTAAGTTCTTTGCAAAATTGCTTTAGCTCTTTGTGTGTGTATTCTTCTAGATGCTCCACCTGGAACACCCTGTTGGCGTTGGTTTCTGCGGGGCTCACGGCGCTTCCTTCTGCCATGTTTGTCGGTAGTGCTTCCGTCGTTCACGGTACGATCTCTAGGTGATGGGCCCGAATCCCGTCGCTTGCCACCAATGTTAGATGGCGACCTCAGAGGAGCCTGGAAGGGGTTCTGACTACCCTGAGACCCACCCTCGAAGTATCGTAGCCGGGCACTGGCGGGAGACTCCCCAGGGGGAAGAATCTCGTATCTAGGATCGTACTTCTGGCACCACACGACACAGAGTGACCACACCGGGTATTCTTAGAAATCAATCTTTATCAAGTAGGTTATCACTGCAAATATGTACAAGGTGAGCACGGGCTCAATGAGTCTCGGAAGGGGTAGGGGGTAGCGGGACAGTCTCTGGTAAAGGTTCAAGGCAGGGACGTATCCGGCGCACAGCTCACAATCCTCGAGCTGGGGGATACGTTGTTGTAGTCGGGGTCCGGCGGGACCATGAGAGTCTGTTGGAGCCGCGAGTCACTCAGCGGGCTCAGGTACAGGTTCGGAGGTCTTACGAGCTTCAAGGAGCCGCGAGTCACTCAGCAGGCTCAGGCACAAGTTCGGAGGTCTTACGATCTTCATGGAGCCGCGAGTCACTCAGCAGGCTCAGGTACAAGTTCGGAGGTCTTATGATCTTCAGGGAGCCGCGAGTCACTCAGCAGGCTCAGGTACAAGTTCGGAGGTCTTACGATCTTCAGGGAGCCGCGAGTCACTCAGCAGGGCTCAGGAGGGTCCAAGTTTCGGGAGCCGCGACCACGTCGGCAGGCTCTTGTTGTTCCAGCGTCGAATCTCCGGACAGACCCAGAGCACCCCTTGTTATAGGTCGACCCCTCTTTGATGTCCGGAGTCTGTGCAGGCAGGGGTCTTGTCACCTGGGGGTCGCTTGTCGGGATTTCCTGCTATTGTCTTTTGATCCTTTCAGGGCCGGGTCGGGAGGAGTCCCAGACACCCAGCAGGCACGGAGCCAGCCCTCAGGGAGGCCGGAGGGCCGATCGAAACCCATCGTCCCAGGGGAGTTCAGAGGTGCGATAGAAACTGCTCCTCCCTCTCTCATCCCCTGGAAGCGTGATGTCCTCCAGCCGGAGTGGCGCCTCTAGGCCCGGGTCGCGCTGGGGCCGGGCGGCCATCTTGGTGCATGAAGTGGGCACGCGGGCCCGGGGTGGCCGAAAGGGGAGAGGCCATGGACGGGGATGTCCGGGTCGGTGCGTGTGTCCTGGTGGGGAGGGTCGGCTGGGCCGTGTGCTTGGGGCTGCAGGTACCAGGTTTCGGTGGTGCGGGGGCACGTCGGGCCATTCTACGAGGCCGGGTCCAACACTTGCACTATGGTGCAAGGGTGCCTGTGTCACCACATGGCTGCAGTTTAAGCAGCCGTGCAGAGAGAAGCATAGATTTGCAACATATTTATGCACATATGTTGCATCCCTGTGCTTCGGAAGTACTACAGCACACTGCAGTTAAAGAGGTTACTGTGTGATGCTTCAGCACTTCCTCATAGTTCTGCACTTCACCATACGCTACTAATGCATTTATTCAGTCAATTACGTACTACACATACATTCATCTAAACTTTCACACACTAACAAAGAAATATAGCTCTTTTTTTAAACCAGGAAAGTTAGTTCTTAGAAGAACTTTTTTTTTTCTTCTTTTTTGTTTTTTTATTTTTTTGTACTTTTCGGAACAATTTTGCTATTTTTTTGTTTTTTTCAAAAGGAAAAAAGACAACAGGAGGAACAAAACAGTCAACTTCTGCAAAAAAAAAAGAAACACAAGTTTAGCACTTGTGGTTTTGCTGCGCTCAGCAGATTAGTTCAATTGACTGCTCGCCGTAACATAGTAGTTTGTTGCATTTAATGCAACTAAGTTTTAGTCTTCCAAATTCTGGACGTATGTCCGGGTGAGTGCTTGATGGTGATGCTGCAGAAGTGCTTGCTACTGCTGGCTGAGGCTGCTGTCAGAGTCTTCTGCATTCCTGCTTGGCCAGGTTCACGGGATGCAGAGTCTTCAGGTGTTTTAACATACTTGCAGTCCCACAAGAGTATTTTTTTGATGGATCTCCTCTGGAAAGCACTCTTTGACATATTTTACATGTCACTTAAGTTTTATTTTGTCCTTCTGGGAAGGAAAAAAAATTCCACATTACAGAGGTGTATCTTTCTGGGCGTGGAGGTTCCACAACAAATTCCTCATCGGACGAATGGTCTGATTCTGATGGTGGCTGCTGTGCAGAAGCCATTGTCTTCAGAAAAATTGCAGCTGTGGAAATCTTCCCCAAAAAGTTTCTTCTAGTTCCAAGGTGTGAGATGTTCCTCCAAAGAAGCTCTAAGAATGATTGAAATGGGTGGGGTCTTTCAATAGTTAGAATAGGAAGTGTAATGAACCAATCAAATCTCTTTTTTTGCAGGTCACATGGGATCTGCGCACTGTGCGCTTACTCAGCACGCACCCAGCGCGCATCCGCGAAATTGAATTAAAAAAAGATAATAGGATTAGATGTAAAAATATATTAGTTTTAAGACTAGTTTAGAGTTTGTCTTCAATTAATATTCACATGAAATAGATATATATATGTATATACTGTCATAAGTGATGTCATTTGAGATGTCATCAGTGATGTCACTGACCATGTCATGATTGATGTAATATGTGACGTCATCAGCAGTGCATTGCGGGGGCGCGAGTTATAGTTAGCTGAACTAACTATAACAGGGGAATTTCTAGGGTTTTGTGCGAGGGAAATGTCCAGCTAACTATAACACCCCTGAAACCTATGGTTTTTTCAGTGAATTTCTAAGGTTTTTTAAATGCCAATTCCTAACTATAACACCCCTGAAACCTTTGGTTTTTTCAGTGAATATATATATATATATATATATATATATATATTTATATTTATCCAAGAAAGAAGTGACTCAAACAGATAGATTCACCAAGAACAAAAATATATTTCCACTACAACGTTTCAGCTTCCTCAGGTAGTACAAGATGGTTTGCTCTGTGGCTGCACAGATGACATAGCTGAATTTTCAAAAAGCATCATGAGTGAAGATTCCATTTGGAATGTGGAATCAATGCAGTCCTGAGAGCTCTTGAGATATGTAGTAATCAGGTTGTGTTGTCAGGAATGTTCAGTCTATCTGGATGCAGTGATTTTAAACGGTACATCCATAAGTTTTATCTGTAGTCCAGTAGTTCTTCCTTTGAAACATGTTCCACAGGGAAAATCATCAAATTTGATAGTGAATGAAACACAAGGTTAAAATGATTGGCTACAGGCTGGTCAATTTTCTTATTAATTATTTCCGATTTGTGGTTCCTGATTCGTGTACGGAGGTCATTCACTGTTTGGCCTACATATTGTTTTTTACAGCTTTGCCGTTGGCACTGAATCACATAAATAATGCATGTTGAGCGACATGTAAGATGCTGCCTTATTGCATAGGTCCTTCTAGTAACAGAACTAGTTACAGATTATGTTTGTAAAAGATATTCACATGTGATGCACATTTTAGAGTCACAGCAATGAACCCCTGCATTTGTTACAGCTTGCTTGAGTTCAGAACTCACAATAAGAGATCGTAAATTTGGAGCTCTGCGGTAAGCAATGACTGGCGGTTTTGGAAAAACCTTTTGCAGTTTTTCACAAGTGGACAGTAAGGGAAATGTTTTTTGCATTATATTTCTGTAGTTGGGAGCTCATGGATGATAGTCAACTACAAATGGAGTTCTGTCACTTTTGTTTCTGCCGTTGGTATTCCAAATAAGTGCTTCTCTGGGTAACTGCAAAGACTTGTCAATTTGTTGCTGTATGATATGCAGAGGATAGCCTTGCCTTTTAAATAATGTAGCAAGCTCCTGTAGATGGTCTTTACAGGTTTCCTCATTGCTGCAGATGCGTCTTATTCTGAGTGCTTAGCTGTATATGATGCTCAGTTTAGTGTGGTGTGGGTGACGTGAAGTCCAGTTTAGATACAAATGAGCATCTGTAGGCTTGTGGTACAGATCAGTTGTAATTTTGTGTTCATGAATGGTGAGTAGTACATCCAGAAAAGGGAGATGAGGCTTCTGTTTAGTATTGCTGCTGGTAAATTTGATGGTAGGATGGATATTGTTGATATAAGCTGTAAATTATTCCAATGTTCTACTTCCTGCATTCCATATTATAAATATGTCATCAATGTATCGTAGCCATACCAGTGGTTTGATGCTAGAAGTAGCAAGTATACAATTCTCTAGTTTGCCCATGAAGATATTTGCATAGGATGGAGCCACCCGAGTAGTAGACCGTTGTAGGTAGTTATAGTTAGGATCTAGTTTCGAAAGGAAACTCGTTTTTTGTCTTCGCAATAACTTTGGCGCCGGTTGACGAATCTTTGTGAAAGTTTCAAAACTTATGGCCCGTTATGGTCAGCTCCTATCTTGAAAGTTTCGGGGTTATTCGGCAAGCGGGGGACGAGGAAAAAGGGGGGTCCCAAAATATGTTTTCTCCATGTTATTTCCCCGTAGGAAACTTTAGACACGGTTGCAGCCCAACTGCTGAACGGAAATACACCAAATTTGGCAAAAAGAAAGTGCTTGGTTCAGAAAGCGCCCTTTTTTTTAATGGTGTAAATCCGTTCAGTAGTTGCTGAGAAACTCAAAAAATAAAAGTTTCGATATCAATGGCCGAGGAGGATCCGCGGACCCTCCCAACCACAAGCTTTATTCTAATTGGCTGTCAACACTCCAAACCAGGAAGTGTTGGCAGCCATTTTGTGGCTCGGTAGAAGCGAGTCAGAAATAAACAGGGAAACAAAGGTGACAAAGAAGAAAAGGGGGCAGGGTAGAAACACCCTGACCCCCTAGGACTGCTCAGGGCCAAAAAAAGCTTTCTTTTTTTTAAAAAAGAGCAGAATGCGTGCTGAGTGCGTGGATCCAGGCGAAAAATTTTAAAAAAACGAAGCAAGGGTTTTCTCGCTTCGTTATTTTTAAACCCCCCGGGTGGGGCAGGTCCCGGGGGGATTTGTAAAATGTAAAGCAGCACCGGGGACCACCACCTACCCAGAGCTCTATTTTTTAAAATAACATTTAAAAAAAATGTGTGAGGGGGGCCCCCCTCCTGGAGCCTTCGATGGCCCTGGGGACCACCACTGCCCAGGGCCAGCTCCTGCAGTGTCCCGGGGTACCCACCCCCGGGCCACTGCTGTTTGCTATGGTAGGGCGGGAGCACATCTCCCGTCCTACCGGAGCAAACTCTGGTTTGGATTTTGGAAGAGAGAGCAGGGAAACCTGCTCTCTCTTCCAAAATCCAAAGCAGAATTGCTTTTCCACATGGGGAGCTGCATGTCAGCTGCTCCCCATGTGGAAAACCAATGCCGGCTCCTGCAGGACGCGGGGAGCCGGTGGGACCGTGGGGTTATTGGGGCTCCCCCCACGGTCCCCAACAAAGTGAGTAGGCCCTGGGTTATGGGGTCCCTGGGGTGAATAAAAATTTGTGGTAGGAGCCGGATTAAAAAATAAAATAAATTGGAGTCACGTCCCCAGCGCGGCGCTCAGCGTGGCCCCCTGGTGTGAACGCGAGGGGTGCGTGACTCCGAGCGCGGCCCCGGTGTGAACGCGAGAGGTGCGCGACTCCCAATGCGGCACCCTGGTGTGAACGCGAGGGGTGCGCAATTCCTAATCGCGCTAGGTGTGCTACTCCTAACACACAAAAATTTAGGATTTTTTCATTAAAAACCTATATTATATGTTAGCATCTTGGGTGGCTCTAAAAAGAGCCTTGTGTTTATTGGGAGATTTCTGTAGCTACATGTAAGTGCCGATGCAGAGTCTTAAGTTGTTGAGAAAGACTCTGTTTCTCTTATCTGTGAAGTGTACACCATCACTCCTGTAGATACCATCCATATCAAAACGCAGATTGTTGTTGTATATGGACCCCATACTATGGTCTCTGAGATAAGCAGAAACAGCTATATTGACATTTTTCCTAGCTTTCTCAATCTGTGGACAAAATTGATTGGACCACTTCCATTTCTGTCTTTGGCATATGTTAGAGTACACAAAGGCAACTTGGGGAAGAAGTGACATCAATTCTGCAAAGGTGTCCTTCATTAGCATTTCCAGACCTACTCCAGTCAATGTGCCTAGGTAATTGCCACCATAGTGCACAATCATGAGGTCAGGGGGTTGGAAGTGCATAAAGGTTTTAACCAACGGCATCAATTGGTGCCACTTCAATCCTCTCTGTCCAATCCATTTAATATCTACATTTTGCAAAGCTAGGTCTTTGTCAATACCTCTGCTTTCAGTATACCTTTTGCACCAGAAAACATAGCTGTGCCCAACAATCCACACTGAAAGCATCTTGAAGGGATCTCTGTAGGTAATCAGAAGATGTCTGTAGCTGAGGTAGGCAGGTGGTAGAGTGAAATCTATCTAAAATGGTGGACAACATGCTGTTTTTAAGAAAGTAGAGATTTGATTGGCTGTTTAAGAACACTCTACATTCAAATATAGGGTGCATTTTACTTTGTTTAGAAAGCATGTTTCTTATTGGTTATTTTAAAATGTTTGAAAGGTACAGCAGAAAGCATTAGGGCATGATTTGCAAAGCTAACCACACCTGCTTTTGTCATTTGCAACATTGTGTGGTGAACTTGTGACCTAGCAGCTAAGTTGAATGTTGCATGACCTGTTGCTATGGAAACTGATATTAAGGACAAGGGGTGAAGATGTCAGTTGAAAAGTATTATTCTGTGTGACCAATGGAAAATAGTTTTTCAATTTGAAAAACACTGGGAAGTTTATTGAATCGGGAAGCAATGTCAATTGTGAGTTATGCCTATATGTATGGAAAATTAGAGGGAACGTTTGCCATTACTGGTTTTACATATTGAGAGTGTGCTCATCTACATTCTCTGTGTGAAACAGAAAATCCTGACTGAGTGTGTGAGATTTTTCATTCAACAGATTTATTTAAAAGGTGAGTTATATTTTTAAGAGATTTATGTAATATAGATTTGACATTTATATGAAACTCTGCTGGTTAAACTAATGTATGAAATGTACAAATATATGGAATAATTTCTATTGTATTTGAACTTTGTTTAAAAAATAGTATGTGTACTAATATATATATCACTAAGTGTCTTGAAAGGAACAGTTGAATGATGCTTCTTATTTATTATTAATTGGTTAAATATGCATGAAGAATCTATTTGTATTTTAAAAAATGTTTATATAAGGTGCAGTTTATTAGGCATGCATTTTTTTTAGTAAAAAGGTATAGTTTAATAAAACGGCATTATTATACATAGTTTGGGGAAATTAGGTACAACCGTGCTGTTTTCAAATTGATCATATAAGGTGTTAATAATTATAATTCTGTTATTAGTTTGTACAGATTGTGGGGTTTTAGAAATCCTCATGAAAACAAGGTGTTGTTGATTACTCTTCTTAATTAAGTCTGTTGAGAGGTGCATTTTGATGATGTTGCATATTTCTACATTTAATTGGTAACATGTAGTTCAAAACAAAACCACTAGATTTTCCTCTTTCTGGTATGGAGTAGTTGTCTTCTTAAGTAGATAGTATGTCATGAGTCATGTATTTGTTTAGATTGTATTTATATAGTTGTATCTATATTTACTGAATTAATAAGAGGTACCTGATAGATTAGAGGAGTGCAAAGGTAGTGAATATGTGATTTTATAAGTGCATGAGAAGTGCTTTTGTGGTTCTATAATGTCTAATTTCGTAGCTAGTATGTAGGTACATGTGCACAATCTATACGGTCCCATAACCCCCTGCAGCCTACTGATTCACCCCTTCAAAAATCCAAGTAGTAGCCATGCAGTTCAGTAATCACACTATCAGTCTCTGTCATGTGCTTTTCAAATCTCTGTACCAAAGCACAAGCACTGATAAACTCACTCTGCTGTCAACTACTAGCACTCTATCTACCCAGTCACTGTCCATGCACTTGTACAGTGACTCAGGCATAATGAGACACCGTGCTACAGTCAAATGTGCACAATCTATGCAGGCCCCTACCCCTGATTTACTCCTGTAATAATCTAAGTAGTACTCATGCAGTGCCCCAATCACTCTTTCACTCTCTCTCCACTCTTGCAATCATCCTGACAGATCCATGGCCTTATCTAATCTCTGTGCCAAAACACAAGCACTTATAAACTCACCCTGTTTCAACTATCAGCACTCTATGTACTCAGTCACTGTGTATGCACTTGTACAATGATTCAGGCATGAAGAGACCCTGTGCTACAGTTAAATGTGCACAATGTATGCAGGCCCATAACCCCCTGTAGATTACTGATTCACTCTTGCAATAATCTAGGTAGTATTCATGAACTGTGCCACAATCACGCTACCAATCTTTGTCCACTCTTGCAATCATCCTGACAGAACTATATCCTTATCTAATGTCTGTGCCAAAACACAATCACTTATAAACTCACCCTGATGTAAACTACCAGCACTCTATCTACTCACTCACTGTGTATGCACTTGTACAATGATTCAGGTATGTAGAGACACTGTGCTACAGTTAAATGTGCACAATGTATGCAGGCCCCTAACCCCCTGTAGACTACTGATTCACTTTTGCAATAATCTAGGTAGTATTCATGCAACGCCTCAATCACGCTACTAATCTTTGTCCACTCTTGCAATCATCCTGACAGAACTATGTCCTTATCTAATGTCTGTGCCACAACACAAGCACTTATAAACTCACCCTACTGTCAACTACTAGCACTCTATCTACTCAGTCACTGTCCATGCACTTGTACAATGAGTCAGGCATTAACACATGCAGTGCTACAATCAAATGTGCACAATTTATGCAGGCCCAAAACCCCCTGTAGACTACTGATTCACTCCTGCAATAATCCAGATAGTACTCATGCAGTGCCCCAATCACACTACCAGTCTTTGTCCACTCTTGCAATCATCCTGACAGAACTATATCCTTATCTAATGTCTGTGCCAAAACACAATCACTTATAAACTCATCATGTTGTCAACTACCAGCACTCTACCTACTCAGTCACTATGTATGCACTTGGACAATGACTCAGGCATGAAGAGACACCGTGCTACAGTTAAATGTCCACAATCTATGCAGGCCCCTAACCCCCTGTAGACTACTGATTCACTCCTGTAATAATCTAGGTAGTACTCATGCAGTGCCCCAATCACACTGTCACTCTCTCTCCACTCTTGCAATCATCCTCACAAAACCATGCCCTTATCTAATCTCTGTGCCGAAACACAAGCACTTATAAATGCACCCTCTTGTCAACTACCAGCATTCTATCTACTCAGTCACTGTGTCTGCACTTGTACAATGATTCAGGCATAAAGAGACACTGTGCTACAGTTAAATGTGCACAATCTATGCAGGCACCTAACATCATGAGGACTACTGATTCACTCCTGCAATAATCCAGATAGTACTCATGCAGTGCCCCAATCACACTATCAATCTTTGTCCACTCTTGCAATCATCCTGATTCACTCCTGTAATAATCTAAGTAGTACTCATGCAGTGCCCCAATCACTCTGTCAATCTCTCTACACTGTTGCAATTATCCTGACAGAAGCATGTCCTTAACTAATCTCTGTGCCGAAACATAAGCACTTGAATACTCACCCTGTTTTCAACTATCAGCACTCTATCTACTCAGTCACTGTGTATGCACTTGTACAATGATTCAGGCATGAAGAGACACTGTGCTACAGTTAAATGTGCACAATGTATGCAGGCCCCTAACCCCCTGTAGACTACTGATTCACTCCTGTAATAATCTAGGTAGTACTCGTGCAGTGCCCCAATCACACTGTCACTCTCTCTCCACTTTTGCAATCATCCTCACAAAACCAAGCCCTTATCTAATCTCTGTGCCGAAACACAAGCATTTATAAATTCACCCTCTTGTCAACTACCAGCACTCTATATGCTTAGTCACTGTGTATGCACTTGTACAATGATTCAGGCATGAAGAGACACTGTGCTACAGTTACATGTGCACAATCTATGCAGGCACCTAACGTCATGAGGACTACTGATTCACTCCTGCAATAATCCAGATAGTACTCATGCAGTGCCCCGAACATACTATCAATCTTTGTCCACTCTTGCAATCATCCTGACAGAACTATGTCCTTATCGAATCTATGTACCAAACACAAGCACTTATAAACCCACCCTACTGTCAACTACTAGCACTCTATCTACCCAGTCACTGTCCATGCACTTGTACAATGAGTCACACATTAACACACGCAGCGCTACAGTCAAATGTGTACAATGTATGCAGGCCCCTTACCCTATGTAAACTACTGATTTAGTCCTGCAATAATCCAGATTGTACTCATGCAGTGCCCCAATTACACTACCAGTCTTTGTCCACTCTTGCAATCATTCTCACAGAATTATCTCTTTATCTAATGTCTATGCCAAACCACAAGCACTTATAAAGTCACCTTGCTGTCAACTACCAGCTCTCTATCTACCCAGTCACTGTCCAGGCACTTGGACAATGACTCAGGCATGAAGAGACACCGTGCTACAGTCAAATGTGCACAATCTATGCAGGCCCCTAACCCCCTGTAGACTACTGATTCACTCCTGTAATAATCTAAGTAGTACTCATACAGTGCCCCAATCACTCTGTCACTCTCTCTCCACTCTTGCAATCATCCTGACAGAACCGTGTCCTTATCTAATCTCTGTGCTGAAACACAAGCACTTATAAACTCACCCTGCTGTCAACTACCAGCACTTTACCTACTCAGTCACTGTCTATGCACTTGTACAATGATTCAGGCATGAAGAGACACTGTGCTACAGTCAAATGTGTACAATCTATGCAAGCACCTAACCCTCTGCATACTACTGATTCACTCCTGCAATAATCCAGATAGTACTCATGCAGTGCCCCAATCACACTACCAGTCTTTGTCCACTCTTGCAATCATCCTGACAGAAGTATATCCTTATCTAATCTCTGTGCCAAACACAAGCACTTATAAACTCACCCTGCTGTTAACGCCCAGCACTCTACCTACTCAGTCACTGTATATGCACTTGTACAATGATTCAGGCATTAAGAGACACTGTGCTACAGTCAAATGTGCACAATCTATGCACGCCCCTAAACCCCCTGCAGACTACTGATTCACTCCGGCAATAATCTAGATAGTACTCATGCAATGCCCAAATCACACTATCAGTCTTTGTCCACTCTCGCAATCATTCTGCCAGAACAATGTCCTTATCTAATCTCTGTGCCGAAACAGAAGCACTTATAAACTCACCCTGCTGTCAAGTACGAGCACTCTATCTACCCTGTCACTGTCCATGCACTTGTACAATGACTCAGGCATTAAGGCACATAGTGCTACAGTCAAATGTGGACAATCTATGCAGGCCGCTAACCCCCTGTAGACTACTGAATCACTCCTGCAAAAATACAGGTAGTACTCATGAAGTGCAGTAATTGCACTGTCACTCTCTGTGTAGTCTTCTAATTATGCAGCCAGTACCATGTCCTTAAGCATTAATGATTTCTCCATTCTCTTTTCATGCAATACTCTTATTATCCAGTCAGTACTTTTTACCTGGAAGCAACACCGGAGGAGGTCACGCTGCTACTATCCACCTGCCATCCTGCTGACATTAACTCGGAGCAGTTCAGGAGCTCTGTAGCTGTGGTCGCCCCCGCCGCCTCGCTCCTGACATCGCGCGGCCGCGGAGTGGGGCGCACTACACTTCCCAGCCTGCCCAGCGATACCGCCCACTGCCTGGTTCCCGCGCCTGGAGGCGTTTAAAAGAAGACAGCTCCCACTGGGGAGCGGGGAGTACTTTTTACCTGGAAGCAACACCGGAGGAGGTCACGCTGCTACTATCCACCTGCCATCCTGCTGACATTAACTCGGAGCAGTTCAGGAGCTCTGTAGCTGTGGTCGCCCCCGCCGCCGCGCTCCTGACATCGCGCGGCCGCGGAGTGGGGCGGACTACACTCCCCAGCCTGCCCAGCAATACCGCCCACTGCCTGGTTCCCGCGCCTGGAGGCGTTTAAAAGAAGACAGCCCCCTCCGCCTCATGGATGCGCGCGGGCGGGCGCCGGGCTGAGCCCGGGCAGAGGGCGGGCCGTCTGTGGCCGTCCGGAGGCCAAGGGAGGCCAGGCCGGGCCACCCCTCTTTGCTGTGCCATTGGATATCTCCGACCTGTCACATCATCGGACCAAAGACAACTGCCCCTCCCCAGGCCCCCCACGGTTCTGTTAAGTATAGCAGACGGTCAAGTCTTATTCTATCCTGATTACAGCGTGAATCGTATTGGGCCACTCATTAATTTCCTTTTTTGGTAACAGTTTCGCCTTCCCAAAATGGAAACACGCAAAAGCACAGCAGGTACTTTAGACGCTTATCTATTGAGGGCAGAATCCCTAATTATACAGGAAATACAATCAACCGAAAGGAGGCTCTCTTTAGAACCCTCGACAAGATCCAATAGAACTTCTGATGTGTCAAATCTGTCTTCACTGCCCAAATCACCTACTCCGACAATTATCACTGAATCTCCGCCTAACCCCCTTTCAACCTCATCTGAACGAATCGGACTCCGGTCGAATGTCGGCGCATTGCAACTAAAGGGTCCCCTAACACGAGGGAAAGCTAAAACTAAGACGAGTATTGGGAGGGGGACACACAAAAAAGGTCAGCTTCCCAAAGGGGGGAAGGTTTTACAATTTCCAGCCACTTGTGACATAGGCATACAAACAGAGGAAATAAATCTATCCCCCCATGACCAACTATTCACTCTCGGCGAGACGATTAAGCTGTCGGTAGAAAACAGTGTAAAGACGTTACAACTAGCTGTCAGCCGCGACATTGAAGACAAACTTGGTGAAATGATTTCCCTACTCTCTTCGGTGTTTGAAGACAAATTTGCCCAACTCACTAAAACTGTACTTGCTGGGACAACCTGACCAAACTTGACAAATACATCGCTGGTAACTAGTCAACCAAATGCTCAACAAAACCAGAATTTACCACTCTTAACAAACCATTTCAACAATCCTAACGCAAATATCCCTACTCTTCATCCTATAATTAGACCAACGAAGATTCAAGAAACAAAGGGAGCCTTAAGATCAAATACTGAACTAGACCCATCCGTGAGCCCTAAAGTAATTCCAAACCATAACAACAGGGCAGATCCCATAGCTTCTACTATCCCCAACAAAGATCATTTACATTTACCACCAGATGCCCGGCCATACGTCCTGGTCCTAACAAATGTCCCTTCCTTACAAAAAGACTCTACCGAAACATGGGTCTCGCTAAGGAACAAGGCCACCCACTGGCTTACTAAAAACACCTACTTCCACCCAAGACATATTAATCAGATCCTGATGGTGCGGAGAGTGGGCTGGATTGGTGACTTTCATAAAAAAAGCCCCGGGGACTGTATAGTTATAAACTTTAGGTCACCAGGCCTAGTTCGCTCTCTACTCAGAATCAACAGGACAATAACACATGAATTTACTCACATTAACATGGTGTCACTTGACTATTTCTACCGTAGCGAGCAAATAAGTGCTCATAGAGGGAATGGGTGTATTCTTACCCAAAATAGATTTGAACAGCTCACTACACTAGAGGAGGTGGACTGACAGTTAACACCACTGGTCAATTCTGCCTCTCCAACTGCCATCCTTCCTCCACCTCTATCAACCACCCATTTTGAGTTACATCCTGGAAAAAACAAGACCCTCCCTCTCTCAACTCACCTAGCACCTATAATCCAACAAGGAATCGAACTCAACCTTGAACAGATCAGTACTCCTGAAAACATTTTCCCTCCGACAGTTAGACCTCATAGGGAGCATGACATTAATACCAGCATGGAATTTACTGCACATAAGCAAAACATTGTTAGAATAAATCCCATATCTAAGAAAACAAATTCTCCCTTAAAAATAACATTCTGGAATATATCAGGTCATCGTACAAAGATCCAAAACGAAGAATGGATTAAATTTATAAACGAATATGAAATCATTGCCCTCCAGGAGACATGGTCAACAACCCCTATACATGTAAATGGCTTTAAGACCTTTTTCAGCCCAGCGCTCCCTTCAACATCTGGTAGAGCAAAGGGTGGATTAACCATATATGTCTCAAATTTAATACCAACTCTGGAGGCTCTCACCCTTAAAACTGAATCACAATATCAGATTCTACGAGTCACCAGAAGCAGAATGCCACCCATTCTAATAGTTAATTTCTACAATAACCTCTCGGACACCAGATTTACAGAGGTAATAAAAGAAATTTGCGTTTCTTTACAAAAACAAATTACCTCTAGTAAAGGAAAGGAACCAATAATAATCTGGGGGGGGGGGGATTTTAACTTAGCACTATGTAAGAGTACCTTAAATGGTAACTGCGGTTACTTGGACCATCTACAAAACGACATCCCCCATTTTTCACACTCCCATAAGGGGTCAGTTATGAACGAGACCATGATCCTTTTTCAATTGGCCTTCGTTAATAAACTTACCATCCCCATAACTCCCTTTGTCCCAACCTTTAACGGCAGAGGTTTGTCCTCCTGCATCGATTTCATCCTAGTAGGGAATGTTTCCCTAACATGATCACTGACGTCATCACTCATGATTGCGCATTCAGTAATCACTTCCCACTGATCGTTATAATGCAAACTACCGCCCCAAAAAAAAATGCTGAAACATTACTTCACGCAGATCTTATCTCTATGCCCCGCTCAAATGGCTACGCATTGAAATGGTCTAAAATTAATCCCATTACCATTTTAGAAACTATAATTAATGCGGCCCACCAAGCCTTCGAAGTCTGCTTAACGGAGACGTCTACCCCTGCAGAGATTGTGGCTAACTATGGAAAAATAACACTAGAGGTTAAGAATGCCTTGACAGTCCACCCTCGGGCGCAAAAAACATCACAGGACAAACCTAAGTTCAGGTGGTTCAACTCAGTATGTTCCAGAGCCCACAAAGACCTCAAGATTGCCCTCAAAAAATTTCCAAGAAATATTCTTGAAATTTTAACAGCCAGGCAAAAATATAATAAGGCAGTAACATCCAGGAAAAGGGAACTTAAAGAAGAACACTGGATTGCATTACATAATAGCTGCCAGAACAAAGACATGGTAACCTTCTGGGAGATCGTAAACTCTTCCTTTTTGACTGGACCGAAAGTTAGTGGTACAGTCGAAACTACCATCTCTGAACAAGAGTGGGTCACCCATTTCTCAAAAAAAATTTCAAACCCGGGTGGGCAACTTACACATACTCACTCCTCACCAACGGCTAGAACCAACTCTTTAAATATGAACTTTGAGCTTGCAGAGGTAGAGTTGGCCCTGAACGCTAGTAGGTCATGAAAGGCCCTGGGACCTGACGCGGTCCCCATGGACCTATATAAATCAAATACCGACCTCTGGGCTCCCCTGCTACTAAATGTTCTAGAGGCGCTGGGATATGTAGGTTTACTAACTTCTTGGTCAGACTCGATCCTAGTCCCTATATTCAAAAAGGGAAATAGGAACAGTCCTGCGTGCTATAGACCTTACTGGATTCTTTTGGAAAAGCAGTAGGCAGAATCCTCCTAGCACGCCTACAAAACTGGGCTGAGACAAATAACATCCTATCTGACCTCCAGTTCGGGTTCAGGGAAGGTAGAGGCACCATTGAACAGGTCCTCAACCATACCCTTTTGAGAGGAAAGTATGTCCATGCAAAGGGTGGCAGTCTTTACATGGCATACGTCGACCTGTCCGCAGCTTTTGACTGCGTGGACCACAATAAGCTCTGGACCGTAATGACCCAACTGGGCATTGATACCAACTTGGTCAATTACATCAGAGAAATCTACTCGAATACCACTACTAGAGTAAGATATGGCACCGGGGGACAGTTAACACCATCTTTTGGAATTGAGCGGGGGGTAAGGCAAGGCTGTGTCCTGGCTCCCTTTCTTTTCAACATTTACACCAATGGTCTAGAAGTAGCCCTGTTAAAAGGTAGCCAGGACCAACCACACATTAAACAACGCCCAATCCCCGCCCTCCTATATGCGGACGACGCAGTCATACTCGCCCGCACCCCCCTTGAGTTACAACGGGCTCTAGTTAGATACACAAATTTTATGAAACACCTGGACCTAAACATCAACGCCAAAAAGACCTTCGTGATGGCATCAGGGAAACACTCACGCAAAAAGAAAAACATCTATCTAAACGACACCAACATAGAGTACACCACCACTTATCCCTACTTAGGAGTCGTGATAGATAATAAAACTACCTGGAAAAGTGCAATAGAGAACAGAAATTCACAATTCTTAAAAGCAACAACAGCCCTGAGAGTGTTCGCCCGGAGGCTGGGCAAAAGAGCATCTAAGGAAATGTTAGACATATATAACTCAAAATGCCTCAGCACGGCGACCTACGGGGCTGGGATTTGGGGAAACGCACGAGTCACTTTACTCCAAAAGACAGAGAACTCCTTTTTGAAATTCTTGTTGGGAGTTCCGTCGTCTACTTCAACTTTTAATATTCACAGCGAATTGGGTCTTCCATATATCACAGATATGATACGCATGCATCCTATCCTTTTATGGCATCGCATCTGGTCCACACCAGAACTAAAATTCACTCAGGAACTCATCAATGACTGCTTGAAATTGGAGCACGGATCACTAATTACCTGGCTTGCCTTTGTTAAAAACTTTCTAACGGATTTAGGACTTGAGCACCTTTTTTTAAACCCCCAAAATATTACCTCAATCCCCAGAAAAAAACTTTGTGACATGTGCTTAAGCCATCTAACTGATCTGCGCTTGGCTCTTGAACTAAACAAAAACTCTGTACAATTGTCCTTTTCCATACAAACAACTGACCAAATAGAGCCTTACCTGAATTCCATTTTAAGTAACTATGAGAAATTCCTACTCACCAGATTACGACTGAACATATTCCATCGTTTAATTAATTTTCCTGTGATAAACGATTGGAGTACCCAATTGACGCTGTGCCCTTGCGACGACCTTTCTCCCCAAACAACTTTGCATGTAATTATGTTCTGTAAATTCTATGAAGAGCCTAGAAAGTTATACCTGATCCCCTTTCTGAAACTTCTGGGCTTAACTCAATGTCGGCCAGCTTTTATGGCCCTCCAAATGCTAGAAACAGAGTCATTGGCAAAAAACATGGCAATGTTCTTAAAATTCTGCGTGCGACACAGAACAAATCTTTAAACGGTGATTAGCCCCCTCTCCCTTTTTCGACAGATGGTCTTTACAAGCTATTCAAACATACCCTACGATGAACTGGGATTAGCTCCCCTATGCACCCTAAAATTGCTAGTGGGAGATTTGTTTGTTTTTTCCCTGTCCTGTATCGCATAAACATTTTTATTGTATTTTACTATTTTTAATGACTGTCAAAACAATCCTTTTTACCGCTTCCTTTTGCACTTACTGCCACTTAGTTAGGCCAAATTAACTTATCCTGCTAAATGATACGTGTATAACTGTTAATGTATTTGATATGCAAATGCTTTTATGGTATGTAATTGCCTTACCGAATAAAGTTTTTCAATCAATCAGTCAGTACTTATGTACTCATGCAATGACCCAGGTACTAATACTTACAGTATTACAATCATCTATCCAATATTGATGCAGTCCTCAAAACACGTAAACACTACTTATTCACTTATTCAGTCCTAGAATTATTCAATTAGTACCTGTATACTGCAGTAAATGGTTTGTGATTTCAAAACAAAGGGCCCGATTCACAGAATTAACTTAAGACTAAATCCTAAACTTACTACTTTGTGGTATTCACAGAATGCACTTACTACTTTTGGTATTCACAGAATGGATTTACGACTACTAACTTTACGTCCGCACTCGGGCCGGAAATTCCGGCCCAGAGGCGGAGCTTCCGGCCCAGAGGCGGGGCTTCCGGGCTGGAGGCGGAGCTTCCAGCCCGGAGGTGGGGATTCCAGCCGGTGGCGGAGATTTAGCCATGGCCGAAATCTCCACCTCCGGCCCGGAAGCTCCGCCTCCGGCCCGGAAGCGCTGCCTCCGGGCTGGAAGCTCCGCCTCCGGGCCGGAAGCTCCGCCTCCGGGCCGGAATTTCCGGCCCGAGTGCGGACGTAAAGTTAGTAGTCGTAAATCCATTCTGTGAATACCAAAAGTAGTAAGTGCAGTCTGTGAATACCAAAAGTAGTAAGTGCATTCTGTGAATACCACAAAGTAGTAAGTTTAGGATTTAGGGCCTCATGTAGGAAGCCCAATACCGGTCGGTAACGGCCGATTTTCGGTAAATATACCGTTACCGACCGGTATTTGGGCTTTTGAGATGTAGGGGGCTCATTTCATGAATCGGTATTTACCTAATCGGTAAAATCACCGATTCGGTAAAATTACCGAATCGGTAATTTTACCGATTCGGTAAATACCGAATCATGAAATGAGATGTAGGGGGAGTGTGTCGTGGGTGTGGGGATTCGTTATTTACCACCAACTAAAGGTTGGTGGTAAATGACGAATAGGTGAAAAAAAGCATTTTTGTGCACGTTTAAGTGTGCAATGTGACAGACATACATGCCCTCAGGGCATGTATGTGTGCCACATGTGCACACATGCAGGAATCAGGGGTGCAACAGGGTGTCAATGTGACACCCTGCCACCCTTGACTGTGCTCCCCCCATTACCGAATCGGTATTTACCGATTCGGTAATGAGGCATACCTTCCCATTGAGGAATCAATGGGAAGGTATGCCTCATTACCGAATCGGTAAATACCGATTCGGTAATTACCGAATTTTTCCGATTCGGTAATATTTACCGACTTTTTACCTACATTGCATTTACCACTTCATAAATACCGAATCGGTATGATTCGGTATTTATGAAGTGGTAAATGTAATTTACCTACATGAGGCCCTAAGTCTTAAGTTAATTCTGTGAATCGGGCCCAAAGTGTTTAAATGATTCTTCTGTAGAACATGTTTGTTTAATAATACAATAGTATATTTTATAGGTTTATTTTAATAATATTATATATATATTGATTTAAATAGATATTGTTCATCATCATTAAAAAAAACTTACCATGGCTAAAAAAACAGAAAAGAGGAAACAACAAAAAAAGGAGTATTATTTGAAGAAAAGACAACAGCAAGAATTAGATAAACAAGAACATGTGGGGGAAAAGAAAAAATCTTGCGGTAAGAGAACAAAACAGTTTATTTAAAAAAGTGTGGAAAGTACAATGAATGCCTTGTCAACAAAAAATAATAATAAGAAAAAAAGCAAGAATAATGGGAAATCACATTCTAGGAAGTAATGTATGGTAAAAGGAGGAAGACTCGGTATGAAGAAATTAGAAAGAGGATGTTTTACAATAGAGTTGTCTCTAATTTGTTGAAAGATGTGAAGAAATATAAAAGAAGATCAGCATTTTATAAAAAGGAGAAACAGATTGAAACTATTGTGGGGAAGGCTTTTCAATTAAAAAGGAAATTATTCATTTTAGTTTTAAACAGAATTCAATCACTTGATAAACCAATACATGTTATGAAGGCCAAAAGTAAGAACAAGAGACTAATTAACAGAAGTAACTTTTGTGATTTTTTTCGGGTGAATGGAAACACAGTTCAAGTTCAGAGCCTTATTTTAATGAAGAGAGTTATTTTCAAACCGATACATTATTGCTTTCAGTTGATACCAGTGGTCGAGCTTATGAGGTTAGAAATGGTTGTCCAATGGAGAAAGAGAAGATGGTTCCCAGAAATGTAGAAGAAGTGATAGCTGATGAAGTTCTAGGGAGACGTCCTAAAGCTCCAGTGTATGCTTGGGATTGTAGCAGTATATGTAGTATACAACAAGAATCTATTGATATTTTACGCAATTTCTTACGAGTCTATAGTAAAAAACATCTTAAACAAAAGATTAAGATGTTGCAATGACTAGATCCTTGCAGAGTGAAAATAAATACTGGTTTGCAAGGTCATTCTCTGGCTTGTCTTTCTAGAAAAGTATGTCAAAGTATTTTTCATCATTTTAGAATGTTAGCAGTACATCATTCTCAAATGCGGAAGTTAGTCAGAAGATTGTATTACGCAAAAAGTCCAGCTATAATTTTAAATGAGTTAAACAGTGCTCTTTTGCATGGGTCAGTATCAGATGTAAAAAAGTTTTGTGATGAAATAGAGTTTTGTTACTTTGGTCCTGAAGAAGAGAGTGGACAAACTGAGACATTGATAGAAGTAGGTGTTGAAGGAAATGTGGAAAATAGTGAAGTACTGGGTATTTTAGACCCAGCGGTGCAGGGGCACACACCCTATGACTTCTGGGTTCACCCTGTTCCAGACCTACAGAAACACAGAGTCTTCTGGGTGAAGTCAAAGGATCGTTTATTGGCTGCAGACCAATGACAGGTATCCTAGAAGTACAACAGCGTGTATGTTCTCAGGAGACTGCTGAAAATCATAGGAACGGGCTTCTCCTTAAGTACAAAATATCATGCTCCAGGCACACATTCCTTGGTTTACGATATGGCCATTATAAGTATACATTACAAACGAAAAAGCAGAGTCATGATGACCATCCCACATTCCAGTTCGGCCAGCCCACAATGATTTACACAGTAAGGTTCAGATCCCACATCAGATGTCAATAGACCCCCCCAATAAACATGAGCATCTCCTGTTTTGGGAAACAAGTCATAAAGCAGGAACAAGCAGGTGTGGAAGAGATTAGCCGGGGGATTGTATAGAATGAAAGGGTTTTATGACGGGTCAAGCCCTGATGCTAATCACAGGTGGACGGAGGAAGGGGAGCTCGTGAGACCGGTTTGACCTGGGGCAGCAGAGCCAGCTGCCCAGGTCACAGAGAAGTCAGAGGAGAAGCCCATGTACTGTGAGGCCCGTATTTACTCCATTATAGCCTATGTGAGGGCAATGACAAGATGGCCACTGCTTCCAAAATGGAACCCGCGTAGTTAAGCAGAATAACGTGTACACAGTGCATTCATAGCTAGAACGGTATATAAAACACTCGTACATGCCGCATTTACCATTTGCGGTTTGCTAATACCAAGATAGACAGGGGTAGGGCCCTGTCCCCTACGCGGTCCCGAATATTAAAGTACGACAATAGTAGTACAGAGAAGTTTGAAGAACAAATTACAAAGTTTAAGGTAATGTCATGTGAGAGGCCAAATTATACTTGTATTTGTTGTCGACAAACTCACTATAAAGATCAGACTAGGGCTGTTGATCTGTATTTAAAAAGTGACAGAGAAAATAACGATAAGTGGAAAGAATTTGCAACTTATTTTTTGGTAGAGGATTGCTTTGATTTGGATACTGATCAGCGTATTTGTAAATATTGTTATAACAAATTAGACGATAATAAAATGCTTGCTATAGCTGTCCATAATAATCTAGAGTTGGTAACTATTCCTCTAGAACTGATAGATTTAAACACATATGAGTCTATTCTGATTCAATGTGTGCACCCATTTCAGGCTATTGTTCGTATGGAGCCTAAAACAGGTAAATTGCCTCCTAAAGATTTACAGAGAGGATTAAAAGGTAGTGTTGTATATTCTAGATTTAAAGACAAATATTGAAACTATTGGTGTAGAGAATGTAGAAAGTGAACCACTAGTTATTCTAGTTAATGGTGTTCCTACAAAGAGTAAAATAATCTGGCAGGAATTAGTTGATGTTAGGAAAGTGCAAAAGGCAACATTATATCTTATAAAAAACAATGATTACTACAGAAATGTGTATGTAGAAGAAGAAGAAATTGTTTTAGGAGATGATAGTGAAACGTCAAGTAGTCAAATTGAAAAAGTTGACATGTCCAAAAGTGAAGAAATGTATGAACAATATAGTGTACATCCACTTCATTCAAAATAAGTGATGGGGAATACTATTGAATTATTCCAAATAAAGAAAGCGAAGGGGACTCCCATGAGTGTATGGGAAAAAAGTTTGGAAGCTCGTTTCCGCAGCTGTTCCCAACTGGAAAAGGTGGTCGATATGACGAACGATCAGTGCAAATTCCTGCATCAGAATATCGGACAACAAGATTGTATGCAGAAGATCCAAGATTTCGACAATGTATCCCATATATATTTCATCTTTTGTTTGAGAGTGACTTGTCTGGACTTTCATCTGCAGTCAACCACATATTAAAAACAGGAGTACAGCTTCAAAATGTTTCTTCAAAGGAATTTATGGATAAAGTACATCAGAGAGATGATAATTTAGAATCTCAACTGATTAATTTGATGGCATGTCAGCGCGGTACTAATGAGTATTGGTATCGTCGTCATGGAGAACTTAAATACATGCTAAGGAACTTAGGAACTCCTACGTGGTTTGTTACCCTAAGCTGTGCTGACAACGCCTGGGATGATTCACTTGAATTTCTTCCAGAAGCAAATTCAAATATTAAAAATATTGAATACAAAACACCTGGAGAATTGTGCTCTTTGGATCCTGTAAATGTATGCAGATATTTCAACCATAGGTTTGAAGCTATGATGTCTTTTATCTGCAATAAAAAGAATCCTCCTCTTGGAGAAGTTATTGATTTTGTTTGGAGAAAGGAGTATCAAGCTAGAGGTGCTCCTCATATACATATGCTGTTATGGATCAAGGATGCACCCAAATTTGGAACTGATGCAGATGACACTGTTTTATCTTTTATACAAGATTATGTTACATGTGTTATACCAAAAAGAACAGAAGAAAACACCTTAAGGCAACAAGTGTTACGATTCCAAAGTCATCGATGTGGCAAATATTGTCGACGGAAATACAAGTCGAAGGAAAAGTTTTATACCAAATGTTGTTTTGGATTTCCACGTCCAGTAATATCCAAAGGAAGAGTAAACAGTTTCATGTCAGCAGTGAGACATACCATCACTAGAAAATCTCCAATAAATATGTACAATTGGAGAAGAAGTGAGGAATCAAAGTATATCAATGATTATAATCCAGTTATTCTCTCAATGTGGAATGCTAATATGGATATCCAGTATGTTGCGGACAATTCCATTGCTGTTGCTCGGTATGTACATCATACATAAAAAAATCTGAAAAGACGGAGTTGAAAGAAATGTGGGAAGAAATTTCCCACGAGAAGTGTCTTAGTAAGAAATTGTACAGTTTTAGTTTGAAGATGTTATCCCATCGAGAGATTGGAGCGTATGAATGCTCAGATCAGTTGTAGTCTGCAAGTTTATATTCAAAGTCAAGAGGGATCATTTGGGTGAGTCTAGGTGTTGCTGCAACGCGAAATTGAGTACTTCAACCTATATAAGAAATCAAATATTCTGCAGTAAATTTACCCGGAAAGTACAGATATAGTCAAAACAAACATGTTGGATACATACTATCCAAATAGAAGTCCTCATCTTGAGAACATATGTCTCTTTGAAGGCCTGCAATTTTACAGTTTAAGAAAAATACTACAGAAAACATAAATGAAGGAAAATATGCAGTGATTTGTTCAGAAGGATGTTTGGTGAAACATACTAAAGGAAATCTGATTAATCACAGGAAACTGAGTTGTGATACTGCTGATAGAAGAGAGTTTTAATATTTAGCACTTTTGCAACTGTTCAAAGCTTGGCGTACGGAATTGGATTTACTTGGAGATTTTTAGTGCTATGAAGATTCTTTCAATTCATGTAAAGATAGCATTGAATGCCCAATTTTTGCAAATTATCTGAAAAGGTTGAATGAAGAAATTGGTCAAGAAGCTACTATTGCAGCTGAGATTGCTAGAGACAGTTCTCAAGACAGTCAAATTTCTGCTCCCCTGAGTCAAGATCCACTAGGACAACCAATTCTTGAAAATGAAGCAGCAATCGCTATGAATGAAGTGGAAACAGCAAAGCATCAAGCTCAAGAAGACATTATGGACTTAGAAAACTTGGAAGAACAACTAAATATTGAATAGAAAGAAATATATCAGCAAGTTAGAGAACAGATCAACCATGGTTTTCTTCATGAAAAGAAAGAATGCAGATGCACATCCTTTCAACCTATCAGAATGTATATCAGTGGTCAGGCTGGTATAGGAAAAAGTTTCTTGATTAAAGTTTTGACCACTTATCTACGGAACATAACTGACTCGCATTTGTCTTGTGTTGTAACTGCTCCAACTGGATTCGCAGCACACAAAATTAAAGGAATTACATTACATCGTTTACTAATGCTACCTGTGGAACATGAAAATAATTGGAATATCACAAGCTATCTCGAGAAGCTTGTTATGAAGTTTCAAGAGTGCTAAAGAAAATGAAACTTCTGATTATTGATGAGGTGAGCATGGTCTCAACGTTAATGCTTGCCTTTTTGCATTTAAGAATGCAGATTATTTAAAAAACAGAATACGATGTCTTATTTGGAGGAAAACATGTGATAGTTTTTGGTGATCTACTGCAACTTACTCCTGTTAAAGGGCAACCAGTATTTAAAATGCTTGTGCACGAAGACACCAGAAAGTCTTTGGGAAGTGTTGGAAACGTTAACATTTGGTCATATTTTGAGTACAAAGAACTCATTAAAAATATGCAACAACTAAATGATGAAGATTATGGAACCATTCTTCAAGATATAAGAATTGGAGTATTGACAGAATATGGCAAACAAGCTTTGCAAAGTCGGCTACTTACCAACTTGTTTCCAAATGAAAATATAGTTCCTGCACAAATATACAAAAAAATTGCAGAAAATAAATCTATAATCTGCCTCATGCCAACACTGCGAGAGTGTTGTACATTCAATGAAGAACTTTTAAAGCTGGAAAATGAACAAATAATAAAAATGGAAGCCATTGATAAAATAGAGCATCAAGGAATTACTATTATTTTGACAGAACAACTGAAAACTAAATTGGATTCTTTAGAAAAATCTATCTCTAAAACTGCTGGTTAAGAAAAGAGTTTATATGTATGTGTAAACTGTCGGGTTATTTTATGGCGTAATTTGGATGTGGAAAAAGGTTTAGTAAATGGAGCAATGGGAAAAGTTGTTGATTTTGTTAATTATCAAAAAAAAGATGGAACTGAATGTTTGAAAATCAAATTTGAGCAGATTGAAGAAGTAAAACAAATTGCTTGTTGTTCTGCTAGTTTTTTGCTTGTTAAAGATTTGTATGTTCGTAGAAAACAGTTTCCTCTTTCTTTGGCATATGCGGTGACTATTCATGAATCTCAAGGTTTAAGTGTAGACAGTGCTTTGGTAAACATTGGAAGTACCGTATTTAAAGAGGGTGTGGCATATGTTGCTTTGTCCCGAGTCAGAACTTTATCTGGATTGCATTTGATTGATTTTGATGAGAGAAAAATTAGTGCATATGTAAATTGTGTAAGAGAGTATAATTGATTAAGGAGACTGTATGCTCCCAATTTAGGTGAATATCCTGTATATGAAAAGCATGTAGTAGGTCGAAAAAGAAGGTATAAGAATATCTGTAGTGAAGTTAAAGAGAAGAAAAAAAAATGAGGATAATGTTGAAATTCCAAGCAAAAAGAAAAAGGACACTATTGAAGAGGTTGTCTATTGAAGAGGTTGTCGGATATCAGTTAGAAAATAGTTCAGGTATCAACTGCTATTCTAATGTAGTGGTAAATGTTGTATTTTTTCTAGAATATCTGCAAAGCAAATTATGGAGAATCATGAAAGAAGGTTGTGTTCCTTGTTGCATTCTATTTTTGAAAACTTAAGAACTGATAAAAGTAAAATACAAAGTTTTTCCGGTATTCGGAATCTTTTGGATATATGTTCTGGTTCTACGCAATTTACACAGAATGTGCAACAAGATGCTCAGGAATGTCTAATGTATATGCTTGCAGTTATTAGAAGAGGAAGGAATACAAATTGAAAATCTATTTGGACTTCGTTATAAATGGGAACATGAATGTGACAATTGTAGGTTTACTTCTACCACTAACATAGGCACTGAGAGATTTATATATTTAACAATACCAGATTGTAAAACAGTGCCTTTCAACAAATTAGTTAAAGCAGCAAATCAAAACATGGAGTGCAGCCGATGCAAATCAGAAATGTTATCAACACTATTTATAGAAAAATGTGATGAATATTTAATTTTAATGATACAACGTTGTACAGCTGATGGAAGAAAATTGGAAACTTTAATTAAAAATTTTGTAGCAAGTCAACTATCAATATCAGGAAGAAATTTTGTAGCAGTAGCAATTATTTTCCACGATGGGCCTTCTACAACATCTGGAAATTACTTTGTCTATTTAAAATGCAATAAAGGATGGACATATTGTAATGATGCTCATTTAATTTTTAAAAATCGTTTTCTGAACAAATTACCAAATTCATACCTAATATTTTTAAAGCCAAAGTTCTAAGAACATAATTCGGCCTATTGGGTATATGTTAAACTGTATTAATACGATTACTTTGGACAATTTCAGTATAAAGGATTTCAGGAATATCATTTGACCTAGAGGAAAGATATTAATGTGAATTAAGCACTTTTTCTGGGATATTCTGACAGCATATATTTTAAAGAACATCATCTAGAGTATATGGAAATTATGAAGAATTATTGATTGAATTATTGTTTTGCTTCTTTTCTCTTGTAGTAACTAAATTCTCTCACAAAGAAGCATTTTATATATGTGTGATTTGTATTATATGCTATGTTATTGAGGATGTTATTTTTATACAATGTGCAGAGATAGTTCACCATGTTGAAAATATTTTTGACACAGATTTTTTTTTTTTAAACAATCTTCTTGATTGTTTTCTTTTGCCTGCTGTTATGTGATGAGTAACATTGAAATCACTATAGTGAAATTCAATATATTCTGAGAACAGCAAAAAACGCAAACAAAATAATTGATATTATGCTTAAATTATGTTGTATTTATAAAATGATAATATTATAACTGTATTTTATCTTCTCTTTTACAGATCCTAATTCCAAAGTTAAAAAGTTTTTAAACTTTAAAATATAACAAACAACTGCAAAAAATGTTTACAATATTTTGATATCTACTACTGTAAAGGTAAGGTTACATATTCCAAACACTATCCATCCACTGCTACATTCATCCAGGCACTATTCATACAAACCTCTAAACACCTACTCATTGCTTATTAATCTCTAAATAATTTACTACTAGCATGTACTAATTCAATACCTCTGTCAGTACCCAAGTAGTTATGCATTTCCTCAGATGATCTCCTTTCATTACTCTAATCATTCAGTAGAACTATGTCCTTATTTAATCACTGTACCAAAACACAAGCACTTATAAACTCACCCTGCTGTGAACTACCAGCACTCTACCTACTCAGTCACTATCTATGCACTTGTACAATGATTCAGGCATGAAGAGACACTGTGCTACAGTTAAATGTGCACAATCTATGCAGGCCCCTAACCCCCTGTAGACTACTGATTCACTCCTGTAATAATCTAAGTAGTACTCATACACTGCCCCAATCACTCTGTCACTACCTCTCCACTCTTGCAATCATCCTCACAGAACCATGCCCTTATCTAATCTCTGTGCCGAATCACAAGCACTTATAAACTCACTCTGCTGTCAACTACCAGCACTCTATCTACTCAGTCACTGTGTATGCACTTGTACAATGATTCAGGCATGAAGAGACACTGTGCTACAGTTAAATGTGCACAATGTATGCAGGCCTCTAACCCCATGTAGACTACTGATTCACTCCTGTAATAATCTAAGTAGTACTCATGCAGTACCCCAATCACTCTGTCACTCTCTCTCCACTCTTGCAATCATCCTGACAGAACTATGCCCTTAGCTAATCTCTGTGCCGAAACACAAGCACTTATAAACTCACCCTGCTGTCAACTACCAGCACTCTATCTACTCAGTCACTGTGTATGCACTTGTACAATGAATCAGGTATGAAGAGACACTGTGCTACAGTTAAATGTGCACAATGTATGCAGGCCCCTAACACCCTGTAGACTACTGATTCACTCTTGCAATAATCTAGGTAGTACTCATGCAGTGCCACAATAACACTATCAATCTTTGTCCACTCTTGCAATCATCCTGACAGAACTATGTCCTTATCTAATCTCTGTACCAAACACAAGCACTTATAACCTTACCCTGCTGTCAACTACCAGCACTCTATCTACTCAGTCACTATGTCTGCACTTGAACAATGACTCAGGCATGAATAGACACCGTGCCTCAGTCAAATGTGCACAATCTATGCAGGCCCCTAATCCCCTGTAGACTACTATTTCACTCTTGCAATAATCTAGGTAGTACTCATGCAGTGCCCCAATCACTCTGTCACTCTCTCTCCACTCTTGCAATCATCCTCACAGAACCATGCCCTTATCTAATCTCTGTGCCGAATCACAAGCACTTATAAACTCACCCTGCTGTCAACTACCAGCACTCTATCTACTCAGTCACTGTGTATGCACTTGTACTATGATTCAGGCATGAAGAGACACTGTGCTACAGTTGAATGTGCACAATGTATGCAGGCCCCTAACCCACTGTAGACTACTGATTCACTCTTGCAATAATCTAGGTAATACTCATACAGTGCTCCAATCACACTATCACTCTCTCTCTACTCTTGCAATCATCCTCACAGAACCATGCCCTTATCTAATCTCTGTGTCCCGAAACACAAGCACTTATAAACTCACCCTACTGTCAACTACCAGCACTCTATCTACTCAGTCACTATGTATGCACTTGCACAATGACTCAGGCATGAATAGACACCGTGCCACAGTCAAATGTGCACAATCTATGCAGGCCCCTAACCCCCTGTAGACTACTGATTCACTCTTGCAATAATCTAGGTAGTACTCATGCAGTGCCCCAATCACTCTGTCACTCTCTCTCCACTCTTGCAATCATCCTCACAGAACCATGCCCTTATCTAATCTCTGTGCCGAATCACAAGCACTTATAAACTCACCCTGCTGTCAACTACCAGCACTCTATCTACTCAGTCACTGTGTATGCACTTGTACAATGATTCAGGCATGAAGAGACACTGTGCTACAGTTAAATGTGCACAATGTATGCAGGCCTCTAACCCCATGTAGACTACTGATTCACTCCTGTAATAATCTAAGTAGTACTCATGCAGTACCCCAATCACTCTGTCACTCTCTCTCCACTCTTGCAATCATCCTGACAGAACTATGCCCTTAGCTAATCTCTGTGCCGAAACACAAGCACTTATAAACTCACCCTGCTGTCAACTACCAGCACTCTATCTACTCAGTCACTGTGTATGCACTTGTACAATGAATCAGGTATGAAGAGACACTGTGCTACAGTTAAATGTGCACAATGTATGCAGGCACCTAACACCCTGTAGACTACTGATTCACTCTTGCAATAATCTAGGTAGTACTCATGCAGTGCCACAATAACACTATCAATCTTTGTCCACTCTTGCAATCATCCTGACAGAACTATGTCCTTATCTAATCTCTGTACCAAACACAAGCACTTATAACCTCACCCTGCTGTCAACTACCAGCACTCTATCTACTCAGTCACTATGTCTGCACTTGAACAATGACTCAGGCATGAATAGACACCGTGCCTCAGTCAAATGTGCACAATCTATGCAGGCCCCTAATCCCCTGTAGACTACTATTTCACTCTTGCAATAATCTAGGTAGTACTCATGCAGTGCCCCAATCACTCTGTCACTCTCTCTCCACTCTTGCAATCATCCTCACAGAACCATGCCCTTATCTAATCTCTGTGCCGAATCACAAGCACTTATAAACTCACCCTGCTGTCAACTACCAGCACTCTATCTACTCAGTCACTGTGTATGCACTTGTACTATGATTCAGGCATGAAGAGACACTGTGCTACAGTTGAATGTGCACAATGTATGCAGGCCCCTAACCCACTGTAGACTACTGATTCACTCTTGCAATAATCTAGGTAATACTCATACAGTGCTCCAATCACACTATCACTCTCTCTCTACTCTTGCAATCATCCTCACAGAACCATGCCCTTATCTAATCTCTGTGTCCCGAAACACAAGCACTTATAAACTCACCCTACTGTCAACTACCAGCACTCTATCTACTCAGTCACTATGTATGCACTTGCACAATGACTCAGGCATGAATAGACACCGTGCCACAGTCAAATGTGCACAATCTATGCAGGCCCCTAACCCCCTGTAGACTACTGATTCACTCTTGCAATAATCTAGGTAGTACTCATGCAGTGCCCCAATCACTCTGTCACTCTCTCTCCACTCTTGCAATCATCCTCACAGAACCATGCCCTTATCTAATCTCTGTGCCGAATCACAAGCACTTATTAACTCACCCTGCTTTCAACTACCAGCACTCTATCTACTCAGTCACTGTCCATGCACTTGTACACTGACTCAGGCATTAACACATGCAGCGCTACAGTCAAATGTGCACAATCTATGCAGGCCCCTAACCCCCTGTAGACTACTGATTCACTCCTGTAATAATCTAGGTAGTACTTATGTAGTGCCTCAATCAAACTGTCACTCTCTCTCTCCACTCTTGCAATCATCCTGACAGAACTATGTCCTTATCTAATCTCTGTACCAAACACAAGCACTTATAACCTCACCCTGCTGTCAACTACCAGCACTCTATCTACTCAGTCACTATGTATGCACTTGGACAATGACTCAGGCATGAATAGACACAGTGACAAAGTCAAATGTGCACAATCTATGCAGGCCCCTAACCCCCTGTAGACTACTGATTCACTCTTGCAATAATCTAGGTAGTACTCATGCAGTGCCCCAATCACTCTGTCACTCTCTCTCCACTCTTGCAATCATCCTCACAGAACCATGCCCTTATCTAATCTCTGTGCCGAATCACAAGCACTTATAAACTCACCCTGCTGTCAACTACCAGCACTCTATCTACTCAGTCACTGTGTATGCACTTGTACAATGATTCAGGCATGAAGAGACACTGTGCTACAGTTAAATGTGCACAATGTATGCAGGCCTCTAACCCCATGTAGACTACTGATTCACTCCTGTAATAATCTAAGTAGTACTCATGCAGTACCCCAATCACTCTGTCACTCTCTCTCCACTCTTGCAATCATCCTGACAGAACTATGCCCTTAGCTAATCTCTGTGCCGAAACACAAGCACTTATAAACTCACCCTGCTGTCAACTACCAGCACTCTATCTACTCAGTCACTGTGTATGCACTTGTACAATGAATCAGGTATGAAGAGACACTGTGCTACAGTTAAATGTGCACAATGTATGCAGGCACCTAACACCCTGTAGACTACTGATTCACTCTTGCAATAATCTAGGTAGTACTCATGCAGTGCCACAATAACACTATCAATCTTTGTCCACTCTTGCAATCATCCTGACAGAACTATGTCCTTATCTAATCTCTGTACCAAACACAAGCACTTATAACCTCACCCTGCTGTCAACTACCAGCACTCTATCTACTCAGTCACTATGTCTGCACTTGAACAATGACTCAGGCATGAATAGACACCGTGCCTCAGTCAAATGTGCACAATCTATGCAGGCCCCTAATCCCCTGTAGACTACTATTTCACTCTTGCAATAATCTAGGTAGTACTCATGCAGTGCCCCAATCACTCTGTCACTCTCTCTCCACTCTTGCAATCATCCTCACAGAACCATGCCCTTATCTAATCTCTGTGCCGAATCACAAGCACTTATAAACTCACCCTGCTGTCAACTACCAGCACTCTATCTACTCAGTCACTGTGTATGCACTTGTACTATGATTCAGGCATGAAGAGACACTGTGCTACAGTTGAATGTGCACAATGTATGCAGGCCCCTAACCCACTGTAGACTACTGATTCACTCTTGCAATAATCTAGGTAATACTCATACAGTGCTCCAATCACACTATCACTCTCTCTCTACTCTTGCAATCATCCTCACAGAACCATGCCCTTATCTAATCTCTGTGTCCCGAAACACAAGCACTTATAAACTCACCCTACTGTCAACTACCAGCACTCTATCTACTCAGTCACTATGTATGCACTTGCACAATGACTCAGGCATGAATAGACACCGTGCCACAGTCAAATGTGCACAATCTATGCAGGCCCCTAACCCCCTGTAGACTACTGATTCACTCTTGCAATAATCTAGGTAGTACTCATGCAGTGCCCCAATCACTCTGTCACTCTCTCTCCACTCTTGCAATCATCCTCACAGAACCATGCCCTTATCTAATCTCTGTGCCGAATCACAAGCACTTATTAACTCACCCTGCTGTCAACTACCAGCACTCTATCTACTCAGTCACTGTCCATGCACTTGTACACTGACTCAGGCATTAACACATGCAGCGCTACAGTCAAATGTGCACAATCTATGCAGGCCCCTAACCCCCTGTAGACTACTGATTCACTCCTGTAATAATCTAGGTAGTACTTATGTAGTGCCTCAATCAAACTGTCACTCTCTCTCTCCACTCTTGCAATCATCCTGACAGAACTATGTCCTTATCTAATCTCTGTACCAAACACAAGCACTTATAACCTCACCCTGCTGTCAACTACCAGCACTCTATCTACTCAGTCACTATGTATGCACTTGGACAATGACTCAGGCATGAATAGACACAGTGACAAAGTCAAATGTGCACAATCTATGCAGGCCCCTAACCCCCTGTAGACTACTGATTCACTCTTTCAATAATCTAGGTAGTACTCATGCAGTGCTCCAATCACACTGTCACTCTCTCTCCACTCTTGCAAGTATCCTGACTAAAGATATACATATAGAGTGGCCTAGCCGCTAACACAAGTACACCTACAGTATTCACTGCACTATGCATGCACACCTCTAACCACATACACACTATTGGAACACTCCTGTAAATACTAAGGTACTACCCATGCAGCCCAGCAATCCTCCTGTTACTCCTATGCACTTCCTCAATCACCCATCCAGCACTATCTTCTTATCCTATCACTCCGCCAATACCTAAGGTCTTACAAATTCAACAGGCACTCTCTTTGCAGCACTGTAATCATTCCAATTACTAGTGATGTACTTATGAAGTGGCCTAGCCAGTAACACAAATACACCTAAAATATTCTCTGCACAATGCGTGCAGACCTTTAACCAGCTACATAGTATTGGCACACTTCTTTAAATATTTAGTTAGTACCTATGCAGTGTAGGAATCCTCCTATCAGTCCCATGCATTTCTCCAATCACCCATCCAGCACTATCTACTTATCCTATCACTTCACCAATACCTAAGCACTTATAAATTCACCATGCACTCTGTTTGCACCACTGTAATCATTCCAGTTACTAGTCATGTACTTATGAAATGGACTAGTCAGTAACACAAGTACACCTACAGTATTCTGAGCACAATGCCTGCAAACCTCTAACCACATACATACTGTTGGTACACTCCAGTAAATACTGAAGTAGTACCCATGCAGCTTAGAATTCCTCCTGTCAGTCTCATGCATTTACTCAATCATCCATCCAGCATTATGTACTCATCGTATTACTCTGCCAATACATAAGCTCTTATGGAGCAGATTTACAAGCCCCCTGCGCCACTAGTACATCACTCTTTGTGACGTAGAGGTGTTGCAGGGGGCAGCTCCATATTTGCAAGGAGGAAAAGACACCCTGCATGGCTTTTCCTCTCCTTGTAAATACAGCACTTTCTGTTGAAGGGGCGTTCCATGGCTGTTGCTGTGTATGTTCCCACACAACGCCCATGGAACAAGACATATCTCTAGATTTACAAGAAATCATAAATCTAGACATGTGCGTGAATTCTGCACCACTCTAGAGGTGGCGTAGCAAGTTGCAACGAGGAGAAATGTTTTCATTTCTCCTCATTTTTTCCTCTTTCAATGCGTGCTGCATTCTACACCATACATTGAAGGAGGAAAATGCCTTTAGTGATGGTTTTTGTACAGGAAGGTGTCCCTTCCTGCACAAAAACAATCTCCCCATGATGCAGGCATCCTTGCACCATGGTGCAAGGGTGCCTGAGCCAGCACAAGTCTACAGTTTGTGCACCAGTACAGAGGGAAGCACAGAGATGCGACATATTCATGTAAATATGTCGCATCTCTGTGCTTCAGAAGTGCTGCAGCGCAGTACAGCAAAAAGGCTTTCAGTGCCACACTGCAGGATTTCCTCATAAATCTGCCCCTTTACATTCACCATACACTACTAATGCATTCTTTCAGTCAATCACGCTCTACACATATATTCAATCAAACTTTCACACATTACCATGCAATTATAGTTCTTTTTTTTTAACCAGATATGGTAGTTCTGACAAGAAATTTTTTTCTTCTTTTTTATTTTGTATTTGTTTTGTATTTTTTGAACAGTTTTGTATTTTTTTTGTTTTTTTTCAAAAACTGAACAAAAAAAGGAACAAATTAAACAGGAAACTTTTGGAATTAGTTATCATTCCAAAAAGAACAAAAAAATCAAATTAACAGTGGTGGTTGCGGTGGGCAGCACAAACTGCATCCACCGACTGCTCACCATAGCATATTATTTTTTTGCACTTTACACAGTGCTGTTCTAAAAACGCAAATTCTGCCCTTATGTCCATAGGAGGTGTTGGTTGCGATGCTCCTGAGGTGCTAGCTACTGCTGATGTTGGATTTTCCGCAGCTCTCCTCATTTCCTCCCGAGCAAGATTCCCGTGGTGTATGGTGCGCAAATGCTTGTACATACTCGCTGCTCCACAGGAGAATTTCTTCTCGCTGCCTCGCGACAGCACCCTGCCACACAGCAAGCATGTCACTTTTGTTGCATTCACCTTTTTTTGTCCGGAAGGAAAAGTGAAGAACTTCCAGACAACAGACTCTGGTCTTTTTTTGGGTAGCTCTTCCTCCAACACGTCTTCTTCTGAAAGTAGTTGCAACTACTGCTCCTCTCCAGATGCCATTTTTCTTCAGAGTTAAAAAAAACACCCAAAAAACCAAACAGGCTCAAGCTGGAGAAGAGATGCTTCTCTGAAGATGGTCCAAGAAGAATGATTAAAATGGGTGGGGTCCTTCAATAGTTACAATGGGAAATGTTATAAACCAATCAAATCCTTTTTTTTGAGGTCATATGGGATTCGCGCACCGTACGCTCACGAAGAGCGCGCCCGACGCGACTTCGCAAAAATATATTTAAAAATAATATAAGTTTATTACAAGTAGAAATATATTATTTTTATGAATGCCTTAGATTATCTCTGCCCTAATATGTACATTAAAGACACATACATATAATTTTAGAATATAAAAACTTTCGCGGGAGTTGCGCACACAGTGCGCCCCAGCACATATATGACGTCACGCGTGGCCTGCCACCGCGCAAGCGTCGCGTATGGTAATGCGCATGTGTTGCAAATAGGTGGGAGCAGGAGTCGCGTACTGGTCGCATACCAAACGCGCACACCCCGTAATATTATTCATATATGACGTAACTGGAAAACACGCACCTGTCGCACACCGTATGCGGATCCTTCATGACGTTCCCAAAATGGCGACTTGGGTACGTGCACCCGCCGTGTTAAGTACGCTTTCGGTGCGTGACTCCAACAATAAAAAAATAAAAAATAAACAAAAAGTATTAAAATAAAAAATAAAACAAAATAATTATACTATATTTTACCTTTTAATTTTTTTAATAAAAAAATTGCAAATTTCAGAAATGTATATAATATTGTTTAATAAATAATATATTTACAAATAAACAGTTAAAAAAAAGTCCAGCAATTCAGTACAAAAAACATAGGTATAATTACTATTACACTTAAAAATTAGCATTTAAAAAAACATTACAATTCACTGAAAAAACCACAGGTTTCAGGCACATTATAGTTAGAAATTAGCATTTCAAAAACTGTTGAAATTCACTGAAAAAACCATAGGTTTCAGCCACATTATAGTTAGAAATTAGCATTTATAAAACCTTAGAAATTCACTGAAGAAACCATAGGTTTCAGCGGCGTTACAGTTAGTTGGACATTTCACTCGTACAAAACAAATGAAATTCCCACGTTATAGTTAGTTCAGATAACTATAACTCGCGCCCCCGCAATGCACTGCTGATGACATCACATATTACATCACTCATGACATGGTCAGTGACATCACTGATGTCATCACTGATGACATCTCCGCTGTTGGTTTGTGAGAAGAAGACAATAAACAAAGCGGTATTTTAAGAATCCTGTGGTCCGTGCTCTGTTCATCGCGCATGTAGCGAGAAGGTGCAGATTTGAAGGAGTACTACGCGATATATATATATATATATATATATATATATATATATATATATATACATATATATATAATATTAAAATATTAATCACCAAACGCCCAAGAGCTTCTGGGGCACACTCACAGTAAATTAAACCATCCGGTTTTTCTGTTCCAAGGGAATAAACTTGCACAACTGCTCTCCGGTAATTGTTATTCAGGCCTAACGCATTTCAACACTGCTGTCTCTCTTTCAAAGGTCTCTTGACAAATGGCTATCTCGCAAGCAGTTCCAGTTTAGCCTTAAGTGCTGCAGGATTAACTGATAGTCCCCCCTCAGTGGACCTCTCGCTCAGTGCGGTGAATTTCCCTTTCTTGTTGCACGCTGGGACTGGTAGTCTGCGAAAGAACAATATTACATATTTAGTACATCTTGCGGGCATTCCATCCTTCTTAAAATCATACATTTCACCCTTAGTGGGCCTCAGAGCAGTGCGCAAGTTAATTTTTCCTTAATTTACTGTACCGCTAAGGGGATCCGGACACAGTTCCGCCCCACTGCCTCCTTCCATTGTGAGGATGTTGCAGCCCCCCATGGCAGGGCTGCCGTATATATATCAGAGCGATAGTCAACAATGACCCAGCCTACCCCGTAGCCAGGCATTTTAAGGAGATGCATAAAAACAATCTAGAGCACCTCCGTTATTCAGTCATTGATTGCGTCCCACCACTTAGACGGGGTGGCAACAGGGAGAAGCTTTTGAGGCAATTAGAGAGTAGATATATTCTGCAATTTAACACCAATGCCCCCGCTGGTCTCAACACCACGGAGGATCTGCACCATTTCCTGTAACATAGCACTGCATTCACACCCTTAGTGAACATACCATCGCATTGTAACTGTATATTAGTGTTATCACTTGTATATATTTCACTGTTTATATAAGGCTCTAATTGTGCACTCTCAGTATTCACATAGAGTTGGGTTTCCTGTCATCAGGCTATGTGCAACCACAAAGAGAATACGCAGTATTCATACTGTCATTTTGGTTGTCTATAGTCGGTCTTTAAGCATAGGAACTACAGGCTTGTAACCAATCCTACAGCAGGAATGGCAACACATGTATTTAGACCCTGTTTGCATATGATTATGAATTAGAATGTCACTTTTTCACAATACGCTATGTTATACACCCATTGCTTCATTGCAAGGGATGCTTGAACAAGCACTGGCAGACTCTAGAATATTTCCTGCGCTTTCACACTTTTTTTATTAGTACATTCTATGCATTTTTATGTCACTCAAATGCTCTTGAGGAGGTACAAACACCACACATATATTTTGGCCTATATATTCGCACTCACGCCTTCCTCAACATGTATATACACACCTATGTGCACATTTCACCCTCACTCAGGGCCCGATTCACAGAACAAACTTAAGACAAAATCCTAAACTTAGTACCATTTTGGTATTCACAGAATGCACTTACTATTTCTGGTATTCACAGAATTAACTTACTACTTTTTGCGATTCACAGAATAAACTTACTACTTTTGCTATTCACAGAATGGATTTACGACTCCTAACTTTACGTCCGCACTCGGGCCGTAAATTCCGTCCCGGAGGCGGAGCTTCCGTCCCGGAGGCGGAGCTTCCGTCCCAGAGGCGGGGCTTCCGGACCGGAGGCGGAGCTTCCGGCCCAGAGGTGGAGATTTTGGCCATGGCTAAATCTCCGCCACTGGCCGGAAGCTCCGCCTCCGGCCCGGAAGCTCCGCCTCCGGGCCGGAAGACCCGCCTCCGGGTCAAAGTAGTAAGTTTATTCTGTGAATCGCAAAAGTAGTAAATTCATTCTGTGAATACCAGAAGTAGTAAGTGCATTCTGTTAATACCAAAATGGTACTAAGTTTAGGATTTTGTCTTAAGTTTTTTCTGTGAATCGGGCCCTCACACTTTCAACTTTTGTTGTATTAAGTGGCAGCTTTGTTTTGCATTTATGCAGTTATTTAGTTTGTTTACACTTTTACTGTACCGGGGCTAGATGCGCACATCTTATCACTAGCCTTTGTTGACATGCAGCGCTTTCACTTTGTGCTTCATGAGACACGCCAAGAGCAGGGAGTTACTGACACACACACTGTTGTGCTAGGTCTCGTGTTTCTAGTTGTGAGCAATCGGTAACACTAACATGATTGCTTACGAGGGGCATGCTTTCCGTGTACTTACACGATCGGTTAGCTGCATCTGGGGACGCCATATGCTCTTGTACCAGCTTCCACGATGCATGTGCGGGAGGACTGAGGCAATCACAGGCTTCAGCAGATAGTTGACAGTTTTATAGTCTGTTTACACTGGTGTTACTAACTGTAGTAAAACATGATGTCACACATGTGCTTTACTGCGTCTTGCCCACAGTCACACGCTGCAAAACTACTCAGTCATTGCAATGAACATAGTAAAAACACTGCCACTCACACATATATATAAATACCACTCATTCACCAGTACAGCGCTATTTGATCAAGGTTGCATGTCTGGCGGCCGAAACGCGTCATTTGGACACTTGATGCTCGAATAAATCAGCATTTAAATCTCAACTGTGCCTTTCCCTGGGATCCTGCTGTGGAAAATATATATGGAATATATAATATATATATATATATCAATGGAACAGAGCAGCACCCACCGGAGGGCAAAAATCGTCATGAACACTACAAGTACAGAAATGCATTGAACTGTCATCCACCTGTGAGGCCCACCAGAGGGTGTGTAATTTCATTAAATTGTGGTGCTTGTGCATGCTGCAAACTTCCATTTCAATCCTGTGAACAAGGAGCGAGGGGAGCTCCGAAACGCGTCAGGGTAAATGAAATGACACCAGAAAGCAGACGCCGGTTGCTTCTTAAAACAAATAAAGGATTCTAACAAATCCAACTGCTGTGGAGTGCGTCTTCAAGCCCTTGGGCATTTCCCCACTTGGAACATTTTTTCGGCTGCCCTGCCGAGAAGACAGCACCCCCATGAACAAAGTAAGTGGGACCACGGGGCTTGTTTATCATTCAAGCCTCCTTGTGGGAACAGAAGCAAAGCCACGAATCTTTTTGTTTAACTGAGCCAATGTTGTCTGGGGCCCACCAGAGGGTTTGGATATTATTAATCAATCAATGGAACAGAGCAGCATCCACCGGAGGGCAAAAATCGTCATGAACACTACAAGTACCGAAATGCATTGAACTGTCATCCACCTGTGAGGCCCACCAGAGGGCGTGTAATTTCATTAAATTGTGGTGCTTCTGCATGCTGCAAACTTCCATTTCAATCTTGTGAACAAGGAGCGAGGGGAGCTCCGAAACGCGTCAGGGTAAATGAAATGACACCAGAAAGCAGACGCCGGTTGCTTCTTAAAACAAATAAAGGATTTTAACAAATCCAACTGCTGTGGAGTGCGTCTTCAAGCCCATGGGCATTTCCCCACTTGGAAAATATATATATATATATATATATATATTCACTGAAAAAACCATAAGTTTCACACATGTTATAGTTAGCTGGACATTTTACTGATAAAAAACCAATGAAATTCCCCCGTTATCGTTACTGTAGGCAACTATAACTCACGCGACCGCAATCCTCTGCTGATGCTAATACTGTCTTTAGACACTTATTTGCCCATGTCTTCTTCCATTAAATTTTAGCTATACATATATTACAAATATTTTTTTTTTCATAAAGACACATATGTCATCAGCAGAGGATTACGGTCGCGTGAGTTATAGTTGCCTACAGTAACTATAACGGGGGAATTTCATTGGTTTTTTATCAGTAAAATGTCCAGCTAACTATAACATGTGTGAAACCTATGGTTTTTTCAGTGAATTTGCAAGGTTTTTTAAATGCTAATTCCTAACTATAACGTGTGTGAAACCTATGTTTTTTCAGTGAATTTGTACGTTTTTTTAAATGCTAAGTTACTTTACGCCATTCGTGGCGTGCGCGCCCACTTAACGCAGTTCGTTCCGTGCACACGGGGTGGGGAGAGTGTGGATTTTTTTTTTTTTTTTTATATTTATTACCGTACGCGTAGAGTAAGCGTAATCGGCGAAATTTTTGAAAAAATTTAAATTGCCTTTTTTCACTTGGGGGATCGTTGGGGACTCCCTCGACATGGCTAGGTGCTTGGGAGCTGTCTAAACAGCCCCTTTACATGTTTTTGCCCTTTGTTTTTCAACCCCCCGTCAGAGTCCGAGAGAGAAAATGGCGGCCGCCGCTTCCTGGTTTCGACCGATTCGAATATTTACTAAGATCTAACAGCCAATCAGAATCGCGCTCGCGCACGTCACCGTACGCATACGGTAAGCGCACCGTAAGCGCACCGTAAGCTGGCTCAGATATATATATTGATTTAAAGGCTATTTTCTCAGAATCTACTGAACAGATTTACACCAAACCTACAAAAGGCACTTCCTTGACCTGAGGACTACCTCTCTGCCAAATTTCATTTAACTCTGTTCAGCCGTTCGGGCTGTAGCTGTGTCTAAAGGTCCTATGGAAAAATGCATGGGAAAAACGCGTTTTGGGACCCCCCTTTTATCTCAGCCCCCGCTTGACGAATCCCCCCGAGACTTTCAGGGTAGGAGGGGAGCGCAACGCCCCACCTATTTTGAAAATTTGGCGAGGATTCGTCGACCGGCGCCAAAGTTATTCAAAATAGAATGTTGCAGATTTCCTATGGTAAGAGGGTCCTAACTATAACTACCTACTGGCGACCGCCAGTAGGTAATATATATATATATATAAATATCCCAAAGCAATTAAGATAGCCTCAGACCCAAGCCTCTTCGTGATGGCGGGCCGTGGCGGTGGGGTGGCGATCCCCTCAATCTCCAAATCGCATGTCGTCTCCTTGTTTAAACAACACTCCACAGCCCCAAAATTGCTTTGAGCAGGTTTTATTTTGGAAGTGCACAACTGAGTTTAAAAAAGGAGATGACGTGTGATTTGTGTGGTACATGGGATCCTACATAGGCTAGGATTAGAAGGACACTCAGGGTAGTACAAGCACCTCTCCTGTTGTATTTCTCTTTGGACACAGACTGTACTTCTCCGACAAGGAAAATGTTTTTGGGGTGTTTTGAAGAACGCATTCAGGAAAGTGGTAAACTTTCAATCTAGCCTCATCCGTAACCACCCTGCTTCTTGAAACAGTTCTTTTTCCACTGCAAGAAGGCTTCTGAATACACACTGCTGGAACTGTACAAAGGTCTTCTTGGTATCTGTAGAATCCTCTTTAAAAACCGCATAAGCCTTGAAGAATGCAAAACTAAACAAATGAAAAGCCTAATTATTATACCGGATGTATGACTTTCAAACAGTATTATAAATCACCATATTTTGATCTGCTCTAGCTACACCCCCCATGTGTATAGTAGAATGCACACTGGTTTGTCCATATTTCCTACCTGACCCCAAAAAGTCACAGATGAAGTGCTTTCATTTTGAATACTATACTATACACTGAATGGTGGTCAGCATGCTGACATCTCTTGTTTCTGAATATTTCAAATTAAGTTGTTCAATGCCACGGAGCGCCTTCTCTGCCCCCCTTTTTGATGTTTCTTGCATGCAAGCTCTTTAGGGTAAGGTTTACAGTTAGATCCAATTGTGCCACATGCTATAGTGCCCACTTTGATATATTTTTGAATAATTGCACTCCTGTGTTACAATTGTTGGCGTATAAATGGTGATCTTTGAGAATAATTGTTTTGGCAGGTTCCCACCAAAAGTGAAAGGACAACTTGGCGAGTCAATTGAAGAATCCTAACCAGTGTAGACCCAGAAACTAGATGCAATTCTAGTGGCACATTCAGACAACATATACAGCTTAATGATAACATGATTTCTTGCTAGGTCTGTACTGTCTGCAAACCAGATAGCCATTGAACATGACTAAAGACTTGTGCACAGCTGTATTTTGACGAGGAAAATAGATCTCTGAGACGGGATCTTCTGAATGGTCAAGGACAGGCCAAATCTTAGAGACAGATATCATGGCAACTTGGAAGCATGGTCCTCAAAATAAATAATCCACTGGAGAAACAAATACACATTTCTGCTCAAGAAATTAATAGACTGAATCACTGAATGTCTTGTAGAAGTTTACTGGAACGCCATCTGTACCTAGGGCTTTGCCTCTAGGGATGAACTAATGTCTTTTTTCACAGTTGGCCTATTTAGATCATATTTATGCCTATTTTGGAGGTTTTGTTGATACAATCATATTTAGAAACTCTATTTTTTCCTATGGTTATAGAGATCTACTATTTGAATAAGCTACCATCAAAAGTTGTTACCTCTGTCTCTTTAGGCAGGATGTTCTAAAAGATTCTGATACTAGTAATTGTTGCTTTATTTATTGTGAATCTCAGCTATGCACCTAAGGTCTAAAAAGTGCCATTGAAATGATGATACTTTTTTATTTTCTGTGCTTGTATTCGTAGGTGAGGTCTAAGAGTAACAATGTTATTGTAAGCTTATTGAGATTTTCTTTTTTTAATAAATATTTTTATTAGAAAACATAGTCTGTACAGGGGAACAAGCGATCTTAACAAATTGGTAAACACCCACAAACAGAAAGCAAAGAATAGAAAGTAAGCTTTTCACTTATCCAAAGCCTGACTAGATCCCAAATCCTACTCAGCCTCCATCTACCAACATCATTCTTTAACAGAGACATTTCCAGGAAACCGATATTCAAAGATTCTTGACACCAACCTCAAGGACAAGGGGCTGCACTTGAGAGCCAGGAGTGTGCTAGCACCATTCTATCCAAAGAGATTGAAAAAAAGATAAGCCCACCACGTTTTGAGGGATAACCAGTGAATGCCCCAACATTATCATTTTCTCTTCTTACATGATTGATAAATTCAAAATACTGTTAATTTTACCAGTATAGACGTAGAACAGGACAAGAGGCAAAAACATGAACCGCATCAGCCCGCTTGGCCCACAGTGAAAACAGCGGTCATTAACTCTGAGATTCATGACCCGAAGGTGGTGAGGAGTATATTAAAAATCATTAATACTTTTTATGTGATGGTCCTTCATTCATGAAACGCTTAGAGCACTCTGCGACAGAAGATTGCTAAGACTCGTATCTTCAACCATTACCTCCATGCCTGCTCTGTTTATGTGCCCCCAGCTTAAAAGGATCAACCCATTGATCCTGTGGAGCAGAATAGAGTAGCTTATAAACCAACTAATGTTCCCATTCACAGGAGCTTTTGTTACCAGCTCTAAGAGAGTGTTTTGAGAGAAGCTAATCTCATCTATACTAAGACTAGAAATAAAATGTTGAAATTGCAGATCCTTTGAGAAACCAACACAGGGAAGGAAAAACTGCTGCTGCATTTTCTCAAAGGAAAGAAAGACATCCTCCTCAAACAATTGTCCCAGGGATATGCTGCAGCCAGCTTCCAGCTCTCCTGGAAGAGGGCATAAAGAGGTAAATAAGGGTTAAATGCTATATACGTATGTCGATTGATCAGATGAAATGTAAAACCTTTAACGTCTTGAACCGGGTTCTTTTTTTTAAGATAAACGATGCCAATTATGCCAACACCTGAAACAATCAATTCTCCTAATGGCAGGTAATCACCAAACATATGACCCTGCTCCCACATCCACCAGCCGAGAACCAGACATTATTCAAGAAAACAACGAGGCAAGATAATAAAGCCCAGGGCATGGAGATAGACCCCGCCTTTCTCCTTAGGCAGCTGAAGGAGCAATATCTTGCAGTGAAGCTTCTTATTACTCCAAATAAACGTCTGCTAACAAGATTCTATCTTTTTAAAAAAGGCCATAGAGAGAAAAAGAGGGATACAATGGAAAAAATAAAGATACCTGGGGAGAATAATCATTTTAATAAGATTTCACTTGACCATTAGGCCTAGATGCAGGCAAATCCACTTATTGCAGACATTAATTGTATGTTTATAAAGTTTCTCTTAGTTATATTCAATAATCTCCTTCATTTGAACCATAAATTCTTCCCCCTGATCAGTAGCTGAATGTACCCATCGCTTATCCTGAGTAGGAGGAATAGCATTAGGCAAAACCTGTGTTTTATCAGGATTGAGCTTGTATCCTGAGACTTCACCAAATGCCTGTGTGGCCTCTCAACAGCACTTATTGCCCAAACTATGGTGAATGATGGCCCTTCTTTTGGCCGGTCTCTTGAGTCATTTAGACAGTCGTTTTTTACAGTCACTGAAAAAATCTGAGCTGTAAAATAACTTTCAGTTTCTTTGTTGTTTACCACTTTTATTATGTCTCTGTGCGTTGAGTGATTGAATAAATACCTGTATTTTTCCATTTGGATTTCTTTTTTAATATAAAACATATTTATCTTCTATGATCATTGTTCAGTGTGAATTCATATTAAGGGACCACCTGTTCCTTTACAAATATTTGTACCCACATCCCATATATAGCTTTGGGTTCCCTTGTCTATGAAAACAGGGCCATTCTTTTATGGCATAGCATGGGGGTTTGGGATGAGGTGGGATGGCTCCCCAGTTTGGGGAACTGGGGAATGGGGAAACAGGGGTCATGTTTTGAAGCCTGGGCCAGCGGTTTTCTTTATTGTTTGAAGGGGTGGAAAGGGTTGAGGGTGTAAAATGAAGAAAAGTTGTTTGAAGGGAAACAAAGTGATAACTGATTTGTGGGACCAGATTCAGTGGATGTGACTGACTGAGGGTTAATTTGTGGATTTTGATGTTCAGTGATAATGGCTGGTGATAATAGGTCTCTTGGCCAGCAATGTCATATTCTTTCCTGGAGCATTAATGAGGTTAAGGCTCCTCACAAGAATAAGATGGTCAGGGAAGAATTATATACCCTCAAGACACAAATTGTCTGCCTTTAAGAGATGCATCTATTCCCCGCAGAATTTCATTCCTAAAGGGACTTGGCGGTAGAGTCCTATGTACCTCTTGTTTTACATTATTGGCCCGAGCCAGCAAATGAGGATTCTCGAGGCAAAAGGTCAACTCTGGTGGTCTTTGGCTTCTTGCAACATCCAGAAAGATAGCATGTGTCTTACTATCTGTGTAGTCTACAGACTGAATAATGATGACCCGGCAATCGTTTACTTATTGTTGGCTGAGCTCCCTCTTTGGCCATTGGCCTTCATTCTTTGTGGAGATTTTAATGTCACATTATGCCCGAAAAAAGATTTCACAAGGCCATTTGAGTTTGGCATTTTGGGGGAAGCATCGGCTCAGTGGTGGACTGAAACAACTCATCTCATTGAATGCACTAGTTGACTTATGGCATTTTGAGAGAGTCAATGAACCCGGCTTTACATTCTATTACGCCCACCATAAAGTCTATTGATCCAATTTTGAAAAGTTGGGCTGTGTGTATTAACCTAGACAGCTACAAACAATAGAGGGATTAGGTGGTTGGGCCATCATTGGCAAGATGGGGGGGCAGAGCTGAGCACAGTCCTACTTACACTTGAATAGGCTGTGCCCTTCCTCCACACAAAGAGCTAGATACCCCCTGTAGTTAGGCCAGAGCCAGGACAGGGAAGGCAGGAAACCTGTGCACTTGAAAGGAAAACATCTAGAAGTTTCTCCTACCTCCCACAGGAGGCACCTGGTATAAATATTGGATGTCAGACTCAAACTCTTCAATACACTTCTGGACCAGTGGAGACTCTGCCAGGAAAAAGGACTGCTGTAATGTTGAAAGGTCTGCAACTCTTCTGGAATGCTGAACTGCGGGACTACTGTCTTGCTGGACTGCTGCCTTGCTGGATTACTGCCCTGTCACCCTGCTGCCTACCTGCCTGAGTCAGAGAGATTGGACCTGCACCTGAACCCAGGACTCCCAGAGTGACTGTTATCCTGTTGTTAAGAGCCACTGGGATATAACAGGCTCCCCACTACCGGAACTGGTATCCAAACACATATGGAGCACACCTCTGACCCCCAAGGGGTGCTCCTCAGGTCCTGGACCATTGGTGTGGCCTCAGAGAGGCTGAATTGAGGTTTTTGAGCTTTCCTATCTGTACACGGGCCCAATGATGCTGAAATCTTTTCACTTGCACAGCCCACCAACGCAAAGCTCTGTCAACCCAACTATTCGTATTACAGCATCAATGGCTCGCATGGAGCACCACTGTGAAACTCTGGCCCACACACTGGCGACAACAGCAGAATCATCGAGCTACAATGATGGCCATCCATGATGCCAGGGCTGCTCCTTGTGCTACATCAATCACTGTCCGTGGCATTTCACTGCTTCTCACAGACCCCTCCACCGCAAACATGACTCTTGGCGATGGACTGAGAAGGTAACTTTTCAGTGGGACTAATCTGGTCCCTGTATCTGACCAGTTCCCCATTGCAGTCAGCCTGTACTTGTGAATATTTCGCTGTCTCTCATAACCAGATAGCCACGAGTGGCACTATGGGCTTTTGGCACTATCTTCACTTAAATCTTTAAAATTGGATACCTCCGAGTCTACTGATTGGATTTTTGTCAGTTCGGCATTCTTTTATGTATAAAACGTCTCCCTATTTGTCCCAATTGGTGTGGGATTTTTCTTGGGTTATGCTTTTACTTTATCACTGTTTGAAGTGCTACATAAATACCTTTCACATTGCCCCTAAGTTAAGCCATACTGCTCTGTGCCAAGGTACCAGAGGGTTGAGCAAAGGTTAATTTGGGGTTTGCTTCTGCCTCACCCTGACAAGGAGTGTGGATGCTGTTTGAGTAGGGTTTCACCCCACTCAACTAGTTTACTCAATTTCTCACGCTAACAAACACTTGTGATGCACAACGTTATTTGTACAAGAGGTGCATTTATATTGCAAATGACTGCTGATTGCACCTATACACAGTAGTCCTCCTGAGGACACTATATAAACCCTTCACCTATCCTGGACTTCTGCGGATATCATCTTTTTGGGAGAGTTTTGAGCCCAACTATTGGTTGGACTGCAGATTAGGCTGTGGGTTCATTGATGGAACGAGATTGTGGAGCTATGAAATGTGGGTCAGTGCAGGGTAGTGTGTTAAGGATGCTCTTCTTGTGGAATTTGTTGAGTGGAACAGACAGCTAACTGATTGGAGTGTGATACACCTCGGTGCAGCAGATATATCCAACTAGCATGCAAAAGCAATAACATAATTAAAGCGTATTCTATGTCAATCCTGATATTCAGGTCCTTCAAGTCTTTCCTGATCCCCACCATTTATGCCTATTTAAGGTTGTATTGGTTTTAGTGCTCTGAGAAATATCATGTAGTTTGTTTAGATTTTTTAGAATAGCTTCTAGGGTTGTTTTACTATTTATCATGTTCTTCAATGGGAATTCAGGAATAGGTGGACCAGGTTTTGTTCTTTTGAAGCTTGATTTCAGATCCGTTTTTTTGTGTTCCTTATGTTTTTTTAATTTCTTCCATCCAAGATCACCCTTAATTAAATGATGGGATGACTGTGGGTTGGAGGTTGAGAGGATCTGATGAGGGTGTTAGGTATGATGCACCCAGGTAGCATACTAATTCGTAGGTCTCTGTCCTACCCCTGAAACTGAGACAGACTTTCTTCAGAGACGGGCCGAATGGGTCTGTAGTGCCAGGATGTGGATTCATGCTCTGTTGATACATGCTGGAATTCTGCAGACAGCTCAAGTTTGTCAGGGTTTTGTACAGTTATTTATTTGGCTGTCAGTATTTGCTCATTTACTTCACATGAAAGTCAATAGCTGGTCCAAAGGCATCACACTCCTCAGCACCCATCAATACCAACTATCTGGGAACTGGGAAGGCTAGTCAGTAGTGTTAGCTATTCCAGATTAATTGATAGCCATGGATAGCACCTACTTATACCAAACTCACTCACACACCAGAAATTGAGCTGTGAGTGACCCACCTGGTGGCCGTTAGGAGCTGGAAACAGAGTTTGGTTGACATTTGGGCAATAAGATGGGAGTGGTGCCTTATTAGTGAGCTTGGATTGAGAGATTTGGGATGATGCTGGGCTAGCTCGGGCAGACGTGCTGGATCATTCTGAAGATACAGGCGGCGCCATCTTCCTGACAGCGTGATTAGTAGGAGCAAGATAAAATCTGTATCCATCCGTTGGTTAACAAACATTTAGCCAGTTGCAATGTCGCATGTCAGTACTGACATTTGGATCATCTTTAGATGGCATACGAGATGTCTGGTGGTGGTAGGAGGAGGGGCCGACTGTGCTCACAAAAGAGCCATCATCTTCCTAGGCAACAAGACCCCCCCACTTCCAAGTCACAAGAACTAATAATTTTACAAAGCAAAAGTAAAAAGAAAAGCAAAATTAAAACAATCAATTTCAAACATGAAAAAAACAAGTACTCAGGACACCATGAAAAGTGCATTACATGCCCTCATTCATCCCATAGCTACATATTACAAAGCAAACTCAAAATGGCAGCCATTTACTATTCTCCTGTGGATTAACAAGAAGACATTGCAAGATGATGAAGCCACTTGGAAACCAAAATGCACAAAGTACCGTAACACAAAAATAGCCATTCACCACACAGTTGTGCTCAGAACAAAAAAACTTTATTGTGAAGTTACCACCACAAAACAGTGAAAGAGAAATAGCGGTATAATGAAAACACTAACAAATTTAAAAGAGAAGATGCAGTTAATTAAATTGTTAGTTAAGTTCTACAGGATTTCGAATCCTGAAAGCATTACTGTAAACCATGTTAAACACAAACGAAAACATATTTCAAAACAAAACATGTCCCATATGTTTCTGAAAAAAATTAAGTAAATTCCCCAAAACATTTACAAATCCCATACCATAGACAAGTACACATTTGCAGAAAAACAAACAGTGCAAGCAACCCAAAGATAAAGACCAGCTTGACTAACAAGCACATTACCCAAATCCAAAAGGCATTAGAGGAAAAACATAACAAACTCACAACATTTCAAACAATCAGTGGCACTTTCTCCTCCTGCCAGCACTTTAAAAAAATTGAAAACTAAAACAATAATAAAACGAATTTAAAACCAGTTTTATTATTGTTTTATTTTTCCTTGTGCCAAGGCTTCTAGACGGGGCCGGGGTGGTGAGAGGCTGGGTGGAGAGTGCTGGGCACTGCCTTTACTGGGCATGTGGATTTAGCTCAGGCACAGGCCGACCAAACCCACATGAGCAGTGAAGCACTCGCCAAACCAGCTTCATTGGTGGGTTGGAAAAAGAGCAAGTACAGACTCCCAGTCTGTCCTGGAGCTCAAATCCTCGGCGCTCAGGCCAATGCTGAAGCTGCTCTTGCATGAGAGCAGCTTCAGGATTGGCCGCATGGTAGGCTGGGAGCCTGTGCCAGCCTGCAATGAACAGGAGCACAAGAGCGTGACACAATATTGGAGGGCAGCAGGTAAGTTTGTTTTATTCTTTTTCTGTCTGTCTCTGTCATCCCCACTCCCTTGCACCCCACCTGCGCCCGCCTATTTTCCCCGATATGAGCCGCTCCTGCAAACAATACTGTGGAACAATGCTAACAGGCAGAAGCCAGTAACTCATAACAAAGAAAAAACATTTGCTCCAAACAACTAACCACACAGAGAGATATAGAAGGGATGAAGAAGTACCTCTCACAGCTTAAAGCCAGATTGAAATGAACCAGAAAGCTGCAAGGATACCACCTACAGTGCAGCTCTGATAGGCTAAGCTTGGGTTACATATTTGTCCCTTGTAAATGGTGCCCTGCCTACTCTACATTGCTCCCTTTGCAATCTGGTAATTTTAGTCCTGGCCCTAGAGTCAAAACTACTACATTCTAAAAACAAGTAAACCATGACGTAAATCAAGCACTATGAAACAGGTTGCCAAAACACACTCCACATCACAATCCCTGGTAAAATACCAGCATTAGCCACCCCGTATCTTGTGATCTAGTGGTATGTTCCATCCAGGAAACTATGCCACTGAGCATTATTTGCATGGGAAGTAAATCTGTGCAGGAAACTGCTCTCCCTGTCCACTAAAATCTGGTGGTCTAATGAGTTTCTGCCAATGGCTTCAAAGAACAGCTGATCCGCCCCCAGGTGCTGGGTTTGGTTAGAAATCAAAAAGAAATAGTTGTCACCTTGAGGGTAGTGACTCTTAGCCGGTGGCAGGGCGCTCCCTGACAGACATAAATCCATGGTGTGTAGTGTGTTTTCTCTTTCCTGGGGGGGGCAGATTGGCATCAAAAAAGGTCTGATCTGCCCTTAGGAGAACACAAAACAAAAAAAGAAAAAGTTGCATGCTCACGGAAGCTGTCCCCTGCCTGAAAGTCACAGCTCCTCACCCCACACAAAGAATGAAATTCCTGGTGTCCTTTGGCTTTCCCCCACCCCCGGGAGCAGGTTGGCTTCAAGACCGGCCAACCTGTTGCTGTGGAAGCAGACACCAAAAGTTCGAAAAAATACTCCCACAGGGGAGTGACCCTCAGCCAGGGGACTGTTAACACCACATAAACAACTTAACCACTTGTTACTAGTGGGATTCCGCCCCCAGGGAGGAAGACAGGCCTAAAAAACCAACCTATGTACCCCCTGGGGCAGAAGCAATAATAAATAAACTGCCCCTTTGAGTGATAGCAACCATTAGCCAGGGGGCCACTCCATTAATAGATCTACCCTGGTGGTCAAGTGGGCCATTCATGCTGTGGGATTAAGGTCCCACTCACTATCCTGCAGCAGTAATGCACAATAGAGAATCACTGGGGGTAAAGAAACACACTTACCTCAAGTGTGTCTCTTCCTGCCCGATGCCTCCCCAGTGAGAAGATCTTGCCAAAATAAGATCTTGACCCGCAAGAAGAAAAAAAATGCCTTCACGCACATTGCCAAGCAGTATCATGATGTCGGTGCATCCTGAGCGTGCTGACATCATGATTTCACAGCAGGAGGGGTCAGGGGTGGCACTCCCTGTGGGGTAAAATGGGGGGAAGAAGGTGGGAAGCCCAGCGTTTCACCCTAGGTTGGGAGCTAGGACCTGATGGGCATATCTTTAGCCTCTGAGAGGCTGCGCTGAGGACGTGTCTTGCATGTTCTTAGCACCCCAGATGTTAAGCACCTCCCTGTTTGTGGGTACAGGTATTCCCAGCTGAGTGTCTAGAAGTATTTTTTCAAGTGTCTGCATCTCACCATCTAAGACCCTTCAGTCTCTTGTGGTTCCTCGATTACATTAAATATTTGTTGAATGTTTACTGTTGCTTTATTCTCTGGATAAATCCATTCTGATCAGGCTTAATGACATCAGGGACCCAGTTTTGAGCCTTAACAGAGGAGGGTAGGATGTTCTGTCAAGCAGACCATGTCTGGTTTTAAGTAGAGGTGCTATTACTGATTTTCCTGGTTGTGTGTGGTAGAATTCCTTCCTAGTTGTGTGTGGTAGAATTCCTTTACAAGATTTAGCAATATACTATTTTATGCAGTTTGAAATGCCTAATAACTTGATTTTTCAAAACAAAACGCAGACTGCTAAATCCAAGGGTTCTCCTGTTGGCTAATTCTGAAATGGATTCTTTGATCTCAGGTGCATCTAGCATCTACTAGAGTTATTGCCTTATGTTTTGCTCTATTCAGTCTTGTTTGTTCAGTCTGTTCAATCATGTTTATCGCATGGTTGTAATACCTCACTAATGATTAAGTCATTTACTTTTCCCTATGTATTGCCTCATCCATGTCCCCAGTCATTGTAGTTATCAGATATTCCCGTATGGCTTTTGTTAGCCAAGACAGTAACCATCTGGCGTTATCCCCTGTCACATGTGCCATGAGTAAGTATTCTCTGTAGCCAATGTGCCTCATCCTTTATAAAAGTTCTGTATTTCCCTACCTCATTTTGAGGATTTTTGCATGGGAATAATTACCAAAGTATACTTGTTTCAAATGTTTCAGGTCATTTTCAAGTCTGATCATGTTTTCCTTGAAAGATCTCCTAACTATATATTATGTTCTATGCTGTATTCCTTAATTATAACTTCAAGCGCTTCCCATTCTGTCCGCCCTGCTTGTGGATCCTGGTTTCTATTTTCTAGAAAGTAATTCCTTATTTTGCTGTTGATGATCTCTGTCAGGGGCAGCTCCTCTGCTAAGGCTGAGAAGTGTCAGCCCACTGAGCAGGTCAGAAAGGAAAAAATAAAATGATAACAACTCATTGTTATTATCATTTTATTTTTCCGTCCTTGCTCAGCGAGGTAGAGGCAGGGTTGCTCACTGAGCGGGGCAGGGGAGGAGTGGTTTGCCCACTCAAAGTGTGCATGACGCTTTGGCAAGCCGCCTCTGGCCGGCCAAACTGTTATGCGCACTTTGCATGTTCTCCAACCAGGCTGCGTTACAGCCTGGGTGGAGAACATGCCCAGGCCCCTATTACCTGGTGGAGCGCCAAACAAATGGTGTTCAGATCAACCAGAACATTGCACTACAGTGTTGTGATTGGCTGTGGGTAGCCTGGGAGTCGGGTGCTTCCAGCCCCAGAGTCCTGGAAGTGGGCAAAGACGACCGAGAGGTGGCTGCACACAGTTAAGGGTTCAGTTTTTTTTTCCCTCCCCCTATGACTCACCCCCCACCACTGTTAAATACCAGCTGCCACTGGTCTCTGTGTCTTGTATCCTCTGATGAGGATCATGAGGGAATGATAGTGCTCTTTCCCATGTTAGTGTCATCAATAGGGGATTTTGGTCAGAGAATGGACAGAGGTACTCAGCTTCAGTAATGGTGAGTTTGATCTGTTCCACGCACTGTATTTCACCTAATTTACGATGAACATCATGGCAAACACCAGTTAAACACCAACTATTCATCCACATCTAAGTGCCTTTCTAGTCTTTTAAGCAACCTGTTCTCGGAGAGGTGTTGAAGGTCTATATAAGTGTGTGCTTGCTACACAGGTGTAGTCCCCATCACATACTGTGTTGCAGGGATTCTGTCAAATCACAGAACATTGCTTGGGATCATAGAACCTTAGTAGGCAGGGACTGAGTTATCATACCATCTTAGTACCCATGAGCCTGGGACTGACTAGCTATTGTGTCTCACTTGCCCTCCAACTCACTCACAGAGGAACAAGTGATTAGACACTCCAGAACATAACACACCTGACCCTCTCAGCAACTGCGGTGACAGGACACACCCTTTTGCTTTCTCACTCGTATTTGTACACAATAAGATCTGATGCTCTAGTATGCCGTATATGTGTCACAATAAGTAAGAAGATGCCAAACATAAATACGTTCAGCATAGCAAGTAATCCATACATCATAAATGGAGCTGTCATTGTATAAGACAGGGTAAACTAACCCCCCTCCCCTTCTACAAAAGCAAAGTGATTATATATCAAAAGATCTCTGGATGTTTGCAGCAGGCCCTGTACGGTAGCATACACAGATGGAGGTTCTACATCTCAGGTGTAGTCGCGATCCCGTCTGTGTATTTGCCTGTCTGTGCATACTTATAAGACAAAGAGTCCGTGTTTCCAAACAACAGCTGGGTGTGTGTGTTTTGACTATGTGCTAGAGCCTGACCAAAACAGAATAACAAGGGGCATTGTTGGTTGACCCTGTCTATAGTGTTTGGACTAAATCCCAGGAAAATACAAAACACGAAAATAACAGTATGTTCTGTGTGAACGTGCAGAGTGGCACAAAGCATAATACGTATGTGTAGTAACATATGAAAAGCAAAGATTGCAGCATGCTCATGCTAACATAGAGAAACGACAATGGCCTGCATGGGCTATATGACACCCTCTACTTGGTCAGGATGGTAGCACCAATATTGACGACAGAATTCAGGCAATAAGCATGCTCAAAGGATTTTAACTGCAGTGCAGTCATTGTTGTATAAAAATTTGGTAATGAGTAATTGCGAATTCCCCAACAAAGGAGCCATTTTCGGCCACTGGCCATACTGCCAGGTTATGAAGCAGTTGCATGCCCAATGAACAGTCCTGGTAATGGGCTGTGAGGATGTCTCCCTCCCACGGGTCCTGCCTCCCCTACTCACCCTACCCCGAGTACCACTTTCCCACAGAACTCCTACCATCCCGGGCGCGCGATCTGGAGCGTCAGCCACAGCGTCCGTGACAACAGAAACCCCGCCCCTCTCTCTATTGCAGAAACCTATCCCGAACGCTGACATCCCGGAAGGACTGCCTCCTGATCCCGGAAGTCCCTCCTCCCAGATCCCCGCTGGAGACAGAAAAGACGGAGGACGTGAAACCGAAGGCGTCGAAGGATCGTGGCAGGAGATTTCGGCAGGAGCTGCAGCGGACGGAGAAGACGGAAGCGGCGAACCCGAAGACTGGTCGGCAGATTGGTGGAGTCCTCCGGAGGTGGCTGAAGAGCGGCCGTAACTCGGAGGAGAGTTACGGCGGAGCCCGTGAGTACCCGCTTCCTTTGGTAGATTACCCTAGGTATCCGTATGTATGATAGTTCCCCTTTATATAGGTACCCTTTCTCCTAGACACGCCACTACACCCCGATAGGCCTCTTTGTAATTATTGTATAGCATCATCCACGTTGTATATAACTACCCGCACGATTCTTCCGCGCACCCCTCTTTTCTTCAACCCATCCCTACCTCCTCATCCTCCTCCTCCCTCACGGTCTCCTCATCCTCCTGACTCCTGGTTACGGTGACAGCAACAGTCCGGATTTCAGCAGGACTAACGGCTCCTTTTCCATTTTGTGTCTCTCTGCCCTCCGAGGTGCCCATCCATCCCTTACGGCGGACGACGACGATCCAGACGTCAGGAGAGCCCCAGGAAGACAACCGCAACGGATAAACCAGAGTCCGGCTCTAATTTACCTTTCTGTTCGGACTGGTCTCCCTGTACTGTTCTGTTGCACGACGTGCTCCGACACAATAAACGAAGAATATTGCACGCTATATACGGCCTCCTTGCCTGCTTTTCCAGCCCGCCGACTCCCCACGGTCACATGGGCCAATAAGAAACTCATCAACAATTTGAAATCGAGGGCAGCTTGAAATGGCGTAGTCAGGCAAACATCCAGAGCCTATTGAAATGGCATTGGAGTAGGCCTGGGCGTAGTTCGCGAAGTAGCACTTTGCGAAGCTACGCAAAGTGAAGTTCGCACTACGCGAAGCAATTCGCGAACTGCGTAGTACCTTGTTTGCACTGTGCCAGATGTCGTTTTCAATGATTGCACAGTGCGGACAAGCAACCGGCATTGTGCAATCATTGAAATGGCATCTTGCACAGTGCGAGCTGTAGTTTTCTGCTGCTCGAGTAGATTTTTACTCGAGCTTCAGCTTTCTCAACGCGAACTGGTAGTTTCTCATCGCGAGCGGTCGCGAGCATACGCGACCACTCGCAATGAGAAACCTGACCTCCTCGCGTTGGGAATCTCGCCGGGAGGTTTATTTTCCATGCTCGCGATCGCCAACTTGAAGTTGCTGATCGCGAAGAAGGAAAAAGTCTCTCCGGTATGTCATTTTGCTTGCTCGCGGTCGCCAACTTGACGTTGAGGACCGCGAGCAAGCAAAAAATGACCACAGCACTACGCAACACTACGCTACGCGTGTTCGCACTGTGCTACGTGCAGTTTGCGTAGTGCGAAGTAGCGCGAACTTCGCAAACTACGCGAGCGTAGCGTAGTGCTACGCCCAGGCTTACATTGGAGCAATAAAACACAGGTTGCATGCAGGTGAAGATAGCGTAGTGGAATATTAAACAGATTCAGTATCCAGAGTGTCCAGGGCCACTATTCCAAAGAGTCCTAGCATACGCTTACAGTACAGGAGCATAAATTGCAGAATAGCGGGAACGGCACTATAATGCCCAAAAGCAGGACAAGCAGCAGCAGGAAACCACCAAATATGCTGGAAAAATAAAATGTATAAAAGCCAGTATTGCTCCAAATATAGTTTGAAATGAGGTCACGATGCCGGAGCCCACAAGATTAAAAAAGTGGGCCAGGCCCGTGGTATCAGATGCATTAAATATTTGATTAATCAGTTTATCAGAATGTAGAAGGAGATTTGTGTTTAACAATGACTGTTATTCACTGGATGTACTCACCACCTGTAATTCGAAGGTTTAGCAAGCCGAAGTGAGAGCCATTTCTTGTTGAAACAATAATACTTTGAGTCTGCTGAGCCTATTGAAATCTGTTTTCAAAGTGGGAATGGAAGGCCAGATTGCACTATCAACACTCCCGTGTGGAGGAGGAAACAGGACACTGTTGCATCAAGTGACTAACTGGAAAATGGACACCACATACGGGATTCCTGCACACAGACTGCTACAGTCCTGATTATCTAGGGCAAGATAGCTTGGATTCAAAAGTAATATGAGAGTGGTAATAATATCTGGAACCGAAGTTTCTTTCAAAGAACAAGCCAAATTAGGGGCAGACACATTACAGGTGCCATGAATCTTTACGTGTTGACAAACTAGAGAATGACTGGCAGTGGAGTCACATTTCTCCCCTATAAGAGAAACTTCTCTCTCAGCCCATTGACAACGATATGTAAATGGTATAATTTGTGTATATAACGGCTTCTAAGAGGTTCATATCTACCAACTGGGAAGTGTTTCATGCAAGCAGTGAACTGAAAAGTAGAGAGGTAACGAGATCACTCTGTGTATTAACCTTACTGCAGATGGTGTTTCTGCTATTATGAAGGGAAGCTGTTAAAGTTTCTCAATGTGTAACATAGTATGACTAGTGTCCTTGATAGCCACTGATTGCTGTCTACGTGTCAAATTAAAGGGTAAGAACAAAGCGGTGGAATTGAAGAAATGCCAAGGAACCCGCCCATTCTTAAGTGTTTGGAGAGTCCATCTAAATTGTATTATGGATCTAAGTTGAGTCTGACCATGCTGTCATGTAGATACATCACTTCGCATAATATCAATGACAGATGATATAATATTATCTAAACTATAAATACGAGATGACAAAGTATTAATACCGTTGTCTACCACAGCAAGGACTTCATTCAAATCATCCTGATCACTTTGAAGTAAACGCACTGCAGCCACAGTTGCGACAATTTCCAAACTTCATTATAAGCAGCATAAACAAACCATTTAGAACAGGGAGATTTTGGACCCAAAAATCCATGTCTTCGTATAAGTGGGAAAGATGTTGTTTCACTGAAGACGGTGTGGAATGTTCTAACCATTGTTGGCATAATTTACCCCTGGAGTAAGTGGTGGCAGTGTTCAGGTGCATTGATTGTAACTATCCAGGATCAGGTCTATTTGATTTGAAGCCAGATGTGGAGTTTAAATAACGAGCATGACAAACATTAGAGTCCACTGGCAATGTTAACTACCTACCCGGAGCCATAACTGAAGCATGAAAGGTACCATTTTGTATCGTACTATTTAGTTGGCCTTCAGAATTTGCATAAGATTTCAATCATCAAAAGGGGAAAAGTAGGGAATAGTAGGAGTATTCAAATCTTTAATTTTAGCCAATCCAAGGCAACTAGTTTATTGGATCGTTTCATTTAAAAAAATTATTTGTGCAGGTAGGAGACACCCACGAAAAAGAGATTCTTTAACTTAGACCTGCCAGGAATTGCCCCAAATTGATTTCAAGTCTACATTGTCTTTTCAAAAATCATTGCATCTTAAGGCTAATTCTTTAATAAAGGAAGCTGCATAGATTAGCTTGGTTTGAGTACGCATATATTCCTTCATGGTAATAGAAACCAATTTAAAATAGTATGATTTCGGGTCTGATGCATTGTTACTGGCACAATATGTATACTACATATTTTGCGTTTTTTGAGCTACCCTGAAGTGGAGTTGGACAATGCTCCCATTGAGTATAGTTATATGGGAGAGGCGGTACACTAGTCCTGTTCAGAAAATGATGTCCATAATGTTCATAACAGAACAAATTGGCATAGTTAGCAGAATTTGAATTCAAATTCTCAGAGTCAAAGACAGTGTAATATTGCAATTTAGAAAACATTGAATTCACATTATCAAAATCCCAATCATCCGAATGCCATCCAGGTACTATGTCATCACCCATGGAAACACAGAACACATATGGTATTTGAAGGGTTTCTGCGGGACCAAATACATCAAATGGTGTTTTTTCCCATACAATTCCATGAATAACTGGGACAACTGAAAAGTTAACCAGAGACGGGTCTCTTTTCATTTTATGTGAAGGAGAATTTGCTGCCAATATCCTGTAGACCATTTCTGCAGCAGGGCATTCTGGAAGGCAATGGCCGTTGATCGAAAGGGAAAAAAACAGTCATGAACCCAATCCACATGAACAAAAATATCATGGAATATACAATCCAGATATATATCCAAGGTGGAAACAGATAAGTGTGTTCAAACCAGGAGATGAAAACACAAATTTATGCAGGTGGTAAAGGAAAAACAGAAAACAATGAAAAACTGTCTGAAAATTATTTTGTTCGATATAATAACCAGAGGAACTCATTTGAAAGAGAGTAGGTTGTGATTCTTGATGGACAGTTAGTACTTGTACTGCAGATGGGCCATCCACTGACAGATCTGGATAAATAATGACCATTTCTGAATGTGTAGAATCTGTAACGTAACAGGTGTGAGGTCAACTGATGTCTCGAGATCCCCCTCCTGCACCCACGGAGAATCAGCAAGGATGGTTCTCACGGGCTGTAAAGCAATATTCTGTGGTGGAACACATTTGAGGAATAATTTAGGATCGGCCATTTGGTGTAACTTGACATGTTCAATGGAAACAAAGTGATTATCCTTGTATCCAGGAAGTGGAGGCAAAATTACAGTTTGTGTACCCTGAAGCCCAAGCACTGGAGCAGGAACACTGTAGGAGGGACTGAATTCTTTCTTGATTGCGATCTTTTCACAAACTAAATCACCAACTTTAGGAAGCCATCCGGTAGCAGGAATCTGAACAGTTTCATCCGACTGGAGAGAAGAAGGCAAATGACTTTTAGTCAGAGTGTCACAACTTTTTTGTAGATCCTGCAAGATAGCACAGTATTTATCTATGTCAAAGTTCGGGGCAGACGCCACAGCATTTAGACCATGAAGGTCTGGAACATACATCTTGATGCCAAAGAGCATTTCTTATGGGGTCCACCCACCCAGAGATCTTTTAGGGAAGTTATTAAGCGCTCACTGTACCCCATAAAGATGAGTTAACCAGCCACGGCCCATACCTTATACCCTTGCTGTTATAGGCTGCTTTAAGTCATGGTTCATCCATTCCACAACAAAATTGCCCTCGGGCCTTTATGGAGACGAGAGATGCACCAACGCCATGGAATAACGGTACTCCTTAGAGGCGAAAGCCGGACCCTGGTCTGAATGTAAAGCGCCACAGGCATAAGTACCTACAAAGACCTGCAAATCCTTAATAACAGTTTGAGAGTCAGCCGAGTGCTGTGGCCAGACCCTGAGGAACCTAGAGCAAGAATCTACTGTAACCAAAACATATTTGAATGCATTATCAGAAACAAGGGGGCCACAATGATCAATATAAACGTAGCCAATGACTAGAAGTATAACGTTGTGTCTGAGGTGGATGGGACACAGTAGAACATTTAGCTTGCTGACAAAGGTCACAACATAAGGCATAATGGCAAGGCCTGTTGGTATAGATCCTGCCACCAGTAACATTGCTGTAGGAGGGAAACATTGGTTGCAACCCCAGCATGTGCAGAAGCTATGACTTCAAGAACAGCCATTTTCAAAGAGTGTCTGTGGTTGAGGTCGCTGTTTGGTATTGAACAATCACTTTCCCCTGGTATGGTTACAAAGGAAACCTTATCTGTAGCTAAATGATATGTTCATTTAGAAGGAAAGCTTTGAGGAAAAGCTGTTCCTTCATGACATGCGGCAATAGCAGCCGAAATGTCCTCATCAATTTTGGTCATGAAACGCGTAATCGCGGCTACTATAATCATGGCTACTGCAGATTTGACTGCTTCATCAGCCATCTAATTACCAACAGGGTGCGCTCCCACACATTGATGGCCCAATGTATGTACAACGTGTGTAAGTGGCAGGCGATCTTTAAGATCAGCCACCTTTACCCAAAGCAATTTATACTTTATTGTGCTGCCGTTTGAATCCAGAAAGTCATTTTGTTTCCAAAAGTGTAAATTGTGATTGTAAGATAGTACACAGTAAAAAGAATCACACACCACTAGGGTGAGTGATTCAGGATCAGAATGCTTCAAAGTCAAAAGCAGCGCTTTTAGTTTGGCCAACTGTGCCATACAGTCATCACGGAGAGACTGTGTATGAATCAAAGGGGAGTGAAAGCTCCATCGATCATAGTGCCTACAACTATAGAAAAAGCTGCAGAATAAGTCTGATGATAACCAATGGCCGGTTGTGCTGAACCATCAGTGTAAATGATACATTTATACTGTTCTAGAGGAAGAAGCATGAAAGGCAGAGGATGAACATGTTCATATTGAAGAAACACGTGTTTGTAGAGAAAGGTCTAAAACAAAGGAAACATCAACAGATGTTAAGGACAGAGCCCATTGAATCCAACGTGAGTGAAGGGCTTTAGAATTAGGAACACAAACCTGCGTGGCCGCCTCTAATGCAGGCACAGTTAAAACTACAAAGATGTGTGTACCTTGAGCAAGTGGCTGTTCTTTCAGGATGGTGATCTGCACAACAGTAAAAAAAAATTCAGTGGATGAAAATCGCATCTCAGCAGGAGTGTGAAGATGCAATTTATAAGCAATGGGTACAGTGTCACCCTCATCCAAATGACCAAATTAGTGATGTTAAGCCTGGTCTGTAAGAAATCTGTAGCAAGTAGATCAGACTGTAAGTCACGTAAAACTGCTACTACGCGAAGTAGTGAAGTTTGGAGAATTCTCAGGACTGAAAATCAATTGGACTAAATCCATTATATTCCCCCTCACCACATTTACACTCCCTGAACCCCTGGATTTCCCCTTGATGTGGTCCACAGATCCGGTACGATATCTGGGAATCCAGATTCAAACAGACACTGAACTGGTGTTCAAGGAAAATTATCGTAGAGCTATTGCCAAATTAGAAGATGACATTACTCGATGGATTCTCCCCAGATTCCTGTTCCTATTTGTTAATATCCTGATGGTCCTGCCGGCACACTTCTTTAAACACCTTAGAGCGTTACTAATAAAGATGGCTTGGGCTGACAAACAACCACGTACCAGTTGGGAACTCCTTATTCTTCCATTCAAAATGGGGGGGGGGCTGGGTGCCCCAGATCTTGACCTCTATTACAGGGTCACCCAAGCACCTCACGCATACTATTGGTTACATTAACAGACCTCTCCCCTCACCTACACAGAGAACGTATAGCCCTGTCTCCTACCAACTTAGCGATGGCATTGTTCCGCGCGGCACGCCGAGTCACTGGGATTCTTGATTCGATTAATGCTACCCTACATGCCTGGCAGAACCTACTTAATCACCAAGCGCTCTCCATTTTAAATTCTCCTCTTACTCCCATTGCATGGTGTGCGTGGCTCCCAGTTCTTACTACGCCGGAAATGACAGCGGCCCTACATACCATCGGAATTGTCACTATGGGCTCCTTCTTTTGTGATGGGACAGGTAGGGAGTGGAATGATCTGTTGCCAGGCAAACCACTGTCTTCCCCTCTAACATTATCCCACTATTTCAGAGCTAGAAGTGCAATGCGGGATCTGCTTGGGGATCAGCTACTTGAACCTCCAGAGGTACTTTCTTTCTACACCATGATTTCCACTGATTCCCCGAGTAGTCTGATCTCACACATATACACGAAGACTCAGGAATTATGCCACAACCACTACATCAAAGCTAGATTAGAGTGGCAGATCAATTTGGAACTCACTATAAATGACGAGTTGTGGAAATATTGTTGTGAGGCAATTAAGCGCATTTCACTTAATGGGAGGCACCGCCTAATACAATTCAAATTCCTTAACCAAATTTACCACACACCTGTTTGGCTACACAGATCTGGTCTGCGGGAGTCAACCAACTGCGAGAGATGCGGAGAGAGTGAAGCTGATCTCATACACCTAGCATGGCTCTGTCCCCCTATCGCTAGCTTCTGGCTACAAGTGTTTTCTAAATTAAGTGATATCATACAAGGAGCGATAAGTCCTGATCCGCTTCTAGCCATGTTGGGTTACTCTAAAAATTCACAGAAAAGCGTCAGACATCTTGTTGATATGAGACTTCTGATTGCTAAAAGAGTACAAGCTATGCACTGGTCGCGTGCCCCCCCCCCACACTCTATCCCAATGGTCTAGAGATATGGTATTTTGCAACACACAAACCGAAGCATATAGTGAACTACTTCCCCCCCGAAGCCGCCCGAAAAACTTCTGGAGTTTGTATAATAGCTACGTCAAAGCTCGGACATAAAAGCCTACCACACTAACTACTTCTACATATGGGACGAACGGACATGACAGATCCCACCCATCTCTGATTACTCTCGCCTGCTGTGGCCTCATGTATTTACTATAGTGTGATGTTGCCTCTGAATCACTGTGATTGTAATTAATTATTTTGTTGAGCTTGATTTGACATTAATATATGAGTTTGCCTTCGATTTTTGTTAATTGGACAATTTCATGAAAGTATTTTTTTCACTGCGACCTATAATTCCTAATTGGATGTAATTTGTTTTTGCTTTTTTGTTTGTCTTGTTTCTGATAAAAAAAATTTTTTTTTAAAAGTCACGTAAGACTGCAGTATGCTCTGGAAGCCAAGAGGAAGCAGAAAAAGTCAGGTGTACCAAAGCAGAAAGAGGTTTGATTTACTGAGCATACACAGCAATGTAAGTCCTGCCGAAATCTAAAAAAACAAGCTGCTACTGCGATATCTTGATGGTAGAAGGTGGTTGCAATTGTGCACACTTCTCCAAACAAGCATTTACAATGTAATAGGTCTCATATTTGCACGAGTTTGAGCTTTTGACATTGCAAATAACAATGCCTTTTATTTTTGTTTTCGTTTTTAAAACGGAAATAAAAGGCATTGTCATTTACAATGCCAATAGCTCAAACTTGCGTAAATACGAGACCTATTGCATTGCAAATGCTTGTTGTTCCCAGGTGGCAGCCGAGTGCAGGAGGCCAGTTTGCCATGACTGTGAACAACGGCCGAAGACAGCAAACAACATAATACAAAGTTATAAATGCCTTTCTTATAATGTTCTATGATCTATCGCAACATTAACCTCAAACTAAAAGGAAGGATATAGCTAAATATAGCAGATACAGTACATTACCATAATAAGTCTTACTTGCTCCAGAAGGCCAAAACATATATTAAGCTTACAACCCCAACAGGACACTTTAGATGGACTACATAGCAGCCTTGTGTGAAAGGGAGAGCATACCAACATCACTCCTCAATCCACACACACTCTCCCTTTTAAAATCAAAAGAACTAGTTACTGAGACCACATCACAAAGTCATGCCCAAACCTCACCACAACAATATAGTAGGCAAACTGACACTGCCCCAACAGCATATTCCATCCCTAAAGCAGATATTTGTAACACAATCTAAAGACGAGGTTCAGAGGAAGAGGTGTGGTGCCTCGGCCAGGGCGACTGACTCCGGAATCTGGAGATCACGGTTCGATCCCCCGCGCCGAGGCAGCTTAGCCCAGCACCATGTGACTCTGGGCAATAGCTTGCTTAATCTTCCTGACGGCCCCCAGCGCCTAGAGACCCTTATGCGTGATTGTTCGCGCTTTACAAATGTGGATTATTATCAGATCATATGACGAGCTTACAATACAGCACTAAAGTCATGAACAGATGGTGCCCAGGGCCTGCTTTAGAGCAGTGCAACTGGTGTGACCACACTGGGCGTTGTCCTGTGGAGGGAGGCGCTGAACTCAGGGGGGGGGGGGCGCTGTGTTTAGAAATAACATATGATTGTAGAGATGAGGGGCACTTTTGCCTGGTGGTAGTGAGAGAATCCAAGTAGACAGTCATGGGATGCCAAAAATGACTGTCACACCAGGTGCCGCCACGCCCTAATGATGCCTATGCAGTAATTACCGTGCCACTCCATACAACACCTCTCAGTAAGACCTCTGCTAGCCTCAAGCACAAAACGTAGCATTGAAGACATATAAAGCTGTGCTTCCAAACAACAGGCCCATTACACACACACACACACACACGCTCACACAGACTGCCCATGACAAGGAACACATTATAAAGCCCATCAACACTTTTGTGTGCAAATTAGCCATGTAGTTAGTAGAGTGGTGCAGTCGCAATACCACATCCTGTTCCTTCCACACTCATCCCTTACAGAATCCACGTACTTCTTTAGTTAGACTTTGCACTACCCTCATGCCCACAGCACAACACAATCAACATATCACTAGTAATGAGCTTGCTCCTAACCACATAACCCACAAATTCGGCTCGATAATAGACATCTGTTCAACCTCGGAGAACGAAATAAGAGGCAAAGTTCTTTTCACCATGATCCCCAACAAAACACACATCACAAAATCTGCACATTGTGGTCATCCAACCCAACTAATGCAAACAATCGCTATTTACTATTTTGAACTTAAAACTCATTATATACAGACACAATAATAACACATCACTATGACTCTGGCCAATGAGAAATCCCAGAACCATGCACATAGCTGTACTGTGACAGTCGTGAGAGCACAGAGAATACAAGTAAATGGCATAAATCCACTACATATGCAAATATAAAAAAGCTGTCCAAAGTTTTAGAGTTCTATATTTAGATATAATTTGAAGCATGCAATTGTGTTCCTAGATATTCCTGGTGGTCCAGGATTTTCAGCCTAATAGCATGCAGAACTTTATTATTTAAACTGAATTCTCAATTCTTGAGGAATTAAAGTGTTTTCCCAGGGATCCTTTCCCACTGCTGTCACAACTCCGGTAAAGTTTCACATTACAACCACTTCTGATAAATCCATTTAGTTGAGCTTTCATCTCTTGGGCAGATATTTCCTTTCAGCCTCGCTCTCTTTTTAGCTCTGGCATTAGCCATGACATTTAGCTTTTGCTGCATCATTCACATTTTTCATCTACACTCTACAGAAGGAGCATTGGACTCGCCCGCTTAGCTACTGGCTAACTTCACTGTGCGTGATGTCATTCTGCCCCTTCACCAGGAGAAAATCCACACAAAAAGCAACTAATGGTAATTGCAACGACTACTATTAAAATGTGTGCTTTCAGAGTCCAAATTAAACAATTTTGCTTTTAGCCATTGATTCTTTTTTTAATGCTGAGTGCTGCCCCCCAACAAAGTTTATAAAAAAAAAAAAGGACAAAATAAAACAAGCATTAGCAAAGCCAAAAAAGGAGTTAGCCAACACAGTACCTTTTACAATTGTAAAAAAGGAAAGCCAGGGAATGAAGTTGTAGGAACCTGGGGTCACCAGGCCCTAAGGGCGGTAACGTGGCGCGAGCCGGTCGGGCAACCAGAGGGCTATGTGTTAAGCAACCATACACCACACACACCTCATGGACTAGGGACACACACAATAAGTGACGCCACACCGTTTAAATTATGCAAATACTTCAAGTTTATCCAAGTATAGCTGGTCAGTTGCAGTTCAGGAAGTAACAAGGCGATACATGCATCATAATACCATCCATCAGTAAATACGTCAATCTTGGCGATATTTATGCAGTGCCTAACCTCATTCAGACACCCACGGCAGTTGGCTAAGTGCGGAGGATTATAGCGCTGTGCGCGCTAAGCGAGGCCTTTCCCTGAACAGGCCGTCTAACACAGCACGATACTCGTAATGGGTGACATCGGGTACATTAACATGGAGCCTGTAGAACTGAACGCTCCTCGTAATCGATGGCCCCTAATCCTGTGAAGCAAAGCATATAAAACCAAGCGCTACGTGCAATCATTTACCTGTGAATACATTTGAGCAGGGCATATAACACAACGCGTTATTCTTAATCAGTTGCCTGTCACTACTTCTGAGCAGAGCATATATCATAACACGCTACTCGTGATCTTCGGCATGTAAATATTTTCGAGCAGAGCATATAACATAACACGCTACTCGTGATCATCGGCATGTAAATACTTTCGAGCAGAGCATATAACATAACACGCTACTAGGGATCATCGGCATGTAAATACTTTCGAGCAGAGCATATAACATAACACGCTACTCGTGATCTTTCGGCATGTAAATACTTTCGAGCAGAGCATATAACATAGCACGCTACTCGCAGTCCCGGTCTCTCCGGCTGGGGAAGCGGAGTCGGTGGTGTGAAGCGCCACACGAGGGTAATGTCAGTCCGTACTTGGGACGGCTTCCAGCGGGGAGGGTTACCGGACTTGAGGAGCGGGTCCTTATGCTCCGGTGCAGTTCTCAGAGCACCGCGCTCAGTATCGTGAAAGGGGGGCACGGACAGGATCCCTCGGCGGGGTCTCTCCGTCGCGCAGGCAGGGTAGGGGACTCCCACGGAGGGGACAACCCGGGCCAAGAGCGGTGTGGTTCCCAGACCAGCAGGGGGAGCACCAGGGGGGATCTCGGCCTCCGGGCTTACCTCCGTCTCGGCGTCAGCAGGCGTCCGTCCTCACGACGATGGGGGAACTCGGCCCCGACCTTGCGCACCTCCTCACACGGCTGCGACGGCAGCGACGGGGCCCCGGGCTTCTCCTGGGCCTCGCGACACAGCAGGGCACTTCTCCAGGGCCTCGCGACACAGCAGGGCACTTCTACAGGCCTCCAGGCGGTGAGTGCGCTGGCTTCGTCGTCGCAGGGGGGGTCTCAAGTTAAGGATGGGGATATGGTGCTCAGCGGAGCACGCTGCCGGGGGTCCCAGACCAGGGCAGGGAGCGTGGGGGTCACAGCGCTAGTACCTGGTCGATCCCCGGTGGCTTGGCAATCGGCTTAGCATTTAGTTTGATGGGTCAGCTTGGACACGCAGTCTCAGCTCTAGCATTCAAGGCTTACAGCTCGCTCTTGTCATGCAGTCTCCGTTCTTACAGTTAGGTTTCAGTTCTCAGTGGACAGATGAAGTCTTGTGGCGTAGATGTATCTGGCGCCCTTAAGGGGTTCTGTTACAGGGGGTAGGAATGGAGAGGGCGACTAGATCCTTCCTAGTCAGGCTGGCAGAGAGTCTCTGGGTCCTCCTACTACTGGGCAAGATCAGTGGGATTCACAGGGCACCTCACTCACTTAAGAGGCAGTACCTAAATCCTGTCACTCTCAGAGGCATAAGTCCCTGGCTAGGCCCTACCGCCTACACTCCTGGTGGATTCTTCCAGCTCTGCTTCACCCCAATGGCCAACTCACCACAAAAGTTTCCCTCCCACTCTTAAGTAGCCCTAGGTCAGGTGACCTCTAGCCAAGGCGGCAAAAGTAAAACCCCACCTCCCTTCTAGAAGGTTCCAGCACATTCCAGGAGCTTCCCCACTCTACCTATGGGACAAAAAGGCGGGCTGGTGTCGCAACATTGTTGTGGGTCCCAGCCAGCTCCTGGCAGCTAGGGTGCTACTATGAAAAACGACCACCCTGCAGTAGCAGGGGTCTGTGGCAGCCATCTTGAGCGAAGTAAGCACCTGCACCTTAACATTACAAAAACGAAAAAAATGAGGGAAAAAGGGCCAAGTCCAACATAACCCCCTTCCAGCCGAAAGCCAGGGTAGACCGATCAATGCCTTGATGGTCTTCCCTGCTTGGGGCGAGAAAAGGTGGACGCAGGCCCGCAACGGCAGGAGCACCCGCAGGTTCTCCGCCGCTCTGGAACCCAATGGTTCCCTAACAAACCTCCCTGGACCAACGAAACCACCCCACTGGGGCTCCCTAGCTAGTTGTGGCCAGGACCGGCCCCTGGGCCGTCCAGATGTCTCTGGCCCGGGTGATCTCGCGGAGTGGGGGGCAGTAGCCCCAGGCCTGTAGTGCCTGTTGACCACTCCGGTCCTCCTCCTTGCAGTCCTAAACTGCCTCTGGTCCTTCCTCCTGGGGTTCACACCCTTAGGCTGACCAGCCTTTAGGGGCGAGGCTCTCCTCCCCCTAACTCTCCTTCTGGGGTTCCTCACCCTACCCTGTGAGGCACCCTCAGACCACCACTTCCTCCTCAGTCTAGGGCCTTGACCCTTCAACTGATTCCTCAACCTAGGGTCTAAACCCTAAGGCTGAGTCGGTGCCCGAGGCGAGACCTTCCTCCCACTGCACCCCCTCCCAGAGTTCCGCACCCTCCCACCTGGAAAGGTACCCCTGGAAGTCAATATTGGGGGGACACTGTTAACAGCCATCCCACCCTCCAGGTCAGGCAACCCCTGAACCTGGCATCCCAGCACAGGATCTAAACCCTGCGACTGGGCCAACCCCAGAACCTCAGGAGCGCTGGTTACAGTCGCCCTGGGTCCTCCTGACACTAGGGGCTCCCCTGCACTGGATGGCACATCGGGACAGCCTAGGCTCCCAACCTGGGGCTCCCTTGCGGAACTCTCCAGGCCCTGAGACTGCGGTTGGGGCACCTCGGGACACCTCCCCGTCTCACGCCTTCCTATAGATAGGTCGTGAGGCCCTACAACCCTCTCTCCCTGGGACCTAGCTGGGCTATCTGCCACTTCTCCCACCTCGCTGGGTTGGGAGCTCCCTGCACCACCCCCTTCAGGTTCACACCCCAATGCCTCCTCAGACACCCTGGTGATGTCATCCTGGGGTAAATAAAATTCTAGCTCCTGTGGAGCTTCCGGTATGCTGCCACCAGTGTCCTCACTGGACACACTCATCTGGAGGGCACGCAGCTCCAACTCCTTCATCCGAAGCTCGTGCGCCATCCTCCTCTCCTCCATTGCCCATTTCTTATTCTCTCTTTCCTGTTCCAGTTTGGCTAGTTCCCATCTTAATTGCCTCTCTTCCCTTCTGTCCTCATACTCCTTTGGAGACGCGCTCCTACTAGACCCTGTCCTACTACTGGCCCCAGAACGTCTCCCTGGGGGCACATTTTCAGACTCCTCTATGTTTACGATGTCTAGGACTTCTTGGGCGCTCTCCTCCTGAGGTGCATCTGGCGCCCCCTGTCCCTCATCCCCTCTCCCTTCTGGGTGGGCTTCTACCCATGCCCTAATGGCGGTACGGAGTTCCGGCGCTTTGGCCCTCCGCATCCCAGGCACCCCCAACTCCTGCGCGAACTCCCTCAGTTGCTTCACTGTGTACCCCTCGAGGTCAGCTAACCGGGATTCCATTCTGGCAGGTGGGGACCTAGACTCTAAGGAGAAAATTCCTAGGGTTTAGGCAACAGTTAGTGGCTAACCAAGTTTCTTGCACTCTCTACCTGGACAGTGGAACTAATGATCCAGCAACAATGGTTTCTGAGCTGTGGAACAAAAAAATATAGGATAGGCGTTTAATTGTGGCGCCCTTCGCCTCACGGAAGGGTGCTGTATGGTCACAAGTCCCAAGGATCCCACCGCTGGCCAACAATGTAGGAACCTGGGGTCACCAGGCCCTAAGGGCGGTAACGTGGCGCGAGCCGGTCGGGCAACCAGAGGGCTATGTGTTAAGCAACCATACACCACACACTCCTCATGGACTAGGGACACACACAATAAGTGACGCCACACCGTTTAAATTATGCAAATACTTCAAGTTTATCCAAGTATAGCTGGTCAGTTGCAGTTCAGGAAGTAACAAGGCGATACATGCATCATAATACCATCCATCAGTAAATACGGCAATCTTGGCGATATTTATGCAGTGCCTAACCTCATTCAGACACCCACGGCAGTTGGCTAAGTGCGGATGATTATAGCGCTGTGCGCGCTAAGCGAGGCCTTTCCCTGAACAGGCCGTCTAACACAGCACGATACTCGTAATGGGTGACATCGGGTACATTAACATGGAGCCTGTAGAACTGAACGCTCCTCGTAATCGATGGCCCCTAATCCTGTGAAGCAAAGCATATAAAACCAAGCGCTACGCGCAATCATTTACCTGTGAATACATTTGAGCAGGGCATATAACACAACGCGTTATTCTTAATCAGTTGCCTGTCACTACTTCTGAGCAGAGCATATATCATAACACGCTATTCGTGATCTACGGCATGTAAATATTTTCGAGCAGAGCATATAACATAACACGCTACTCGTGATCATCGGCATGTAAATACTTTCGAGCAGAGCATATAACATAACACGCTACTAGGGATCATCGGCAAGTAAATACTTTCGAGCAGAGCATATAACATAACACGCTACTCGTGATCTTTCGGCATGTAAATACTTTCGAGCAGAGCATATAACATAGCACGCTACTCGCAGTCCCGGTCTCTCCGGCTGGGGAAGCGGAGTCGGTGGTGTGAAGCGCCACACGAGGGTAATGTCAGTCCGTACTTGGGACGGCTTCCAGCGGGGAGGGTTACCGGACTTGAGGAGCGGGTCCTTATGCTCCAGTGCAGTTCTCAGAGCACCGCGCTCAGTATCGTGAAAGGGGGGCACGGACAGGATCCCTCGGCGGGGTCTCTCCGTCGCGCAGGCAGGGTAGGGGACTCCCACGGAGGGGACAACCCGGGCCAAGTGCGGTGTGGTTCCCAGACCAGCAGGGGGCGCACCAGGGGGGATCTCGGCCTCCGGGCTTACCTCCGTCTCGGCGTCAGCAGGCGTCCGTCCTCACGACGATGGGGGAACTCGGCCCCGACCTTGCGCACCTCCTCACACGGCTGCGACGGCAGCGACGGGGCCCCGGGCTTCTACTGGGCCTCGCGACACAGCAGGGCTCTTCTCCAGGGCCTCGCGACACAGCAGGGCACTTCTCCAGGCCGCGGCGGTGAGTGCGCTGGCTTCGTCGTCGCAGGGGGGGGCTCAAGTTAAGGATGGGGATATGGTGCTCAGCACGCTGCCGGGGGTCCCAGACCAGGGCAGGGAGCGCGGGGGTCACAGCGCTAGTACCTGGTCGATCCCCGGTGGCTTGGCAATCGGCTTAGCATTTAGTTTGATGGGTCAGCTTGGACACGCAGTCTCAGCTCTAGCATTCAAGGCTTACAGCTCGCTCTTGTCATGCAGTCTCAGTTCTTACAGTTAGGTTTCAGTTCTCAGTGGACAGATGAAGTCTTGTGGCGCAGATGTATCTGGCGCCCTTAAGGGGTTCTGTTACAGGGGGTAGGAATGGAGAGGGCGACTAGATCCTTCCTAGTCAGGCTGGCAGAGAGTCTCTGGGTCCTCCTACTACTGGGCAAGATCAGTGGGATTCACAGGGCACCTCACTCACTTAAGAGGCAGTACCTAAATCCTGTCACTCTCAGAGGCATAAGTCCCTGGCTAGGCCCTACCGCCTACACTCCTGGTGGATTCTTCCAGCTCTGCTTCACCCCAATGGCCAACTCACCACAAAAGTTTCCCTCCCACTCTTAAGTAGCCCTAGGTCAGGTGACCTCTAGCCAAGGCGGCAAAAGTAAAACCCCACCTCCCTTCTAGAAGGTTCCAGCACATTCCAGGAGCTTCCCCACTCTACCTATGGGACAAAAAGGCGGGCTGGTGTCGCAACATTGTTGTGGGTCCCAGCCAGCTCCTGGCAGCTATGGTGCTACTATGAAAAACGACCACCCTGCAGTAGCAGGGGTCTGTGGCAGCCATCTTGAGCGAAGTAAGCACCTGCACCTTAACATTACAAAAACGAAAAAAATGAGGGAAAAAGGGCCAAGTCCAACAGAAGTTATGCCCAACAGGTCTCCTAATGCAGACGTCACTTGAGTGTCTTTCCGAGTATTATTTGTGTACTCAGGGATCAGTCATATTCAGCATACAGAGACACATTCACATGGAAGATGTTTTTCTGCTGGAGGGGGGTAACGACGGGTTCCTTCAGTCCTGGTCCTTTGAGGGAGAGAGCAGCAAACACACCAGAGAAAGTGTGGTAGTGAATCTGAAACTGCCCTCTTCACCCACAACACTCAATTCCCGAAATCACATTTTCCTTGCACCCACGGTGAACGCCTCATTTTTATTTACATACAGTGATTCCCTTGAGAACAGTGCCTCTGCAAAATTAAATTCACCATTTTTTTTTTTTAAATCTCCGTATTGAGTTTCAGAGTAAAACAAAAGACAGCATACATTCCGCCTCGCAGGGCGCATTAACCAAATAAACATAAGCATCAGGCCTGCGTAAAATGCATGTGATTTATATTACAGATCAAGACATCCACCTTCAGTTAAACCACAGTTTTGCATCTATCCCTACAAATTCAACGATCAGGGCAGCACATGATTTACAGTTCAGGGTAAGGTAACTTCACTCATGCTATGAGTCAGCAGATACTGCCTTAGCGGCTCCCAAATATCCTTAGGACTAGATGTAGCAGGCAGTTCCTCAGCGTACAATGTAAGAGTTTCTTTACAGTATATTAAATCTCTAATCCAATCCTTGATTTGAGGACTTAGTCTACTCTCCTAGGTCATAGCTACTCGTCTTTGGCCAGTAAAAGAGCAATTCGGACATATCTGCCTGTCACCCCTTTTAATTGTGGTGTGTAACAAAGCAGACATGGGACCGGTGTACATTGAAGCGTGGTGCCCGTCATTTTGTGTATATGACTAAGTACCTCTTTCCAATATGTAAAGACTGCTGCACAGTTCCACGCAAGGTAACAAAAGTCTGCTTCATCCTGCCCGCACCTCCTACATTGTGCCGAATCGCAAAGTCCCATGTTGTGCAGTTTGAGGGGAGTATGATACACTTGATGAATTAACTTAAAATGAATAATGCGTAAGTTTCCATTGGGCGAGAGTCTCCCAGTTAGAGTGCATATTTGTTCCCATTCATTCACCGTTATTGGGACCTCTATCAAGGAGTTCCAGCGCTCAAGACTTTGATCTACCACCGTCAGTGTTTCCTCTGGAACCGCTTTATATAGCCTAGTGATTTGTTTCTTTTTAGTGGGACCTACAATCAATAGCTGCAAAGAAAGGAGAGTCGGTGGTTTTACAGGGAATAATGTATAGTGACTTCTCAAGGCACGCTTTAGGCGATATGTAGTGTACAAAAAGAGTGGTGTGAGATTAATGATAAAATCTAAATCAGTGTTGTTCATGTATGTACCATCTGGGTATAGATCTCGCATGTGTGTGAGTCCTACATCCTTCAAAGCTTTAATTGGGCCAACCTCCTGTGTTACAGATAGTGCTGCATGTCCAGGCAACAGAATCGCCGGCGCATAAAGAGGAAGCTTGCCGGCCATCCGACCAATGGCCTGCCACGCCTCCACCGTTACGTCTATCTTTTGTTTAGGTGTTCCCCTATTAACATGTGTGATTATTCCTGACAATGGTATGGGATGCGCATCGCCGTCTTCCACTGCTATGTGCGGGGTGAAGTCATGTGGTTTGAACCAATAATAGGCGTATTGAGCCTGCGCACATAAATAATAAAGATACAAATCTGGCGCCCCAAATCTCCCTCTTGCATATGTGAGCGTCAATGTGGCCCAGCTGATTCTAGCCTGTTTGCCTGCCCACAAGAGTTTTAAAAGTTGTGTTTTAACCATGGCAAAAAAGTGTCTGGTTAGTCGAATCGGAATGTTACAGAAGAGATACAAAAAGCGGGGTAGAACGACCATTTTGATCACCGCAACCCGGTCTTCCAAAGATAAATCCACTTTTCTACCTGCATTTCCAAAGGATTGAATGCTCTACCGTAGTTTTCTTTAAAAACTATCTCTGGATCCGGGTGCACCCAAATACCCAAATATTTATCAGGCTCAGTTGTCCAAACCAAAGGATATTCTAAGGGGGGAGGTCGAGTGCGTAACGGTAACGGAATTACCACAGACCTTTCCCAGTTAATTGTGAGGCCGGAAAAGCGACTAAATCTAATATATTCTCGCAGCACCGACGAAAGGTGGGTCTGTGGATCCCGTATGAAAAGAACCATATCGTCTGCGTACATAGAAATTCCGACCGGCCTATGATTGAAGTTAAGCGCTGTCTGTCTGTGACGTTGGCGTATTATACAGGCTAGCGGTGCCAGCATTATGGCGAACAAGAGAGGTGATAACGGGCATCCTTGCCTGGTGCCCCGGTCTACTTGGAGGGGTTCGAAGGTGAGACCACCCACTCTGACTCTCGCTGATGTATCAGTGTAGAGTATTTGCAATCAGCATAGTAAAACACTGGAAAATCCTATTCTCCTCAGGATATGGAACATATAGCCCCATTCAATGGAGTCAAATGCCTTTGCGGCATCAAGCATGACCGCCGCCGCCTGGAGATCAGGATTTAAAATATGATACATGGCAAATATTGTGCGGAGGTTATTGGATGTGGAGCGCCGCGGCACGAAGTCGGACTGGTCAGGCAAAACCATAACGGGAAGTAATGGTTGCAGTCTGGTGGCCAATATCTTTGCCAATATTTTTGCGTCCAGTTTAATTAATGACAAAGGGCGGTACGATTCACACAATGTAGGATCCTTATCCTTCTTGAGGAGAGTGATGATGAGAGCCTGTCTAACAGATGGTGGTAGGGTCCCAGAATCATGAGCGTCTGCATAAACCTCTAATAAGTAAGGGGCAATGAGGTCTGCATATTGTTTATAAAATTCAGAAGTGAGCCTGTCAGGGCCAGCGGCCTTATTATTAGGTAAAGACAAAATTGCCTCCTTGATATCAGACTCCACTATTGTTGAAACATTTTTTATTGTTTTCCAACTCAACAAGGCAACAATCATCTCACCATCCCCACCCGTCCAGGAAGTACCACACAGGTATCAGCAGCCCCGACTCTCCTGAAGACGGCTCAACCTTCCCACCCGGTCCCCTACCCCCCCTCCCCCACCCCCTGTCAATGTGCCCCCGTCCCCTACCCCTTTCCCTCTTTCGACGTGCCCCCCCTCCCTAGACAATAAGATACAGGAGCCCAGCCTCTCCCTAAACAAACAGAACCTTCCAGCTTGCCCAGCCAAAGGTGCAGGCGGCCAGAGCCCACCGCCTCGCCTCTTCTACTCCCCGCTCCCCACTACCTCCTGCCCGTCAGACCCGCTCTCCTCGGCCCCAGCCTCGGACATCAACCCCTGAAGTTCTACCACCAACGCTTCCCATGCCCGGGCCGTCGCCAGCGCCTTTTCGTCATCTCTCCGGAGGGCCAGTTGCACCCGGAGCGTGCCCTCAGCCCCCGCCCAACGCGCCAACGCCGATCTCCAGCGCAGGAAGTTAGGTCCCCCCCGGGATTTCCAGTGCAGAGTCAGTTCCCTCTTGGCCATTATCAACCCCAGATCATAAAATTTGCTAGTAACCTTCGTGCGGCGAGTGTGGGGGAACCAAAGCAACAAACAGGTCCCCATATCCGGGGCAATGGAGCGATCAGTTACCTGGTTCAAACAATCCACCACTGCTTCCCAGTAGTCGCCCAACTGCGTACAGGACCAAAACATGTGCCGAAAGTCCGCACCGTCTACCCCGCACCGTGGACACTGAGAGTGCGCTCCCCCGAAATATCGCAGTATCTTGGCCGGCGTCAGGTATGCCCTGTGTAACGTAAAAAACTGGACTAACTGAAACCGGGCATTCCTCGTTCCCCTCCAGGCCCTCCGCACCAGCGTGGACCACGTGGACTCGGGGATCTCTTTTCCAAGGTCCGCTTCCCACTTTTCCCTCAGAGCGCCCAGGGGGAGGAGTCTCTCCGTCGACAGCCGGCGATAGAGGCAAGTGATGGCCTTAGTCGTCCCCGCCGCCATCACTACATATTGGCAACCCGCGGCAGTCGGCGGTTCCGAAAGCCCCATGTTCCAATGCCTCTGGAGGCTCGCCACCAGGGCCGCATGAAGCAGGAAGTCTCCCCGCAGGAGCCCATAAGAGTCCTGTAAGTCCTGGAAAGGCAACAGTACTCCCTCTCTAAATAAGTCCCCCACCATCTGTACCCCCAGTTCCTCCCAGACCGCTAACCCCGACCAATCTCCCCCATGCGGGAACACCGTACACATCCCCAGGGGGATCTCCGGGGCATAGGGGTGGACTATGGCGGCCCTCCTCTGGCATCTGTTCCAGCATAACCGGAGGGTACGTTCCTCCAATGTGAGCTGGGCGAGGTCTAATCTCTGGTGGAGGACTATAAAGGCCAGCACATGTCGCGGTATTAGTCTGCCCTGAGGGCCCTCCGGGCCCCTGTACTCCCTGGCCACCGCCTGTGTAAGCCATTGGAGCTGGGCCGCCAAATAGTACCACTCAAAATCCGGTGCCGCCAAGCCCCCCTCTGCCCTTGGCCGCCGCAAGGTGGTCAGCGCCACTCGACGCCTTCCCGAGCCCCAAATGAAGCCCATGGATAATACCCGCAGCCTCGCGAAAAACGACGCCGGGATCCATATAGGAAGGGTGCGAAAATAGTAAAGAAGCCGTGGCAGCGCCACCATTTTCAGCAGCGCCACCCTCCCAGCACACGAGAGTGGGAGCGTACTCCAAAACCCCATGCTACCCCGTAAGCCTCGAAGTGCCCTGCCAACATTCCCCTCCAGCAAATCAGTCTGGGTATGATAAATGTTAACCCCCAGATAACGGAGGCAGCTGCTTTCCCATCGGATATGCCCCAACGCCCGCGGGGGCCGTCCCCCCTGCGACAACGGGAACAAGCACGTCTTACCCCAGTTGACCTTAAGCCCAGACAGCCGACCAAACTCCTCCAAGAGGGTAACCGCTCCGTCCAGCGCACTCTCCACATCCGCCAAGAACATCAGCAGATCATCTGCATATAGGGAGATATAGTGTGTATCCTCCCGCAGGGAAACTCCCACATAAGCACCCCCTCGTCGGGCATGAGCCGCCAACGGTTCGACGGCCAGGGCAAACAACAGGGGGGAGAGGGAACACCCCTGCCTCGTCCCCCTCCGTACACGGTAGGAGGCCGATATGGTAGCCCCCCGTCTTCACTCGGGCCGTAGCATCGCTATAAAGCAACGTGGTTCAGCGTACGAAGTCCTCCCCCAAGCCGAACTCCCGCAGCACTCGGTATAAGTAAGGCCATTCCACACTATCGAAGGCCTTTTCTATGTCGACCGACAGCGTGCAGGCCTCCGGGAAAACTTCCCGGTCCATTTCCATCACTCGCAACAACCGTCGCACAGAAGTGGCCGTGCTGCGCCGAGGAATAAAGCCCGCCTGATCCGGGTGGATTAAGGCGGTCATATGACTCAAAAGGCGCGACGCCAGTATCTTACTCAATATTTTATAGTACACCGTCAGCATGGAGAGCGGCCGATACGCCGTACGCGCGTCGGCCTCCCCTCCAGGCTTTAATAAGGGTATCACAATCGCCTCTCGGGCAGAGGCGGGCAAGCACCCACGCTGCCAGGCCTCGCTGTATAGGACCTGCAGCTGCGGCGCTAACAGATCCGGGAACGCCGCAAAGAACTCGACAGGCAACCCATCCGCCCCCGGGGTTTTCCGACGGGCCATGTGCCTAATCGCCGCACGAATCTTGCCCAGCGATATGGCACCCCCGAGATCTTTCCCAATCTCCGGGTCCAGTCGAGGAAGGCGGGCCTCCAGTAAGAAGCCCGCTAGGCCTTCAGGCTCCCCCTCCATAGTGCTATCGTACAGCCCAGCATAATATCTGGCAAACCGCTGATTTATCCCCATCTGGGAATAAACCGGGGCACCCCCCGCTTCAACCAGGGAAAGTATCGGTTCCCCCCGGGCCGTCGGGTTCGCCAACCACGCCAGAAGGGATCCCACCTTATCCCGTTCCGCGTGCGCTCGCATTAAGTAGCTTTTATGGTCAAAACAGCGGAGCTTCTCCACCTGCACCGCCACACCCTCACGTGCCTCGGCAACAGCAGCCAACTCACCGTTTCCCGCCTGATGCGCCCGTTCGGCCGCCCGCAGCAGGGCCTCCGCCCCATCAACCTCCTTCAATAAAGTCTTCCGCACTCCGGCTGTGGACGATATACAAACCCCCCGAACAACCGCCTTAAACGCGTCCCATTCCGTCGCCCGGCTTACCGTCGTACCCGAGTTCCGCTCAAAATATTGTTTTATGCAGTCACTAACCTCATCCCGGAAGACCGGGTCCTCCAGAAGCAGGGGGTTCAGACGCCACGTGGGAATAACTTGCCGCTGCCTGGACCACTGCAGCACCCCCATACAGGGGTTATGGTCCGAGAGAGTTTTAGCTAGATATTCACTATGCCACATCAGCGATTGGACGTCCGGGGAACACAGTATACCATCCAATCGGACATACAGCTCATGAGGGGCAGAATAGAAGGAGTAATCCCTGTCCAGCTGGTGATGAGTACACCAAGTGTCTACCAGACCCCAAGTAGCCTGCCAGCTACGTCGGCTATTGGCCACCCGACGCACCACCGACTGCGCCAGGGGTGGGTGGGACCTATCCAGCTCCACATCAGTCACTGAGTTAAAATCCCCCCCCACCACCACCGGCCCCGTCAGATACACCACCAACTGTCCCAACAGCCTGGAGAAGAACACGGCCTGGTCCATATTAGGGGCATATACACTGCACATGCTCAAGTCCCTCCCGTCCAGCCGCCCCTGCACTGCCACAAACCTGCCCTCTGGGTCTACCAACGTCATCAAGGGTTGAAAAGGGACACCTGCTCTCACCCAGATCAGAGCCCCCCGGGCAAACCTCGAGAAGGTTGTATAGTACAATTGACCCCGCCAGCGCCTCTGCAATGCCTTCCCCTCCTCTCTGTCTAAGTGGGTCTCTTGAAGGAAGGCTACCTGAACCCCTCTCCGCACTAAGTAGGCGTGGACTTTATGTCTCTTCACCATAGAGGTGAGCCCCCTCACGTTCCAAGTCATAATTCTCAATTCAGGGGGGGTCCCCATCCCATCGCCGAACTAACCATCCCTTCCCACCCCTCCAAGGCACACTGACAACCCCCTGAAACCCCAGAACACCCCAACTCCCCGATTCCCCACCCTTCCCCAGAACAGGTTCTAAACCACAGTCACCCATCCAAATACTACCCCAAACAGAAACCAAACACTCTGGTAGCCACCAGAGTCTCACTATGTCCGTGAGGTTGAGGTGGTGGCTCTACGCCTGACGGGCTTGACAGCAGTCCTCCCCAGAGCATCCACGCCCAGATTCCACCAATCCTCCCCCAGCGTTCCACTCCCTGCAGGCTCCCCCGCTCCTACCTCCAGGACCCCTCAATAATCTCCATCCGTGGGCCCCATCAGGCACCGGTCCCTCCCCGAGCCCCACCAAACCCGGCCCGGCCTCCCTCTCCCCATGTACCCGGTCCTCCCTGCCCATGTCCCTCAGTTCATGGCCCGAGCAGTCCCCAAACCTTCAAGCGTCCAACAGTTCATCTGCCATCCCAGGGGTAACATCCGGCAGCTCCTCCGCCTCGTCGACAGCACCGTCCGAGTGGGAGTCCTCTGTGCCCTTCCTGGAGCCCGAATTCTCGCTGGGCTGGGAGGCCGTGGCCCCGGAAATCACAGAGACCGCCCGCAGTGCAGCTCGCCTCTCCAGAGCCGTCTGGGACGCATCCGGCGATCGGGCCCCCGCTGCCCTCACCTTGTTGCGTCTGTTACGACGGGCCTTCGCCGGGGTACCCTGCGGCCCCTCCCCAGCAGCATGCGCCGCCGCTCGGGTCCGGGCCGACTCCAGCCAACTCCAGGCTGCCTCGGGGTCAGTGAAGAAGGAAGTCGCCCCATCCAGCACAACTCGGAGGCGGGCCGGGAACAACAAAGAGTACTGCAGCCCCTCTTCCCGCAGCGCCCTCTTCACCGCCTGGAATGAGGAACGTCTGCGTTGGACCTCCATGGGGTAATCCGGGTAAATAGAAACCCGAGCGTTCTCCACCTGGTAGGGTCCCGAAGTTCTGGCCCTCTGAAGGATGATATCCCGGTCCTTGTAGTGCAGCAGGCGGGCCACCCCTGGCCGGGGCGGGCGGCTCGGGTCCGGGGGACGGGCCGGAACCCTATGCGCCCTCTCCAAGGTGAAAAACCGCATAAGTCCCTCGGGCGCCACCACCTCTTGTAGCCAGGTCTCCAGATAGGTTAGCATATCTCCCCCTTCAATCTTTTCAGGCAGCCCGACTACGCGAATGTTATTGCGGCGATTGCGCCCTTCAGCATCCTCGGCCCTCTTTTCCAGAATCACCACCCGCCGTAGGAGATCCGCTGTCTGACCCTCCAATACCTTCTGTGCTGGCTCTACCAGGTCCATCCTGTCCTCCGAGGTCTTGACCCTGTCCACCAGCTTCCTGTGGTCCGCCCGGAGCAGCCCCAGATCCGAGGACACCTGAGCGATATCAGTTTGCAGCACAGTTTTCGTGTCCGCTATGGCCTGCAGGATTTGGTCGAGCTGTCGCTGCTGCAGGCCCGCCGCAGAGTCGGCGCTGGTTCCGCCCATTCGGCCACCGGTAGAGTCTCCCGCCGACTCCACTGGGTTCCCCCCCAGCTTGAGTCGCGGCTTGCCCATTCTTCCAGCCAGGCAGCCCGTCAGGGAGGCCCTCCCCAATCGGCCTCCAGGCCCGCTCACCAAATCTGCGGTAAATGCGCCCCCTCGCTGGCTTCAGGGACCTGCTCCCCCTTGCCTCCGGACAACAAGGGCTCCGGCGCACTCCTGCCTCTCACTGGGTGCCCCGACGGGAGCGGCCCCCATCACTCTCCAAAGCCGTCATCGCCGCTGTGGCAGGGAGCACCGTCCGACCCCCACCGCTGTCCTCCGGGGAACTCTGGGGCTGTCCCACCAAGGCGGGCACCATCCAACAGCCAGGCCCTCGAGCCCGCTACCTGTGGCCAGCCAAGCCACCACCTTCGAGGTGTTCGCAGCGCCGGTCACCCACCTCGCTTGTCCACCAAACACACTGGGTCCACTGCCTCCACTCCAGCTCCAGGCCCTCCGCTCCCGGCACAAGCCCAGCACCGTCCGCCGTGTCGCCGCCTCTCCGCAGTGCGGCCACCGCCGCTAGCTCAGGGTGTGGCGGGGTTCCCAATCCCGGACCCCTCACAGAAGGCGGATTCTGCAGCGCTCCACCGGTCGCTAGGGCAAGACCGGCACTTCCGGCGCCCGCAGCCGATTCAGCCGCACTTCCGGCCAGCTCCTCAGACACTGTGGGCCGCTGCCGCCCGTCCCTTTACAGGCCGCCTAACATGGCCGACGGCCGCCCGCCTCCGCCGTGTCACCGGCACCGCGCCAGCCCTCTGCGCCGCGCTCCACACCGCCCGACTGCTCCAGGGGTCCCGAGTTGGCAGGGGAAGCCCTCCGGGAGCTTCAGATCGCCGGGGGGACTCTCGTTGCAGGATTATTGGCTGGGCTGGATGCGGAGCTCGTCGCTCACGCGTCCATGCCCGTCGGCTGCCAAGCCACGCCCCCATCAGACTCCACTATAGGCTGACTAAGGTACTCACGATGGCCGTCTGCTAGCCACACACAAGCGACATCCTCAAGATATTCAGACAGGGCAGCTTCGTCACACGGGCCAAGCTTAGCGTACAGGTCTCTGTAAAAGACCCTGAACTGCTCCACTATTTCTTGAGGCCTATAGTGTTCCACCCCTCTCCCGTCCAGTATCTTACTAATATGATGGTGTTTAGCTCTGATTCGTAGTGTCTCAGTTAGCCTCTTACCGGGGCGTCCGGTCTCTCCGTAAGCTCTGGCCACGTGACGCCGCGACTTGTATCGTATCTCAGAGTCCGCTAGCTCATCATACTCTTTTAATAAAATCTGAAGTCTGTCGAGGGGAGTTGCTGCCGGGTCTGTGATGTATTGTGTTTCTAGCTTCCTCAATTGTTTTTCAAGCTTTGTTAGTTGACCTCTGATATCTCTCAAGATACCCGAAGTCGTGCTAATACAGACCCCACGGATCGTGACCTTAAATGCCTCCCACAAGACAGCCGGGCTGTCCACTGTTCCCACATTTAATTCGAAATACTGTATTATTGTCTGTCTTATAGTGTCTTCATACACAGGATCAAGTAAGGACTCAGCTCTAAATCTCCAGGTGAAAGGAAAGTGCATGTTAGTTGGTATTTGGATTTCCAGCAATGTTGATTATGATCTGAAAGTTATGCACATTTGTTACTCATCCATTAGCTTCTTCATTTAATAACCAATAGTCTAATCTTGACCAGCTATTATACACTGGAGTTATATGCGTTCCCACCTTGTCAGAAGCATTGCGTTGCCGCCACGCATCGACCAGACCCAGCTCCGACATAGCATCACGATTAAATTCACAATTGCAACACCCAAATGCCTGGCATAAAGGAAACGTGATGTGCCATAACACAGGCTTATCAGCATAGCCTCGGGTAGGGGCCAGCCTGTGCATGCGGCGTGAAATTGTCAATACAGAATAGATCTCGATGCAGAATAAAATCTCAGTGTCAGGTGTGAGTCACTTTCTGCTGCAAAATGGGAACGTCGATTTGCATCAGTAGTGGGAGCACCGGCAGACTGTCTCCAAGGACACTTTTAAACAAAAATAAAACAAAATAACCAACCCAACAAAGTCACATTCAAAATAAAACAAGCATTTGCAATGCAATAGGACTCGCATTTACACAAGACCTACTGCATTGCAAACGGGATTGGCGGCAGGTGAGAAGGCACGGACTGCGGGGGGGTAGCCAACGGGAAGAAAATAGTGCTCACATTCTAAATAAAACATACTGTGCAACACTTGAAGTAAAGGGGCCCAGTAGCCATGGAAGGATACAAATGACGACATGGCCGTCATAAGGAGGGACTAACAAGCCTAAAACCAATCGGAAGGCAGCATTTAGGAACTAAGCCAATGAAAAAGATGGCCGGAGAGTGGGCAGAGCTTCCACTCCATACTGAATACTGCATGCCTCACAAAGCGAGCAGTGCATGTGCGCTGCCGCTATAGGCTCGACCTAAAAATGGGGAGCCAAAACTCTACCCTCATAGGTTAATTCATAACCAAGATAAAGGACAGCAAGAAACGCAATGTGTGGCTGTGCAAAATTGTACTTGTAACTAAGTCCAGCGAATTGCGTAATAATTAGCCCTGGGCGTAGTTCACAGAGTTTTGCTACGCGGAACTCCGCAAAGATACAAAAAACTCAGCGAAGTTCTGCGAGTGACGGAGTGCAGTGCGAACTGCAGTTTGCGCTGGTATTTCTGCCGCTTGGGTAGAAATTCTCCTCGAGCAGCAGCTTGCGCTCGCAAACTTACTATTCGCGAAGTGAAGTTTTCTGAAGTCCGCGAGCTCCGCGAAGTGCAGAAAACTCCGCAAATTCTGCGAAAGGAGCGAAGTTCACTGCCAAGGCCTAGTAATAATGTGATCCCCTCTCTCCAAATTCGGATTCAATTAATCACCAGTAAGGTAGAGGTAATCGACATACAACAAAGCGTCAGACTCAATGTCTTCTAAAAGGTACGCAATATGTGCCTCAAAAACACCAGGGCTGTTCTTATATCCGATGGGTAAACAAGTGTATAGTCTCTGAGAACCGAGGATGATAAATGTGGACCAATCATGGCTATCTGAAGCAAAGTTGTGACTAAACTATCTACGTGAATTCCATAGTGCTACAGCCATGCCACATGGGATATCCTACAAGCAGTCATGATAGTGCAACACTCTTATGATACAGAACAACTGCTATTGGGCAGAGAGGCTTTGCACATGTTTTATTCTGTGGAGGCAAGAAGCAGTTTAGATGAAAGAATGCAGAAATGTAGAAAATTATATCTAGTGTAAGTTATTGATATTGTGATGAAAGCAGGACTGGTCAACAGCAAGGATTTTGTACTCAGTAAACTCAAATATAATTGGATTTTTCAGTGTAAGTCCAGTACTATTGTTCTAAACAACACAAATGATTGACATGGAATCCTATAGGAAACTCAACTGGCTCCCTGTACAGCTGGCATTCTCATCTGACCCAGTTGCCTATGCCATTTTTATGCTTGATTTCTCCGTTTTTGTTCACATTCTCATTTATTACCTACACTGTACGGTTAAGTTTTGTATATTAGTTGCCCTTCTGGTACTGATCATGTATCTGGTACTATAGGAATTAGGTTGTACTACAATTTGTCCTTGAGAACTGATCTCCTATCCTACAGCCAGCACACTATAGGATAAATTATGGTTACACAGTGCTCAGTTGTTTATTGGAACTGATTTTTTACGTTCATGATTGAGTAATATTTTGCCTGCGTATCAATGATTATCACTTGCTCACTAATAACTAGTCCTTCATTTTTATTAAGTTCAGTGTTTTATTATTATATCATATTTTGTGCATTGCCTGATGTTATATGAATTGCATTTTTTGGGGTACATGTTTCTGTAGTATCTATTTCAGTGCACCCAGCATTGCTAGAATAGCTTCAATTCAATTGTTCAATTCTGGTTTAATTCCCTCTTAATTGGCCAGATATTACAATTTCCTACACGTCCTTCAGCTTGCGGGATGTCCAGACTATTAGTTAACTCTGTCCAGGTCTACAAGTGGTCTGGCAGTCTCACTCGCCCAAAGCATTCTCTGTGACATTCTCATGCCCTACGTATGCCCAAATGTTTTTTCTCTTGACCACAGATAGGTGTGGTCTAGATGTTTCATGCATATGCAGCCACTTCTGCATCATTCAGCTTTGCACACACTCCACATGCAAGCTTTTTTCTAACCTCATAAACACTGCTAATGTGATTATTGTATGGAGCAGACATAATTCATTTCTGGGCTGATTTATTCCTACTACAAATGGTGGTACTCTTCATATGGACTCACCAAGTGACACTCACTTAGTGACAGTTGGTCTTTGCCCATTCTATTTTAAAGGTGGCACAAATTCCTTTGAATTTGTTCAGTTATTGCATTTTTTGTGATTTTAGATTAAATTATTTCATGTGTTGCCATGTAATACTATTATTAGAGGTAAGAAGTCACCTTCTTTTGATAATTAATTGCTATTGGTCACAAGTTGTCTGGACTACTGCAATGCTCTGTTGATTTCTGCCAAGGAATCTTCCCTAAACAGACTGCTAGTAGTCCAGAACATGGCAGGTCGATTTGTGACCAATGCCCCTCCCAGAACAGCTTCACATTCCCTCCTCCGTAAATTGCACTGGCTCCCCATTCGAAAAAGGATTAAATTCAAGATCTGCTGTATGGTCTATAAAGCCCTTAGCAACTTGGGACCTGGGTACATCACAGATAAACTTACCTGATACAACCCTTCCAGGACCCTCCGCTCCGGGTCCAAAGAGCTTCTTCTTATGCCTCGCATAAAACAAACTCGGTTGATAGGAGCATCCTTCTCTTATGTAGCCCCATCTCTCTGGAACCAGCTGCCCATCCACCTCCATCTCTCCACCAACTATACTTCCTTAAGAAAGCAGTTAAAACCGTACTGTTCTGATCACTGGGTATTGGTGTCTAGGGTCGTCATAGCGCGGAGATACCCCAGTTGGGGTGATTCATGCGCTCTATAAATGACATAAATAAAAAATAAATAAATATTACTCTCTCCACGGACCAATTGCTAATCTCCATTTATACTTTGTTTAGAAGTCCCTACCGATTGACACCTGAGTAGTTGCTCCATTTTTTAAATAGGCACTGATTTGCTCTCCTTTTCACAATTTTCGACATTTTCATTATTCATTATGCAGACTCACCCCCTTCTTAGGATAAATCTCGCAACTGCTTGGGTGAGTAACAACTTGATTCCCTTTTTTCAGTCTTTTTTCTACCCTTGCCTTACCTGCTGCCAGAGGCAGTTGGTGTCATGCTGTGGTAAATAATTTAATTACCGGAACTTAATTTGATACAGAAAAATAATAAAAATAGCTCAGTAAAATAAGAGGCAAAATCCGTGGTATTAGAGGTTCGGAATGGGCTTTATTCCAATGGACGATTCGAATCGTGGACTCCAAGTTCCATCACCACGGAGGTTCAGGAAGTGAAGACCTTACTTTATTGATAAGTAATCACTTTTATACAATAGGCATTACAGTGAAGCAAATGCAGGAGGCGTAACAATTGATAGTAAAGATAAAACATACATGCGTAGCAAAAGTGGGCGTAACTGGGTGTAACTAAAGAACGTCATCAGGTATGATGTCATAATAGGGTGGTTCCATGAAAGAATTTCGCAATGTCAGCAGAAATACTTGGCAGAAATGCGCGCGCAGCAGCATGACGTATGATTGACGTGTAACTAGGGGGTGAAGGGGACTTGACATTTAGCTCTACATGTGGCGACAGAAGTCTGGAGGGTCAAGTCAACCTAATCCCAAATCATATCTAACATCCTATGTTTAAAGAACTATGTTATCCAAAAGAGAGGTCTCTTAGAGTAGAATCTTATTCTATACTGACTGTGAGTGCGTGTACAAGCGTCTAAGTGTCTACACTAGATGCGAGGGCAGAAATCTTCCATAGTAATAGGGCTATGAATTACTTGCACAAAGACAGAGAAGCCGGGCCTTTGCTCGGTAGCTGGAAGAATGTTGACTTAAACTACTAGACAGGAATGCATTGGGCAGAGAGCGGAGCAGATAATTTCGAAGGTGAAATACAGTTTTTTGGCAGGCAACAGGCTGATGTCAGGCACCGTGAGCCGCGCAGGGAATGAGACAAAGTTCATGGTCACAGATGCAGGCTCAGACTGGAGCTTTCAGAGGCAGAAGAAAAGAAAAGCTTGATGACAGAATCAGGGCCTACTTGCCTGGACTGTAAAATGGCATAAGTGAACCATATAAAGCCGGTGGCCTTTCATACTTAGGAATGGAATATCCGGCCCATTCATGGCGGATCTGAAAGAGGACATGTTGACGGTGGACGCACATGTGTTTGCGTCTTCATAACTGGAACTGGAGGGAACATACATGTACTTGTGATTCATACATGAAACCGTTGGGGTCCAAGATAGGGGACATAACTGATCAGAAAAATCCATATTTCCACATTCCCTCCTTGTCCCCTACTTGCCCGTTAAGAGATATCAATCTTCATCAATCCGTTGATCTGTTCATATAGCATCATTTGTTCTTCTTTTTTCTTCTGGGATGAATGAAATCTTGGTGGTGGAATACACGATGTGGCACACAGACCACAGATCGCTGGTCCACATTGTAGACATAGACAGCAACTGAATAGTATGAGAAAGCCAATACCGAGGAAGGATAGGACCTTCCATCCAAAGGTAGATAATACACTCCAAAACCAACCGGACCAAGTCCAGGTGCCTGGATTCTGGTGTATCTGGCTTACAATCTTATGAAGGCGAGTTATGGCTTTATATACAGATGGCAAATTTTCTGGTATGAAAATGCAACAACTTGATCCGATGACCCTACAAGCTCCGCCCCTATCGGCCAGGATGACGTCAAGGACAAGACGATTTTGAAGCACAACAATCCGCATAGCAGACTGCACTTCTGTTAAATTGCCTAAGGCGGAAATAGTTTCGTTCACTACTGCTTCAAGGGTTCTAGTTAATCTACGTATCAGCTTACTATTAGTAACGGTACCTATGTAGGGAAAAAGACCTTTATTGAAATCTGTGTATTTTTCCCATGCTGTTTCAGTGTAATCGACTATTGGGAGATCTCTCCTTTCTCTATTGTGTACTAAATGAGTATTTCTGTGATAATCAGGAGGAGCTAGGAAAACAGGTGGCAAAAGGAATCCGATGTAGCAGGTGCCATCCCAATCCAGAGGCAGACGTATATATGCCGTCTGACCACATATAAAATAGGAATGGCGGGAAGCTCTAAATGTAGACTTGCCTTGATCACTAAATTCTATTACAGTGGTGCATCTACTATGGCCCATATGTATGGAACCATTCTTTCTTACACATAATTCACCTTTTACTGGAAATATTGACATAGCGGGCAAAATTGGAGTAGCTTCGGATTCGACATTTAGGATCATAAGATTAAGCGTAAAATTACCTAATCCATACACTTCATTTTCTAGATCAGTTCCTGTTCTTTTGGGAAGTCCCTCCTTGTTAGGGTAGCAGACTTTAAGTAAAACTAAGTTCAAATTTCCCCATACCCAGTTGTCTTGATAAACTGCAGAATTCGAATCTAGGGAATTAATTAAACTAAACCATGCTCCACAGGAGCCGTTGTGTGTGAACGGGTATGGAAAGAGAGGTAGGATTCCTTTATAATTCTGATAGGGAGGGAGTCGGCCACATATCCAACAATTTGTAGCATTGCTAACCTGATGGGAATGATGTAACATACTAATAAACGTGTTATTGCACAGCGCAAATCTATAAGACAACTCATGCGGAGGTAATTCACTAAAAGAATGTTCAGCAGTAACATTATAAACATGTCTAGAAATAGGATAATATATGTGCAACAATATACTTGCAGTAATTATAAAAAGACTTAAGAAAAACAAAATTAATAACGTCACTGTGCAATGACTACGCAGTGATTTACAGTACGCATGTCGTTTCAGTTTTATCCTTCTGTTTCTTTCTCTATACAGGTCTAAGGGATACATGTCAGAGACAAATTCGACCGATTCACCTTGGAGAGGACTTAAACAATCAAATTGCCTGACTTGTTAGACCTAAGTTTTAGTTTGTATAGTTCATGGTTACTCAGTTCAACCAAAGGAAGTTTTGAGTCAATCGGTGAAGACACGCAAGGTGTGTCGTTTACGTCTGACGGTAGTCCATGAAATTTCTTGATATGACTTGAATGTATCCAGCCTTTTCGACCTTCGATCTTCACGGCTGTCCTCGTCGTTAGCAATACGAGTTGAGGCGACTTCCACCTAGGATCCAGCTGAGACTTCCGATCAAAGTTCCTCACTAAGACCAAATCTCCTGGAATTACGTCATGGGGTTTCACCTCAGTGTTGTCGGGAAAAGCTGCAGCTACCTGTGAACGACAAGATTGTAGTGCAGACATCAAGGAAGCCAAGTAATCTGTCAGCATATTACAGTCAATATCAGTTATTTTGCGTGGTATAGGCGTCCCCCACATATTTGGTGGTCTGCCAAAGATCACCTCATACGGGGATAGCCCTGTTCGAGAGTGTGCTACCATTCTCATGTAAAAGAGTGCAACTGGTAACGCTACTACCCAGTCGACACCTTTCTCTCTGCATATTTTGGACAATCTAATTTTCAGGGTCTGATTATGTCTTTCCACGAGACCTGCTGCCTCGGGGTGTCGGACACAGTGAAATTTCCACTGATAGCCCAACAAAAGTGAAACGTGTTTCATTAGTTCGGATGAGAACGGCTGGCCGTTATCTGAGTAGACAACACGTGGTAAACCGTATCGTGGGAAGAATTCTCGAACCAACTGTTTGGCAGTAGTCGGGGCAGTGTAATCTGAAACCGGGTATGCCTCTGTCCAACGGGAAAGAGCACAGACAACTACGAGAACATATTTGAATCCTCGACATCGTTCCATCTGGATATAATCCATCTGGAGGACTTCAAAAGGGTGATCAGGAGGCTGAAATCCACCCTGTTCTACGGGAATGCTTTTACCTGGGTTAAACTGACAACAGATCATACAGGTACGAACTTTTTGTTTAGCTGCTGCTCGTAAATGTTTGTTGAACCAAATGTGTTTAATGCTGTCTAGCATAGCTTTTTCTCCTAGATGCGCTGGACTATGTACAGTGTTAATAATGACTTGGACCATTGAATCAGGAAGGAACCACACAGATTTTTCCTTCGTCATCCATCCTTGATCCGTTTGGATCCCTCCTAACTCAGTCCATTTCTTTATTTCGTCTGGTGTAGCATGTGTCTGTATGTCAATTACGTCAAGAGCGGGATCCTTAACCGTCATACAATGTGTTGGCGTCGGGACTATTGTCTTTGTCATGTCGGATGTTTGAGTTTGAGCAGTCTGTTTAGCTGTTCTGTCAGCTAGATCATTGCCTTGAGAAATGATATCAGTAACTTTCGTATGAGCTTTACATTTCATAATTGATATTGCAGTGGGTAGATGTATTGCATCTAATAAGGCATGAATGAGGGGTCCGTGCTGAATGTGGGCACCGTGAGAAGTTAAATAACCTCTCTCTCGCCACAGCACGCCGAAGTCATGTACAACTCCGAATGCATAACGTGAATCAGTGTATATGTTGACTTTTTTATTTGTGGCTTGAATACAGGCTTGTGTCAGAGCGATGAGCTCTGCGGCTTGAGCTGACAAGGTATTTATGCAATTTGTTTCAATGATTTCAGTGTCTGTTGTGACTGCGTAAGCGGCCACTAACTCTCCTGTACCTGTTCTCATACATGAACCATCTACATACAACGTCAGGTCTGGGTCTGACAATGGGACATCTGTCAAGTCTTGTCTGGGTTTCGTCGTGATTGTAATAACTTCAATACAATCATGAGCTAGTGGGTCTGTTCCGATTACAGGTAAAAGTGTGGCAGGATTCAATGTGTTACAGCGTCTGATTTCTATATGTGGCTGAAACAATGTTAATTCGTACCCTGTAAGCCTTGCTATGGTCAAATGTTGTGTTTGCGTTCGATTCACAAGAACCTCTACTGCATGTGGTACTTGTACTGTCAATGGATGTCCTAACACTATGGCATCGCTTTGTCTGATTGCTAAAGCTGTTGCTGCCACTGATTTTAGGCACGCAGGCAAAGCCTGAGCTACTGGATCTAATGTACTAGAAAAATAAGCACATGGTTTGTGTGATCCTGCTTGTTCCTGTGTGAGTACTGACAAGGCAGTACCTTCGCGTTCTGTAACAAAGAGTGTAAACTGTTTATTGTAACATGGTGTTGCTAAAACAGGTGCTTGGCATAAAGCTTTCTTCAAGCATTCAAAAGCATGTGTATGTTCTTGAGTCCAAGGGAGGACAGTCGATGTGGCTGCCTCCTGTGTTGTCAATTGAATGAGTGGTTTTGCTAGAAATGCATACTGAGGGATCCACTGCCTACAATATGAAGTGAGGCCTATGAAAGCCCGCACCTCCTTTTGTGTCTTGGGTATTGGCATATTAGCAATTAGCTGGATGCGATCTGGTGTAAGCTGCCTTCCCTCCTTGGACAGCGAGTGTCCAAGATAAACAACTCGCTGGACACAGAATTGCAGCTTAGAAGGGGACACCTTGTGCCCCTTTCCGGCCAGAAATTGTAAAACCGTCAGTGAGGCTTTTTCACATTCAGGTTCGCTTCTAGCGGTGATCAGCAGATCATCGACATATTGAAGCAGGGCAGTGTTGACTGGCATGTGGATACTGTCGAGTTCTCGTTTCAGTGCTTGGCTATAGATGCTGGGGCTTTCTGTAAATCCTTGAGGTGCGCGTGTGAATTTAAAGCTACGTCCATTTAAACTAAATCCGAACAGGTATTGGCTTTCCGGATCTATTGGGACGCTGAAAAAGGCATTCTTGAGATCAATTACAGTAAAGAACGTTGCTTCGGAATCAATGGCTGTCAGTAATGACGAGATATCTGGGACCACAGGGAATTGTGGCACAATGCATTTGTTCAATTCGCGCAGATCAATAACCAATCGATATACTGGCGGGGCCTTATATTTATTATAGGTGTTTGGAAATTCCTGTTATTATCTGGACATATCGGACGTATCGGGTCAGTAAAACATCTAGTACTATTACAAGATCTTCCTCTACCTACATAGGCTATGGTTTCTGACTGTCCTGTGGGCAGTCCTGATCCTTCCTCCTCCTCGTTTTGTTCAAACTGGTCTACCGCTAATCTCTCTTCGTGTATGCGTTCTATTTCTTTACGGATCTTTCGGCACATGGCTACTATACATGTTTGCCTATCATGTTTCCCTTCTGATATATTCTGGCTCCATCTGGTAAGAGTTTGCATTGTTTCCGGATCTACCCCCGGTCGGTCTTGATTTCTGATCACACAATTTATGAGGAAACGTAACAGTTCCCCCTGTATCTCCACTTTCTGGTATTCCATAGCTCTGTTAATACATTCAGAATCTCGCCCTGTTTGGACAAAATGATATATATTGTCTAGATGCATAGTCATTCCTGGTAGCTTCCCTAAATACACCGCAGCACGTCTGATACGTAATGATGCCAGGATCATTTCGTCCTCTTTGCCGGGCACAGGGTCATATCTACAATCTACAAGAAGTTCCTTAAGCGTGCGGGAATTTATGAGTTTGGGCGTACGTGGATGCGCTGATTCTTGAAAAGTAAGTTTATTTATTCTGGGTGGCGTAGAAAAAATGTTGGTAGCACCTCCGGTAGCCCCGTCTGGGGTACCGGACGTGAAAGGATTCGTTGAACGCGATACAGCAACTATAGGTGTGGACACAGCTGTAGAAGCAGCTGTAGGAACAGATGTAGAAACAGATGTGCTTGCCGGAACTTGTGTCAGGATTTGTTGTTGTAGAGGTACAGATACAGGATCTTGGCGTTGAACCTCCCCGGCAGACGGTCTATGTGGGGCGGGGTTAGCATACTCGGGAGCTGCGTCATCTAAATATGAGGAAAGAAAAACATCTTCTGCGGTTCTAGGATGCCCCTTAGGATGCACTTTTATTGGAAATAATGGGGGTGGCAAGTCTTTTGGTATCTCCGGAGTAGCCTTAGGTAATCCTTCGGCCAGAAGGGGATACATACCATTCATAAGGGCATTTCTTTGTCTGTCTACTTGTTCTGATTTCACTCGTGTACCTTCTTCAATTAATAGATTTTCTCGGACTTTATTTGAATTCTCCTTATTTTTCTCCTCCTGTCTGAGTGCTTTTTCTGTACGTCTATGAGATTCTTTACGCCATAACTCAACGGCGTCTTTCTGTGACTGTCTAGCTTTCCTTTTCCATAACTCTTCCTCTACTTTCATGATGCACTCTGCATCCCAGGTCCCAGCTGCGGGCCACCTCTGACTTTCTGGTAATTCCTTGGTGTAGTCTACCCATAAATCAAGAAATAATATAGCGTCTAAGCCGTGTTTATGATACATGAAGTACCCTGGAGTGTCCCTAGGAGGAATAGGAACAGCTTCTTCGAGTACCCCTTTTCTAGTTGTGATCTGTCTTAGTTTCGAAAAGAGCGGCATATTGAGAACTGATCTGATACTTGATCTTGAACAAACTTAATACAATAAACACAATAATGAACAGTCATTCACACCACAATATGCAGGACGTATTAACACATTTAACATTTAACATTTAAATGAGCAACAATGATGATGACGATCTAAGAAAACTAATCACTAAACATAATACTCGGCATTAACTGAATTATTCTGAATTTATATACTTGATATACTAGATATACTGCTAAACAGTACAGATACACTGCTAAAACAGTGCAGACCGGATTTGTGTACCCAAACCCGTCTTGACCGGCACAGCCTATGTGCACGTCAGAACGCCTCCCCAGCAATGGTACTCACCGGGTAGCTCGGAACGGAAGGCCTCGGAACGGAACTGAACTGGACTGGACCGGACTGGACTCGACTCGAAAACTTCGGAAACTTCGGAACATCGGAAACCTCGGAACTTCGGAACTTCGGAACTTGGTGGGCCTCTGTATACCTCGGATCTTGCTCTCTCAGCTAGGCTCTGGTCGGGATACTTCGCACTTCTCACCGCCTCGTCTGGGTGTTGATCGCAGCCTCAGTCGCCCCCGCTTGACCGGAGGGAGATACAGGAAATCCTGCTGGTACGCGTTGTTGTCCGTCCAGCTGTGGCAGGAGACCGGGCCTGCAACGCACCACCGGCGCGTGAGATGAGAAAGTGTCCCTGTTCGGGCGCCATTCATGTGGTAAATAATTTAATTACCGGAACTTAATTTGATACAGAAAAATAATAAAAATAGCTCAGTAAAATAAGAGGCAAAATCCGTGGTATTAGAGGTTCGGAATGGGCTTTATTCCAATGGACGATTCGAATCGTGGACTCCAAGTTCCATCACCACGGAGGTTCAGGAAGTGAAGACCTTACTTTATTGATAAGTAATCACTTTTATACAATAGGCATTACAGTGAAGCAAATGCAGGAGGCGTAACAATTGATAGTAAAGATAAAACATACATGCGTAGCAAAAGTGGGCGTAACTGGGTGTAACTAAAGAACGTCATCAGGTATGATGTCATAATAGGGTGGTTCCATGAAAGAATTTCGCAATGTCAGCAGAAATACTTGGCAGAAATGCGCGCGCAGCAGCATGACGTATGATTGACGTGTAACTAGGGGGTGAAGGGGACTTGACATTTAGCTCTACATGTGGCGACAGAAGTCTGGAGGGTCAAGTCAACCTAATCCCAAATCATATCTAACATCCTATGTTTAAAGAACTATGTTATCCAAAAGAGAGGTCTCTTAGAGTAGAATCTTATTCTATACTGACTGTGAGTGCGTGTACAAGCGTCTAAGTGTCTACACTAGATGCGAGGGCAGAAATCTTCCATAGTAATAGGGCTATGAATTACTTGCACAAAGACAGAGAAGCCGGGCCTTTGCTCGGTAGCTGGAAGAATGTTGACTTAAACTACTAGACAGGAATGCATTGGGCAGGGAGCGGAGCAGATAATTTCGAAGGTGAAATACAGTTTTTTGGCAGGCAACAGGCTGATGTCAGGCACCGTGAGCCGCGCAGGGAATGAGACAAAGTTCATGGTCACAGATGCAGGCTCAGACTGGAGCTTTCAGAGGCAGAAGAAAAGAAAAGCTTGATGACAGAATCAGGGCCTACTTGCCTGGACTGTAAAATGGCATAAGTGAACCATATAAAGCCGGTGGCCTTTCATACTTAGGAATGGAATATCCGGCCCATTCATGGCGGATCTGAAAGAGGACATGTTGACGGTGGACGCACATGTGTTTGCGTCTTCATAACTGGAACTGGAGGGAACATACATGTACTTGTGATTCATACATGAAACCGTTGGGGTCCAAGATAGGGGACATAACTGATCAGAAAAATCCATATTTCCACATTGCCACTGCAGCAAGCAGCCTCTGCTAAACCTACCTGTCAGAAGCTGATTAGCTGGTGCAGCTTCCACTGACAATGCTCCTCTCCCTGGGGGTGGGGAGTGAGGGGTGTTCTTGTGAGAGACATGTGCTATGTGTCCATTAGCCTGGCTCTTCTCTTTCTCAGAGTTCCTCAGTAAGGACTGCAGGAGAAAAATATACTACCCAACCAAGGCGGCCTCCACCTCACAAGACTCGGAGGGAACCTTCCCTATTCAAGATAAAGGTACATTTAGTTCTGCCATTATTTCCTGTTCCTGGCTTTTAAAAGGGGACATCTTTTCTACTCCTTGGTTTGCAATGCTTCGAGTAGTTCTTCGTTGTGTTTCCTAGCTCTTTTCTAGTGATCTCCCTAGACCAGTCAGTCTGTTTCTTGTTCCATCAGACTTCTTCAGGTTTCTGCTTCGCTCCACTACTTTCAGCAGCTTCTTCTGTTGGTGACTTCTAACTCCTGCTGTTGCCATCTTATTTATCTTCTGGCAGCGTGACTTTCCTTAAGCCAAGTCTCCTCAAGTTTGCTCTTGAGCATAACCTGCCACCTTCAGACGTTTTTGCCTTTGTGACATTTTCCTCCTGCAGGCCTCAAGCTGATCATTGAAATCTGCAATACCTAGAAATATGTAGTTGAAAAACCTGGTTGGTACATTTTTTCAATGAATATGATTTTTTATTAACCACTTTCTTGAATCAAGGAATATTCCTGCTGAGGGTCACTTCTTAATATATCCTGACTCTCCACCATCCTAAAATCAAATATTCTTTCCAAAAAAACAGAGCAGTGTTGTCCCTAGAGCGACTGCACTGGTGCTAATAATGTAAATGTCCTGTAAAAGTGCACAAACCCATGTGTTCCACTGCCTGGGAGCCATTAAACCTGAACAAGGAGGTCTATTGAAAAGGGAACACTACCAGAACTGTTGAACAATCTCTCAGAATGTAGTTTAGTTCATAGTTTTAATCTCATAGGTGTTCTTCTTTTGATCCACATGAGAAGAAGAAGTAGCCAAATGATTTTCAAAACAAATCTCTTTATTGATGTTTCATCAATATTTTGCGTTTCAGTGCAGCCAACCCGTTTCGTCCTGTTAAGAACTTCATCATGCTTTGAGTGATCGTATATGAATTCTCTAAAGTAGAACCTGTTTAAAACAGACATTGAATGGGAAGTGTCTCCCTATTGAAATTTGGCGTGATCATGGAAGTGTTCCCTGGAGTTGAATTTAGTCAGTACAAAAGTGTAGTTAAACAAGTGGATTCCCACAAGTAGGATCTGGAAACCGCTGAGTAAAGCAGTCTAGCAGGCGACAGCGTTGTTGCCGAGTAAAGATACTCAATGCCTGTTCCAAACAGATTCTACTTACTTTACAGAATTCATACACGATCTTGCAAACCTTAATGAAGTCCTTTACAGGATGAAACGCATTGGCTCGGCTGGAGTGCAAAATATCGACAAAACATTAATAAAGACATTTGTTTCGGAAACATTTTTCGCCCTCCTCTTATGTGGATCAATAGAAGAAAACTTATTGGATTACAACTATGAACTAAAATGAATTCTGAGAGTTTTCTGAAAAATACTAGGCAGTAAACTTTGAGTACCTCACATGGAGGAAATATTTAAAAAGTGGGAGGTGAAAAATTACATCCGGCCCTCCTATGTAAAGATTTGTTATAGAGTCATAGATACATTGGTCATGGGGTGTGTTTACCCATTTTGTGCAATCTGAAAGACAGCTGAATATCAAGGCTTCCTACATATGCTTTTATGAAGCATGTTCCTGACTTTTAGTATAGTACCCTCATTTCACTGAACATGGGTGCCAATTAACCTTCAAATGTATCCTGGCTGAAGAGGGGTGAAACCCTGAAACCGCTCCTAGGATGCTTGTTTCCAGTCCAGGGAGGACCTAGCTTGGCAGTTCGGGCTGGACTGTTCCCATGAGGCACAGGGTCAAGACTGATTTGCAAATGGCTGGGTTCAAACTAGAATGGCATGGTGAGCAAAAAAACTGTTGATTTAGGTCCGGATCTCTGTACTGGGGTGAATGTATGACAGTGTTCTGCATTCTGTCCATCAACTTGTTTTTGCATTTGTCACCCCGAGTCGGACGAGTATGCCCAGACGTGGGTCCCGTGCTCTCCATGCCACTGGAATCAAGCTATCCTGGCTGAAGAGGGTTGAAACCCTGAAACCGGTCCTAGGATGCTTGTTTCCAGTCCAGGGAGGACCTGGCTTGGCAGTACGGGCTGGGCTGTTCCCATGAGGCACAGGGTCAAGACTGATTTGCATATGGCTGGGTTCAAACTGCAATGGCATGGTGAGCAAAAAAACGATGAATTTAGGTCCGTATGACAGTGTTCTGCATTCTGTCCATCAACTGTTGTTTTTGCATTCAAATGTATCACAGCACAAGGGAAATTTGCACTGTGCTATGGAAATACCTGTAGAATAAAATGCACATTTATGAGTAATTAGCACTGGATTTAGGCCCAGATCTCTGAACTGGGGAGAACGTATGACAGTGTTCTGCATTCTGTCAATCAACTGTTGTTTTTGCATTCAAATCTATTACAGCACAAGGAAAATTTGCACTGTGCTATGGAAATATCTATAGAATAAAATGCACTTTTATGAGTAATTAGCACCAAGTGATAGTTGTCCGTGCACAAGATTCAGCACAATGTGCACTAAATTGATAATGAGAGCTAGTGCTAAACAAGCAGCAATGTCATTTACCCACATTTTAGCACAAAGACCTTCGCATATAGTTTGGGAACTGCACTTTGTAGTATGTTTGTAGTGCTAAGACATGTACTATAATGTGCAGTTTGAGACTGATAATATTGCTGCAACACGGGATCTCTTTCACAGAGGTGCCAAAAAATGAATGTGAGTTTATCTTTGTGAATCAACCCTAGTCTTTCATCCCAATGAGTTTGTGCTACAATGTGAGTAAATGACATTGCTGCTTGTTTAGCACTATCTCTCTTTATCAATTTAGTGCAAATTGTACACATAATTTGATCAACAATACAACGGAGTACAATGGAGTACTTTTTACTAATTTTTTTCAGCTTTTAATTTTTTATAAAATATCATTTTACCCCCCACTTGTACATTGCCATACAGTCCTAAGATATTTTGTCTTCATTTGCTTATGCAAGAGTTGATAGTAATTTATATAGAGCCAGAGGAACAAACTGAAGAAGAATCTCTGGCTATATAAATAAAAGATGATGACTACTGGGCAAAACTGGTTTGTACCAGCAAGGACTAAAAAGCTGCAAACTTCTGGCGCATGGTAAACATAAAAGAGCATGTACATGTGAAAGCCAATAATGTACACATCACCAAGCAGGCCTGGGTAATCTTCCTAATAAAACATTTCTTGATCCGTGAGGATCAGCAGGGGAACCTGAATCATGCTAAACCAAACAGAAGTATCTGGGATGATAGCACGGATCAGGGGCAGTAAGATGCAATTCAAACAAGCATTGGCATAGCCAATTGGTCACGCCTTTGGGACCTTATAAGTGTTTAGCCACGCAGAACATAATTCCCCACTGCGCACATTTCTGAAATGGAACTAGTGCTTATATAAAGCGCTTTGATACCTTAATTTGCACTATATACAAATGCAAAAAATAAAGAGGAATGAAAGAAGAAGTTCTAGGGGTTCTTGAGGTGGGAGTGCGAAAAGATGCACTCTGCATAGTGATTAAATTATTCATGTTTTAATGTGAGGGCTATCTGCCTGGGGTTATAGGGAGAGGGGAAAGAGGCACCGGAGGCATCCATGGCATGATGCTGCACACCCCTGACCTACTGTTTACCATTGGCCTAATGCTGGTATACATGCACTGTTCACGTCTGGTTACTGTTGGCCCTGGCATAATGGTGGTAACTCTTTACTTATTTTTGCCATCCTTACCATAGGGGTGGCCAGCAAGACAATGGTGGACGTGGCAGCATACTGTTGGTCCTAGCATCACGCTATCATTTCTTGTCATATTGCACATATTATTCATTGAATCAATTAAGCAGCAGTAGGGGTATCTGGGCGCTGCATTGACAGCTACCTACAAGTAAAGCAGTGGTGGTTCATTTGCAAAACTATCTGAGAGTTTGAGGAAGAGTTGCACCCTGCGCCTCACTTTGTTGAATGTGAAGCATTCCCCAGACCATATGCATATTTCAAACAAGTAAAAGAGAGAGAGTGAATGCATGTACAAAACTCTCCATCAGGACGTATTTCCTCAGCTTCTGCTACTCCTTTGTACCCCTCCCCACCCTCTAGGTTGCAAAGAGCTCTATAAGAGCAGAAGGGCAGCACAGGTGCAAGAAAGACAGCAAGGCGTCAGTGATTTACACGCTTGCCGCTGTTATCTGCACATCACGTGTTAGAATCCCAGCAAGGCTATCTCAGTCTACCATCCTTCTGATGTTTATTAATGAACTGGTTAAGAGTAACGGTTGTTACTTACAGCACTTAGAAACTGCAGAAGCGTGGGACGACACGCTATATATAAAACAGGTTATTAATAGACAATAATGATACATGAAAAAACCTCGCTCCCATTTGCATCCGTTCCGAGGAGGGCTATGTAACGACTGCTCTGTAAACTGGATAAGCCACCCCTGTTGTGCAGGTATGGTCAGTGGTATGGGATCAGGGAGGCGAGAGAAGGCGCTCACAGATCATGCCAGAGTGGGCGCTGTTTGCCTCTTAGCACTAGTTTATGGCGCTCGCACCAATGTCATACAGTGGCAGCACAAAGGACTTGCCATGGGCATGACTGAGATCGCCTGTGCACAGGGCATTCCTTGAAAAGACAGTTAAAGGAGGGTGAAGCAATGGATGGATGGATGGGTCATGGGTGCACACTGGAACACCACGGACCATCCCTCAGACACCTCACAAGATAAGATCCCTCCAGCACTGCTTCCTTAGCCCAGAAGCGCACTTACTCCTCACCCACAGCCCGGCCTTCACCTCATCAGCCACTCAGGACTCCAACGGGTGACTGGACGGAAGAGGGTAAAGAGAATGCAAAGTCGCTCCCGTAACATCCCGCTAGGTGGTCTGGGTAAGACCGCAGCTCGTGTGTGTAAGTTACCCCTGGGCACGCGTGAGAAGTGGTGTCCAGAAGTTGCGTGTTGTCCCCTGAGGTACAAAGGGCATAACGCAAACTCCGACACCCCCTGTGGCGCAGGGGCCCCCCAAGTCTTCAGGACCCCAACCCTTCTTGTGGGCCCCCTTAAGTCCAAAGTAAATGAATAAATGTGAGTTATGGGAGGCTGGAGGTTCCCTCGTCACATTGTGCGGGGGGAGGGGAATAATTTTACGTTGGGCCACTGCTGAGGGGCGCTTCTTTCTAAACCAGAGCACCTCACCTACCTGGCTATACCCCAAACTTGCCTTTCTATAGATGCAGTGAGTCAGCGCAATGTGCACAGCAGTGCATGGCGCTAAACTTGCAGCATACCAGTTGCACACATGCGCATGTCGAGACCAGAGGCCTCCGGCAGCAGTGGGCGTTACTGGCCCGGTGGCCTCCTTACTGCAGTGCTGAGAGAGACTCGTCTACACTTTTAGTGTATGAAATGAGCCTGTCCTGCTACTGAGAGCACTGCAGTCAGCGGAGACCCGCACGTGTGTGAGACTTGAAATGCAGTGCACATCCCAAGACACTGCCGCCCAGACCCCAGACACACGTGTAAGCCACAACGATCCATGAAGAGGGGAGAGAGGAGGGGGCCTGCGCCTGTTTCCATTGCTGTAGCAAGCAGGAACCATCTGTTGATTACAAACAGATGGTTTCAAAGCTCGCTCCTGCAAGGGAATCGCCAAACGTGCACGCATTGCCATTGAAAGCAATGCAAAGCGTGCAGGTTTTTGGCAGACAAAGGGAATCGATTACTAAAGGTCTTCTCCTATGAAGCGCATGCACGCTCTAAAAATGACACATCATACTGGGTTTTCTAGTGAAGAAATAGAGGAAGTAATCTCCAAGGAATACAGCAATTGGCCACTAGGCCCATTCTGGCTACTGCAGGCACTTTTTAAAGCTATGGGCCAATAGGCTTGCTGTGCTTTATAGATATATCCTGCAAGTCGAAGAACTTACTGATTCTGAGAGGGGCTCGGTTTTGAGCTCCAACTCCCCACAAAGGGGTTGGGGGACTCAAAACCGAACAGTTTTCACCTGATCCCCATGATTGACATTGAAGTCAAATATTTTGCAACCTTACTATTAAAGGGCCTCCAGTACTGTACCAAAAATTGTTGGATCATTCCACCGAATCAAACAGGATTCCACCAATCCCAGAGCTGTCTATTGAACTTAATGGCTAGTTCAATGTAACATGATCATGCGACCCATACTCGCTCACTTTTGCATGCGTATTTTTAATGATTTTTAGGCAGCTTTTGATTGAATCTCAAGAAATCGACGCTGGGAGAACTTAAAATCCTGGGCGGTGCCGATGGAGCTCTTGAGACCAATACAGTTATTACACACTGGAACTTGGTTGTGAGCAAAGCTGAGTGATGGGAGCATCCTGTCAACGAAAATTGTCACCACAGAAGGCCTTTAGGGTCTGCCCTACTTTTCAATTTGTTTATCTCCGACCTCACAGGAGAGGTGGGTAAAGTTATCTGACACCCCCTCAATCCTCTGCAATAAACCCTTATTTAACTTAGTTTACTCAGATGATCTGGTCCTAATGAGCCACACGCAAGTGGGTTTACAGAGGTTGATATATACAAAGCAAAATAAACTTGAGGTGAACCTTGAAAAAACTAAAATTATCTTTGGGAGGAGACAAAATTAACATTTTAATCACACTTACCTGGATGATCCGAATATGTTTTATTGTTTTATCTAGGGTGGACTCTAAAGGTTTTTTATTAATAATGTAATAAATTAAATTATTAGAAGTAATTTGTATAGAGTATCATAGGATAATGTAAACCTGTTTATACTAAGAGAATCTTTTATATGTCAATAATACCACAATAACAAAACATTTTGTTTTATTTCCTGTTTTATCTAGGAACTGGAAGAATTCATTGCAGCTTCAGGAGATGATGGTTTTATTATAGTTGCTCTGGGATCAATGGTATCATCAGTCAGGCATTTAGAAGTACTGGAAGCCATGAATGCAGGACTTGCTGTTATGCCCCAAAAAGTGATTTGGAGGTACCTACCATCTAAATGGCCTACCGAGCTTAAATTGGCACCTAATGCAAAGCTACTTGACTGGCTGCCCCAAAATGACCTATTAGGTAAGAGATGAATGTCTTTTTAAAGTGCAATTTAAGTCAGTATTATCATACCAATTGAAAGTATTGAAGGATTTACATATTTTTTCTACAAACAAGCATAATCTGTAATGAAACAGTAAGATTGGTGACGTTTATATTAGAAAGCAGAAAAGAGCACATCCAGTGGAGTCCAGCAGTAATGGTGGCAGCATACCTACAGTGTCCACTGGTGATGCATGCGTCTATATACAAAAAGACTTGGTGCTCAATGATGTGGTGGGGATGACATAGACAATGGTTTGCAGCCTATGAAGTGGCTGTAAGGGTGCATAAGGTTGTTGACGAGTCCTGGGGGTAAGTGTGATGAGGTACATGCCTACAGTGGTGAGGGGCTCACTCTTGACACTGAAGGAAGAGGAACAGACACGCTGCACTGCAACGAAAACCATTCTGATCAGTAAGTTTGTACCGAGAGTTGAACGATATAGGCAGAGATTCAGGGGTAGCCACAAGCTCACATCTGAGTCAGCACTAGAGTGTCCAACAAAGGATCTATGGGAGAATCCCAAAAGGGTGGGCAAGGTTCCCTCCAGAACGAGGAGGGCGAAGTTAAAGAAAGAGTTCTCTCAAGGCCCCCAAAACAACTCACAGGGGAAAGGGTCCAATTCTTAAGTTGCCCACCAAAATAGGAAATTCTCTGACAAAATTCAGCATAAGAATCGCAAGTGCTATGAGCGCTTTGAGTATATAAAGGATCCGAAGAGCCCAGAAAGAGCACAACCTCCCACTGGAGGAAACTTCACAGGGGTGGTGAGCATAGTGCTGGGGGAGTAGTTTGTCACAGTAACTGGGGGGTTGGGAGTTCATTGTGGTTACCCTAGTGTCACTGGGTGACAGTGAGATGCTTCCTAAACTCCATGTGCCATCAAATACTGCAAAGTATAGGCAATGGGTTGCCATCAATGGGCAAGGTGTTGATGCTCTGAGGGACGCAGGTGCCAGTATGGCTATGATAAGTAGTCAGTTGGTGTCCCTAGAGCAAGTGATACCCAATGCATTCTACCAGGTTGTGGTAGCTGACAACAGGGAGGGTCACTATCTAATGGCACTTGTTCCATGTGAGTGGGGGGAGTCTCAGGTCTTCTGAAAGTTACAGTGAGTCCTGCCATACCTGTGGACTGTTTATTAGGTAATGACCTTGAGCACACTACCTGGAAGGAAGTGGAGCTCAAGGCAAATCTGAAAATGTTAGAGTTTCTAGAGTGGATATGTGCTGCCACCTGGTCCAGGGCTACCCAGGATGGGTGTCAAGATGGGCTGGAGCCTGAAAGAATGGCCCAGTCAGCTGCTAAGAAAGGGAAGGACAACAGGTGTGGTAAACCAGCTCCTAAATGTCTCCCAATTGAGGTGGATGAACACCTGAGGTGGCCACCCCAGGGCCCACTGAGGAGGGCATTGCTCCCCTTGGTGACCTGCCAGAGCTTGTTGGATGGAATGTGGAAGGAGGATCCACCAAGGAGGAGTTCTTTAGGGCACAGAGAAAGTGTCCAACCCTGGAGAGCAAATGGCTACAGTCCGAAGCCCAAGCAGCAGGTGATGCCTCTGGGAGTCATCGCATTTACTGGGAGGACCACCTCCTTTACAGTGAGCCTAAGGCTCCTGTCCATGAGACAATAAGGGCCCTGGTGGTCTCCCAATGCTACAGTGCCTTTCCTCCTACTGGAGCTGGCTCACAACATACCCCTGGCAGGACATCTGGGCCAAGACTAAAACTTTACAAGGCTTGTCCCCCACTTTTATTGGCCTAGGATGGAGATTTCCTCCGATGCTCTCTGTAGGAATTACTTGCTCTGTCATGCCGTTGGGAAGACAGGATAGAGACTTAAAGACCCCTTCTTTCCTTGCCTGTCACTGCCCTTTGAGAGGGTGGGCATTAACATTGTTGGGCCTATAGATCCCCAGACCTCTGAGGACTAGAACTGCACCTGTAGTGGCTAAGGCCTTAATGGGGATTTTTACCAGAGTGGGTTTCTTCAAGGAAATGGTGTCTCACAGGGACATCAAATTTATGTCTGCTTATTTGCTGTAGGGTGGACGGTATACTCCACTTCGCTGGTGGAGTTCACTGAGTTGTATGTAGGGTTCAGCAAAAAAACTCTGCAAACTGCAGGCAAAGCTGAGTTTACCTGCGTGTGTGCGTTGTCTGTTCACCCTAATGGTCTCCTTGTTGTTATCATTTAGCCTTACTTCCTAAAAGAAAAAGTGGTGACATTGTGCATAAAGAGGGCAGTGCAGGGAGGGGGGCATAGACCGCTACCTGGTGTGTGTTTCCCATCCAGGTGTCAAGGAGAAGGCGTGAGAGAGACATGAGCACATCAAGCCAATGAGACACCGCAATGAGAATTGTCAGTGAGTGACGATTTCTGTACGACTCCTTGGTCGGTGGATTGTGTAGGGTAATCGTGCTCCTGGGAAATACGCAGTAAGTATATACAAGTGTACAACTATGATTGCGGTGCATAAAGGTAGGGAGAGTCACCCTCCTCCCCAATGTGTGGATAACCACTGATAAACCAAAACAACAGTCCCTTGCACACACCGACAGTATCTATTATGTATCATTGACAGTAATGAAAAATACTCGTGTTCCCCTGTTGAAACAGTCACTTCAGTTTAATCTTGAGATCCTTAGCCAACATGTGTTTCGTCGCACTTAATGGTTGTGCGTAGCAACTTCTCCGGGGCTTTAATCTCTTTGTATGGATCCTCAGATCTTCTGTGGACACGCCAGAGGCAGCCCTGGTACTGAACAGAGGGTTTGCATTTACGCCAGCAAAGACTTGGTTACTGGCCAGAGGAGATCACTTTGCCCCCAAAGAGTGGTTTTACCATACCACATCTTCACACTTCATGATGGATTTATGACTTATACACACAAGATCCACACTTAGGAAAAGAATTCTGGAATACACTAAATCTTGGACACAGAATTCACTGTTGCTCTATACTGTGCAAATATCACTGGAGTACTAGACCCCATTCCGGGTCGGAATTACAACCGGAACTGAGGATCCATACAAAGGGATTAGAGCCCTGAAGAAGTTGCTGTGCACATCAATTAAGCGCGACGAAACACATGTTGGCTAAGGATCTCAATATTAAACTGAAGTGACTGTTTCAACGGGGGAACAAGAGCATTTTTTATTATTGTCAATGATACATAATAGATACAGTCGGCATATGCAAGGGACTGTTGTTTTAATGACAAGTTCTGCGTTGAAGGGGCCTCACAACATCAGCCTTCTCAGCCCTGCATCATCAGAAAGGCGGATGAGGAGCACAGCAAGCATAATTGATTATTTGAAACAGGTAGTTTGGAAAACATTTAAATGGCACTGTCACCTCAGCAATCAACACGGAAGTTAAGATCTTGGCTAAAGTATTGGCAACCCGACTTGTTCCACAGCTTCACAAACTAAATCACCCTGACCAGTCAGGCTTAAAGCCTGGCAGAAATAACGCACTCAACTTGCAGCGACTCCAAGGAGTACTAGGGAGAGCGGACGGCATTTGGGAAGATGCAGCTGTGGTATCTTTGGTTGCTAAGATGGCTTTCAATATGGTAGAATGGCCATTCTTATTCCCAGTCCTTGAAAGACTAGGGCTAGGAGAGAAGTTTTTCTCGTTGGTCCGATTGTTATACACGGAACCTCTAGTGCAAGTGACGGTAAATAGGGGGGGCGATCGGCAGTGTTCAAATTGCAAAGAGGGACAAGGCAGGATTGCTCCCCTTCCCTCTGATATTTGTGCTGGTCCTAGAACCACTAGCTGCGTGGATACAGGGCAACCTGCTTATTAAGGGACTTAGATGGACTGTGAAATGGGAGGATAGAATCTCCCTTTCTACAGATGACATCCTTCTCTACTTGGCAAAACCCTATTCCTCCATGCATAGGGTGCTTTACATCTTTGCCTTATATCAAAAGTATTCTGGATACACCATAAATTGGGACAAGTCATTGATATATGTCCTACATGGCCCACAACCAAAGCCCCCTAAAACGTGTACAGCAAACGTAGAGACAGAAGGATTCCGATACTTGGGTATCTACGTCACTGGTGTCCCTGCGGTCTTACATGAATGCAACTGCTCCTTTCCCCACTGAGTCATCTTCGCGAGGACGTACACCACTGCAGAGTTTTTCCTCTGTCATTGTTGGACAGAGCCTCGCTATACAAAATGATGGCTTTACCCCGATTCTTATCCATTTTGCAGAACACGCCCTATTTGGTCCCTCCCACATAGTTCCGGGTGGTAGAGGCAGAGCTAAACACTATTCTCTGGGACGGGAGAGCACCTTACATAGCGTTAACTAAATTAACAAAAAGCTGGTATGATGGAGGGATAGCTCTGCTGGCACTCCAATAATATTACTGGGTGGCACAACTTATAGTCATTAATCAATGGGTAGACATAACACAAGAAGACCCGGCCTATGAAATGGACAGGTATAACATGGGGTTGAGGGGATATCTCAAAGCCCTCTATGGCAACACACGTGGAATGCAGTCAAGATATGGTATCTGGCGTTGTTGGAGCTTGGGTGGACAGAGAAAATTACCCAGGCTACTCCATTATGGGTTACGGCGCGGTTGGGATCTCTGGCGAGCCACCCAGGATTCGATAAGTGGGATCTTATTGGCCTTTCAAAAGTTAGTGACGTGTGGTTGAATGGGAGGGTCCGGACCATTGTTAACCTGCAGAGAGTTTACGAATTAGCGTCATCTGAAACCTTCGGCTATATTCAGGTCCGGCACGCTTTACAAGGGTCCATCCCAAAGGGCACTGATCTCTCGGTCTCCTCGCCACTGGAGGACAGGCTATTGGACGATTACTTGAAGGAGAAAGCTATATCTTTAACTCATTGTAAACTATTAAATAACTCCCCCGATACCTTGGAGAAAGTGCGGGCCAAATGGGTTGAGGACTTAGGGGACCTGAGTAATGAGAAGTTGTTGGAGGCGCTTGCGTCCCCTCGGGAAGTGGCAATACGTTCTCGATTAAATTGGTTCAACTAAAGCTCCTACACAGGGCATACTATATATGCATGACATAAGTAAAGATGGGCAAACTTGAGTCTCCACATTGTCCTAAGAGGTTTGGCAAAGAGGGTCCATTTCTACTCTTGTGGTGGGACTGCTCGTAACTCCAAGGGTACTGGAAAGCGATTGTTACGCACATGAAGGAGGAGTGCGGGACGCTTGTAAATGCCTCACCACAACAGTGTTTATTAAATATTGGGGTAACAAGTACTCGAAAGGTTGGGCAAAGATTATGGGTCACATTGGTCCTAATGTTTGCCAAGCACAATATAGCCAGAAACTGGAGAGCAGAAGCGGGGCCCGCACTCCAAGATTGGAAGTCGACATGGACTGGTGCATGCAGGCGAAGAGGGTGGTGTACGAAGGAAGGGGATGCCCGCATTGATGGACCAAAGTCAGGAGTGGGTGGAATGAAAGAAGAGGGATGCTCTGTCAGCCGATGGGAGGTTCCCACGGGTGGGAAGAGTCCAACGAAATAGTGGAGAATCGATGCAAGTGAAAAGGGTTAATAATGTGGTAAATTTGGAGATGGTCGTCCTGACGATGTCAGATGTGTAACTGTGTACTGAGACTAACTGATATTCAATGCTGTCAAATGTCCCTGTTTGCTTATTTCTTATTTTTGCAATAATAAAAAAGATTTTTTTTTAAAGTTATACAGCGCCTACCACCCTAAAAGGAGCGACGGCTAATCAAATATCTTATTTGGACATAGCTTGATAGACTACAGGGTTGTTCCAAATATAACAAACATATTGGCGATTGTTAGAACTGGCGATTTCTGGTTGGCTAGGGCTTGCGCCAAAGCCAGGCAGAAACCACCACTCTAGTCAGGGCAAGGAAGTTACACACCAAAGATAACCCCTGCTCACCCCCTTGGTAGCTTGGCACGAGCAGTCAGGCTTATCTCTGAGGCAATGTGTAAAGCGTTTGCGCGCGCACCCAGCAACAACACCCACCCACCACAAAGGAAACTCCACACAAGGTATTCTATAAAAATAGCCTTTGTATTATAGTAAAACACATTAGATAAAAACACACACTTTACAATGTGCCAACAGGCACGGGCAGAATTTACAAGGGATTATATATACAGGGGACAGGGCCACATGGACCACTGTCAAGAATTAGCACTTTTAGATATTTAGCACTTAGCACCAAATATACAATTACTGTAGTACATATATAACACACAACCAGTAACTACTGGTAGCCAGAAAGTACCACCTACGCAACCCTAACCACCTTAGGAGACTATCACGCAGGGACTCAGAACCTCCCTAGTACCTCCGTTACCAGGGGAACACAACCACCTAAGTATCACAATACCTGTAGGGGAAAACACACATTACACATGATGCATAAAACATTCAGAGGTGTAGAACATGGCACATGACGCATAAACTCATTCAGAGGTGCCGGGCAGGTAAACACATGATGCATAAAACATTCAGCGGTGCTCTGAAAGAAAACACATGATGCAGAAACTACATTCAACGGTGTCATAAAAGGAAACACATGATGCATCAAAAATACATTCAGAGGTGCAGGTAGGAACATTAGCGTGAAACTCACATGAGCCACCACCTGTGGCAGTCCCTAGGCCAACTGGCCTTGTCGGGGCTAGGACGCCCTATCCCAGTCAAGCTGCGCCTGCTGCGCAAGCTAAAAGCGTAAAGACCCCCAACCTAAACGTGGCAGCTGCCCACTAAGTGCTGGGCAGCTGTGGAACGAGCTCAGGCACCGGCGTGCCTCTGGGGCCCCCTCTAGGGCTCTGTCCATACAAAATGCCCCCTAGAGCCTTCGTGGCTCTGCACAACAATGCCCCGCAACGTTGGAGCCTCGGGGCTCTGATCACCAGAAATGCGCCTCGTTGGAGCCTCACAGGCTCGTGGACACCAGACAATGCCCCCTCAATACATGCGCGGAGTCCCTCAGCCTTTTGTACTCACCGGGCTGCTCTCCGGGGACTCCCGCGTCGTCTCCTCTCTCGGCGGACGATGGACGCCGAGGCTTCTCTGCCACGCGGAGGGGCAGGCACCGACAATGTGCCTCGCGCCCCCTCCGCACCAGCTCCGGCCGCACTTCTCCTCTCTCTGCTCCGGGGAAGCGCGGGGTAGGCTCCCGTCCGCTTCCCTCCACCAACGTATGGCTTTGTTGTCCCGCCCACCACCAGGCGTGACTTCTTTCCGCTTCCGGGTCGCTGCAGGCAGCGCGGCGGCCCGGCTTCTTGGCGGCAGTACGGGGTAGGCTCCCGCAACGGAATCAGGCAATAAGCGGGGTGGGCACCCGCCACCGATCACCCAATGCGGGGTGGGCACCCGCAGTCGTCCTCACGGCCAAAGGCACGCAAACAAGCGGGGTAGGCACCCGCTATGGCGATCACAATGCCGGGTGGGCACCGGCCTCCAGAATCAAAGCGCACACAGCGCTAGGAAGCAACACAGCGCGCCCAGCGCTACAAAGTCAAAAGAGCGCTCCCAGGCGCTTAGGAATAGCAAGTCCAGCCAAAAGTCTCTCAAGAGCAGGGGGGCAAAGACTGGGCCCAGAGCCAGCTCACAGGGCCCTCCAGCAGGGAGGCAGTCCCCAGTGGCGGTCTCTCCTGGCGCCCAGCAGCAGCAGGCCCCCTCCAGATGATCCTGCAAGAGAGCACCAAATGTAAGGGGACACAGCCCCTTTTTATACAGTAAATTCTTTGTCTGCAAGGTGCAGGGAAGGGGCGAACCAGTTACATCTGGTTCCTGAGCACTTTGTTTTGCTCAGCCCCTCTCCCTATTCACTGGCAGAGCTAGGGTCATCAGACGCACCACAGGGGCCGGAGCCAGCAGTGTGTGGGGAAAGCCCTGTCCTATTCAGGACCAAGGTATACTCCTCCCCAGCCATCAGTATGCTAAACTCCCATTCACCCTGGGTGACTCCTCCTGACTCTGGGGATTTCCCTAGCCCGTCACATGACCTCCACCAGCCAATCGCCAGACAAGCCACACATTTCATACTGCACACTGAAGTGCCCACTTCTAGAAGTGGCACTTCCACACTAGGTACATGCACGCCACACACATCATCGCGCAGCATTCAATCACACGAGTCCGCACATACCAAACACGGGCCTGCACACCCCACGCATCAGGAACTACCAGGACACATACATTCCCCCATGCATTCCTATGGGAGGGCAGGCCAACCTCAACACACACGCACGCACTTTACCCTGGGACACAGCGGTAAAGTGCGCAGAAACCAAAAATCATTACACCAAGTCACCCATAAAAAGCAAAAAGTTTCGGGGTGAACCTGCCAGAAGGGCCGGGTCCAACACAACCCCCTTCCAGCCAAAACGCAGGGTAGACCAATCACCACCGTGAAGGTCTTCCCTGCTTTGGGCGACAAAACACGGACGCAGGCCCGCAACGGCAGGGACACTCTCCGGTTTTACGCCACTCTAAACCCATGGAATTCCTTCTAAAAGAACTCGGCGGACCAACTGGGCTACCCCACTGGTACTCCTCAGCTGTCCGCGGCCAGGACCAGGCCCTAGGCCATCTAGGCGCCACTGGTCCTTGCCTAACCACAGAGTGGGGGGTAGTAACCCCTGGCACATAGTGACCATTTTCCACTCTTCCCCTCATCAGGGCTGTTCTAAACATCCACTGATCTTCCAGCCCAGGGTCTGAACCCTCAAGCTGACCAACAGTCATGGGTGAGGCTCTCCTCCCCCTACCTCTTCTTCTAGGGTTCCGTCCTCTCCTCCTCTGAGAGGCACCCTCAGAAATCAACTTTCCCACCAGCTCAGGACCTCTCCCTGAGAACTGGTCTCCCAACCTAGGGTTTAACCCCTCAGGTTGCACCGGGGTCAGAGGCGGGCTCTCCCACCCTCTGCACCCCCTTCCAGAGTCCTGCTCCCTACCAACTGGGGCGGTACCTCTGGAAGAAGAACCGGTCAGGACACTGGTTACAGTAGTCCTACCCTTCAGGTCAGGCTGATCCTGAACCTGGCCTCCCAACCTCTGGTCTAGAACCTTCGGCGGAATACCTGCCTGGCACTCCAGGACTTCTGGGGACTCACACAGTATCCCCCCAAGAGTAACATATGCCACATATGTTGCATGACAGTCTGCCTGGCGCAGATCTCCCGCCCCCTGTCCACCTGACAGTGCGCGAAGATCCCCCAGGACAGACGTGTAGTCGCCATGGTCACTTCTAGGAGACTCAGCCCTCCCGGCTGGTCCCTGACCCAATGGCTCCTCCACCGGGGAACACAGCCCCATGCCACTCCTCTCGCCGGACTTCTGTACCCTCCCTACCGGAGCGGTACTGCCTGACACCAGAACCACTGGAGCTCCATTTACAGAGACTCCAGGTTCTCCATACCCTAGGCGAGCTTCCTCAAGTGACCTAACAGGACAGCCTAGGCCCCCAACCTGGTGTTCCCTTAAGAAACCATCCAGGTTCTGAGACTGGGTTTCGGGCCTCTGGGGACTCAACGTCACCCACTCACTCCCACTCCACTGAGATAGGCCGTGAGCCCCTACACCCCTCTCACTACTCTGGGACCTAGCTGGGCTACTCTGAGCCTCCACCCCATCCAAAACGGGAAGATCCCTGAGCCACTGCTATTGGAAGTACTCTCCCATACCTCATCAGAACCTTGGGCACCCTCCCAACGGTCTGCTTGCTCTGCCAGCTCCCATGGGCAAAAAGAGCCATACCTCAACAGGTGTTGGCGTAACCCGGGATAACAACTACCAAGCAGCTGCTCCTTGATAACCAGAGCATACAGTCCGTCAAAAGCCCGTTTCGTGTGTACCCTTAACCAATCGTCCAGTGCATCCTCACATTCACCCACAAACGTGCCCCAAGACTGTTGAGGCAGTTTCTTACTGCCCCTGAACTTCAACCTACATTCCTCCTCTTGGAAAACAGGTACCAGACTCTGGGAAGTGGGAATGGGACTCTCTGCACTGGGCTCTCTCTCGCTGCCACCACTGGACTCCACCCTCACTGGTGAACCCAGAAAACCAATGCGCTCAGGGGACAACTTACCCTCCCGAGATAATCTCTCCCTGGCGAAAGCCCTCTCAGCCTCCGCCATCCTCTCCTCCGCTAAGACCCTCTCGGTCTCACACTTTTTCTTCTCCACCCCCAGCTGCGCCATCGCCCTGGCATGCTCTAACCTGAGCTTCTCCATGGCCAGCTGATGCTCCCTCTCTTCCCTCCTATCTATCCACTCCTCTGGGGACAGGGAAAGGGATGGGGTGCTGCTCCTGACACTGGACCCAGCAAGGGACTCCCTATCTATGGGGTCTTCACTTTCTACTGGCGTCCCTGTCAGGTAACCTTCCTCCTCTTCAGATTCCTCAGGGCTCCCCTCAGACCCACCACCCTCTCGGCGTGCGGCCAGGGCCCTATCTTCCTCACTGCGCTCTCGCTCCCACTCATCCTTTTGCCAAAGGACCAGGTTGTCCCTCAGTTTGGACTGGGTATCTGACTCACCCACCTCTATGTCCCTCTCCTCACAGAACCTTACCAGCTCCAACCTACTGTACCTAAACAGACCACAGAAATTAAAAGCAGGCTACATTTTGGCGGACGTTCCTGAGAAGAGTTTAACACAAGGAACCTGAGTGTCTGAGCTAACACAGGAGTACATACTTCACAAAGGACACCTTTAGGAGAGGAAATAATGGAACTCAAAAACAATAATCCCTAAAATGTGGTTATCTAATGCAGAGTTTTGTAGTGCAGCCAGTTGCTGCTGCGGTACAGCGCAAACGCAAGTCCAAATCCCACCGCTGATCACCAATGTTAGAACTGGCGATTTCTGGTTGGCTAGGGCTTGCGCCAAAGCCAGGCAGAAACCACCACTCTAGTCAGGGCAAGGAAGTTACACGCCAAAGATAACCCCTGCTCACCCCCTTGGTAGCTTGGCACGAGCAGTCAGGCTTATCTCTGAGGCAATGTGTAAAGCGTTTGCGCGCGCACCCAGCAACAACACCCAAGGCCCACCACAAAGGACACTCCACACAAGGTATTCTATAAAAATAGCCTTTGTATTATAGTAAAACACATTAGATAAAAACACACACTTTACAATGTGCCAACAGGCACGGGCAGAATTTACAAGGGATTATATAATCAGGGGACAGGGCCACATGGACCACTGTCAAGAATTAGCACTTTTAGATATTTAGCACTTAGCACCAAATATACAATTACTGTAGTACATATATAACACACAACCAGTAACTACTGGTAGCCAGAAAGTACCACCTACGCAACCCTAACCACCTTAGGAGACTATCACGCAGGGACTCAGAACCTCCCTAGTACCACCGTCACCAGGGGAACACAACCACCTAAGTATCACAATACCTGTAGGGGAAAACACACATTACACATGATGCATAAAACATTCAGAGGTGTAGAACATGGCACATGACGCATAAACTCATTCAGAGGTGCCGGGCAGGTAAACACATGATGCATAAAACATTCAGCGGTGCTCTGAAAGAAAACACATGATGCAGAAACTACATTCAGCGGTGTCATAAAAGGAAACATATTAAGCATCAAAAATACATTCAGAGGTGCAGGTAGGAACATTAGCGTGAAACTCACATGAGCCACCACCTGTGGCAGTCCCTCGGCCAACTGGCCTTGTCGGGGCTAGGACGCCCTATCCCAGTCAAGCTGCGCCTGCTGCGCAAGCTAAAAGCGTAAAGACCCCCAACCTAAACGTGGCAGCTGCCCACTAAGTGCTGGGCAGCTGTGGAACGAGCTCAGGCACCGGCGTGCCTCTGGGGCCCCCTCTAGGGCTCTGTCCATACAAAATGCCCCCTAGAGCCTTCGTGGCTCTGCACAACCATGCCCCGCAACGTTGGAGCCTCGGGGCTTTGATCACCAGAAATGCGCCTCGTTGGAGCCTCACAGGCTCGTGGACACCAGACAATGCCCCCTCAATACATGCGCAGAGTCCCTCAGCCTTTTGTACTCACCGGGCTGCTCTCCGGGGACTCCCGCGTCGTCTCCTCTCTCGGCGGACGATGGACGCCGAGGCTTCTCTGCCACGCGGAGGGGCAGGCACCGACAATGTGCCTCGCGCCCCCTCCGCACCAGCTCCGGCCGCACTTCTCCTCTCTCTGCTCCGGGGAAGCGCGGGGTAGGCTCCCGTCCGCTTCCCTCCACCAACGTACGGCTTTGTTGTCCCGCCCACCACCAGGCGTGACTTCTTTCCGCTTCTGGGTCGCTGCAGGCAGCGCGGCGGCCCGGCTTCTCGGCGGCAGTACGGGGTAGGCTCCCGCAACGGAATCAGGCAATAAGCGGGGTGGGCACCCGCCACCGATCACCCAATGCGGGGTGGGCACCCGCGGTCGTCCTCACGGCCAAAGGCACGCAAACAAGCGGGGTAGGCACCCGCTATGGCGATCACAATGCCGGGTGGGCACCGGCCTCCAGAATCAAAGCGCACACAGCGCTAGGAAGCAACACAGTGCGCCCAGCGCTACAAAGTCAAAAGAGCGCTCCCAGGCGCTTAGGAATAGCAAGTCCAGCCAAAAGTCTCTCAAGAGCAGGGGGGCAAAGACTGGGCCCAGAGCCAGCTCACAGGGCCCTCCAGCAGGGAGGCAGTCCCCAGTGGCGGTCTCTCCTGGCGCCCAGCAGCAGCAGGCCCCCTCCAGATGATCCTGCAAGAGAGCACCAAATGTAAGGGGACACAGCCCCTTTTTATACAGTAAATTTTTTGTCTGCAAGGTGCAGGGAAGGGGCGAACCAGTTACATCTGGTTCCTGAGCACTTTGTTTTGCTCAGCCCCTCTCCCTATTCACTGGCAGAGCTAGGGTCATCAGACGCACCACAGGGGCCGGAGCCAGCAGTGTGTGGGGAAAGCCCTGTCCTATTCAGGACCAAGGTATACTCCTCCCCAGCCATCAGTATGCTAAACTCCCATTCACCCTGGGTGACTCCTCCTGACTCTGGGGATTTCCCTAGCCCGTCACATGACCTCCACCAGCCAATCGCCAGACAAGCCACACATTTCATACTGCACACTGAAGTGCCCACTTCTAGAAGTGGCACTTCCACACTAGGTACATGCACGCCACACACATCATCGCGCAGCATTCAATCACACGAGTCCGCACATACCAAACACGGGCCTGCACACCCCACGCATCAGGAACTACCAGGACACATACATTCCCCCATGCATTCCTATGGGAGGGCAGGCCAACCTCAACACACACGCACGCACTTTACCCTGGGACACAGCGGTAAAGTGCGCAGAAACCAAAAATCATTACACCAAGTCACCCATAAAAAGCAAAAAGTTTCGGGGGTGAACCTGCCAGAAGGGCCGGGTCCAACAGCGATATATTTAAATTATGTGCAAACTTAATTTGTCACTTGGCTCACACATAGCAACGCCAGAGCCTTTAAGGAGAGGGATAATTGAATAATTTTAATTTATATCATTCTATAAAGTAATGTTTATTTATTCGTTGTTGTTTATAATGCCAATGATATCAGGGAGCTTAATGCAGTTGTGTAACTATAGGTCAGACAATATATGCAAAATGCAATATATTCTAATAAATCGAAGCATAACATTTAAATAATAATAATTGTAAGGCTTTATGTCATACTTTGGCATAACAGCTATAGCATAATCTTCATGGTAAACTTTTCCATGGTTCGGCGTGCACTTTGGCTCTTAAAGCTCAGCCAGGCTCAACTCTCCATTTCCATGTTCTGGCCTTCTCACTTCTGGTATGCAAGGGACGTTTGCTAACAATGTAAGGGCAGCATCACTGCACTAAACACATCGTGCAACGGATTCAAGGGCAGCAGGAAGCAAGAGTGCAGAATAGGTAAGGGCAGCAGGCAGAGTTGCCAAAGTGGCGAATTACAAATCATAGCTGTAGGCAGGTTTAGAAACAACACACATGCAAGGCATATAGAGAAACAATGCTTTTAAACTGGTATACAAGGTATGGCAGACACTGGTAGTGGGTTACATGGACCCTGTGGCAAAAGCAGACCGGGCATTCCATGTATTATGGCCGAAACCGCAGACGGAGAGAGTCTAGTTTTGCCGACACCAGTCAGGCACCGAGCATCCCATCATAAGAGTGGATTCTGTGCATAGAGTTCTGCATCACCCCAGGCAATCCTAGCCATTCACATCCTTTGCAAGCCTTTTGAGACCCCCTCTCTTTGGAAACCCGATTGCGTCTATCTTCTCACCTGCAGATGCCTTTACAGTTTACTTTTGCAATGCCATTTTTCCTGTTGCTTATTTCGTAGCTGGATAGGAACCGGTGATGCTTTTATTCTTTGAGGGGGCAAGGAAACTGTTCATCTATATATAGCGCGAAAAAGAAGGTGTTAATGCCAAGGTGTATGTAGCGCATCTGCCTGCTTTGAAATGTCAAGCCCACAGTTGCCTCGGGCTCCATTGTTGAGGCATTGCTGCAGACTAATGTGCACGCGCCTGGACTACTCTGTCTCCTGCACACTCTGTCAGCACATGTCATGCTGAGTCTGACTATCCACTTTTCTTAGTTATGATGAGGCAGGGACTTCTCCATGCCTGTTTAACTTCGTTCTCACACACTGCCTTAGGATCTCCTTCTGTGCTGTTTTGTCCTCTTGCCCCTTGAGCAAAAATGTAAATGCACACTCGACTCGACTCGATTTTCCTCTATCAGGAGCCTCACAAAGTCAGGATCTTTCTTTATTTACAGGTTCTGTGACATCCAATTTTGTTGGGGACCGGAGCTCCATCTGCTGGTAACTTGAACAATTTATTCAGCTGAATATAACATTATCCCATAGGATCGTGTATTGTCACCAGTGGTCGAAGTGGAGGAAAAAAAGTAGGGGAACTGTGGGCGGGGAATCAGAGGGTGAGAATAACACAGGATTGGGTCAGTGGGCGGAGTCAGAGATGTGACCAAAAGAACAAAATATCCCATTTTTTTGGATTTGTTTCCCATTTCACTAACCGGTTACAGCTTATTACGTTATTTAATTCAACCAATGGATACACATGTTTATTTAAGGTTTAATATGAGTTATTGACATTAAAATACATTCACAAAGTGGAATATGTTTCCAATCACATAACATCCCAAATATGCTGAAAAGTGGAATCACAAGCCATTTGTCTCAGAGCAATGGAGTTTCTGTCATCAGCACTTCTCCTCCCTTCTTCCACAAGAGCAGTTTTCCATATATTTATGGCTCTATTTCCCAGACCCGGTGATTATAGCTGGGGATTTTAACATCACTTTAAATCCACTTTAAATCCACTTCTAGACAAATCCCCTAACAGCAGACAAAAAACCACCTCTAAATCTAGATCTTGCTTAGTAGGCTTAATGAACCAGTACGATTTTATCGATATTTGGCGGTTTAGGGAGGGTCTAAGGCAGGATTTTTCATTCAGGAACTCGAAGTATAGACACAAATCAAGAATAGATTTTATTCTCACTAGTAGAGTTCTGGCTGATAATATTACTTCAATATACTATAATCCAATGCATCTTTCTGACCACTCTGCAATAGTGTTAGAATTAAAGTTGGACACGCCACCTCTAATAAGAATGTGGTCCTTTGATAGGTCTTTACTCAGAACAACAGAGGATATCGAATTTCTACAGTCAGAAACCCGCCACTTTTTTAACACCAATATCGGTACAACCCCAATAGGAATTTTATGGGATGCATTTAAATGTACATTGAGAGGCCTTATTAAAAACAAAGTGGCCTATAGAAGAAGACAATATGCAGAGGAAGTAACCCTCATTGAAAACAATATCTTATTAGTACAGGCCGGTATAGATAATACAGGAGTAATTGACAATGACAACGACCTCGCCGGAAAACACGCTGAGTTGGACAGGCTGAAGCACTCATTATCCGCAGTTCTAGAGAAACGTGTCCTTCAGAGATGGGAGGCAAGTAAGCTTTCGCATTTCCAATACGGGGAGGGAGCAGGGAAATTACTTGCCTGGAAAATTAAATCAGACCGGGTTAGAAACAACATATCGTCTGTTACATCCACGGAGGGCACCTTTTCAAGGGATGATGAAATTAGAGTAGTTTTTAGAAATTTCTTTCAATCCATCTATAAAGATGACTTAAACGTTACCCAGAATGACATCTTGAGTTGGCTAGAAGGTATCTCTCTACCATCTCTAACACCAGAACAGAACCACTCTTTGGACGAGGAGATAACTATTATAGAGGTAGAAGAGGCAATAAGGGGAGCAAAGGGAGGAAAAGCTACAGGCACTGACGGTTTGCCAAGTGAAATATATAAAAAGCTTATCACTCAGGTCTCTCCAATCTTAGTGATTCTTTTTAACCAAATACTAAGACACGGCGAAATACCACCTGAATCATGGGACAATGCCTCTATAACCCTTATTTTGAAGCCCGGCAAACCCCCCACAGACTGCGGCTCATATCGGCCTATTTCTATATTAAATGCCGACTATAAAATCTTTGCCACCATACTGGCCAAACGGTTGGGTCGGGTGGCGCCAGACATTATAGCACATAACCAAAAAGGGTTTATTAAGGGGAGACAGCTTTGTGAGCTCACGTATGAATTACTAGGCTCTATAGACATCGCCATAAAGGAGGCTATCCCTCTGGATGTCCTCACGTTGGATGCAACAAAGGCCTTCGACAGGGTGAACTGGTTGTACCTGTCGGAGGCCTTGAGGAAGTTCAATGTGGGGGACAGATTTTTGAGAACGTTGAATTTGTTATATAGGTGCCCATCTGCCTCACTTTTGATTAACGGGGGTTTGACTGAGACCTTCAGGGTCACGAGGGGAACTAGGCAGGGCTGTCCCCTGTCACCCCTTCTTTTCGATGTCTATATAGAACCCTTTGCCCAAATCTTAAGAGACAGTATACTGATTAAACCTTTTATTTTTGGTGGTTGGGATAAAAAGGTGGCACTTTATGCAGATGATATTATGATTTTTACAACGAATTATGATGAAGCATACCCAGAGATAATTGACCAGGCTCTAAAATTCGGTAAAGTTTCTGGGTATGAGATTAATGCCCAAAAGACAGAGTCAATGTCCTGGAATAGTAACTCAATTGGCAACAATGGCACATCTAAAACCCAACTTCGATATCTGGGGATCAATATAGTTAAAGACATTAATTTGATTGCTTCACTTAACTTCAACAAAATAGCTGCAGAGTGCCGGAAACATATGAGAGACTGGTCACATCTTCCTCTCACTGTTTTGGGAAAGGTTAACTTAGTGAAGATGAGTATCTTAACTAAAGTCTCTTTTTTGTTTAACTCTATTCCACTTTTTTTTGACTCGAAATTGATTGTAAAGCTACAGAGCGCGATAACCAGCTTTATCTGGAATAGTAAGAGCCCAAGAATTTCGTGGAAAAAAATCAGGCGACGAAGGGAGAAGGGAGGGTTGGCTGGCCCAGATCTCCAAATCTATGCATGGGCTTTTCAGCTCACGCACACACGTATGCTACTTAAAACCCCTACTTTAACAGGGCTGGGCCTTCTTTTTTCTACATTACTTGAATGTGAAGGAGTAGACCAATCTGCATTTTTGTTTAAATTTGGTGACCCCAAATTCTTCAAGAAAATAAAATTGAAAGTTTTACAAGGGATTGCATCTACTTGGTATAAAGTGAGGCATGCGATAAATGTTGGATACTATTCTGGGAGGGCTCCCATATGGGATCTACCCGTCCCTCCCGCATGGACAACAGATGCCCTGACTAACCCGCTAATAGAGGCAGGTATAAATAGGTGGGATGACCTGTTTATGGATGGGACATTACTTCCATGGGACTATTTAACAAACAAAGTAGGCACAAGTTTCTCGAGATTTAAATATATTCAGATCTCCAGCTGGTCACAGTCATACAAAGAGCAGCCAGCACGGATTAGTAAGCTGCCTATAGGTGGCAATAGCGACTTGGTAACTTGCCTCATGGAAAGCCCCGCAGCAAAAAAAGAAATTTCATGTTGGTATAACAAAATAATCGATGAAATAGATGCCAACTTTCATCTACCGACGTCACTATGGGCTGAACTAATGCCAGGCGTAGATGTTGAAGAACTTTGGATAGCCTCGTGCTCAATGCTTTGGGACCTAGTTAAACCGGCATGGCTTCGTAGAAACCACTTATTCACTATACATAGGGCATACTATTCCCCTCAGAGGTTGACTAAGTTTTCTTTAACAGGCCCAGTCTTATGCCCAAGATGCGGGTTAATCGCAGCATCAGACACTCATATGTTTTATGATTGTCCAAATTTATCCGCTTTTTGGGAAGCCATTAGTAATAAGCTTTCACAATTTCTGGGTGAACATATCTCCATAGACCTAGCTCTTGTTATATTTGGTCTCAAGAGTAAAATCCGCAATGCCGCAACCAATCTAACATTCTACTCCATTTTAGCGGCGCGTAGGGAGATATGTAGGCATTGGAAAGATGCTCAACCACCTACAGAGCATGAATGGCGAGTTTCACTTCTTCAAATTTCCAAACTCGATCTCGCCAGAGCAGGAAACCCCAATAGGAGAGCTTTTTGGGCAATGCTGGGATAGCAGCGATAAACCTGGGTTTTTTTTTTTTTTTTTTTTTTTCCCAGGTCCTATGATTAACACGTACATTGCTTATCCTCGCTGCCATGACCAACAGTCTTGGAGCTATGGGGGTCTCGATAACTTGGGCACTATCTCCGGAGGCACTTCCCTAAGCAAAATCATGTTTGGCTGTTGCGATTGTTGCTGTGGGGAACCGGTCTTCTTCCCTCCCGAATGAACTTTCTCCTACCAGCTATAAGCTGAGACAGCACTGCACTCGACCACTCTTTCCTTTGCTCTGTGGCGGTCCTTTGGTTTTGATAGATTGGAGCTAAGCACGTAATATGAGGACAAAAAATTAAAAAAGTAAAAAAAAAAAAAAAATAAATAAATAAATAAAAAAAAATATATATATATTTATGGCTCTGCCATATTTGCCACATAATACATCATCTGTTGCATAATCTGACGATTTTAACTAATAAATTGTTTGTAGCTCAAACGGATCAAAAGTTACTAAAAAATGTAACTTGTGCTGCTGTGAAGTGGAGCGCCCTTTGTAAAGGTTGATTGGTCACCTTTCTCACTGCTGCATTTGTATGTTACACTAGTACTAATAAGGAAAAATATTTGCAGAGACTGTTAGCTGTTAGACTGTAAAAATGTCAAAATAAAATGTCAGAAAACGTACAGTCCCATTAATACCAGTGTAGGGTGTCAGAGCACTTTTGAAGTGACCTGGTTCCATAGGTTGATGTGACACAGCAGACGTAGCCAGGATAGATCTTTAGTATATTTATTAAGTTAGTAAAGTCCATCTGAGCAGCTAGTTACAAGATACAGGAGAACAGTAATGACCTTGCATGAAGATACTACAACTTTGCATCACACATTTTGATTTCTATCCAAATAAACCCTTTTTTTGCAACTATAGAATAATCAAAGACTTGGGGAAAAACCATAACGCTCTAATTTATAACTTGCAGTTTGAGTGCAGCTCTTAGATGACAGTTAATAGCTCACTGTTCTATGTTAGGATTTTAACTGAGAAACTGCCAGAAACAAAAGGATCTCTGACAAAAGCAGTAACCCACTGACCTATTTACATTATGTGCACTTTGTGATCTCCTTTGTACATGTTCTTAACAGCAGGCATATTAACCCTCTGCACTTTCTTTCCTTGAGCCAAAACTTCCACTAGACAAAACACCATCTCTCTACTAGAAAATTAATCACCGGAGTTATCATGACATTTTTATTGTTGCCGAAAATTGCTGGAGGCCAGGAAGGAGGCAGCAAGTGCTTTGAAAACCATAATATTCTTGCAAAAACCAAACAATGCCCCCACCCAAAGTTAGCGCTCGGTGTAATCACACCGGTCGCATCGCCCTAGAGCCGCCCTGCTCAAGGGTCCTGTGACCTCAGTGACAGAGTCACTGTTGCTCTAGGATGTGCTGCTTCATAGGCCTGCCCGCAAGACTGGAGGTGAACTTCAGTATGGATAGTGGTGGACAGGCCTTCAAGATTAACCCACACTTGCCACCGCAAGGGTCCACCTGCTGGTGCGAAGACACCAGTGCTTCTAAGGTCTTGCGGGGCCTTCTAAGGTCTAGCATGGGAATGGGATCCCTTGGGATAGTGGTCAGGGGGACTGTTCATGAAGGCTGAACCTGGTTCCCCAGTTCCAAATTCGGCAGCTCTGACTATAGTGCCACATCCTCTCCCCCACAGAACACCATACTGCCCCACTGAGTGAAACTCGCACTGCCTTCAACTACAACCCAATTGTGCCCCACTATAAACACCTGGATACGACTCAATTCAAATTACGCACTAGACACGAGCAATATGCTGCCTAAAAAGAAAATAACAACATCCTGGAAAAAGCATCACTCATAGGCAGGCAGCTAGATTAAGTAAAGCAGGTGCGTGTAAGCAGGAATGTTGCAGGGATTCTGCTTATGCGCAGAACTCTGCGCAGGAACCCAGGCCCTCAGTGAATTGCGGTGTACCAAAAACCCACCTCAGAACCCAGAAGCCCTTATCCGGCCAGCATCAGTGTCCCATTCATTATTCGAGGTTTAGCTCGGCGGTCCCAATGTATAGACAACACAGAACAAGCGACTTAGTATATTTCTCAGGATTGGTGGGAATCAGAAATATCTTTTCGTAATTATTCTCGTACCAGTCCACAACAGAATAAACAGAGACACGGTGAAAGTTTAAAGAGTTTATTTTATAAACCTCGTGTCCTAAGATGTAGCAGTTTGGCTAACATTAGCAGACAAACGATTAAAATCAAAACCATCAGCATAGTTACAATACCATAGAAAATGAAAGGAGTAATCATACTAAAATGACAGTGGATCTAAGCCACCTTCCTTTCTCTAACACACTAATAGTATTATTAGACTAATAGAAGGTCTCTAGGCTTGAATGGGGAACCCCATACCGTAAAGATCAGCTCAGAGAGTTCACATCGCAGGATCAGCTATGCTCTGCTCCTAGGAACGCTCTTCTTCCGAATGTAATGAAAACATGTAACACTGCAATATTAAAAGCGCTCGACTTTCAGGTATTTGCAGCTGCGTGCATGTTATGGCTAAACTAGTGGGCCGATCAACCTGAACTCAACAACATGCACCGTCTAGCAACCCAGACTGTTTCTTTACACGGTGTACAGACCAAGGTCGCTGCTCACTGTTCGGGATGTTAACAACAGACAGTTCTCATGTGAAGCAAAGTCGAGTAAGCATTTCTCAATTTAATAACATGTGACTACAGTGTTGTGTGCAAAAGAAGCAAAAGCGGCAAGATGGCTTTCTAACATCTAACGCGGTTATGCTAACTTAGCATTGTACATATGTAGATAACGATCTTCACTACACCCCCCCTTGATCGGACCACTAACCAGTAGGGGCGCACTTGCAAGAACGCAGAGTTCAAGTTCGATAGAACGGAACCAAGGGCGTGAACTATAAGTCCATATTAGGGAAGTGAAAAAAGTTCGAAGCAAAAAAAAAAAAAAGTTAAAACGTAGTAAAAAAAACATGTAGAGGTTAAAAAACAATCTTGGAAGGACGTAGGACGAAAGGAAAGTCCAAAAGTCAATCCATCAATGTATAGGCACAATAAGTCGCAACAGCTTCCAAGAGGAAATCATTAGAACGTTCTGCAAAATTATCTGCCATCCAGTTCAGCACGGGGAATGAACATACATGCTCCTCAACTACCGGAGCTTCCAGCACCAGAAGAGGACAACTGGCGTGTACCTCAAGATAACTTCTTGCTAAGAAGTCAATCGCGGCCGTTCCGATGTCCCAATTTCCAAGAACTCCATGCGCTGCAGCACAGGCCATAATCCCGACACCAGAACAGTCCAACTCATTAGCCACTAAGGAGCTCATAAGTCGATCATAATCCGGGTCAGGAGACACCGAGTTTGACAGACACAAATCCAGAGCCCATTGGAACGGACAATCTAGGCAATGAAAGACTGGCTGTACACAAGTAAAGTAGGCAAACCGGAAGGACAATCCATAGGGTACGCTCAGAGTTGCCAGCGGTAAGGCGCCATAGAATTCAAGCATCCGGTTACGAAGATTGAGCAGGCGGGACATGTTGTCGTGTGATGCAAGTTGTGCATCCATAGCGCAGGGCGCAGATCAACAACAGTATTCCAGATATGAGGGGGAGAAGTAAAGGGAGACCTCCGAAGACGCTGGAAAAAATAGAATGAAAAAAGGCCGGGATCACACCAAAGATAGTTTGAAAAGAGGTCACGAGGCCGGAGCCCACAATTTAAAAAAAATGAGCTATGCCACTTGTAGATGAGGCATTAAAGATAGTCTGAATCAGAGTCCCAAAATGAAGAGGCAGATCAGCGCTTGCACCTCAGTGCGGGTGTTTGCCACGTGAAGAACAAATGTTTCCCATGATGAAGTCAACGCGACTTCTTTTTGAGACAATAGAGCCCTTATTCTGCTCATCTTGTTGAACTCTGCTTTCAAGGTTGGAATTTAAGGCCAGATAGATACATCGAGCCTGCTATGCGGGGGTGGGAACAGGACGTTATTACAGCAAACCACTCTCTGCGATACAGTCACTATGTAGGGAATTCCCACTAACATCCCACAGCAAGCTTCATTATTTAACAGCAAATAACTACCGTTAGCAAGCAGCGTAAAAGATGGAGTAATAACTGGCACAGGAATCCCTTTCAGGACGCAAGCTAAATTAGGGGCGTGCACATTACATGCACCATGCAATTGAATGTGCCTACACACAACAGAATGATCCGGAGTGGAAGTGCATTCTTCACCTTTCAAGTAAACCTCCTTGCCGTCCCTCACACATCCTTCATTTGAAAGGGAGTGACCAAACTGCATGCAAGAAGGCAGTAACCAGTTGTTCATACCTGCCTAGAGCGGGGAACAACCTTTACAATGCAACTTTTACAATGCACTACACTTACAACGCAATTTTTACAACGCAACATCCACTACAACGCATTCCATTACATCGCATGACACTACAACGCATTTTTAAAAACTACCTTTACAACGCATTCCATTACATCGCATTCTACTTTTACAACGCATACCATTACAACGCATAATATTACACTACACTATCCAACACTTACCCTACTGTTGCACCCCCTGGAGTTAGAATAGTAATTTTTACCCCTATACTATCCAACACTTACCCTGCTGTTGCACCCCCTGGAGTTAGAATAGTAATTTTTACCCCTATACTATCCAACACTTACCCTACTGTTGCACCCCCTAGAGTTAGAATAGTAATTTTTACCCCTATACTATCCAACACTTACCCTACTGTTGCACCCCCTGGAGTAAGAATAGTAATGTTTACCCCTATACTATCCAACACTTACCCTACTGTTGCACCCCCTGGAGTTAGAATAGTAAGTTTTACCCCTATACTATCCAACACCTACCCTACTGTTGCACCCCCTGGAGTTAGAATAGTAATTTTTACCCCTATACTATCCAACACTTACCCTACTGTTGCACCCCCTGGAGTTAGAATAGTAAGTTTTACCCCTATACTATCCAAAACTTACCTTAAATGCAATGTAATATTATGCGTTGTAATTGTATGCGTTGTAAAGGTAGTATGCGATGCAATGGAATGCGTTGTAAAGGTAGTTTTTAAAAATGCGTTGTAGTGTCATGCGATGTAATGGAATGCGTTGTAGTGGATGTTGCGCTGTAAAAATTGCGTTGTAAGTGCATGCGTTGTAAAAGTATGCGTTGTAACGTCATACATCCGCCTAGAGCATAATGTTTCATGCATGAACTAAACTTGAACAGGGGAAACGGTAACGTGATCAACCCATGTACAAGCCACACAGCAGAATTCAATTCGGCAACAGAGAAAGGCAAAGGTTCTAACTTTTCAATGTGTAGCAATGAATATGTAGCATCTTTCATGGACATGAACTGCTGTTTTGCAGACAAATTAAAAGGGGGGAACAAAGATGAAGTATTCATGTAATCCCAAGGGACCTTCCCTGCCTTTAACGTTTGCAACGTCCATGCAAACTGCATAACAGAACGCATTTGATTTTGACCGTGATACAATACAGACAAATCATCCTGCACAATGTCCACTACAGAGGATGCAATATTATCTAATGTATAAATTCTGGAAGACAGCGTGTTAATGCTATTATCTATTACAGCCAATACTTTTTCCATATTTGCTTGGTCAACAGCGCGTAATCGGGAAGCAGCCTCAATTTGCGACAACTTCCAAACTTCGTTGTAAATAGCATACACCCATCTCTTGGACCTGCCTTTCGCAGGACCCTTAACAAAATCATTCAAATCTATTTTGTCGTTTAATTTGGATAAATGAAGTTTACCAGACTCTAAAGTCGAATGTTGCAGCCAAGACTGGCACAACTTCCCTACTGAGTAGGTAGTCACAGTGTGAGAAGATTCAAAACGGGGGTCCACACGAACTTGTGTATACCCCGGTCTTAAACCAAGAAACCGATGTTGACAGGAATCTGCACTGGTCTGCCAAACCAACCACCCTTCGGGGTCTAATTCAGAAACATTGAAGGATCTGTTGGAAACGTATGTCTGCAACGTAGCAAGAGACAGATCTGTATGATTAACCCAAGCAGGATAAGCACCCAGATCCGGAGTCGAGGGAGAATTTAATTTTTTAGTAGTAGCCAGTCCAAAACAGGTGGTCTGAAAAATTGATGAATTTAAAAATAACATGTGATTCGGGATAAGACAGGCACGATGCAAAGCTTCTGTTCCCTGTACTTGCCATCGTTTGGAGCCCCAAACCGACTTAAGATCGACTGTAGCTTTCCACAAATCATACCCGCCAATTGCCAACTCGTCCATAAAGGACTTGGAATACAACAATTTGGTGTGTGTCAGTCTAACTTTAGAAGCAGACTCAGCCACAACGTTAAAATAAAAGGAGGCCGGATTTGACACACTGAAATCCGAAAAATATGTGAATTTGTCCACTAACGTGGAGGAGCTGCCCAGCCTAGGGGCGGGACAGTGTTCCCATTGTGTATAATTTACAAAATTTCTAAACGTGTTTGCTTTGTGTAGGAAATGCGTGCCATAATGTTGATAACAATATTGCTCATCATAATTAGCAGTATCTAAATACAAATCCTCATCATCAAATGCAGCATAATATTTCAAATCAGAAAACAGTGCTTCTATGGCTTGAACATCACAATCATCTGAGTGAATGTTCTGCTTAACGACATCACCCATGGAAACACGAAATACATTTGGCACATTAATCACTTCAGTGGGGCCATGAATTTGAAATTTAACGGCATCCCAAGCGATCCCATCACATACAGGCCAGGCAGTAATGTTCACAAAAGTCTGGTCCCTTTTCATAATGTGAGATGAGGAGTGGGGGGCCAAAGTTCCATCAATTAGTCAAATAGTAGACCTTTCATTCAGGTAGGGTCCATTGATAAGTCGAAAAAATACTACCACAAAGCCAATGGACATAAACAAAAAAACACATATGAGCACCAGCCAAATGTAAGTCCAAGGGGGTATTAAAAAATGTCTTTTGAACCAAGCCACAAAAATCGAAACCTTGGACGGGGCAATGGAAGTCATTGAACGAGAATCAAAAGAGTCTTGTGAGTGGGCAACTGTGGTGGATTGTAAAACAGGCAAGGTAACATCCGCAGGATAAGCATACTCAACTTCTTCAAGCACACCACCAGGTCTTTGTGGCAACAAGGGACCAGTAACGGCATGCATCTCGATGGCAACATCAGGAACTGTGTCAGAGGCTTGGGCCACAACAGAATTTCTCAGCATCGAAGGGCAGGAAACCGCCGGAGTCATACTAAGAAGAATCGGCCACTCGTTGTAGTTTGACATTGTCAATCGAAATGTACCTGTTATCCTTTCGACCAGGAAGTGGAGGTAAAATGACTGTTCTAGTACCCTGCACTCCAAGCACTGGAACCGGTGCACAATAAGAGGGGCCGAACTCCTTCTTGTTCTCCACCTTCTCACGGACCAGATCACCAACTCGAGGCAGCCAGCCGACTACCGGAATCTGAAGTTCAGCATCAGATGAGGAGGGTACGTGTTCCTTCGCTAGACTGTCTCTGGCTTCTTGAAGATTCTGCAAGACAGCACAGTGTTCATCTACGTCAAAGGGTGCGGCTGACGCCGCCATGTCTAGACCATCAAGGTCTGGAACAAACATTCGAACACCAAAGAGCATCATGTATGGGGTCCGCCCACCCAGAGACCTTCTAGGGAGATTATTAAGTGCACGTTGCACGTCATACAAGTGGGCTAGCCAGTTCCGGCCAGTACCCAAAACTCTGGCTGTCAAAGATTGCTTTAAGTCACGGTTCATTCGCTCCACTACACTATTACCCTCAGGCCGGTATGGAGACGAAAATTTGACTTGAACCCCCCATGGCCTCTTTGTACGCCTTAGAGGCGAACGCCGGGCCCTGATCAGAATGAAAGGTACCACATGCAAAACTCCCCACAAAGACACGCAAATCTTTTATGACAGTGCGAGAATCAGCACTCCTTTGTGGCCACACCCACAGAAAACGTGTGCACGAATCAACTGCAACCAAGATGTATTTGAACGCAGTATCAGAGGTAAAAGGACCGCAGTGATCTAAATAAACACAACCCAATGGTTTATTAGATATATACAACTGAGTTTGTGGTGGGCGCGCCGCAGTTGAAGGTTTAATCTGCTGGCAAATGACGCAATGAAGAACATAAGCCCTGGCTTGTTTGTACAAACCGCACCACCAGTAACGTTGTTGTAGCAGAGATACAGTAGCCGCAACGCCGGCATTGGGGGAAGCCATGCCCTCGTGCACTGCAAATATCAAAGAAGGTCTGCAGTCCGCGTTGGGAATCAATCTGTCACCAACGTCATTAATCCTTACTAATGGGACTTTATCAGGACTTAAGCGATAATGGTAACGAGCAGGAAAACCTCTCGGTGGCTTCGTTCCCTGCTCCGTAGCAGCAATAGCTGCCAAGATGTCATCATCGATCTTACTTTTGGATCTTGTAACTGCTGCTACTAAATATGTTGCCACTGCTGTTTTTGCTGCCTCGTCAGCTAAGTTGTTGCCGACAGCATGGACACCAACTCGTTGGTGACCAAGAGTGTGAATTACATTCACGAGGGGCAGACGTTCTTTAAGATCTGCCACTCGAACCCAAAGCAGTTTATGCTTAATAGTGCTACCTTTGGAGTCATGGTAGTCATTCTGAGACCAAAAATGTAGATTGTCGTTGTAAGATTGAACACAATAAAAGGAGTCACTCACTATAAGTGTAGTGACCCGGGGATCAGCAAACTCCAGTGCAAGCAACAGAGCACGAAGCTCCGCCAACTGAGCGGTACAATCACCCAATGACTGCGTATGTACGACATCGGACTGGAAATCACCATTTACGAAAGTACCGACTACAATTGCGCAAGCCGCTGAATAGGCGTGCTTTGATCCAGTTGCGGGTTGCGCAGAACCGTCAGTGTATATGACACAATGGTAATCCTCGAGCGGGCGCAAGGACAGAGGAGCCGGATGAACGAATTCATACTGCAAAAACTCCTGAGTCTGGAGTGCCGCGTCAAAGATAAGAGTGACGTCCGGCGAGGTCAAGGAAGTGGCCCATTGTATCCACCTTGGATGCAAAGCTTTAGAATTCGGTACACTCGCTTTTGTCACCGCCTCAAGGGCAGGATAGGGTGTTACCACCAACATGCGTTTTCCCTGCGACAGCGCTCGTTCTTTCAGAATCGCCATCTGCACTGCTGTCAGAACCTTCTCGACAGCGGAAAAACGCAGTTCAGCTGAAGTGTACAAGTGAGATTTGTAAGCAATGGGGATGGTGTGCCCTCATTGAACGTTAAGGATGTGAAACCAACTGCGCCGGGCACTATTCTTATGACCAGGTTAGTGTGGTTATCACGTGTCAGTAAGTACTTAGAAGCAATAACTGCAATATAGCTGAATGCTCTGGCAGCCAACAAGATTTGGAAAAAGTAGGTTGTACCAAGGCATAAAGCGGCTTGATACGCTGGGCATAATCCGGGATGTAAATTCGACCGAAATTCAGAAAACCCAGCAGGGATTGTAATTTCTTCAGTGAAGTAGGAGCACGGAGGCATGCGCACTTCTCTAGAAAGTGCGGAGCCAATCCTCGACCTTCATTGTTGAGTTCGTACCCCAAGAACAACACTGTATATTCCGCAATGTGTGACTTCGCAAAGTTGAATTTGTAACCGAAGTCTGCAAACAAAACAATAATGCGATCAACGCGACGGAGATACGGGTCCAACTCGTCATCTGTGAGATAAATGTAATCTACATACGAGTACGCATCTGGGTCTATGCCCTCTAAGAGGGAGACCACGCGAGCGGCAAAGACACCTGGGCTATTTTTATAGCCCATTGGCAATCTTTTGAATTGTTTTCTAAAATCCGGAATATTGATAGTTGCAGGTAAGTAAACAATTAAATAAATAGAACAAATTTCGTAGCGCGCGACGCATCGCATTTTGAGATGCAGCGCGCGCTACGAAATTTGTTTTAGTTATTAAATTGTTTACTTACCTGCAAATATCCATATTCCGTTTTTTAGGACCCCCACCCTGCCCCTCCCCCGCCCCCCCTTACCGCCCCACGGAACTCCCTCCACGGGCCGGGGCTGGCGAATTCCCTCGGCTTGTCGTCTTCATCCACTGCTTCTAATTTATTAAGCACCTGGAACTGCATAGCATCTCCTTTGAGGTTGCCCAGTATCATGGTAGCAACCACATCAAAGACTCCGTCAAGCCGCATACCCAATTCAACAGCAGCCTCCGCACCATGATTCTCCTGAACACGTTTTATAACGGAGGGCAGTACCGACAGAGACGGAGTGCCAAAGCACTTCGAGTATGTCGCTGCAAAGACCTTACCCCAGTTCTCGCAATCGGCCATATCTGGGACTAAGTCTTTCGGCAAAGTAATGGTAAGGATCCTGTGTTTCTCCACAGGAGTCGTATGCGGATAAACCGCTTCTAACTGGTCAAATTTCTCAGCAAGCCAATTGTGGTAAATAAAATATTACGCTCTCAGACTTTTAAAATATAAATAAGATCATGCATAAAGCAAGAGGCTGAGTCTGTGGTATCAGGTTCATAAAGGGATTTATTCCAATAACTCGAGTCAAAGGGAGAATATTTCCATCACCAAAATTGGATCTGGAAAGGGGCTCAAAAGTATTCTCAATATTCTCAAAACATTATTCACAGAGTACAGTATATATACATTTCTCAATTGTACGTAAGCAAAAGAGCAAGAGAGAATGAGATAAGAGCATGTGGGCGTGTAAGTAGGCGTGAAGGTGGGCGTCCATGTGGGCGTCCACTTGATGATAATGGGTAATTTGTCATGTGTGGGTGGATACCTGGAGAATCCTGCAATGTCAGCAGAAATATTTGGCAGAGATGCGTGCGCAGTCGCATGACGTGTGATAGACGTGCAACTAGAGGGAGAAAGGGACTTGACATTTAGCTCTACATGTGGAGACAAAAGTCTGGGGTTATGTCAACCTAATCCCAAATCATATCTAATATCCTATGTTTAAAGAACTGTGTTATCCAAAAAGAAAGGTCTCTCGAACAAAATCTATTCTATACTGACTGTGAGTGCGTGTACAAGCGTCTAAGTGTCTACACTAAATGCGAGGGGGTAGGAATATTCCATGGTAACAGGGCTATGAATTACTTGCATGAGGACAGAGAAGCCGGGCCTTTTGCTCGGTAGCTGGATGAATGTTTACTTAAACTACTAGACAGGAATGCATTGGGCAGGGAGCGGAGCAGATAATTTCCGAAGGTGAAATACAGTTCTTGGCAGGCAGCAAGCTGATGTCGGGCATCGTGAGCCGCGCAGAGGATGAGACAAAGTTCAGGGTCACAGATGCAGGCTCGGACTGGAGCTTCAGAGACAGAAAGCAAGAAAAGCTTGATGACAGAATCAGGGCCTACTTGCCTGGACTGTAAAATGGCATAAGTGAACCATATAAAGGCGGTGGCCTTTCGTACTTAGGAATGGAATATCCGGCCCATTCATGGCGGATCAACAGAGGACATGTTAACGGTGGACGCACATGTATTTGCGTCTTCATAACTGGAACTGGAGGGAACATACATGTACTTGTAACATGCACATAGAACCGTTGGGGTCCAAGATAGGGGACATAACTGACCAGAAAAATCCATATTTCCACATTCCCTCCTTGTCCCCTACTTGCCCGTCAAGAGATATCAATCTTCATTAATCCATTGATCTGTTCATATAGCATCATTTGTTCTTCTTTCTTCTTCCGGGATCTTGAATGAAAATCTTGATGTGGAATGCACGATGTGGCACACAGACCACAAATCGCTGGTCCACATTGCAGGCATAAGCAGCAACTGAATAGTATGAGAAGGCCAATACCTAGGAAGGATAGGACCCTCCATCCAAAGGTAGATAATACACTCCAAAACCAACCGGACCAAGTCCAGGTGCCTGGATTCTGGTGTATCTGGCTTACAATCTTATGAAGGCGAGTTATGGCTTTATATACAGATGGCGAATTTTCTGGTATGAAAAATGCAATAGCTTGATCCGATGACCCTACAAGCTCCGCCCCTATCGGCCAGGATAACGTCAAGGACAAGACTATTTTGAAGCACAACAATCCGCATAGCAGACTGCTCTTCTGTTAAATTGCCTAAGGCGGAAATAGTTTCGTTCACTACTGCTTCAAGGGTTCTGGTTAATCTACGTATCAGCTTACTATTGGTAACTGTACCTATATAGGGAAAGAAACCTTTATTGAAATCTGTGTATTTTTCCCATGCTGTTTCAGTGTAATCGACAATTGGGAGATCTCTCTGCTGTCTATTGTGTACTAAATGAGTATTTCTATGATAATCAGGAGGAGCTAGGAAAACAGGTGGTAGGAGGAATGCTATGTAACAGGTACCATCCCAATCTAGAGGTAGGCGTATATATGCGGTCTGGCCACATATAAAGTAGGAATGACGAGAAGCTCTAAATGTAGACTTGCCTTGATCACTAAATTTTATTACAGTGGTGCATTTACTATGGCCCATGTGTATGGAGCCATTCTTTCTTATACATAATTCCCCTTTTACTGGGAATACGGACATGGCGGGCAAGATTGGTGTAGCTTCAGATTCAACGTTCAGGATCATGAGGTTAAGTGTAAAATTACCTAATCCATATACTTCATTTCTTAGATCAGTTCCTGTTCTTTTGGGAAGTCCCTCCTTGTTAGGGTAGCAGACTTTAAGCAAAACTAAGTTCAGGTTTCCCCATACCCAGTTGTCTTGATAAACTGCGGAATTCGAATCTAGGGAATTAATCAAACTAAACCATGCTCCACAGGAGCCATTGTGTGTGAACGGATAGAGAAAGAGGGGCAAAACTCCCTTATAGTTCTGATAGGGGGGGAGTCGGCCACAGACCCAGCAGTCTGTAGCATTGCTAGTCTGCTGTGAATGGTGCAGCATCTGAATAAAGGTATTGTTGCGTAAGGCAAGTCGATATGATAGCTCATAGGATGGCAGATCACTAAATGTGTGCTTTATGGTATCATTAGTGGAGGAGTATAAGAGTGAGGCAATAGGAGGAAAAATAGCATGTAGTATTAAGCTGATACATATTATCGTGATGCACATCTTGCTCTTTTTTTATCAATATTATTGTCCAAGATCTTATGCAAGCCAGAATACATGTTCAACCGCTTCACCACCTAGTGGACTTAATTGATCAAACGGGTTCTGACTTCTTAGATCAAAGTTTAGCTTTGTGGAAACTTCTGGGGAGTCTCCTCTAGAAAATGGTGTTCAAAATCCAAAATCCAAGTTCAAAGTCTTTTTCCTTTGTAAAAGAGTGGTGAAGGTGCACTTTGACTTTAACGGCCGTCCCCGTGGTCCAGAGCACTGACTTTGGCGCCTTTCATCCAGGAGCGATGGAGTATTCTTTGACCTGGGTGTTGTCAGGGAAGGCGGCAGCAACCTGCGAACAACAAGAGAGTAGTGCAGACATCAAGGAAGCCAGGTAATCTGTCAGCATCAGTAATCTTTTAGGCATTGGAGTGCCCCACATATTTGGTGGTCTACCAAAGACCACTTCATAGGGAGATAAGCCTGTTCTAGAATGAGCTACCATTCGCATGAAAAAGAGGGCAACCGGCAGGGCTACCATCCAATCTACACCTTTGTCTGCGCAAATTTTAATATCCGATTATGTCTTTCTACAAGGCCTGCTGCTTCAGGATGTCGCACACAATGGAATTTCCAGGTATACCCTAACAGAAGGGACACCTGCTTCATTAGTACCAGGACATATTTGTAACCTCTACATCTGTTTATTTGGATATAATCCATTTGGAGCACTTCAAAAGGGTGGTCAGGTGGATGGAATCCACCTTGTTCCATCGGAATGCCTTTACCTGGATTGAATTGGCAACAGATCATACATGTTCTGACCTTTTGTTTCGCTGCTGCACGCAGGTGCTTGTTGAACCATATATTCTGTAAGCTATCTATCATTGCTTTCTCTCCTAAGTGTGCAGGACTATGTGCGGTATTTATAATCACTTGTACCATTGAATCAGGAAGAAACCCTGATCAGTCAGTACCCCTCCTTGTTCCGACCATTTCTTTAATTCGTCCATCGTAGCATGTGTCTGTATGTCTTGTACATCCTTGGAAGGATCCCTAACTGTCATGGCTTTGGACACTTATTGAACCTGTAACTTTGTCATGTCTAGTGGGGTCTGAGCTGTCTGTTTAGCTGTTCGGTCTGCCAGATCATTGCCTTGGGAAATGGTATCTGTGGCTCTAGTATGTGCTTTACATTTTAGGATAGCTATGGCTGTTGGTAAATGTATTGCTTCCGGTAGGGCTTGAATATGGGGGCCATGCTGTATCTTGGCCCCATGAGAGGTCAAGAAACCTCTTTCTCGCCAGAGAATCGGTGTAAATGTTTACTCTCAGGTGCTTAGCCCTTATGCACGCTTGTGTCAGGGCGATGAGCTCTGCTGCTTGTGCTGACAATATGTCTATTCTTTTAGTCTCTATTATTACAGTATCAGTAGTCACTGCATATGCTGCCACTAATTCTCCCGCCCCTGTCCTCATGCATGAGCCGTCAACTTATAGTGTTAGGTCGGGGTCTGGGAGTGCAACGTCTGTCAAGTCTTGTCTTGGTTTAGTCACGGTATGTATTACTTCAACACAGTCGTGTGGTGAAACGCTTTCTGTACTGGAGGGCAAAAGGGTAGCAGGATTCAGTATGTTGCATCGTCTGATCTCTATGTGTGGTTGAAATAACGTTGGCTCATAGCCTGTCAGTCTAGCCACAATCAGGTGTTGTGTTTGTGTCCGGTTCAAGAGAACCTCTACTGCGTGTGGTACTTGTACTGTCAGAGGGTGGCCCAGCACTATCAAGTCACTTTGTCTTATGGCTAAGGCCGTTGCTGCAACTGATTTTAGGCACGCAGGCAAAGCCTGTGCTACTGGGTCTAATGTACTAGAAAAATAAGCACAGGGCTCGTGTTTTCCTGCATGATCTTGTGTTAGGACAGATAGTGCTGTTCCATCCCGCTCTGTCACAAAAAGCATAAACGATTTGTTGTAATCAGGGTTTGCTAAAACTGGTGCTTGACATAAAGCTCTCTTTAATTCTTCAAATGCCACAGTGTGTTCTTGAGGACTTTAGTCTTTTTGTGTCTTGGGCTGGGAAAAACCAGAAATCAATTGAATACGTTCCGGTGCCCACAACTAATTCCCCTGAAAGATCACAATAAAACATGAGAAAAAGGGGAAAACACCATACCTATTTCCTCGACTTAATTTCTAAGGGGGCTAATTTCTAAGGGGCTTAATTTCTTAAGGGGCTAGCGGGAAGCGAACCTCCTCAGGGGCCAGCAGAAAGCCAATATTCTCCTCCTTCCCCCCCTTTTTGACAGGAGGAAATCTGAAACAGATTTCACTGCTGTCAAACACTATCAAACCCTGTGTCTTGTCAACACTATTAATCCCTGTGTGTAGCTACTGGGCGTAAGCAAAATTATAGGAGATACACAGCGTATTTGAAACGGCGAGAAATCCTTCAAATTAATGTACAAACCTCATTGTGTTAGCTCATAAGCTAGCCAAATGACATCTCATATGCAAATGTCCCTATTACATGAACCTACACCAACCTGAAGTCAATATTAATGCTAGTAGGCCCTAATAGGAATGCTAAATTACCTAAATATTCGGAAAACCAAGTTTAAGAACAGTTGTTAATGTTGATAATTAATAATTTATCTGCTAAAGAAATCAGTCATTTTGCAATAATTTCCACCTATACAATAAATAGCCTAATTTAAAAACAAGTCAACTTTTGGGGCCACCACTTACAAGAATGAGCTTACTAAAGCAAACTTTAAAAAGGAAATCCTGTCAGATATTTTCTCATTACCCTAAATACCGAGCCTCATTTGTCACTCTGTGGTGGCAGTCCTTATTTAAAACAGGCCTTCAAGAGTTAAGATGCGAGTGCACAGATCATAATTGTTCCTTAATGTCCAATCTGGAAACATATGACCGAGGCTGCCTGTCTATAAGAGAAAGGCAGTCATGTGAAAAATATTTTAGTCTTGCATAATTTTTCCTTTTATTTCATTCATCTCCAACACCAATTAGACATACACTGATAACGTGTTGTCTGCTATTTTGACAGCATGATAAAGGTAATATCACGTCTGTGAAATTTAGTAATTGTGAACAAGTTCCAGCCAAGCGCTGTGCAAAGATCGCCGTCGTCACGACTATCTCTGTACTTGCACAGGAGAACTTGGTATTAAACGCTAAACAGACTGGTCAATACAACACAAAAACAAAACATATATAAAATACATATGCCAAGCCATCAGTATACCAAGCACAGAAAGCATAGACAATTGCACTAACATATATAAATGAGCAGCGATGCGCAATTACAGTACCTACAGCTCAGAGGCGAACATTCTGGCCTGCTTAATTTGTCAGGCTTATAATCAATAATTCATTTACCTGCCCTATACACCCCCATCTGAAATCACCGTGTCAAGTCTGACACACAGAATCAGCAATAATAATCAAAAACGAAGAACACACGAACCTGTTTGTTTTCTTTTATAAAAATGAGCTATGCATCTTCGTCAACACAATGTACCCTAATGTCCCAGACGAAGACGCACCTCTCATCTCTCCTCACAGACTTTTAACCACTGGATCATTTATCCAATGCAACTGGTGGCAGCTTGTGGCCACAATTCAAAAATGTCTGAATTTGAAAATCGTTTTTATATAGGCACATAGCCCTTAAAATTCCAAGCAAGAGCAACATTTTACTTTCTGGCCAGAAGCAATATAGCATTTTCTAAAAAATAAAACAAATCTTCTCCATAGACATTTCCTCGGGGCACTCGTTTTGCACAGAATAGAACAAGGGAATCTTTCTCGACTTACATTTCTCAGCTGCCCTGTCTTATCAGAGAAGTTAAAAATAGCCCCTCAGCGCGGCCTGAGCCTGGGCTGCCAGCCAACTTTTTTTCGTTGTTCCGGCTGCAGGCATTACACAGATGCGATGTCAGAGAAGCTTTCTAAGCAGTGCCTCTGTTCTGCTCCTCTCACCGGCCCCCACCTACACTGGCTACAAGGTCAGAATCTGTCTCCGATTTCTGTATCACATACTGCTCTACACAGCCCCCACCTTCTCCTCACTCTGAAGCTGTCAAAGACAAAAAGACAACTCAATTCCATAAAAACTGCAATAATTCGCTCAATTGAAAAATTATTTTTACATACAATTTGCACTCAGGGGGTCATAATCTCACCGACTTGACCCAGCACATTGGCTCACTGGACCACCAAGAACACAAACCTGTATTCTTGAACAATTTGCAAATTCGAAATACCCACAATTCTTTTTTTTTTTTTTTTTTTTTTTCAAGCTAAACTTTTCAAAAATTACTTTTTCGTTAGCACTTTGTACATTAGGGGTGTCATCAAATCACAGGTGTTGCTCCTTCTCTAGCTACACCCCTCTCAATTTCCTATTGACAACGTAGTCAAATGTTGGACCATGTAAACACCAGCTATGCGCTGTTCAATTGGTGGGTGGTTCAAGAACCTTCGGGCTACTATATCATTATTATATGTATCGTGGTACTTGCGGTGGCACTCTAACTGGTCTTTCTACTGGGGCCACTCTTGCTAGGTCCTCTGAAAGGACGGGATAAATACCAGCAACGTCAGTATTTCTTTCTCTGTCAGCCTGCGCTCATTTTACCTTCTCCAATTACTCCTGTAACATCTGTTCCTTGGCTTTTCCAGACTCCAGTCTACTCCTCTCTGCTTCGTGAAACACTTACTCTGACCTACTATGTGACTCCTTGCGCCAAAACTCAATGGCATCCTTCCAAGCTGGTCTACATTTTCTCTTTCATAAGAGTGTTTCGTTGTCCATCTACTTGTTCTGCTTTTACTCGGATACCTTCCTCAACTAACACATTTTCTCGAACTTTATTTGAATTCTCCTTACTCTTCTCTTCCTGTCTACGTGCTTTTTCCGTACGTCTATACGATTCTTTTCGCCATAATTCAATGGCGTCTTTCTGTTAATTGTCTAGCTTTCCTTTTCCATAATTCTTCCTCTACTTTCACGATGCAATCTGCATCCCAGGTCCCAGCTGCGGGCCACCTCTGACTTTCTGGTAATTCCTTAGTGTAGTCTACCCATAGATCAAGAAATAATATGGCGTCTAGGCCATGTTTATGATACATGAAGTAACTTAAGAAAACTTAATCAAAAGACATAATCCTCGATATTAACGGAATTATTCTGAATTTATATACTTGATATACTAGATATACTGCTAAACAGTACAGATACACTGCTGAAACAGTGCAGACCGGATTTGTGTACCCAAACCCGTCTGGATCGGCACAACTTATGTGCACGCCAGAACGCCTCCCCAGTAATGGTACTCACCGGGTAGCTCGGAACGGAAGGCCTCGGAACGGAACTGAACTGAACTGGACTGGACTCGACTCGAAAACTTCGGAAACTTCGGAATCTGGTGGGCCTCTGTATACCTCAGACACAGCTCTCTCGCAGGTGGGCTCTGGGTAGGACAATCTGCGTTCCTCACCGCCTCGTATGGATGCCTGGTCGCAGTCTGTCCCCTTCGTTGGCCTGAGGGAGTTGGCGGGAAGACCCGCGACGTGCGCGCTTGAAGTCCATCACGGCTGTGGAAGGGGGCAAAACTGGACCTTCTTCTCCGGCGTGTGGGGAAAGAGATTAAACTGTTCGGGCGCCATTCTGTGGTAAATAAAATATTACGCTCTCAGACTTTTAAAATATAAATAAGATCATGCATAAAGCAAGAGGCTGAGTCTGTGGTATCAGGTTCATAAAGGGATTTATTCCAATAACTCGAGTCAAAGGGAGAATATTTCCATCACCAAAATTGGATCTGGAAAGGGGCTCAAAAGTATTCTCAATATTCTCAAAACATTATTCACAGAGTACAGTATATATACATTTCTCAATTGTACGTAAGCAAAAGAGCAAGAGAGAATGAGATAAGAGCATGTGGGCGTGTAAGTAGGCGTGAAGGTGGGCGTCCATGTGGGCGTCCACTTGATGATAATGGGTAATTTGTCATGTGTGGGTGGATACCTGGAGAATCCTGCAATGTCAGCAGAAATATTTGGCAGAGATGCGTGCGCAGTCGCATGACGTGTGATAGACGTGCAACTAGAGGGAGAAAGGGACTTGACATTTAGCTCTACATGTGGAGACAAAAGTCTGGGGTTATGTCAACCTAATCCCAAATCATATCTAATATCCTATGTTTAAAGAACTGTGTTATCCAAAAAGAAAGGTCTCTCGAACAAAATCTATTCTATACTGACTGTGAGTGCGTGTACAAGCGTCTAAGTGTCTACACTAAATGCGAGGGGGTAGGAATATTCCATGGTAACAGGGCTATGAATTACTTGCATGAGGACAGAGAAGCCGGGCCTTTTGCTCGGTAGCTGGAAGAATGTTTACTTAAACTACTAGACAGGAATGCATTGGGCAGGGAGCGGAGCAGATAATTTCCGAAGGTGAAATACAGTTCTTGGCAGGCAGCAAGCTGATGTCGGGCATCGTGAGCCGCGCAGAGGATGAGACAAAGTTCATGGTCACAGATGCAGGCTCGGACTGGAGCTTCAGAGACAGAAAGCAAGAAAAGCTTGATGACAGAATCAGGGCCTACTTGCCTGGACTGTAAAATGGCATAAGTGAACCATATAAAGGCGGTGGCCTTTCGTACTTAGGAATGGAATATCCGGCCCATTCATGGCGGATCAACAGAGGACATGTTAACGGTGGACGCACATGTATTTGCGTCTTCATAACTGGAACTGGAGGGAACATACATGTACTTGTAACATGCACATAGAACCGTTGGGGTCCAAGATAGGGGACATAACTGACCAGAAAAATCCATATTTCCACACAATAAGGGAAATCATCCCTATTTTGGGGTTGCTTGCCGACAACCGAATTAACCATAACAGGACTAATCACCACCGCGTGGTGGTCCGTCTGATGCCCTGCAACCGCAGTAGCGACCACCTGCACGTTGCGTGACACGTACTGCACTAAAGCCCTATGTACTGTAATAAGGGCTGTGTGAAGCACACGCAACTCAGCCACCGATACCTGTAGATAGCGGGGATGAGGCGTTAATCCGGCTAGTACCGGCCATGTGGCCCCTGCAATCGACAAAGGGCCCATTCTCGCCGGTACCACCGCATGGGGAAGGGCGCCATTAAACCAAATGCTATGCTGCCAGGCAGAAATAGGAATTTCCTGAGTCCTATAAGGTGTATAGTTGGCTGGTAGCTGCGTGGCAGTATAGGTGTGGAACGTGTCATCGTCCTCACTCACCGCCGGCAAAGTAACCCAAGAGTAGAACAACTCAAACGGGAACAACGCATCTGCACTTACGACAAAAATCACAGCCATACCATCGTCAGGCACCCCATACTGCGCCAGATGACGTTTCAGGGGTGCCCGGCTATGAGCCGGAATATCGACCGCCATTAGGACACAAACAGTAAATCTACAGTATATCAGTAGCACTAGGGTTCAAATTAAATAACCTTTTTAATGATCAAGCTTGAAGGAACCTATTTAGTCAAAACACAGGTAGGTTAAACCGTCACTCCCGTTATCCGGAAACCAGAGTGAGGGTGTTGTGGACTAATACAAGCACTACTAAGGCGTCTCAAATCAATTGACCAAACGTTAGGTGCGCCATGTTGCAGGGATTCTGCTTATGCGCAGAACTATGCGCAGGAACCCAGGCCCTCAGTGAATTGCGGTGTACCAAAAACCCACCTCAGAACCCAGAACCCCTTATCCGGCCAGCATCAGTGTCCCATTCGTTATCCGAGGTTTAGATCGGCGGTCCCAATGTATAGACAACCCAGAACAAGCGACTTAGTATATTTCTCAGGAATGGTGGGAATCAGAAATACCTTTTCGTAATTATTCTAGTACCAATCCACAACAGAATAAACAGAGACACGGTAAAAGTTTAAAGAATTTATTTTATAAAGCTCGTGTCCTAAGATGTAGCAGTTTGGCTAACATTAGCAGACAAACGATTAAAATCAAAACCATCAGCATAGTTACAATACCATAGAAAATGAAAGGAGTAATCATACTAAAATGACAGTGGATCTAAGCCACCTTCCTTTCTCTAACACACTAATAGTATTATTAGACTAATAGAAGGTCTCTAGGCTTGAATGGGGAACCCCATACCGTAAAGATCAGCTCAGAGAGTTCACATCTCAGGATCAGCTATGCTCTGCTCCTAGGAACGCTCTTCTTTCGAATGTAATGAAAACATGTAACACAGCAGTATAAAAAGCACTCGACTTTCAGGTATTTGCAGCTGCGTGCGTGTTATGGCTAAACTAGTGGGCCGATCAACCTGAACTCAACAACATGCACCGTCTAGCGACCCAGACTGTTTCTTTACACTGTGTACAGACCAAGGTCGCTGCTCACTGTTCGGGATGTTAACAACAGACAGTTCTCATGTGAAGCAAAGTCGAGTAAGCATTTCTCAATTTAATAACATGTGACTACAGTGTTGTGTGCAAAAGCCGCAAAAGCGGCAAGATGGCTTTCTAACATCTAACGCGGTTATGCTAACTTAGCATTGTACATATGTAGACAACGATCTTCACTACAGGAACAACATGGTTACCTTAACGCTTTTACGCTCATTGTTCAGAAATGAGTAAGTGCTTTTGCCTGACAAGTTATGGACATGACTCCAGGGCCCAGAAGGGACCCGTTTCAATGCCCATTGCTTATATCCTTACAATACGCAAGCAGTATGGTGAACACACAGCCCCGGTTTTGTTTTCCAATCCACCCATCAAGCAGGCATTTCAGTACCTCCAGGAATGGTGTACATTCCCACCCAGGGAAAACAATGTTGTTCAAAGAGAGACAAGAACACAAAAGTAGCCCTTCACCGGCAAACACTGTAAAGTGGCGCTAATGTGTTTGGGTGTGAATAAAATCACTCTGGCCACTTTGCGACCACTCTATTTTTCTGTGGTTATTTATTTATTTATTGTTCATGTTATTAATGTTTTATTTCTCTCCATCTCGAGGCTGCACTTTGAAATTGAAAATTTCAGAAAAAGACCACGTTTCCAGCAGGTTTTTTTCTTTTTTTGGATCCATTTCAAAAGGGAACAAATAAACCAAAGAAGGAAAGACAGGGTAATTCCAGTTTCTTGAATTCACGCGTTCAGTGAGTGAGGTGGAGCGAGACAGAAAGAGAGGGAAGAAGAGGAAGAAGCTGACAGTGGCAGAGCAAAAGTGGACACTGTCACAGTCTTCTCTGGGCCAGAAAGAAAAGACAGATCCACTTCCTTCTCTGCTCACCCCGCCCCCTCCCCGAACGCCAAGCTTTATCTATAGTCCTTGCTGATTTCTGGCGTCCTGGGACGCATGTTTAAAATGAAAAAGTAGGGGAACGGAACCTAATAAATTAAAGAAGTAGGGGCACGCCGTGCCAAGCCGATCCTGCCCACTTCGACCACTGATTGTCACTCTTCTTGATTCTTTACTAGGACTGGGTCCGGAATTCCACCGCTCGCGGAACTCTGTGGAATCACACTGAGTTTTCGGGTCTTACTCAACGGAATTTCGCAGGCCACCCCTCATATATAGCGGTGGGCAGTCAAAATATCGAAAATTAAATATCGATCCACAATAATATCGAGTTGATAATATCGAAAAAACAGAATATCGATGTCAAGAAGATCAATGGACAGAATATCGACCCTAAGGTAAGTAATATCGATTTTTTTTATATCGATGTAAGTAATATGGAAGTTAGTAATATCGATATCAAATATATCGATGGTACTAATATCGATGTTACTAATATATTTTATATTATTGTTATGTATTTTATTATGTATTTAATGTGTATGTGTTATATGTTTTTTGTTAAGTGTTCTACTGGTTTTAACCTCTTCGCTGCGGCGCATATTCCGCCGCAGCACTCCCGCAGTGCTGATATTCCAATCGCGGTCGTGGTCATGACGTCTCCTGGCCGTCGTCCACAAACGCCCATCGTGACTCATGACGGCCGGGAGACGTCATGAGCACGGAAGAGGTTAAAATATATGTATACAATTTTTATATGTTAATAATGTTTTTTAAGTCAATTTTTTGTTTTAGTACTGTAGCGGGTTGTGGGTTTATAGGGGAATAGGGTGGGAAGTAATTTAATTATACTAAATTAATTATACATTTTTAGGAATTATAAGTACATTTCAATAAATTTTTGCATTTAAGTTCTGTAGCAGGTTGTGGGTATATAGGGGAATAGGTTGGGAAGTAATTTAATTGTAATTAAGTAATAATTGATTTTCATTTATTGGTATTGATAATTATATTATTGCTAATTAATTATTAATTGGTAATTAATTGTTATTAATTGGTAATTAATTTTTATTAACTGATTAATTGATAATTATTTTAATTGTATTATTTTATTATTGGAGTGTGCTGTGTGTTTATAGGGGAATAGTGTTGGAAGTAATTGAAATCTAATTAAGTAATTATTAAATTTGTTGATGGGTATTGATAATTAATTTATTGGACATTAATTATTAATTGGTAATTATTTCAAATGATAATTTTTTGGTTATGAAAATTAATTTATTGTTGATTAATCATTAATTGGTAATTAAATATTAGTAAATATTTATTGATATTTTTAATTAATATATTAATAAGTAATTATTAATTGGTAATTAATGTTTAATTGTTTTTTGGTATAAACAATTATTTAATTGTTCTATATTTGTTTACTTGGTAATTACTTTCTAATAATTAATATGTGTTTTGTTATGAAAAATATGTTATTGTTCAATATTTATTATTTGGTAATCAATATATATTAAATATTATTTTTTCTTGTTATTTATTATTAATTTATTGGTAATTAATTATTCATTGGTAATTATGTTTTAATAATTATTTATTGGTATTTGGTATAAATGATGTAGAGTTATTTAATAGTTAAATCATTAATTATTTAAAAAAATATTTTATTTATAACTATGTTATTTTTAACTTCTACGCAATCCAACACTTTCCTTAATGTTTCACTCTCTGGAGTGGGAATAGTAATTTTCACCCCTCCGCTATCCAACACTTTCCCTACTGTTGCACTCTCTGGAGTGGAAATAGTAATTTTTACCCCTACGCTATCCCAACACTTTCCCTACTGTTGCACTCTCTGGAGTTGGAATAGTAATTTTTACCCCTACGCTATCCAACACTTTTCCTACTATTGCACTCTATGGAGTTGAAATAGTAATTTTTACCCCTACGCTATCCAACACTTTCTCTACTGTTGCACTCTTTGGAGTGTTATTAGTATTTTTTACCCCTACGCTATCCAACACTTTCCCTACTGTTGCACTGTTTGGAGTGTGAATAGTAATTTTTACCCCTACTCTATCCAACACTTTCCTTACTGTTGCACACCCTAGAGTGGGAATAGTAATTTATACCCCTACGCTATCCAACACTTTCCCTACTGTTGCACTCTTTGGAGTGGGAATAGTAATTTTTACCCCTACGCTATCCAACACTTTCCCTACTGTTGCACTCCCTGGAGTGGGAATAGTAATTTATACCCCTATGCTACCCAACACTTTCCTTACTGTTGCACTCTTTGGAGTGGTAATAGTAATTTTTACCCCTACGCTATCCAACACTTTCCCTACTGTTGCACTCTTTTGAGTGGGAATAGTAATGTTTACCCTTACGCTATCCAACACTTTCCTTACTGTTGCACTCCCTGGAGTGGGAATAGTAATTTATACCCCTACGCTACCCAACACTTTCCCTACTGTTGCACTCTTTGGAGTGGGAATAGTCATTTTTACCCCTATGCTATCCAACACTTTCCCTACTGTTGCACTCTTTGGAGTGGGAATAGTAATGTTTACCCCTACGCTATCCAACACTTTCCTTACTGTTGCACTCCCTGGAGTGGGAATAGTAATTTATACCCCTACGCTATCCAACACTTTCCCTACTGTTGCACTCCCTGGAATGGGAATAGTAATTTTAAGCCCTACGCTATCCAACATTTTCATTACTGTTGTTCTTTTTTGGAGTTGGAATAGTAGTTGTATTCCCTCCGCTATTTAATATTTTGTGTATTATTGTAGCTAATGTAGTATGTAATTAATGTTAAAAATATTAAAATTATTATCTAATTGTTATTTATGTTATTGTTTTATGTGTATAGATGTATTGGTAATTTATAATATGTTTTAATAATTTATAAGTTATTAAAATAATTATTAAAACTGATGATTAAGTGAGTATATATATTATATATTATCCAGTTACCGCTGGTGCGTGGAAGACGTGATAGACATCAGTTGCTCCAAGAACACTCGCGGACACGGACCTTCATTAAAGTGCTTGTTTTAATTAATTCGTAAGGCTGTCGTCATAACGTTTCGGCTCAGCAGAGCCTTGATCACATGACAACGTCAGTACATTACAAAGACCAATATATAGCCCGAATACAGAGTTCAAAGTGCACTGTTTGATAGCATGTGACCTTAGGTTTCATCAACATAGAGAAAACACTACTACATTCATATAGTGTTGTGCAAAATGCAACAAACAGCTTGATCCCAATATAAAACAGGAAAAAGTTATTTAGATTGTGCAAAATGTCGCTGTAATTCATGATAATTCAGTTTAAGACAATAAATAGATAAATAAGTTAAATAAAAACATACAATCTATTTCAATCACATATATCACCCTTCATGGTAAAGGCATATCCGGTAATCATATATTATATGTATATGTTTAATTAATGTTTAATTAAATTATATATATTACTTATTAATTTTAAACATTATAAAATATTTTTTAACTATGTTTATTTTATTTATATGTATTATTTAGTTTATTTTACATATTTTGTTTAGCAAAAAAACTCCGATATTTTTAATAACGATATTTTTCACATCGATAGTTTTTTTTCCGATATTTTTGTACTTACCATGTTGTAGATAGGATGTCGATATTCTAGACATCGATATTCTTGCTCCGATATTTTTGTAGGTCGATTTTTTGACCTTCGATATTTTGTCAGTGATCCATATATAGCCAATGTGGAAGGAAGGTGGAGTGACTTGCAAATTCCCCCTCCCTACCATCCACAAAACAATTTGTTTGTATAAAGGTTCAACAAGACCCTGAGAGACATGATCAAAGGCCTGCCTGAGACCTTGAGGAGTAAGAGGGATGTCCTCTTGCCATGCCTCCTCTCTGCTTACAGGGAGATGCCACATAAGGGGGTTGGCTTTAGCTCATTTGAACTTCTGTATGGATACTAACATTTCTGTAGTGAGAGCTACTTCTGCTCAAGGAAAGTCTTCCGAGCTTCTAGTAAACTTTAAAACTGTAAGATAGTGACTGCACTATGACCACCCTAAGCAGGATTATCAGTAGTTACCACCCAAGTATTCCAGGTGCAGTTACCAGCAGAAATGCCAGGAAAACTTTCATCAATATAAAATGCCTCCTTCTGACATATGAAGTAAAGTTCAAATCTTGACATGCCATACGGCACAAAGTGTATAAGTAAAGCAGTAGGTCTACCCAACTCAGCTTGAATTATCATTCATCAGTTTCTGAAAATGCAAATTTTTCTATCAAATACCTCTTTCCACTATGGGCAAACATACTCAATTTTCCAGAAGAAAACCGACTTTTGAAAACAAAACTGCCTTTAAATTTTCAAATTACAGTTTTCAGATTTTAGGAACTGCATAGTCACATAACATCAGCTTGTCATTTTCATCAAGTACTCCCATGTACAAATGCTTCATAAGGACAGACTTCTTTGAATACCCTGGTATTACAGTCTTATGCCATGGATGATAACCACAGTAGCCTGTATTATGACAGTAATTCCCACCACTATACTAGGGCCACAATTGTGCCGTGGCTGAAACCCATAAGGTCAGGGCAGAGACCATGTATCTGTCATGACCATTATTATGCCAGGACTAGGTAAATGTAGGCCAGTCATCCTCCCAGTATGTAAATGATGGCTGCCAGTATTCCACAATAAGACCAAAAATACCCAAAATAGTCAAGGATGACTATTATTATGTCATTGGCACTATTATGCCAGGAATGGGCACAATTATGTTAGAGATAACATCCTTATAATGGGGGCTAGCATGCACATTCGGTGGTCCTTGTCACCAGGCTTAGCTTTCAGGAAGCAATAGTGTTTATTATGGACACACATAAATGCTGAGGAGCCTCTTAATTTTCCCTGGTCTGGATCATGCCCTGTTATCTTCAGGTCTTGAGCTGATCATGCACCCAACTGACACATTTTCACTCTGGCTCCTGCATTCCCAGACTTTGGTGAGTCAGAACTGATAACTGCTCAGGCTAGTGCTGCCATACTTCTTTTATGGTCCACTGTTCACACACATGTTGTGACTGATAAAGCAGGGACTACAACATGGTCAATCTCCTTGTTGCTTAGCTATATTGAGATTGGATAAAGACTGTCAAGTGGCAGACCCTATAGGCCGAAACAGTGTGTGTTTGAGTGTTTAGTACAGTTACTACCATAGGTTTGGCTCGCTGTCACTAAGGCTCTGAACATCTCTAAATTTGATACTGGGAGTGACTTCACCTTGAGAGCTACATTGAAGGTACTGGCAAGCTACCAGTAGCTTCAGAGCTACTCGTTGGAGACCCCTGCTGTAGAGGGACCCTGGGTTTGGTGAAAGAAGGGTGGGAGCAGCTCTTATGAAGATTCCCCAGGATGTAGTTAGCTAAATGCTGGCCTTGAGAAGTCAAATGGCTAAGTTGTGGAAGCAAGCGTATGACAACTTAGAGGCCAGTCAGGAAGTGATGAAGCAGTGGTATGACCAAAATACTTTCCCTGTGGAATTGCATCCTGGACAGAAAGTGTGGGTGATGGAACCTGTGGAGACCAGGGCCCTAAAAGACCATTGGACTGGACCCTATGAGACTGTTGAGAGTAAAGGTGCTCCATATCAATCGTCTCAAATCACACTTTCAGAGGTCTGAGCTCACCATGCTGTTGGTGACAAATGGAGGGGAGGAAGAGAAGCACAAACCTCTCCCTGACCTCTTAGTCTCCAAGGAGAAAGATGGATCAGTGGAAGGTGTGAACCTTTCCCGCAGTCTGACTCCTCCTGAACAGCAGAGGGACTGCCACCAGTTGCTGGGGCAATACTCCTCTCTGTTTTCCCTTATCCTTGGGACTACTCACGTGTGTTACCACAATGTGGACACAAGAGACTGCCTCCCTGTCAAGAATAAGACTTACAGGCTGTGTGATAAGGTGATGGCCAGCATTAAAGATTAGGTTTCTAAAATGCTGAAATTGGGGATGATTGAACCCTCCAGTAGTCCCTGGTCCAGTCCTTTGGTGCTGTTAGCAAAAGCTGTCCCACCAAGGACCACACCTGAACTCAGGTTCTTGTGGATTATAGTGGGCTCAATTTAGTCACCAAGACTGATGCTCATCCCATCCCTATGGCTGATGAGCTGATAGACAGGTTAGGGGCTACCCAGCTCTTAAATACTTTTGATCTTACATCAGGGTACTGGCAGATTGCCCTAAATAAGGGAGCAAAGGAGAGGTCAGCCTTCTCCACTCTATAGGGCCACTATCAGTTTAGAGCGATACCCTTTGAAATCAAGAATGCCCTGCCACCTTCCAGAGGTTGGTGAACCAGTTTCAGGCTAGACTGCAGGCCTTCAGAGCTGCCTAGTTGGATGACACTGTGGTTTTCAGTAGCACTTTTCCACCTCCAGGAAGTGCTTCAGGCTCTGCAACAGGCAGCTCTTACTATAAAGGACAGTAAGTGCCAGATAGGGCAGGGGTCTGTGGTGTACTTGGGGCACCAGGTGGGCAGAGGTATGTTGCAGCCCCTCCAGGACAAGATAGAGACTATCTTTGCCTCGGAGCCCACCACAACCCAGGTCAGAGCCTTCTTAGGCCTCACTGGGTACTATAGGAGGTTTGTCAAGGGATATGGCACCATTGTTGTTGTTCCCTTGACACATCTGACTTTGAAAAAGCAGCCCAGGAATGTGATTTGGACAGAGGCATGTCAAAAAGCATTTAACCCCCTAAAGCAGACCATGTGCACAACTCCTGAGCTCTAGGCACTTGAACTTTCTAGGGAGTTTATTGTTCAGACAGATGCCTCAGAGCATTGCATAGGGGCGAAACGTAATGTAGATGGCCTAGACCAACCTATAGTCTTCATCTCCAGGATGATACTCCCCAAGGAACAAAGGTGGAGTGCTATTGAGAGGGAAGCCTATGCTGTGGTCTGGGCACTTAAGATGTTGAGACCATCCCTGTCTGGGACTCATTCCTGATTCTGGAAGACCACAGGTCCCTCAAGTGGATAATGCAAATGAGGGGTGAGAATCCAAATTGTTGAAGTGGTCAATTTCCCTACAGGGTATGGACTTTAGGATAGAACAAAGACCAAGGGTACACCACGCTGTTGCTGATGGTCTGCCCAGGTTTTTCTGCCTTAGTGATACAAACTCCCTAGTGGTTAAGTTGCTCTCCGCACTTTCACCTGGGGATATACATGTTAGATCTGTCAGCCTTAAGAAGGTCTTCCCCTAAAACTTTTACCTGCTTACCTCCTCTTTTTGCTGAGTCTTTTAATTGGCCTTAGGACTCCGAGCATTTTACCACTGCTGACAAGTGCTATAGTGCGTGTGCTTCTCCCCTAAACACAGTAACATTGGTTTAACCACATTTGGGATATTTAATATATCTTTAAGCCCCTATTAGAGTACACTACCTGGGCCCACGGGGTGTAAATTAATTGCTACTAGTGGGAGTGCAGCACTGATAGTGCTACCCAAAACAAGCAACCCTTTAAATATGTCACAGGCCTGCCACTGCACACCCTGTGTGTGTAGTTTTACTGCTATGTTGACATGGCATTTTAAACCCCATGCCAAGCCTTAAACTCCCTTTTTATTATTCATAAGTCACCTTTAAGGTAGGGCCTCGGTAGCACATACAGCAGGGTCTACTCCTCTCATTGGTTAACATTGGGAATTCCTTAGTAAACTTTTAAGCTGTATCATGTTTTATATCTTTGTAATCTTAATAATAAATTCTCTTTACTGGTAAAGTTGGATTTATATATTTTAGAAATACCACTTTTAGAAAGTGGCATTTTTCTGCTCTTAAAGCTCTGTGTGTCTGCAGCCTTGTTTCCAATACACGTCTGGGGTGGGTGACAGCTTGTCGTTGTGCATTCCCTCTAGGCAGCCACACACAAATGACTGTTAGGTGTGTTTGAGTGCCCATCTGCATTCTGATGGCTCATCACTGTGGGCAGGATGGGAGGGAGTAGCTGACACTGACACCTGAATAAGCAATGTCTTGTTCCCACACAGAGGTTTTATTACCTCTCTGTAGTCACTATGGAGCCAGGGCTAGGAAGAAAGGACCTCTGTGCACTTCAACGATCCTTCTTTCAAGTCATCCCCACTATAAAAGCGCAACTGGGTATAGGTACTGGGCCTCAGACCCCACCAGATCAGACATTTCTGGACCGTAAAGAAACTCTGTCAGGAGGAAGGACAGCTGTGCCGCTACAAGGACTGTCTCTTTGCTGGACTGCTGTTCTGGAAGAACTGATCTTCTGATGTACTGCCTTGCTGCCTGCTACCCTCTGCCCTGCTAAGGAAGAACTGCTTGAACCCAGAGTGATCTTTAAGGGCTTGTTGGCTTTTCTCCTGATTTTAAGACTACGGAATTTCAAAGTCTGACCACCTACGTCTGTGCCTGGTCCACTGAAGTGGACTAAGGTGCTTGCTCCAGTCAAATCAATGCATCTCCATGCAGCAGGAAGCAGAACCGATGAATCATTGTTTTTGTGGGAGCAGAATTGGAGTACTGCACTCAGAACCAGCACATTGCCTCAGAGACCCACCACATCAGAACCAACGCATGGCTGCCACTGCAGTGTGGAAAGGTCAACTCATCTCGATTGCCTGGAGAAACCCAGAGCATTAGCTATGGACCCAGCAGCTCTCAAGTCAGTGGATCGTCTTCAGAACCAGCACATCGCCACTACTGCATGAAGAAAATCAACACATCACCTCGACTGTGGGATCGACACCGACACATTGCTCGGCTGCACCCTGTATCTCTCTATTGCGACCAGGATTAAGGTACTTTGTTCAGCGGGTCTTGCCTGACTCCTGTATCCAGCCTGCACTCCATCGCGGTTAGCCTGAACTTTTGACTTTACCCCATCCAGCATGACCAGAGCCATAGGCGCCTATTTCTTCTAAGCTCTATTTTTACATTAAACCTTTAAAACTTCATATTTCGACTTCTACCTATAGAATGTTTGTCATTTTGGTCTTGTTTTATTTATGAAAATCTTATCTATTTGTCCAACCTGTTGAGGAGTCTTTTTGTGGTGTTTTCACTGTGCTACAGGTTTAAAGTGTTGCACAAATACTTTACACTTTGCCTATTAAATTAAGCCTGGCTGCTCTGTGCCAAACTACCAGGGTGAGCATATGTTACTTTATGGTGTGTATCTGACTTACCTTGACTAGGATTGTGCTTTGACAGGGTACATACCTCTGCCAACCAGAAACTCTATTTTTAACAGCGATACATTTGCCATGGGGTGTCTATCTAAAAAGGGCTTCAATATCTGATTACACACTGCCCCTAAAATATGATTATCTGTTGAATATTTCATGAGTTTCTGTGATATGGTAGACCAAAACCCAGGAATAGGATTATTAGGACCATATACATTATCAATGCATATTTCAGTGTCATTAAGCTTCAAGTTTCAACTCTATGGAGTTGAAATAGTAATTTTTACCCCTACGCTATCCAACACTTTCTCTACTGTTGCACTCTTTGGAGTGTTATTAGTATTTTTTACCCCTACGCTATCCAACACTTTCCCTACTGTTGCACTGTTTGGAGTGTGAATAGTAATTTTTACCCCTACTCTATCCAACACTTTCCTTACTGTTGCACACCCTAGAGTGGGAATAGTAATTTATACCCCTACGCTATCCAACACTTTCCCTACTGTTGCACTCTTTGGAGTGGGAATAGTAATTTTTACCCCTACGCTATCCAACACTTTCCCTACTGTTGCACTCCCTGGAGTGGGAATAGTAATTTATACCCCTATGCTACCCAACACTTTCCATACTGTTGCACTCTTTGGAGTGGTAATAGTAATTTTTACCCCTACGCTATCCAACACTTTCCCTACTGTTGCACTCTTTTGAGTGGGAATAGTAATGTTTACCCTTACGCTATCCAACACTTTCCTTACTGTTGCACTCCCTGGAGTGGGAATAGTAATTTATACCCCTACGCTACCCAACACTTTCCCTACTGTTGCACTCTTTGGAGTGGGAATAGTCATTTTTACCCCTATGCTATCCAACACTTTCCCTACTGTTGCACTCTTTGGAGTGGGAATAGTAATGTTTACCCCTACGCTATCCAACACTTTCCTTACTGTTGCACTCCCTGGAGTGGGAATAGTAATTTATACCCCTACGCTATCCAACACTTTCCCTACTGTTGCACTCCCTGGAATGGGAATAGTAATTTTAAGCCCTACGCTATCCAACATTTTCATTACTGTTGTTCTTTTTTGGAGTTGGAATAGTAGTTGTATTCCCTCCGCTATTTAATATTTTGTGTATTATTGTAGCTAATGTAGTATGTAATTAATGTTAAAAATATTAAAATTATTATCTAATTGTTATTTATGTTATTGTTTTATGTGTATAGATGTATTGGTAATTTATAATATGTTTTAATAATTTATAAGTTATTAAAATAATTATTAAAACTGATGATTAAGTGAGTATATATATTATATATTATCCAGTTACCGCTGGTGCGTGGAAGACGTGATAGACATCAGTTGCTCCAAGAACACTCGCGGACACGGACCTTCATTAAAGTGCTTGTTTTAATTAATTCGTAAGGCTGTCGTCATAACGTTTCGGCTCAGCAGAGCCTTGATCACATGACAACGTCAGTACATTACAAAGACCAATATATAGCCCGAATACAGAGTTCAAAGTGCACTGTTTGATAGCATGTGACCTTAGGTTTCATCAACATAGAGAAAACACTACTACATTCATATAGTGTTGTGCAAAATGCAACAAACAGCTTGATCCCAATATAAAACAGGAAAAAGTTATTTAGATTGTGCAAAATGTCGCTGTAATTCATGATAATTCAGTTTAAGACAATAAATAGATAAATAAGTTAAATAAAAACATACAATCTATTTCAATCACATATATCACCCTTCATGGTAAAGGCATATCCGGTAATCATATATTATATGTATATGTTTAATTAATGTTTAATTAAATTATATATATCACTTATTAATTTTAAACATTATAAAATATTTTTTAACTATGTTTATTTTATTTATATGTATTATTTAGTTTATTTTACATATTTTGTTTAGCAAAAAAACCCCGATATTTTTAATAACGATATTTTTCACATCGATAGTTTTTTTTCCGATATTTTTGTACTTACCATGTTGTAGATAGGATGTCGATATTCTAGACATCGATATTCTTGCTCCGATATTTTTGTAGGTCGATTTTTTGACCTTCGATATTTTGTCAGTGATCCATATATAGCCAATGTGGAAGGAAGGTGGAGTGACTTGCAAATTCCCCCTCCCTACCATCCACAAAACAATTTGTTTGTATAAAGGTTCAACAAGACCCTGAGAGACATGATCAAAGGCCTGCCTGAGATCTTGAGGAGTAAGAGGGATGTCCTCTTGCCATGCCTCCTCTCTGCTTACAGGGAGATGCCACATAAGGGGGTTGGCTTTAGCTCATTTGAACTTCTGTATGGATACTAACATTTCTGTAGTGAGAGCTACTTCTGCTCAAGGAAAGTCTTCCGAGCTTCTAGTAAACTTTAAAACTGTAAGATAGTGACTGCACTATGACCACCCTAAGCAGGATTATCAGTAGTTACCACCCAAGTATTCCAGGTGCAGTTACCAGCAGAAATGCCAGGAAAACTTTCATCAATATAAAATGCATCCTTCTGACATATGAAGTAAAGTTCAAATCTTGACATGCCATACGGCACAAAGTGTATAAGTACAGCAGTAGGTCTCCCCAACTCAGCTTGAATTATCATTCATCAGTTTCTGAAAATGCAAATTTTTCTATCAAATACCTCTTTCCACTATGGGCAAACATACTCAATTTTCCAGAAGAAAACCGACTTTTGAAAACAAAACTGCCTTTAAATTTTCAAATTACAGTTTTCAGATTTTAGGAACTGCATAGTCACATAACATCAGCTTGTCATTTTCATCAAGTACTCCCATGTACAAATGCTTCATAAGGACAGACTTCTTTGAATACCCTGGTATTACAGTCTTATGCCATGGATGATAACCACAGTAGCCTGTATTATGACAGTAATTCCCACCACTATACTAGGGCCACAATTGTGCCGTGGCTGAAACCCATAAGGTCAGGGCAGAGACCATGTATCTGTCATGACCATTATTATGCCAGGACTAGGTAAATGTAGGCCAGTCATCCTCCCAGTATGTAAATGATGGCTGCCAGTATGCCACAATAAGACCAAAAATACCCAAAATAGTCAAGGATGACTATTATTATGTCATTGGCACTATTATGCCAGGAATGGGCACAATTATGTTAGAGATAACATCCTTATAATGGGGGCTAGCATGCACATTCGGTGGTCCTTGTCACCAGGCGTAGCTTTCAGGAAGCAATAGTGTTTATTATGGACACACATAAATGCTGAGGAGCCTCTTAATTTTCCCTGGTCTGGATCATGCCCTGTTCTCTTCAGGTCTTGAGCTGATCATGCACCCAATTGACACATTTTCACTCTGGCTCCTGCATTCCCAGACTTTGGTGAGTCAGAACTGATAACTGCTCAGGCTAGTGCTGCCATACTTCTTTTATGGTCCACTGTTCACACACATGTTGTGACTGATAAAGCAGGGACTACAACATGGTCAATCTCCTTGTTGCTTAGCTATATTGAGATTGGATAAAGACTGTCAAGTGGCAGACCCTATAGGCCGAAACAGTGTGTGTTTGAGTGTTTAGTACAGTTACTACCATAGGTTTGGCTCGCTGTCACTAAGGCTCTGAAAATCTCTAAATTTGATACTGGGAGTGACTTCACCTTGAGAGCTACATTGAAGGTACTGGCAAGCTACCAGTAGCTTCAGAGCTACTCGTTGGAGACCCCTGCTGTAGAGGGACCCTGGGTTTGGTGAAAGAAGGGTGGGAGCAGCTCTTATGAAGATTCCCCAGGATGTAGTTAGCTAAATGCTGGCCTTGAGAAGTCAAATGGCTAAGTTGTGGAAGCAAGCGTATGACAACTTAGAGGCCAGTCAGGAAGTGATGAAGCAGTGGTATGACCAAAATACTTTCCCTGTGGAATTGCATCCTGGACAGAAAGTGTGGGTGATGGAACCTGTGGAGACCAGGGCCCTAAAAGACCATTGGACTGGACCCTATGAGACTGTTGAGAGTAAAGGTGCTCCATATCAATCGTCTCAAATCACACTTTCAGAGGTCTGAGCTCACCATGCGGTTGGTGACAAATGGAGGGGAGGAAGAGAAGCACAAACCTCTCCCTGACCTCTTAGTCTCCAAGGAGAAAGATGGATCAGTGGAAGGTGTGAACCTTTCCCGCAGTCTGACTCCTCCTGAACAGCAGAGGGACTGCCACCAGTTGCTGGGGCAATACTCCTCTCTGTTTTCCCTTATCCTTGGGACTACTCACGTGTGTTACCACAATGTGGACACAAGAGACTGCCTCCCTGTCAAGAATAAGACTTACAGGCTGTGTGATAAGGTGATGGCCAGCATTAAAGATTAGGTTTCTAAAATGCTGAAATTGGGGATGATTGAACCCTCCAGTAGTCCCTGGTCCAGTCCTTTGGTGCTGTTAGCAAAAGCTGTCCCACCAAGGACCACACCTGAACTCAGGTTCTTGTGGATTATAGTGGGCTCAATTTAGTCACCAAGACTGATGCTCATCCCATCCCTATGGCTGATGAGCTGATAGACAGGTTAGGGGCTACCCAGCTCTTAAATACTTTTGATCTTACATCAGGGTACTGGCAGATTGCCCTAAATAAGGGAGCAAAGGAGAGGTCAGCCTTCTCCACTCTATAGGGCCACTATCAGTTTAGAGCGATACCCTTTGAAATCAAGAATGCCCTGCCACCTTCCAGAGGTTGGTGAACCAGTTTCAGGCTAGACTGCAGGCCTTCAGAGCTGCCTAGTTGGATGACACTGTGGTTTTCAGTAGCACTTTTCCACCTCCAGGAAGTGCTTCAGGCTCTGCAACAGTCAGCTCTTACTATAAAGGACAGTAAGTGCCACATAGGGCAGGGGTCTGTGGTGTACTTGGGGCACCAGGTGGGCAGAGGTATGTTGCAGCCCCTCCAGGACAAGATAGAGACTATCTTTGCCTCGGAGCCCACCAAAACCCAGGTCAGAGCCTTCTTAGGCCTCACTGGGTACTATAGGAGGTTTGTCAAGGGATATGGCACCATTGTTGTTGTTCCCTTGACACATCTGACTTTGAAAAAGCAGCCCAGGAATGTGATTTGGACAGAGGCATGTCAAAAAGCATTTAACCCCCTAAAGCAGACCATGTGCACAACTCCTGAGCTCTAGGCACTTGAACTTTCTAGGGAGTTTATTGTTCAGACAGATGCCTCAGAGCATTGCATAGGGGCGAAACGTAATGTAGATGGCCTAGACCAACCTATAGCCTTCATCTCCAGGATGATACTCCCCAAGGAACAAAGGTGGAGTGCTATTGAGAGGGAAGCCTATGCTGTGGTCTGGGCACTTAAGATGTTGAGACCATCCCTGTCTGGGACTCATTCCTGATTCTGGAAGACCACAGGTCCCTCAAGTGGATAATGCAAATGAGGGGTGAGAATCCAATTTGTTGAAGTGGTCAATTTCCCTACAGGGTATGGACTTTAGGATAGAACAAAGACCAAGGGTACACCACGCTGTTGCTGATGGTCTGCCCAGGTTTTTCTGCCTTAGTGATACAAACTCCCTAGTGGTTAAGTTGCTCTCCGCACTTTCACCTGGGGATATACATGTTAGATCTGTCAGCCTTAAGAAGGTCTTCCCCTAAAACTTTTACCTGCTTACCTCCTCTTTTTGCTGAGTCTTTTAATTGGCCTTAGGACTCCGAGCATTTTACCACTGCTGACAAGTGCTATAGTGCATGTGCTTCTCCCCTAAACACAGTAACATTGGTTTAACCACATTTGGGATATTTAATATATCTTTAAGCCCCTATTAGAGTACACTACCTGGGCCCACGGGGTGTAAATTAATTGCTACTAGTGGGAGTGCAGCACTGATAGTACTACCCCAAACAAGCAACCCTTTAAATATGTCACAGGCCTGCCACTGCACACCCTGTGTGTGTAGTTTTACTGCCATGTTGACATGGCATTTTAAACCCCATGCCAAGCCTTAAACTCCCTTTTTATTATACATAAGTCACCTTTAAGGTAGGGCCTCGGTAGCACATACAGCAGGGTCTACTCCTCTCATTGGTTAACATTGGGAATTCCTTAGTAAACTTTTAAGCTGTATCATGTTTTATATCTTTGTAATCTTAATAATAAATTCTCTTTACTGGTAAAGTTGGATTTATATATTTTAGAAATACCACTTTTAGAAAGTGGCATTTTTCTGCTCTTAAAGCTCTGTGTGTCTGCAGCCTTGTTTCCAATACACGTCTGGGGTGGGTGACAGCTTGTCGTTGTGCATTCCCTCTAGGCAGCCACACACAAATGACTGTTAGGTGTGTTTGAGTGCCCATCTGCATTCTGATGGCTCATCACTGTGGGCAGGATGGGAGGGAGTAGCTGACACTGACACCTGAATAAGCAATGTCTTGTTCCCACACAGAGGTTTTATTACCTCTCTGTAGTCACTATGGAGCCAGGGCTAGGAAGAAAGGACCTCTGTGCACTTCAACGATCCTTCTTTCAAGTCATCCCCACTATAAAAGCGCAACTGGGTATAGGTACTGGGCCTCAGACCCCACCAGATCAGACATTTCTGGACCGTAAAGAAACTCTGTCAGGAGGAAGGACAGCTGTGCCGCTACAAGGACTGTCTCTTTGCTGGACTGCTGTTCTGGAAGAACTGATCTTCTGATGTACTGCCTTGCTGCCTGCTACCCTCTGCCCTGCTAAGGAAGAACTGCTTGAACCCAGAGTGATCTTTAAGGGCTTGTTGGCTTTTCTCCTGATTTTAAGACTACGGAATTTCAAAGTCTGACCACCTACGTCTGTGCCTGGTCCACTGAAGTGGACTAAGGTGCTTGCTCCAGTCAAATCAATGCATCTCCATGCAGCAGGAAGCAGAACCGATGAATCATTGTTTTTGTGGGAGCAGAATTGGAGTACTGCACTCAGAACCAGCACATTGCCTCAGAGACCCACCACATCAGAACCAACGCATGGCTGCCACTGCAGTGTGGAAAGGTCAACTCATCTCGATTGCCTGGAGAAACCCAGAGCATTAGCTATGGACCCAGCAGCTCTCAAGTCAGTGGATCGTCTTCAGAACCAGCACATCGCCACTACTGCATGAAGAAAATCAACACATCACCTCGACTGTGGGATCGACACCGACACATTGCTCGGCTGCACCCTGTATCTCTCTATTGCGACCAGGATTAAGGTACTTTGTTCAGCGGGTCTTGCCTGACTCCTGTATCCAGCCTGCACTCCATCGCGGTTAGCCTGAACTTTTGACTTTACCCCATCCAGCATGACCAGAGCCATAGGCGCCTATTTCTTCTAAGCTCTATTTTTACATTAAACCTTTAAAACTTCATATTTCGACTTCTACCTATAGAATGTTTGTCATTTTGGTCTTGTTTTATTTATGAAAATCTTATCTATTTGTCCAACCTGTTGAGGAGTCTTTTTGTGGTGTTTTCACTGTGCTACAGGTTTAAAGTGTTGCACAAATACTTTACACTTTGCCTATTAAATTAAGCCTGGCTGCTCTGTGCCAAACTACCAGGGTGAGCATATGTTACTTTATGGTGTGTATCTGACTTACCTTGACTAGGATTGTGCTTTGACAGGGTACATACCTCTGCCAACCAGAAACTCTATTTTTAACAGCGATACATTTGCCATGGGGTGTCTATCTAAAAAGGGCTTCAATATCTGATTACACACTGCCCCTAAAATATGATTATCTGTTGAATATTTCATGAGTTTCTGTGATATGGTAGACCAAAACCCAGGAATAGGATTATTAGGACCATATACATTATCAATGCATATTTCAGTGTCATTAAGCTTCAAGTTTGCAAAGAGCGTCTACTCTGAAAGTCTTTATCCTCTGAAAGCACATGTGAATGTAAATGCTTATGACACAGAATAGCTACCCCACCTTTGTTACCAGAAGCTGAAGAATATAAAATATCTCCAACCCATTTTTTCTTTAGCTTAAGTATATCATTGTCCAACTTATGAGTTTCTTGTAATTGCCCTTTCCATCATGCCAAATCAGACAATACTTGAGATCTCTTGACAGGAGTTTTCAGATCGTTAACCTTTCAAGTAATAATCCTAAGAAATAATTACAAATGGACACAGAGACAAGATAAGAAAGGGCTTGAAATAGGAAACAATTTAAAGAAAAGGAAAAGAACAGCTAAGGGAAGACATGCAAACCCTGGGTCCAAAGACAGCTGATAAAATGTATTTGAGTTGAGTCATAATTAAATATAGAGGAATAACCATCAATTACCTACAGAGAAAACAAATGTACTGCAGGGGGTGGGGGGGGGGAATGACAGACAACGGCAAGGGTTCCATTTAATAGGAAGATTAGACAACATAGCATGAGTATGATGGAATCTGGCAACTCCAAGGAAACTTGCAAGAAAACAATGAAGTGTTAGAACATTAGAAGATAAGGCTAGCAGTGCAGGATATCAATAGAAAAACAAATACAGAATAATTTGAAGAATAAAAGAGGAGACAATATAAAATTAATATTATTAGAGGCAAAACAAATTCAGCCATTGGCATGGGCACCAACATCCATATTCTTTGTTCTCTGTCTTTGATTAAAGCCTTTTAAAATAGCAGGACCAGTATAGGTAGTGTTTTTTCCTTGCAGGTAACTTTGAAGAAACATTGGAGCACATGTCCATATCCAACATGAAAGTCTTAAATTGAGGTTCCAATGCTAGAAAGTGTTTCCTTCTGTTTTGCCACTTTGACTATCTCCATCAGATCCATGTAATGAGGAAATACCATAATACCTCTAGGTTTAGATTGTGATGCTGATGAATTCTTTGGATTCGTATGGTAAGCTCTTTAAAGTTAGAGTCCTCTTACGAGAGAGACACAATGGTGGGTGATAATCTCCACAAGTAAGGAATCAAATTCTGAAGGTTCTACATTGGAAGAAGGAAGTTGTTAGACTTGAAATCAAATAAAGTGGAAAGGCAGCTTGAAGTACCCTTCCTATGGGAGCTTGTTGTGTTGAGAAAAAAGAACCAGAGCTACTCTTCAGGAGAAAAGTAAAATGATGGGCAGAGTGCACTAAGATCGCAAGATCAGATTTAAAAAAAATTAACTCAGCTGAAAATAAACACGAAGCATGTATAAAAGTGTAGTAGAAATGTGGCATGTAGTGGCAAGTTATTCTAAGGTCTATTGCAGGAGTAAAGCGAGTCAAGAATCCCATCATGTAGAGAAACAAAATGGTGGGCGGAAAGCACCATCAACGACAAAACACAGTTCTTAGTAGTTTCCTCTAAGAACAAGTATATTGAGGCTTTTAAAGCATGTTGAAAGGGTGACAGCAGCCATAATCACCTAAAGAAAGCCATGTGGATGCCCTTATCATCTTTTCAGAGCTTGCATATGGGAGCCGGTGCGGAGCTTAACTGAATGCTGCCATCTTCATTGGCATCCAGACCGGCCCCCTCCAGACATGCATTCCTTAAAGAGCATATTATAGCCTAAGTAGTGCATACAACCTGAAAAATATCAACAGAGCATTCATAGACTCTGTTTAGAAAAAATGACTTTGAAAAGTAACTATCTTGTATGATTTTGCTTAAAATCATAATTTGAAAGAATTCTTTGGTTACATTACATAACCGATTAGCTATTCAAATTCAGAAGTTATTGTGAGTTAGGCAAGTGTGACTTCTCTTAATAAGAACTCAATGACCTCACACATGGTATCATAGATTATAAATAATCAATGATATCACTGTTTACATTAAATACAACATTATCAATGACATCTATGATGCTAAATAGCATCTCTATTCAGATATACCTTGCACCCACCACTGAAGCACTGATGCACTACTGGGTACGGCCTTTGGTGTAAGGCTTGGCCTTCGGCCTGGTGCTGTGATCTGTATCCATGTCTAATGAGCATGCTGAGCTCAGCCTTTAGCCCTTAACAGTGTGCTGAGTGTGCAGGATCTCAGCTTTGGTTAAGTCTTCCGCTCAGCACTCCTTCACCTGGAGCTTGCATCGTTTCTGTGATTTGAATCTTATTACATGGATGGAGTACAACTGGGAGCCAACGACATCCTTCGACAGACTGTAGAGAGACGAAGAGCTGATGCAGTCACTCACGAGAAATGCTTATCATCATAGTTATTGAGTAAGTTAGAAGGCTCCAGTCCTACTTTTTACATATGGTAGTCCTTAGATTAGTTCCATTATTAACATCATGAGAAAGTCAGTGGGATTTTGGAATGTGATATCATTTGTGATTTCATTGATGATTTCCTTTGTGATGTTATTTGGGACATGATGGTGCCGATTACGATCCGGTAAAAAATTTCCCCGTGCGACTCGTATCCGGTCTTTTTACCGTACGAATCGTACAAGTGCCGTACGAACTGGCAATCACGATTCGCATGGTAAAAAGTCCATACGAACCGCATTGGGAATCATTCCCCACACGTCCTCGGGTCGGAAAATGTGTCCGACACGTCCTCGTACGATTTACCGTACAAATGTGAAAGGTGAAGTCCGACCGAGGAATCACGATCCATCCCGTGCGTTCGAGGTCACAACCGGATGGAAAAAACACCGTCCGCACCGAACTCCCATAGCAACCATGGAGACGTGCCCGCATACGCGCCGACCCCCCCCCCAGCCCCCGTACGTACGTGCCGACCCCCCCCAGCCCCCGTACGTACGCGCCAAACCCCCCTGTATGTACACCCGTTTTACGTGTCGAACCCCCGTGTACGTTCGAGTCGAACCCCCCGTGTACGTTCGAGTCGAACCCCCACCCGTGTACGTTCGAGTCGAACCCCCCGTGTACGTTCGAGTCAAACCCCCCCGTGTACGTTCGAGTCGAACCCCCCGTGTACGTTCGAGTCGAACCCCCACCCGTGTACGTTCGAGTCGAACCCCCCGTGTACGTTCGAGTCGAACCCCCCGTGTACGTTTGAGTCGAACCCCCCCGTGTACGTTCGAGTCAAACCCCCACCCGTGTACGTTCGAGTCGGACCCCCCCCGTGTACGTTCGAGTCGAACCCCCCCGTGTACGTTCGAGTCGACCTTCGAACGTACACGGGGGGTACGCACCGTACATACACGGGTGGGGGTACGACTCGAACGTACACGGGGGTTCGACTCGAACGTACACGGGGGGTTCGACTCGAACGTACACGGGGGGTACGCACCGTACATACACGGATGGGGGTACGACTCGAACGTACACGAGGGGTACGCACCGTACATACACGGGTGGGGGTACGACTCGAACGTACACGGGGGGTACGCACCGTACATACACGGGTGGGGGTACGACTCGAACGTACACGGGGGTTCGACTCGAACGTACACGGGGGTTCGACTCGAACGTACACGGGGGGGTTCGACTCGAACGTACACGGGGGGGGTACGCACCGTACATACACGGGTGGGGGTACGACTCGAACGTACACGGGGGGGTACGCACCGTACATACACGGGTGGGGGTACGACTCGAACGTACACGGGGGGTACGCACCGTACATACACGGGTGGGGTACGACTCGAACGTGAAAGGTGAAGTCCGACCGAGGAATCACGATCCATCCCGTGCGTCCGAGGTCACAACCGGATGGAAAAAACACCGTCCGCACCGAACTCCCATAGCAACCATGGAGACGTGCCCGCATACGCGCCGACCCCCCCCCAGCCCCCGTACGTACGTGCCGACCCCCCCCCAGCCCCCGTACGTACGCGCCAAAACCCCCCTGTATGTACACCCGTTTTACGTGTCGAACCCCCGTGTACGTTCGAGTCGAACCCCCCGTGTACGTCCGAGTCGAACCCCCACCCGTGTACGTTCGAGTCGAACCCCCCGTGTACGTTCGAGTCAAACCCCCCCGTGTACGTTCGAGTCGAACCCCCCGTGTACGTTCGAGTCGAACCCCCACCCGTGTACGTTCGAGTCGAACCCCCCCGTGTACGTTCGAGTCGAACCCCCCCATGTACGTTTGAGTCGAACCCCCCCGTGTACGTTCGAGTCGAACCCCCACCCGTGTACGTTCGAGTCGGACCCCCCGTGTACGTTCGAGTCGAACCCCCCCGTGTACGTTCGAGTCGACCTTCGAACGTACACGGGGGGTACGCACCGTACATACACGGGTGGGGGTACGACTCGAACATACACGGGGGTTCGACTCGAACGTACACGGGGGGTTCGACTCGAACGTACACGGGGGGTACGCACCGTACATACACGGATGGGGGTACGACTCGAACGTACACGGGGGGTACGCACCGTACATACACGGGTGGGGGTACGACTCGAACGTACACGGGGGGTACGCACCGTACATACACGGGTGGGGGTACGACTCGAACGTACACGGGGGGTTCGACTCGAACGTACACGGGGGGGTTCGACTCGAACGTACACGGGGGGTACGCACCGTACATACACGGGTGGGGGTACGACTCGAACGTACACGGGGGTACGCACCGTACATACACGGGTGGGGGTACGACTCGAACGTACACGGGGGTACGCACCGTACATACACGGGTGGGGGTACGACTCGAACGTACACGGGGGGTACGCACCGTACATACACGGGTGGGGGTACGACTCGAACGTACACGGGGGGGGGTATGCACCGTACATACACGGGTGGGGGTACGACTCGAACCTACACGGGGGTTCGACTCGAACGTACACGGGGGGTTCGACTCGAACGTACACGGGGGGGTTCGACTCGAACGTACACGGGGGGGGTACGCACCGTACATACACGGGTGGGGGTACGACTCGAATGTACACGGGGGGTACGCACCGTACATACACGGGTGGGGGTACGACTCGAACGTACACGGGGGGTACGCACCGTACATACACGGGTGGGGGTACGACTCGAACGTACACGGGGGTTCGACTCGAACGTACACGGGGGGTTCGACTCGAACGTACACGGGGGGGTTCGACTCGAACGTACACGGGGGGGTACGCACCGTACATACACGGGTGGGGGTACGACTCGAACGTACACGGGGGGGTACGCACCGTACATACACGGGTGGGGGTACGACTCGAACGTACACGGGGGTACGCACCGTACATACACGGGTGGGGTATGACTCGAACGTACACGGAGGGTTTGACTCGAACGTACACGGGGGTTCGACTCGAACGTACACGGGGGGTTCGACTCGAACGTACACGGGGGTTCGACACATACACGGGTGTACATACAGGGGGGTTCGGCGCGTTCGTACGGGGGCTGGGGGGGGGTCGGCGCGTACGTACGGGGGCTGGGGGGGGGGTCGGCGCGTACGTACGGGGGCTGGGGGGGGTCGGCGCGTACGTACGGGGGCTGGGGGGGGTCGGCGCGTACCTACGGGGGCTGGGGGGGGTACGGTGCATACCGGGCCACCTACTCTGGTCGATTCGCGCCGTACTTCGCTTTTCCGGCACTTTTTGGGTGCCGTGAAAATATTGCCGTCCGGACTGCTGTCGGTTCGAATCGTAATTCCTGGGTCGTGAAACGCTGCCTGAAAGCGTCCCGACGTCACGTCGCAGCATTCCCGGATCACATTCGTATGTATATTTTCGTCGGTCGGTGTTTTTTACGATTCGTACGGAAATGGTGTTTCCGTGCGAATCGTAATTCCATGTTTGTAAAGTTTTACGACCGGGTACGAGTCGGACGGGGAAAACGCTCCGACCGACGGTTCGTACCCGGTTTTTACCGGATCGTAATCGGCACCCATGTGTGTGGTCATTTGTAGTACAGTGAGAGTGGTTTTAGTTGGCAGTGTTCGGCGGTTCCTACAAATATAGCATGATTGTGTTTTAGACTAACCCAAACTTCACAATATAAGGACTCAGTGCACATATATCATCAGTAAGTGTTGGTGGATTTTGGCTAGCTCACAGGACCACATCCAAACCCTAAACCAACCAGGGTAACAGATGTAATAGATGTAATTGGCAAACTCGAACATGACACTCTGATTACCGAAGAATCAGTGGAAACAGACCTAAACCATTCGTTTGATCACTTTTGCATGCCCAAGGTAAACACAAAGACAAAAGAATGCATTTTCAAACATCAATGATCGTATTCTTTCAAAGAAAGCATGAGCCAGTGATTATTAGAAAGAATAGACATGTTACTGTAATCAGCATTATTAGAATCGTAAACAATATGAACAATCTAAACATGTTAATTGTTGCTAATGTTTGCTCACTCCTATCTTTATCTAATTCTATACTAAAGAGAGCATAGCTGGAGTACCCTTTTGCCAGATCATTTGGGATAGTCTAAAACCCATACCTTGGTCCTAGTTATCCGGAAGGTGGTCTGAGCATGGAAACGCTCCTCTCAAAGAGCTTTGGCACAGAGGCTGTTTATATAATAAAGTACTGTTCTTAGACTGTGGGAGAGGAGCAGAGCATCTCATTTGGTTCTGTCTAGCTAAAATAAACGGTCTCCTAACGAGCACAGAAAGAAAAGAAAACAATGGCATAGTGTGTGTTCCTAATGTACTACCCCGGAACTAACTGTACAGACTACAGGGCATCAGTGCATACAGCACATTCCCACTTTAGCAGAAAAGTGTGGCAAAAGGCACCACGAGAAAGAGTTTGTTAATCTAAGGAGTTGAACCTAAAATGAAGACTATATGCGAGCCATGCCACAGTAGCTCTCTCTAGCAAGCAAATGTCAGGGGCTTTTCAGTTTTGGATTGAATCCATGTCCATTCAGCTGCATTATATAGGGGAATGTTATGGACTTTGTGATGTGAATAAAAAGAAATGTCATTAACAAAGATTCTTCTGTGATTTCCTTTGGTTTTGTTATGACATACCTTGCCGGGCACTGGTCATTCCAGGAACGGCCTTCAGCCATGCCTAGTGATCTGTGGGCATTGGGTAGGCCCAGTGCTCATCTCACTGCCCCCTGCTTTGGAGCCAGCTGACCATACCACCTTCCCAGTGGGTTCTGAGCAGGCGATATGGCCTTCATTCATACCTTTCATCTGATCTTCCTGCCACCTAGGTTTTTCAATCAACAAGTTCTTGACTGCTGGCCCAGTTCTGAATGGTTTCACTTTAATTGTACCTTTTCTGTAGGAAAGTGTATTGTCCTCCTCTCTAGGCTATGGATTTGACCCACATGGATCCAGGAATTTTTGGTGGAGTTCATGGGAGCTGTGGAGCGACCCTTGACCCTGTTTACAGGCAGGTCGCTCCCCACGCCGCACAGCACCCCCTGTGTGTCTGTGTCCCGAGCCCGCTGCTGCCGCTTGCCGTAAGTTCGAGGCCCTCCTCCACCCGCAGGCTGCCACATGTGCCTCATCCCTGATGGCCAGTGGTATGCCGTAAGCTCTTGCGCTCGCTCTGCCCCTTTTTTCCCTGTTGTGACTGTGCTTCTGCCCTCGTACTGTAATTAGTTGTATTTCGCCTTGTTTTCCATTTTTACTGTTGTACTGTTATTGTGCCCTTTTTTGCCTTCTGTATCCGCGCCCACTCTACTCTCCCGCTTTCCCGCCGCTGCGTCCCCTGCGTGCCCGCCCTCCTGCTCGCCCATTCGCCGCCCCGCTCCCACCTCCCAGCTGCTCCTCCCTCCCACCTCCCCTTATATGGCAGCCTCTGCTCGGTGAGAAGAGCGACCCTTGACCCTGTTTACAGGCAGGTCGCTCACCACGCTGCACAGCACCACCTGTGTGTTCGTGTCCCAGATCCCGCTGCTGCCGCTTGCCGTAAGTTCAAGGCCCTCCTCCACCCGCAGGCTACCACCTGCGCCTCATCCCTGGTGGCCAGTGGTAGGCCATAAGCTCTTGCGCTTGCTCTGCCCCTTTTGCCCCTGTCGTGACTGTGCTTCTGACCTCGTACTGTAATTAGTTGTATTTCGCCTTGTTTTCCTTTTTTACTGTTGTACTGTTATTGAGCCCTTTTTTGCCTTTTGTATCCTCTGCCCGCTCTACCCTCTCGCTTTCCCGCCGCTGCGTCCCCTGCGGCCCCGCCCCCTGCTCGCCCATTCACCGTCCCGCTCCCGCCTCCCAGCTGCTCCTCCCTCCCACCTCCCCATATATAGCAGCTGCGCGCAGCGAGCATGCCGCTGGTGCACGGAAGGCTCACCGAAGGCAAGCCTGTCTGCGCCTGTCCGTGCCTGGACCGCGCCAAGCGCCAGACCCCCTGGCTCCCGAGAACGCTACGTCGAATGCCGCCACTACTCCGCCAGCACCCTCCACACCCTCAACACCCGACGACGCACACCTGCTTCCTGGCTGCCCCGAAGCACACCAAAGGACCCTTCTCCTGCCGGAGCTGCAGCTTCACCAGCCTCCGAGCCGCCAAACCGCCCACTACTACAGGATGCAGCCACCTCAGATGCATACTACTGAACACCCACTTCGCACGCAAACACGCCGTCGAACTCTGGGGCCTGCTTGACACATCCTCCCCAGACGTTGCCTTCCTGACAGAGACCTTGATGAACGCCTCCTCTGCACCCATTGTCATAGCCATCCCAGACGGCTACAAGATCACCCACAGGGACCGCACCAACGGAGTAGGAGGTGGAATTGCCATCATCCACAAGGATACCCTCAGGGTCACGACTAGCACCGTTGACACACTCAGCACTGCCTAACACCTGCACTTCCAGATCCACACTGATCCCAACACCACCCTCAGAGGAACTCTCGTCTACAGACCCTCCGGACCCCGGCCTCAGTTCAGCGACTCCATCGCCGGCTTCGTCAGCACGCACGCCCTTGCCTCCACAGACTACATCCTCCTTGGAGACCTGAACTTCCACCTCGAGAACAACAACGACACCAACTCCACCACCCTGATTGACAACCTCACCAACCTCGGTCTCAGACAGCTCGTCACAACACCCACCCACTCCGCCAGCCACACGCTTGACCCCATCTTCTCCACAAGTTCCCACATCACATTCAGCCACACCACCGAAATCCACTGGACCGACCATCGCTGCATCCACTTCACCTTCCGGAAACCCACCACGCACCACCGCACCCATCAGATCCCTCGCCGCAGCTGAAGCAAAATCACCGAAGACCAGCTAAACACCACCCTCGTCCAAAGCCCACCTGCCGACCCCACCAACGCCGACACGGCCACCCGCAATCTCAGGCACTGGATCAACGACTGCGCCAACACTCTCGCCCCGATCAAGAAACCCACCAACAGACGCACTAACAAGAAAGCCAGCTGGTTCACCGCAGATCTCCAGGCTTACAAGCAAACCTGCCGAAAACTAGAGAAGAAATGGCACCGCGAACAGACACCGGACAGCTATGCAGCCCACAAGAATGCCATCCGCAGACACCACCGCCTCATCAAATCCCCCAAAAGGGCATCCTTCAAGGACCACCTCGACAACAACGCACACAACAGCAAAGAGCTCTTCAACATTGTGAAGGAACTTTCCAACCCTAGCTCCAACATCAACGACATCCCACTATCGCAAGACCTGTGCGACTCCCTTGCCACTTTCTTCCATCGCAAGATCGCAGACATCCATGACAGCTTCAACAAACTGACCACCTCGACAGCCACTGACACTTCAGACCCCATGGCCACCACCCACATCAACCCCCTGCTCACCTGGACCAACATAAACGATGACGACATCATCAAAATCATGAACACCATCTACTCCAGCTCTCCGTCTGACCCATGCCCGCACCACATCTTCAACAAAGCTAGTGCCGCCTTCGCACCCCATCTCCGCAAGGCCATCAACATCTCCTTTGAGACCGCGACCTTCCCGGAGAGCTGGAAGCATGCAGAGATCAATGCCTTACTCCAGAAACTCAAGGCGGATCCGAGGGACCTCAAGAACTTCCGGCCCATCTCCCTGCTCCCATCGAAGGTCATCGAGAAAACCGTCAACAGACAGCTTACCCGCTACCTCAAGGAGAACAGCATTCTGGACCCGTCCCAGTCCGGGTTCCGCAGCAACCACAGTACCGAAACTGCCCTCATCGCCGCCACCGATGACATCAGGGCCCTGCTGGACAACGGTGAAACCGTGGCCCTCATCCTCCTGGACCTATCAGCCGCCTTCGACACTGCCTGCCACTGCACCTTACACACACGCCTCCACAACGCAGGGATCCGCGACAAGGCTCTGGAATGGACCACCTCCATCCTCTCTGGCAGAACCCAGAGTGTCCGCCTCCCCCTTTCCATTCCAAAGCATCCGAGATCATCTGCGGCGTACCCTAAGGATCATCCCACAGCCCAACATTGTTCAACATCTACATGGCACCGCTCGCCCGACTGCACAACCTCAACATCATCTCTTACGCCGACGACACCCAGCTGATCCTCTCCCTCACCAAGGACCCCCTCACTGCCAAAACCAACCTCCACAAAGGAATGAAAGCCGTTGCCGAATGAATGAAGAACAGCCGTCTGAAGCTGAACTCAGACAAAATGGAGGTCCTCATCATCGGCCCCACCCCCTCAGACTGGGATGACTCCTGGTGGCTAACCGCACTGGGAGCAGCACCAACACCCACCAACCACGCACGCAACCTGGGGTTTATCCTCGACTCAACACTCTCCATGGCCAAGCAAGTCAACGCCGTCTCATCATCCTGCTTCAACACCCTCCGCATGCTCCGCAAGATCTACAGGTGGATCTCCACCGAAACAAGAAGAACGGTTACCCAGGCCCTCGTCAGCAGCACGCTGGACTACGGAAACGCCCTCTATGCAGGAGCCTCGGCCAAACTCTTGAAACAACTACAACGCATACAGAACGCCTCTGCACGCCTGATCATCGACATCCCTCGCCACAGCCACATCACACCCCACCTTAGAGACCTGAACTGTCTTCCCGTCAACAAGACAATCACCTTCAAGCTCCTCACCCACGCACACAAGGCACTCCACAACACCGGACCAGCATACCTCAACAGACGACTCATCTTCTGCACCCCAAACCGCCAGCTCCACTCCGCTGACCTCGCCCTTGCCTCCGTCCCCCGCATCCGAAGAGCGACCACCGGCGGCAGATTGTTCTCCCACCTCGCCGCCAAGACCTGGAACACCCTCCCCATCATCCTACGGCAGACCCAGGACCTCCTAACCTTCAAGAGGCTACTCAAGACCTGGCTATTCGAGCAGTAGCAGCATCCCTCACCCCCAGTGCCTGGAGACCCTCACGGGTGAGTAGCGTGCTCTACAAATTTCTTGATTGATTGATTTATTGATTGATTGATTGATTGGAGCTTCCGAGCGTAGATGCAGAGGCGGCAGAGGCTGTGGGTAGAGATGCCAAGATTGGGGAGGTATGAGGGGCCATTAAACATATGGCCTGAAATAAGACACCAGGGACAGATGGGTTGCCAATAGAATTTTACTAGACGTATGTAGATGTTCTGGCTCCCCGGCTAGTGGCGCTATATAATAGAGCAAAACAAGAAGGCTATCTGCCTGTTTCAACGAGAGAGGCGGTGATCATTCCACATCTAAAGCCGGCAAACCGGCTTGGGATCAAACTGCTTATCGTCCACTCGCTATGCTTAATTTGGATTATAAAATACTAAGTAGTGTACTGGACACCGGCCTGCTTCTGCATATGACGTTGCTAATGCATACAGTAATGACTATACGCAGGCTATTGCGAGTTTTAGAAGCTGACACGTATCAGAAACAGGAGGCGTGTATTTTTGCAGTTGACATCTAGAAAGCTTTTGATAGCCTTGAGTGGCTGTATCTTTTCAGGGTTATGAGGGCTTTTGGGCTGGGGGAACGATTTGTGGAATGGACGTCTCTCTTCTATAAGAATTCTACTGCTATGGTCAGGACCAGGGGACTGATCTCGGATGCCTGTATGGTGGGCCGGGGGACAAGACAAGGCTGCCCGCTGTCGCCCTTGTTGTTTGCCTTGCTATGGAGTCCTTGGCTGCACATGCTAGGTCAGGACGATATTATCAGGGGTTGGCGGTGGCGGATCAGCTTCAATATATAGCACTATATGCAGACGACTTACTGATGTTTCTGGCTAACTTGGGGGACGCCCTTTGAGGAGCCAAAGAGCTCTTGAATGTCCTGGGGAGAGTAGCGGTGCGTCAGGTGAACTGGGCTAAGTCGTGCCTCTTCCCGACGCACTCGGACAGAGCTGGGCCATCGGAGACGGAAGGTGTGAAATGGGAGGATAGATGCTTACCTTGTTTCGGTACTCAAATATATCATATCCATGAGGATATACTGAAGGGCAATGTAGGACGAGCGTTGTGAAACACCAAAGGTAACTTCGATTTCTGGGGGAGTCTCCCACTATCTGTAGCGGGTATGGTTGCACTTTTAAAGATGGTGAAACTGCCTCGCCTTTTGTATTACTTTGGGTCGCTACCACTCTGGATACCGCCTAGGCTATTTACTCAGCTCAAAACAATGGTCACGGGTTTCCTGTGGGGTTCTGGGAGATGGAGTGTGGAGCTCACTACCATGATGAGGCCTAGAGTGGAGGGGGGATTTGCAGTACCAGACTTTGTGGCCTATTATCTTGCAGCGCAGCTGCAGTGGTTCACGAAATGGATGGCGGGGTGTCTCCGGAACGCAGGTGACCTTGAAGGCGGTGACCCAAGTTTGCGGCTCCTGTCTCAGGTGTTACTATGGCTCCCCATGAGAGGCCGTTCGGCCCGCTCTGGCCTGAGTACAGTACGCAAGTGCTGGAATAGGTCCCTTAGATGGGTGCAGACACGATGCCCCTATGCACCAGTCATTTCACTGATTGTATGCGAGGCATTGCCCCACGGTGGGAATTGGCATTGACCAAGTTGGTAATCGTGGCCTTTAGTTGTGGAGAAGGATCTGTGGGTAGCGGGGTGTAGTTTCTGCAGTCATCTAAGAGGTGCCAGCACTCTTTATCATAATCAGCGGCGTCCTGGATAACAACACCTTGTCTGCTGATTTTATGATAATGGAGGTATTGGACTGTAGGGATTGCAGAGCTTGAAATTCCATGGCACTCATGTTCTTAAACACTCCTGTATCTTGAAAAGCCTTCACATCATTAAACACTGCCTGTTCAAAAGCACTTATTTCAGCTGGGACCGTATGTGGTGGAGGAGTAAATGTAGATTTTGGTTGCAACCCAGTGTCGCTGGGGCAGTCAGGTGCCTTAATAGGTCTTTGTTTCTCAAAAAAGAATTTCAGTTTTAATTTCCTGAAAAATTGCGCCAGCTCACAATGCAACTGAAAGCGGTCTAGGTGTGCTGTTAGAACAAAACCTAGCCCCTTTTCCAAGACAATGTATTCTGTGTGCATCAGGCTCACAGAGGAGAGATTGGTGACTAGACTCTCTGATTGCTGGTTCCGGCTTGTTGGTCTCGGGATTTGCTGGGTGTGTTGTTCCCCACCATCTCCTCCTGTTCCCAATGGACCTGATTTGTCCCTCTTCTTTTCCTCTTTTCTTCTTTTCCCTCTTCTTGTAAGACCTTATGCAATTCAGGAAATAATTCAGAAAAGAGATTTACATCCACCAAAGTGTATGGAGAGCATGAGTCGGCCAACAACCTAACAGGTTTGTTATCTAATGTAATGTTACAGGATGGGAAACCCATTACTTCATCCCCGCTCTGTAGTATCTGGAGAATTGTCTTGTTTAACAGCCGACACAGGTTTAGTACGTTGCTCCTTGCAAACCCTTGCCAAGTGACCTCTCTTACTGCATTTGTGGCATACAACTGTTTTAGCTTGACAAGCAATATTATTGGCTAAGTGACTAGGACTACCACATCTGAAATACTTGGGCTTAGCACCTAACGGTACTAGATTAGCATTTTTGTTCTTGTTGTCCTTCCCTGCATCTTGTTTACTTATGACATTAACCTCTGCATGCTTGTCACCTCCTCCTTTCATTGGAGGACAATCACATTCTGGACCCCTCACAGTCTGGTTTTCGTCCAGGCTTTAGTACAGAAACCGCAGTCTTGTCGGTAACGGACGCGCTTAGATTAACTGTCGACAGGGGAGGATCAGTCATTCTGATCCTCCTAGATCTCTCCGCAGCTTTTGATACTATTTCACACTCGAAGCTGTTGGAGAGACTCCTGGATTGTGGCATAAAAGGGACAGCCCTTAAATGGCTAGAACATTATCTGTCTGAAAGAACCCAAACTGTTATGCTGGGACCGTACGCCTCAGGCAAAATGTTGCTGGATAGGGGAGTTCCGCAAGGTTCCTGCCTGAGTCCCACCCTTTTCAATATATACATGGCTCTGTTGGCACAAATAGTCGAGCTTCAACAAAAAAGTACTGGCACAATGTAGCAAAAACCTTTCTTGTTACTCTGGACTAGGTGGGAGGAAGTGTACGTTATCACAGACCTCCAATGCTCGTTTATAATGTCTGAAGACAGCCCATCCAGAATGCTACAAACTTAACAATTAAAATAGATAGAAAAGTAAGAGAAGGAGAATGTGTAGTCAGTCCACAAACAGATGCACTCTACAGAAACCCTCAATGGTGACGAGGTGAGAAAATATGTAGAGAGAGAGAGAGTACCTCACGTGCGCACCACCAGAGGAGCTACTGGTTGGTTCTCACCAGCTTGCCCACGTTTATTTCATCATCGGTCACTCTCTCTCAAGAAAAAGGTGTGCAGTGTCCAATGGAAAACACAAAACACAAGACAGTGTAATGTGAAAAACACAACAACCAAATAAATTGTGCAGACAACGACAAATATAAAAATAGTGAAAGTGTATAGACTCACAATTGATTGTTTTTATTCTGGTTAGGAGTCTATCACTCTGTTAAAAACCACAGCATGTTGCATACCTTAACAATGACGGCCAACATGTTTCATTGCCAATAGAGTTTGTGGCAAATTCATCAGGGCAAGAAGGGGTCAAAAAATCACCTTCTCAGGACACACACCTTTAAAAAGACTAGTTGTGGCTATGGGCCCACGTACCAGCCACCAACCAGTTGCAGGGGCGTGCTAAATTTTAAACTATCGCCATCCTGCTCAGCAAAGCACGACCGGCGTTGGTGCCTGCACCCTGTCTCTTGTACAACCAGGCGTCACCTCAGCACTGGAAATAGTCGAGCGCCTGGGTTTTGAGAGTATTTCATATGCTGAGGATACTCAGCTTATGTATACCATCGGACCAAACCCAGAGCTCGACAAATTTCGTTTTGCCTCTGGAATGCTTACCATCTATGACTGGATGACAAGAAATTGCCTCCAGCTCAACCCAGAAAAAACAGAGGTTATGTTGATGGGAAAAGCCATAAATAGCTGGTCTGACGACTGGTGGCCTATCCAATTGGGTCAGGCCCCCACCCCTAAACAGTCAGTAAAAAATCTCGGTCTAAAACTGAATCAGGCCTTGACCATGAAAGATCATGTGGCGGCGACAACAAGCTCATGTTATTATGGTTTAAGGCTTCTCAGGAAAATCTTTCCCTATCTGCCAACCTCCCACCGCAGAACCCTAGTCCAGGCGATGGTTATTAGCCGTCTGGACTATGGGAATGCCTTGCTGGCTGAAGTGGGTCAAACTCAACTGGCGAAACTGCAAGTGATTCAGAACACGGCAGCACGTCTGATTTTGAATCGCCCGGCAGGGTCAGCTTCAACCCCCCTCTTGAGGGAGTTGCACTGGCTAACAATAAAGAACAGATCCTTTTTCAAGATCTGTTGTCGTACAAACAACGCACTGAAGGAAAGTGGTCCTCTTTACCTTCGAAAAAAACTGGTTAAGTACTCCGCAGGTATGAAACTTAGATCCAGTACTTTAGACCTTCTCCAAGTCCCCAGAATTCGTCTTACCCGCACTGGAGGGAGAGCTTTTTCATATTTAGCTCCGAGCTACTGGAATAAGCTCCCTATAGCTGTTCGAAAAATCCCTTCACTAATCATCTTTAGGAAACATCTAAAAGCGTTCTTGTTCCAAATCTAACTCCCCTTTGAGATGTAGCTTCTTCCTCCCTCAGTATAGTCTCCCAGTTAGCACCTAGATGCCCCAGGATGAGTTGTGCGCTTTATAAAAACAACCTAACATAACATAACATAACATAACATAACATAACATTGCAGTCATGCAATCTGTAGCATGTTCAATGCCGACAGCAATGTCAATGGCTTCTTTAAGATTAGGGTTTGCCACTTAGGTGCCAATTACGATCCGGTAAAAATAATTCCCGTACGACTCGTATCCGGTCTTTTTACCGTACGAATCGTACAAGTGCCGTACAAACTGGCAATCACGATTCGCATGGTAAAAAGCCCATACGAGTCGCATTGGGAATAATTCCCCACACGTCCTCGGGTCGGAAAAAGTGTCCGTCACGTCCTCGGACGATTTACTGTACAAACGTGAAAAGCGAAGTCCGACCGGGGAATCACGATCCGTCCCGGGCGTCCGAATGTACAACCGTATGGTTAAAAGACCGTCCGCACCGAACTCCTATAACAACCATGGAGACGTCCAAACAGGTGCCCGGTACGTGCCGTACCCCCCACACCCTCCGCATGTACGCGCCGTACATACACGGGTGGGGGTACGACTCGAACGTACTCGGGTGTACATACACGGGGGGGGGTTCGACACGTACAGTTCGACACGTACTCGGGTGTACATACACGGGGGGGTTCGACACGTACTCGGGTGTACATACACGGGGGGTTCGACACGTACTCGGGTGTACATACACGGGGGGGTTCGACACGTACAGTTCGACACGTACTCGGGTATACATACACGGGGGGGTTCGATGCGTACATGCGGGGGCTGGGGGGGGGTACGGCGCTTACCGGGCCACCTACTCTGGTTGTTTCGCGCCGTACTTCGCATTCCGGCACTTTTTGGGTGCCGTAAAAATATTGCCGTCCGGACTGCTGTCGGTTCGAATCGTACTTCCTGGGTCGTGAAACGCTGCCTGGAAGCGTCCCGACGTCACGTCGCAGCATTCCCGGATCACATTCGTATGCATATTTTCGTCGGTCGGTGTTTTTTACGATTCGTACGGAAATGGTGTTTCCGTGCGAATCGTAATTCCATGTTTGTAATGTTTTACAACCGGGTACGAGTCGGACGGAGAATACGCTCCGACCGACGGTTCGTACCCGGTTTTTACCGGATCGTAATCGGCACCTAACAGTCTTTCTTGGATCTTTGGGTTGTTGGTACACCTGACTAACTGATACCTGATGACGGAATCTAGTAAAGTCTCAAATTTGCAGGTGTTGGCTAGGCCTTTCAACGCAGCAATTAACAGTTTTACTTTTTCATTTTTTCCCTGTACTGTAAAACAAATTGTGCCTTTCCAGCACAACATTTGTTTATTTTCCAAAAGGATATTCTAACTTACTTATCGCCACTTGATAAACATTTTCATCGCCATCACTATCTTCTCCATGCGAATACACTGAAATGTTGTCGTAAGTCTTGCAACCTTCCATACCTACATTGTGGAGTAAAGTATGTAATTTATGTAAAGGAGGGGTCCGATTCACAGAACTAACTTAAGACAAAATCCTAAACTTACTACCATTTACAAATTTTGGTATTCACAGAAGGCACTTACTCATTGATGAGTAAGTGCCTTCCGTGAATACCAAAATGAGTAAGTGCACTTACTCATTTTGGTATTCACAGAAGGCACTTACTCATCAATGAGTAAGTGCCTTCTGTGAATAACAAAATGAGTAAGTGCCTTCTTTGAATACCAAAATGGTAGTGAGTTTAGGATGTTGTCTTAAGTTAGTTCTGTGAATCAGGCCGAGAATTTTTCCCCACCGATGGCAATGAGTTAAGATTCTAGCAAACCAATCCATTGTTTCCATGGTAAAATGGTTTCACCCACCTCATTTAAAAAAGGAGATGGTTGCAACATATTAGTTGCAGCCATTGAGTAAACATCATAGCAACATAGAAATATCCTCAAAAGGTGCACTAGGCGATGATCTCATAAAGGCAAATATGCGAAAAAATGAACCCCCCCCAAAGAAAAATGTAAACGAAGCAGATTCTAACAGCGTGGAGAACGCCAAAAGTTGGTGCAGCAATAGAAGAATAACAATGCAAGGAGTAATGTAAGAAGAAGGTCAGAACCACAGGTTGAATGCTGAAGCTGAGCCTAACAGCGTGAAGAATGCCGACTGGCTGAGAAAAACATAATGCTGGTGTGCTTACACAAATAAATAGGAAGCAGCCACAATGACTAACAGCTGTGGCTACAGTTAGCAGTCACTGAATGTAGAAGCTGAGCCTATCAGCGTGAGAAAGGCCGGCTGAAAGAAACTCAACTGCTAGCGTAGGGAATCAAATGGGTTAGATGTAGTACCAACAAAGGAACAGCTGTGCCCATCAGCGTTATAATGACAAGAAGGCAGGTGGAAAGGGAACACCAACACTGCCAGGAATTCCCTTAAGACGGTGACTGGAAGCGTGTAAATAGCAGCGTCCCCACCTGCTTGCCATTGTGAAGAGCTGAGGAGAGGGTGGCCCAACAGGGGAGATGACCTCCCACACTGCGGCCCCGCCCAGGGAGGATGGCCAAAGTTGCGGAGGCAGCTTACAAGGAATAGTGCAGAGGTATCTCTGACAAGCTGGCACCGGGCCAATGCACACTGCGCTCCCGCTGGGAGAGTTGCCAGCAGGAAATGGTGTAGAAGCGTCTCTGAAGAGCCTGTGCTGGGCATATGCACACTGAGCTTCTGCTGGGAGCGCAGGACAGGGAAAGAAAGACACAGTAATGCTGGTGTTGGTCTACCGATTACCGTGTTCATGCTGGGAGAGCAGGACACAGCAGCGTCCACACACAGGGAGGCACAGCTGGCCGCAGCAATTCACCACAACCACTGTTACAGGGGGAGCAGGACCCCCAGGAAAGCGGGTAAACAGCGTTTGAAAGAGGATACGGCAGGAGGGCAAGGGCGAGGCAACACAGACACATGCTACTGCCCTGAGGTACGAGGAAGGTACATTGTAAGTACGTAGGATTAAATTGAACCACTCCTTAGCTTGTACACCGGTGAATATATTGTTCAGTAGAGGGGAAGGCGTAGAAGAGGAGTTGGCGTAGGCTAGGGCGGTCGACCTTGAATCTGGGAAACAGGGTTCGAGTCTCAGCAATGACGCTGAACATCCTGTGATTCTGGGCAAATCACTTAATCTCCCTGTGCCTAACAAAAACGAATGTGTCCTCATGTAATGCAACTGGTGCTATGTAAAAGCGCTCTGATACCCGATTTGGGTCAAGTTCGCGCTATATAAAACTCCATAAAAAAAAAAAAACACCACAGTGTCACTGTGCAAGTAGAGTATGGCTGCCACTGGAGAAGAAGTTGGGGGTGGTGGTGAACCGTCCCTACACGGTAAATCGTCGCTAGTGTTACAAAGTGAGATGGCATTGGTAGGTACAAGAGGAATATTTATTTCATCTCTCCACCATCACAGGTTCCAGTCAACTGGCGTCAGCTGTGTAATGTTCCCAAAACCAAGGCATGGTACATATCAACTGGGATAGGACAGGAGGGGAGACGCAATGTGCCAATGCATAATTTATAACATTTACTATTCCCACCTCAATCTAAATAATTTGTGGAGGTGTTGGACACTAAGGTGCCGATTCCGATCCGTTAAAAAAAATTTGCGTACGACTCTTATCCGTATATTTTTACGTACGATTCGTACAAGTGTCCTACAACCGGCGAAGTACGATTCGTACGTTAAAAATACATATGAATAGCGTCGGGAAAAGTGTACGAGAGGGAGCCGGACATTTTTACGTGCAAATCGTAAAACAGAAGTCCGAGCGCGTAAGTACGATCCGTGCCGCCTGTCCGAATACACAACCGCATGTAAAAGGCCCCGTACGGAGCGAACATAGTAGCACACATGTACACGGGTAAACTTGTGCCCGGATACGAGTCGTACAGCCCCCCCTCCCCCCGCATATGTCAGCACCGTACCCCCGCATGTCAGCACCGTACACCCCCCTGTCTGCACTGTACCCCAGCCCCGTACCTGTATGCACCGTACCCCAGGCCCGTACCCCAGCCCCGCACCTGTACGCACCGCACCCCAGGCGTGTACCCCAGCCCCGTACCTGTACGCACCGTACCCCAGGACCATACCCCAGCCCCGCACCTGTACCCGCCGCACCCCAGGCCCGTATCCCAGCCCCGTACCTGTACGCACCATACCCCAGGCCCGTAGTGCCTGTACGCACCGCACCCCAGGCCCGTACCACAGCCCGTACCTGTACGCACCGTACCCCAGGCCCGTACCCCAGCACCGTACCTGTACGCACCGTACTCCAACTCCGTACCCCAGCACCCTCACCCAGCATCACATATGTACGGACCTTACCTACGCGAAAAAGGCTCGTACAGAACCAGGACACTGTAAAACAGCACAAGGAGGGTCAATTCGACTCGCACAACACCACAAAACACGTCTACATGACAAAATACATCTCAATGACTGACCTGGCACATCCAAACAGGCAAACAGAGGCCCAAAATCACTACCCCCTCTTATAACACACCCACCAAAAATTAAAACCCAGCCACACCCACAAATGGACCAATAAAAAGTGCCCACACACACATCCCATGAGCCTTTGCAACAGACCCACTGCTGCCAGACCCCACAGACAAACAACTGCACCTTACTTATACCTTAACTTACACACCTTCACACAACCTCCTTCACAAACACCCCCTCTTCACTTTCACACACACACCGTCACATTCACACCCACACACCCACAACCATCCACACCCACACCCCACACCATGCCCACAGACGAGAATCCAAAGTTCACAAGGGTGGAGCTGGACCTCCTTGTCAACGAAGTCATCAGAGTCGACCCACAGCTGTTTGGAACATTGGTCAGACAGACCAGCGTAGCCCAAAAAACTAGCCTGTGGCAGAGGATCGTCGATAAGGTGAATGCTGTTGCGCCCATCCGAAGGACCAGGCATGAATGCCAAGCCAGGTGGTACGATCTGCGCAGGGCAGTTAAGTGGAAAATGAACGAGGAATGCACCCAGAGCAACATCACTGGAGGTGGGCTGCCCCGCAGACCCGTACATTACCATCCCTGGGAGGAGAAGGTGATGGCCCTGCTTCCGCCGGTGGGAGTACACGGAGTCGAAGGAGTCGCAGAGCCTGGTGAGTACACAAACTACTTACGTAACATGGGGGCAATGGCATCCACACCTCAAATACACCAAATGCACGCAACTACCCCCAAGCCCTCACCGGACACAACCACACTCAAAAAGCACGCTCATGCCACTAACATGTCCATGCCCCATTCACAAAGCAAGGCCATGCCATGTCCCAGGCTACACGAACCACAAATCCAAGACTGGATGTCCAGGATGCTGGGAGGGTGGGCCTCACAAAACACATTGTGACACTCAGAAGCAGACACCAATGCCCTCAGCCCATATGGCCTAGGAACATACCCATGCACCATGCCCAAGGCACAGGGACTGGCAAAGTACAGACAAGGTAGCTGACACTTGGCCCTGCTGTATGCAGCACAAGGCCCTCCTGTGACCACTGTACACTCAAACACCAACTCACACTCACTGTCATGCCAGCCTGCACCATGAGGGGACAGACACATCACCTGGGAGACCCAATAACAAATCACACTACACACAACAGCAGGCCCGGTCACAACCCCCCCCTTACACAAGCACACACCCCTGGGGCAGGCAACGGATTTACCCACTCTCACAATGGACATGTGACACAAAAAGATCAATCCATAGCCAAATAAGCATCCTAGCCACAATTCTACAGGTCAAACACTCAGGAGAACATATCAATCTGTCCCCAGCAACATACCCATCCACAAGTGGACATTGAGAGGAATGCTAGGCACATTCAACTACCTGGAGGAACTGTGCCAACTTGAATATGTATGAAACATGGATGTCGCATGAAACAGCATTGACATTGTCTCTCTCTCACACACAGGACAATGTCATGGATCTCCCCCCAACAATGGGGGGGAACAATCACAGTCCCAGGCTCGGCGTGAAGATGATCCCACTGGCAGCGACGACTCTCACCACTCCGTGGATGACCCCGACCAACCTGGACCCTCTGGTGCCCAAGCCCCTGCAGCACCTACTTCAGGTACATCTGTGCCAACCACCCCCCCCCCATTCCTGTCACATCCCAGGAGACACCCAGGAGCCCGCTCGCACTGAACAACAGAGCCAGTCTGACCAGGAGGGACAAAGTTCTCCGGGCACCCAGGAGGAGGCAGGCAACCCAGCAAATGCCATCCCTCAGGGGTCCCGTAGACCCGATGTGCCCACAACGGCAGGCCAGGCTTGTGTGGGCAGGGGTGGTGGGAGTGGAGGCAGGCGGAGGCGCGAACCTGACCAGCCAGCTGAGGGAACCGGTATGTCACACATACGCCACATCCTGGACACATACCGGCGTGACACCAGGGGCATCAGCCAGGTAGTGGGGAGCCTCACAGAGATGAAGGGGACCCTCGACGAGATGAAGAACCTGCAGGCCGAGCAACATGCCAGTCAACAACAACACCAAGGACGGATGGAGGCAAGACTGGCTGAGCTCCTGGCGGTGCAAAGGGACATAAGCCATTCACTCCGTCGGATCGCCGAAAACATGGGCAACCCTCCCTGTGACACCAGGCGCAGACCAGCACCAGCCACAGGGAGGGAGGAGGAGGAGGATTCGTCCGATTAGGCGTCCCAAACATCGTCAAGGCCTGCATCTGAGGGTCCCCGGAGGAAGGTGGGTCATCCACGGAAAAGACCATGAGAGGCAGCGGACCATCCACATCTCCCAGGTCACCAGGCCTGGCACCTGGCCCTCTTGCGCAACAGCAGCACCACATCCAATGACATTCTTTGCCACATGGACTTGCTGGTCACAGTCTGACCAATGATGACCAACACTGTTGTCTGGACTCTGATGACTTCAAATGCCAAGGATACCATCTCCCCCTGTGAACATTGGATTCAATGCACCCGGTAGAGCACCTTATTTTATCTACCAAAACACGTACCCCACCGCAAATAAAAATATATTTTTTTTTTAATGAGATGTTGCAGTCATTTTGCATTAGCCCACAACATATGTGTGTGTAAATGTCAAACTATGCCTGAGTGTTGAACTAACTCCACCCATCCATACCCTGGGATCTGAGTCTCGTACAGGACACACATGGGTCACAATGTATCATTCAATGCAGACATGGAGCACAATACTCACCTGTGATGGCCTCAAGCTGCTGAGGGGGGGCTTGCAATACTGTGCGGACAGACCTATTTGGAAGAGTATCATTAAGGCGTAAAGGTCATGGCTCATGTGGAGGTTCCCGGGGAGGGAGTCCCAGGTATGTTTTGCCAGGTGGGAGAACTATGTCCTGCATGCTGGAGTACGGTGGATGTGAAGAATGGTGGCCAGGGCAAGGTTGGATGCACGGAGATGGCCCAACGGGGTCTCGGATGACAGTGGTACAAGGTTGGTTTGGGGTCGGGGTTGTGGCCTGCCTCCTGAGTGTGGGTGGGGAGTCTGAAGGTCCTCCTGCAGCAGACAGTGATCCATTGCAGCTATCTCTGCTGGACGGTGATGTGGCTGGGGCGCCGGATGTTGAAGCTGAGGTGTGCAGATGCACCCTGGATGTGTACAAGTTTCCCGGGAGCTTGGCTGAACTTGCTCCGTAGAGGGCAGGGTAGTATTTGACACGGATGTTGTCGTGGACCTGGGGGATGGTCTGTCTTTCCTTGGAGTGGATCTATCTGTGGATCATGTGCATAATGCAGAGGGTGTTGCAGCCTGAGGTAAAGATGCTGGTGATTAGCATGGCAAATGTGAGCGAGCAATACATGATGCACACCATCTTGTGTGCGTGCCCACTGGGTGCTTGTGCAGGGCTCTTGCGGGTGGGACACAAGCAGTTGACCCAGCTGTAAGGGGACAATCCGCAGATGATTACCTCAGTCCTGTACAAGTCCAACCTCAGGTGGCTGATGTTCAGCCATTCATCAATGGATCTCATGCATTCTTGAATATTGGAACTGGCAATGTCGGCGTCTTTGGTGAGGGTGAGGAGCACCTGGCTGTCAATGGCATACGAGCTGATGATGAGGTGCTGTGCGCATGTGATGGTGGTGAGGGGGGTCCTTGACACATTGTAGATTGACACGCTGAGAGATGATACCTGTGCCATGTGCCAGACGACGACACCATACTACATGCAGAAGCCTTGAGTCCCACTCCCATGGCCTTGCTGGGGTACAGAGCCGGTGGGGAGTATGAAGGACATGACCTGGTTGGTGTGACAGGGCTTGGAAGGCGTGGCAGCGCTGTGTAGGCAGTCGGAGTTGCACACTCATCATGCAAAGGTGTTGTGTGTGCGCTTAGTGTATGCCTGAGAGCAGGCGGTAGATATGCGGATGGACATTGCTTTGAGGGTGACTGCAAAATCAGACTGTAGTGTGATGTGGGTCATGCAAGGACATGAGGGTCGTGCAATGTGCACGTTGCTTGTGCAGGCGGTCCAGCCTTAGGCACCGCGTGGCCGCAACAGTGGCACAGACAAGCTGATGACAGACAAATGAATGGGTGGAGGGAGGAAGGGAGGGAGGAGCATCTTTGCGGCGTGTGTGTTTCCAAGTCCGGAAACTCTGTGTGCCCTTGCTGCAGGGGCTGCAGCAGCAGGCGGCATGTCCTGGAAAATAAGCCACAAGTTGCACACAAAGACAAGGATGTCAGAAAGGACAACTGCAACAGGCGTATGTAAAGGAAGGAGTGTCCGGTTTTCCATGGCACACCCAGAGACAATGGATGCACAATCACCAAAGATGACTGAAGACCGAACTGCGCACAGGAAACACACCCTCAGCAGGTGTTGAGGGCCCGTTGTGGGGACCAACATGCCCAAATACATACACAACCATGGACTTCATGCACAATAGAGATTCTAATCCATGAAGAACAGCATGCATGTTGCTAATCTAAACATAGACTCATATGCACAATCTTTGAACACTATGCCAGAGATGCCGCATGCACAGTGGCAAGAGACCTGCATTGACAGAGATAAGACACCTTGGAGGGTGAGGAACACCTTTATTACTCAGGCTCACACCTAGGGAAATGTATCAATATGAACAGACTCACAGGTCATTTGGCTGAACATGTGGGACCTACACTGGACACCCCCTTCACAACACAGATGCTGTAAATCCATTGAACTGGCACACAAGTGAAGGGGGTGAGCCAAACAACCCCTGCTGCACACGGAGAGGCTGCAATTCCCCATTGAGCCTCTTATGGGGATGTCCCACACTATCCGGCACATGCATCAAAGCTATTTGCGATCGCAAACGGCGCGAATCGCAAAAATCGGCCGTTTGCGATCGCAAAAATAGCCTTTGCGATGCATGAAACAACTTGCCACTCGCAATTTAAGAAATCGCAAATTATTGTGATTTCTTAAATAGCGATTGCATTTAAGGAATCCCTAATTGCGATTCCTTAAATGCAATGCATTACAGTTTACCAAATAGCGATTTCGCTATTAGCGTGAGCAAATTACCATGAGGCTGGACCTCATGGTAATTTGCGAAAACTTAGAAACATGCACTTATTTGCATTTTACTAAGTTTCATGTTGCCCACACACATGCCCTTAGAGCATGTGTGTATGCAACATTTGTGCTGAGTGAACATACATGGGTGCAATAGGGTGTCATTTTGACACCCTTGCACCATCGAAATTGCGGGAGCAATTTGCGAGTACCTACTGGTACTCGCAAATTGCTCCCGCAATCTCTAATTCATTCCTATGGGCCCCCAGGCCCATAGGAATGAATGGGAAGACATTCCTTAATTGCGACTCGCAATTTGCAAGTCGCAATTAAGGAATTTGTGGGAATCGCTATTTCTTTAGCGATTCCTACATGCATAGGGTTTTGCTATTCCTTAATTGCGATTCCTTAATAATCACTATTAAGGAATTGCAAAACCCTATGATGATGCATGTGCCTGTGTGTCCACCCGTAGCCTCCCGTATGTTTCAGAGGGAAGTTTTACACACATTGATGCCTTCATCACAATCCACAATCCCATTACAGATGACTGTCACATAGGGTGACTATCAATTCATGGGAGTCATGCTACATGTCATGTGCCCCATGTTGAGTCGACATGTATGCATAGTAACAAAACCTGCACAGCAGCAGTGCCCACACATTCCAAACAACTACCACACCCAAAATGCCTTGCTGCAATCCTTACCCAAAGGAGACTTTTCACCATGTCCGTGCATGTAACACTGATTCAGCACACGTTGCAATACTCATGAGGAATAACAGGAGCCCAACGATGCCACGAGCAGACAGCATGCGCAACTGGGGATGACAGACACACAAGAAGTCAGCGAAAAGATAGTCAACCGCATGCATGGTCATTTACTCTACAGGAATAAGGTTGTCACCATGCTAGTTTTAAATTTACTGTTTCAGCTACAATGTGTGGAATGACATCATCACTTGAGTGACACATCAGAAGACACCTCTAAGTCACTTAGCATACAGTCAGCTGGACACACACATTGCAACACATGCCACACAAGGCTCAAAGCGTGCACACTCAGACCCAGGGACTCACCATTATGAGAAGAAGTTGCGTATGAGCTGACTCCGGATGTCCTCCTCCTCCTCCTCATTTGCCTTGTGACCAAGCCCTTCATCCTCCACGGGTAGATGTTCCTGCTCATCCGGATCCAGGATGAGTGGCACAGCTTTCTCCACTGCCATGTTGTGCAGCATGCAGCACACGATGAAGATTTTGCAGACCTTCACCGGTGCATATGGGAGGGAGCCGCCTGTCTTGTGAAGGCACCGGAATCGGCTCTTCAGGAGGCCAAACGTCCTCTCAATCACTCGCCTGGTCTGCCCATGGGTGTTGTTGTAACAGCTGTTCTGGGGTTGCGGAGAGGCGTCATCAGCCATGGCATGTTGGGATAGCCAGAGTCCCCTACATGGAAACATCATGTAAAGAAGTGGGTCAGGAGATGCTGTAAGATACAAAGATACCGCTAAATACAGGACAAACAGAGTATACCCACCAACAAGACATGCTCGTTCGTTGTGCGGCCGCAGCATCATTTGTGGCACCCTGCTACGCCTCATGATGTAGGCATCGTGTGCTGACCCTGGAAAACGTGCACAGACATGGGAAATCAGCATGTTAGGTAGATACACCACAAGGGCATTAATGGAGTGATAATGTTTTCGGTTTCGATAGGCTACCTCCTGTGCCTGTGGTGGTACCAAAGCCACATGTGTCCCATCAATGGACCCAATTACATGGGGCATCCCTCCCAGGCATAGAACTCACCCTTGACACCAGTCAACTGCTCCCGAGTCGGAAAATGGATGAATTCATCCAGGTGCTCCAACATGGCTTCTAAAACATCATGCAGGACACAGCTGAACATGGTCTGGGACATGCCACCAACATCAGCTATGGTGAATTGAAACGTACCGGTGGCAAAAAAATGTAGGGCTGCCATCACCTTCATCTTGGGGGTCAGCGCAGTCGGATACCTGTGGAGCGGTTGGAGGTGTGGTTCCAGTGCTCAATCAACTCTTGCGAGATGCGGTAGCGTCTTATGAAGTCACATTCCCTCATGGCACCCAAGTCTGGCATTGGTCGGGGAGAGGCAGTGCCCTGCAGAAATTTGGAAGGAATAACGAAGAGTGAGTACATTACAACACCAATGTCAATAAACTGAGCACGTGTTCAACAGCTAATACACATCTGCTAAATACAGAGTGTGGTCTGTGCAATACATCCAGGACACGTATGACAGCCAGGTGAGACTCCTATGAAGAGCCAGCTACAACCGTTGATTGTCAAGTTCTACATTACATGCCCTGAAACAAGCTGTGGGCCAGTGTAAGTGAACAGCCAGAGACATCACAGGAGTGACATACATCCACATATCTGCATTTGAAGGATGTCATCTCATACAGACAGCTGGCGGCAAGCTAGACGCACAGGGCACATGTCATTAAAAATTAGCAGCTCACACACATTGCGATGAAGGGGTACACGTGAAAAAATAAAACACAGACATGGAGACGACGCAGATATGTCCTCATGTCAAAAGAACATGTTCGAAGCATCCAGACACACGTAATGTGTGAATCCACATGTGGCATGGTGTGTGTAGATGTGGGCCATGGCCATCTACGCACAGACACATGTTGGATGCAGCAACAGCAGATGTAGTTGACGGAAACCAACAGCAAGCTCATGGGAACACATGACACACACGACATAGTCACATCGGGGCACGCTGGTAGTGAGATGTCAGGTGTTAGTGTCCCTGTCCCTGGCATCAGGGGACAGTTGCAGGTGTTGGTGACTGTGCCATACCAGTGATGCAGTGCTTGACACGTTTGTACTACATGCACACATGCGCAAAATGTGAAGGGGAAGTGTGCCACATAGTGCCCCATCACACATGGCATGTGTACACAGGTCATCACACATCTATTGTGCAAAAACATGAGGAGACATGTGCCATATCACTGCCTGACACACATAGGCCCTGCACAAGAAGGACTGCACTGACAATGACTTGATGTACAGCCTTGTGCGAGTCTGAGACCTCCATTCCTTTCCTGTGCACCTCCTATCACCAGTGGAAGATGTGAAACGCACTGTACACATGCTCTGAGGGCGTGTGTATGGTCTGTATCACTATATTGGTATTGGCGTAGGAGTACACGTGTGTGCACGGACCGTACACACGTATGTGTACGACCAGTGTGTACACGTACGTGTACAACGGTAGTACACGGACGTGTACACACTGGTCGTACATGTACACACTGGTGGTGCACGTATGTGTACACACTGGTGGTACACATACGTGTACGACCAGTGTGTACACGTACATGTACTACGATAGTACAAGTATGTGTACACACTGGTCGTACACGTACGTGTACACGCTGGTCGAACACGTACGTGTACACACTGGTGGTACATGTACGTGTACACACTGGTCGTACACGTACATGTACACACTGGTTGTACACGTACGTGTACGACCAGTGTGTACACGTACGTGTACTACCGTAGTACACGTACGTGTACACACTGGTCGTACACGTACATGTACACACTGGTCGAACCCCTCCTTGCTGCTGTCCCTCCTGTAACCGCCTATCCATGTCAGGGTAGACCACCGCCAGGACACGCTTCATCTGGTGGGTCAGTCGTCGACGCCCGCCGTGGGGGCGTGAAGGTGAGTCCCCCAGCAGGACCCGGGCGATCCTCCTGGTCCAGCACCAGATGTCCTGCCAGCGTTTCCTCACTTGGGCTAGGCGCCGACTGCGACCCTCCACCGACATCACGGCCCTGACGGCCCACTTCCAAATTCTCCCCTTCTCGTAGGCGGTTGAAGGTTGACAAAGTGAGACAACATCACTACACCTGCTCCATGTTACAGAGACACACATTTGAACATCTTTGATTTTTTGAACAGGGCATAGTATGCTGACAACTAATAGCACCTTTGTCATAGGGACATTAGCCTCTGTGGAAGCCCCAATGCACTACATGGCATTGAAAGTACACAGGTGGCATGAGGGGTGCGACACACTCCCTGATCATGGCTCACACTGTGCATCACAAGCAACACATGGATAGGCGGTTACAGGAGGGACAGCAGCAAGGAGGGGGTAGGTACATGTGTGTTTGTTGTGTGTCACCAGCTTTAGGAAGTGCTCAGTCGCATGGATACACTGCCAGGGTTTATATGTGCAGTGCATATCCTGTTGCCCCAAGTCAATCGTGGCTGTTCTTCCTCCCTTCCCCTCCTTGACATGTGTTCCCTCGTCTGTGTGTAATCACTCTTGCACATGGTCATCTAGGCTGCCAGTTAATCCAAGTGCACAATGCTTGCTGCATCATGTGTGGGGGTGGTCTGTGACATGTGTTGGTACCTTGCCTGTGCCCTGTCCTGTTCAGTTATTTGGGGGTCCATAATTGTTGGGACTGATGCTGAGTCTAAACATAGGAGTGTGAGGTTTAAAATGAACAGACTTGCAGCATGCATGACCGATGTTGTGGCCTCAGACATGATGTGCATGAGTGGGAGATATGCAAAGTGCCGGGACGGTTGCTCCTGTTACAGTCAGATCATTCCAGGACCATGGAGCAGTGTTCCCACTACAGTCCCCTGAGATACCTTTTCCTAGGAATCATATGTGTCATCCAACACTGTGCCCATTCTCGGTGTGTTCAGCATAGGTTGGCCTCTGTGGCATTGTTCCCTGGCCTCATTTGAATTTACGTAAAGTGTGCTACATGTGTCCACTGTACAGGGTGTCTCCATTTGGCTTATGCATACTCACACTGGCCAGTGCCTGTGTGTCTATGTACAACTATCTGATGATGGTTGTTTGTCACTAATATGTGTGGTCAGCCTCACGAGGTGATGTTGAGGACATTTAGGAGTTCTTGATGCACATTTTAGTAAACCCAGATTAAGAGGTGTAAGTACTTGCTCTGTCTCAATCACATTGTGTCAGGTAGGGGGGGTTTGTGCGGGCAAGGCCTACATGTCCAAACCTTATGTCTCCTTGCCAGGTCTGACCTGTGTGTGATAATTGTCTGGACAGACACTCAACATGCAGTGACCCAGTCATGTTGTGCAGGGTTTAATGTTTGTGCTTTGCAGCATGTGTCAAAAGTTAAAAGACATGGTTCCTGCTCATCCATTTTTGGCACCGGTGTGTGGTCCAGATGCTACGTAGTTTGGTCTGTGTGTGCTGACATCTGTGTGGACAATCTTGGTTCCCATGAGGGTGTCTCCTCAGTGCAGGTGCTCCTTATTCCGACACAATTGCAGGGCCATTAGCTGATGCATTGTCCTGTGTTTGGACATGTGTGCCACTCCATACGACAGGTAGTGGGTCAGATGTGTTGCCAAATGTGTCATCATGGTACGGATGGCCATGTGACAGGTGGCATGATTCAAGTTGTTAGTCAAGAAGTCTTGTACGGTGGCACTCACTATGCTTGTCAACATGTCTCAATGGTTGATATGCATGACTTTGATGTTTTGTGGTGAATGACAATAATGTGCCTGCATGACAGATGTCTCCCAAGGAAGTGCACAAGACACCACCTTTACACTTTTCTGGGACACGCTGGCACATTTAAAACAAAGGCACAGTTAGTTCAAAATTTGTTTAGAGATTATACATATCCATGTTCCCACAGTGTGGTTGCATTTGGGTAAGTCCTTGGTTGTTGCTGATACCAACTTACGAGTGTCAAGTCATCCAGACCACCGTGGTGCCATGTATATGTACTTACTGATACCCCATTTCTTCTTTACAGTGGCTTATTTGATTTAGGCTGCCAGCTCATACAATGACTGTGTAAATGTAGTTTTGTGTGCACCTCCTTGTGTGGCTTTTGTTATACAGGCACATGTGTGTTCTGATCAAAAAGTGGCACATTCACACATTCCAAACACATTGATTGTGTAAAGTGTTGTGATTCCCAAGGGTTCACAATGTATTTGTTTTGGCTTTCCAAATTACTCACAGGTCTCTGATTGTGGGGACACCTTCAGCATTGGCGTCTGTTATTTGGCCTTGGGTGCACCAATACTGTTTCTTTCACAGTGAACATCATAGTCTGGCTGTGCTCAACAATTCCCAGACATCATATCCTCTTTATAATTGGATATCGAGTTATTTGCTGATGTGTCCTAATATTCATTGTTTCCAAGTGGCATGATGGGTCAACCAACTGGGGAGTGCAGGGCTTACATATGTGCGGAGTATTCTAGATGTTACTCATGATGCATTTCCTGATATGCACTGTGACCTATTTTGTTTGGACTCATGTGTCATATGTATACAGGTGTCTGATTATTTCCTGTCTCTTCACCTTGCCCACAGCATCATCGGGGGACACCGAGGGAGACACCTGCACGGACGTGGAGGAGAGATCCAGCACCGGTGCCACAAATGCTGGCGAGTCTGGCGCAGCAAGTGGCATGGAGGGCGAGGGGAGTCAGGCGGAGGACCTGTCTAGTACCAACACCGACTACGATGCTGACGGGTCTGAGGCTGAACTCCCAGAGGGGGCGGAGGCTGCTCCAACAGCTGGCAGCAGCACTACATCTGTCACCGCCCCCTCCATTCCCATCACAACCCTCCCCGTTGCTCCGGTCCCTTCTGTCCGTGTAGGGCAACAACATGTCTCCTTCATGACAGGCACCGCACCCCCTGCCCCTGTCTCCCCTGCTGCCCTCACTGCCGAGTCTGTGGACATTCAGCGGCAGTTGCAGGTTGGCCAGACATCGCTGCCGAGTGTCCTCCATGGCCACACCAGACTGCTGACACAGATGGTGTCGTACATGGAGGGCATGTCATCTGCGATGTCTGACCAATGGATGTTGCTGAGGTCCATGGACTCGTCACTGACGGCAGCAGTGAGTCTCTGCAGCGCTTCGTCCCCCCCACCCCTGCACCATCCACACTTCCCACTCCCATGCCTGTCCCAAGCACACCCAGACATTCCCAGGCACGCACCCCACCAGACACAGGCAGCACACTAACACGGAAGGGCAAGCGCACACCTCCTGTCACGCACACTCAGGGGGAAGAGGGCACACCCACTGGGTGTGGGGAACACAGGCAGACACGCAGACACAGTCGGAGTCCGCATTCCTCACTCCCCAGTCCCTCCAATGTCACTCCCCTCGGTTCCCCTGCCCCCCAATCTGAGAAGGAGACCTACTTGGCTGTGCTGGGCCTCAGCCCCACTGGTTCACCAGCCCGCAAACGGGCAAGGCACTCCACGGGTAGGGGTGTTGATTCCCCCCCCTGTCCACCACCTCCCCCAGTAGCGCTGCAACCCATCCCTCCGACCCCCCCCCCCACCATGGGGCCTGTGGCTTCTTCGGGTGCAGGGGAGACGCTGGACGAGCTTGCAGAAGTGTGCAGCGCCGTGCTAACCACCACCTTTGGCGCTGCCCCACCCCCTGTGGTGGAGTCGTCCGTCCCTGCACCCACAACACCTACCCTTCCCCCTCCTGTCCCTGCAGTGCCTGGTCCTTCCCCACATGATGCCCCCCCCCCAGTCGATGAACATGAAGTGTCTAATGTGCAGGCAAACTAGGGGAGACGCGTGGCCATGTGTCCCCCCCAGGACTTTGCATCTGGACTGGCCTATGGCCTTTGTAAATAGTGTCATTTTATAGGTTTTAATTTAATGCTGAATAAAGCATTTTGTTTTTCCTTTGAACACTATTGCTTTTCTGGTATTGATGTTGGTGCTGATGCTCCATGAGTTGGGGTGGTGATAATGTGTTAGGTGTCTGGGAAATGTTGTAGTCTGCTGCTCATGGGGTGGACCCTGGTATCTGCGTGCCATCACAAGGTCTCTGCAAAGATTCATTGGTCGTGCATGCTCTTTGTGTTTGGAGACATTGTCCCAAGGAGTGTTCCTTCCTCTGTGGCAACTGGCATCTTCCCGGCAGGGAGTTGCACAATTGTTGTGCTGACCTGTGTCTACATTTCCTTGGTGGGTGACGAATCCCTTCAACTATGGCCATGCCTGCTGAGCAATGTCTCCGCCTGCATCGTCTGTGCCATCCTTGGTAGTCACTGTACTTGTGTATAGAGTATGTTGCCATGCCTTCATGTAGAAATTGTCCCTTTTACGCACTATGCATGTGTGTACTCCCAGCCTAGCACACATATGTTCTGCAGGGTATTTGGGCACCTGACTCACAATTGTGGGCATTGTATCTGTGGGAACTCCACCCTATTCCTTCCATGGGAGACAACAACTTGGTGGCTGTACCAGCACCTGTACATTCCTATCAGTCCTGGAATGTGCGTGACAGTGTGTGTTCCCTTTGGCTCTCTTAGTTTAGTAGGCTTTAACATGACTATACAGTCTTGTGGCATGATCTCAGTGTGTGTATTGTGCTGCATCCGCCAGGGGTGGGTATGCATGTGTCATTTGTCATCACACACACATGTGGTGTGTCATGCAGTGGGGAAAGGACATCCATCCTCATGGGAGTGGGATACTGCTGTCAGTGATGTGTCGTTATGGCACTCTCAACATAGTCGCACATTGGGGATGCGTTCATACACCCATGGAGTTGTGGTCATCTGAGGATGATGTACACACCCCCATGTCTCTGTCCACTGCTGGTATCCCTCTGCACCCACCCCCATGTCTCTGTCCACTGCTGGGAGTGATAGGCACCCACCCCTCACATGTCTCTGTCCACTGATGTGAATCCTAGGCAGACACCCACCCACCCGCCTGCACCCTTGGTGCAGTACACTGCTCTCCTGGGCATACACCCCCCCCAATATACTGGTTAGATGCTGCACCAGGCCCTATGACAACGTTCGTGGCGTATGTACGCCTTGTATCACTAATGTACTGGTACCCTAGGGGTACGCGTGATGCGGTCTGTACCCACGCTCTCAGAGCGTGGGTACGGTCCGTACCCCTATATCACCACAACTATGGTGGTATGGACCGTAGACATGCTCTGAGGGCGTGGGTACGGTCCGTACCCCTACATCACCACAACTATGGTGGTACGGACCGTACACACGCTCTGAGGGCGTGGGTACGGGCCGTACCCCTACGTCACCACAACAATGGTGGTACGGCCCGTACCCACGCCCTCAGAGCGTGGGTACGGGCCGTACCACCATTGTTGGGGTGACGTAGGGGTACGCGTGGTACGGCCTGTACCCACGCTCTGAGGGCATGGGTACGGGCCGTACCACCATTGTTGTGGTGACGTAGGGGTACGGCCCGTACCCACGCTCTGAGGGCGTGGGTACGGGCCGTGCCACCATTGTTGTGGTGACGTAGGGGTACGGCCTGTACCCACGCTCTGAGGGCGTGGGTACGGGCCGTACCACCATTGTTGGGGTGACGTAGGGGTATGCGTGGTACCACCCGTACCCACGCCCTCAGAGCGTGGGTACGGGCCGTACCCCTTCGTCACCACAACAATGGTGGTACGCCACGCGTACCCCTACATCACCCCAACAATGGTGGTACGGCCCGTACCCACGCCCTCAGAGCGTGGGTACGGGCCGTACCACCATTGTTGTGGTGACGTAGGGGTACGGCCCGTACCCACGCTCTGAGGGCGTGGGTACGGGCCGTACCACCATTGTTGGGGTGATGTAGGGGTACACGTGGTGCGACCCGTACCCACGCCCTCAGAGCGTGGGTACGGGCCGTACCCTTACGTCACCACAACAATGGTGGTACGCCACGCGTACCCCCACATCACCCCAACAATGGTGGTACGGCCCGTATCCATGCCCTCAGAGCGTGGGTACGGGACGTACCACCATTGTTGTGGTGCTGTAGGGGTACGCGTGGTACGGCCCGTACCCACGCTCTGAGGGCGTGGGTACAGGCCGTACCACCATTGTTGTGGTGACGGGACGCGTCCACATCCACTTCCGTTGTGGCGGGACGCAGGGATTGGTGGACACGCCCCCCGAAGTGACCAGACCCTGGAGGTACTGTATGTACATGATATATGTGGTATAAGTTGGGTAGGGGTTAAGTTTCATGCCCCTCGCCCCCCCCTTTGACCATGGGTGTTGTTCTGACCTTCTGCGGCGTCTGCGGTGGTTTCTGTGCACCAGGTCGTAGGCTAGGAGGGCCGGGATTACACGTAGGATGGGGTCCATGGCTGTCCATCGTGTACAGGTGCTCCTTCTTCGCGTCGTCCTCAATTTCCCGGGAGTTTTTGGCTGCCGTAAAAAATGAGCCGTGCGGAGTGACGTAGGCACGAATCGTAATTGCTGGTCCGTAAAACGCTACCTGACGGACGTCACGTACACGATGTCCCGGATTGGAATTGTGGGTATTTTTTAGCCGCACGTAGTTTTGTACAAATCGTACGGAAATGGTATTTCTGTACGAATCGTACTTGCTGGTTTGTAAGGAGGATTTCCCGGGTACGAGTCGTACGGAGAATACGCTCCAGACGACCATTCGTACCCGGGTTTTACAGGATCGGAATCGGCACCTAAATGGTTTAGATTTACTATTCCCACTGCATTTTAAACCATTTTAAATAAGGTGTTGGACATTTAAGGGATTAAATGTACTTTTCCCACTCTAATCAGCCATTTTGGGGAGGGTGTTGGACACCAAAAGGATTGCAATTATCATTCCCTCGCCACTTGAAAACATTTTGGGGAAGGTGCTGGATATTAAGGAATTGCACATACTATTCCCACTCCAATCTAAAACATTTTTGTGCAGATTTTCGACACTAAAGTTGTTACATTGGCGATTCTCACTCCAACCTAAACCATTTTGTGGAAAGTGCTGGACTTTAAAGAGATTATGTTTACATGTCCCACTCCAATATAAACCATGTTAGGTAAAGTGTTGGACATTGAAGGGGTTACATTTAACAGTCACGTTCCAATGTAAATCATTTATCGAAATATATTTAACAGAAAAGGATTAACATTTACAATTCATACAGGAAAATAAAGCATTAGTAATGTCATAAATAATATATCAAATAAATATAATTTGCAATTCATATTTATAATTTACATAATACTCAAAATAGTGACAAAAGGTATATAAAATAACCCAAATATTATTCTCGTGAAAACAAATACTATCCAAGAAAGTAAACAAATAGATATATAAATAAATGTATTCATTTATTTTTTAAAGTAGAACTTTTTTTTGCTACAGCAACTTTTCTTCTAACACTATAAATACCATAAACCAAACAAAACAATAACTAAAAGGATTTTTAATATTTGTATGCAAGCAAGTGCTTTTTAATAATTTTTAAATACATTGCAAAAATATATACAACCAAACAATATACATAAATACACAATTATTTTTTTATGATAATTCAAACCTATTTTGATATTAATCAGATATTATAAATGTAAACAAATCTCAAAATAACATTGGGCCTTATTACGATGTCAGGCAAAAGGCCATCCGACAGCTCATTAGTGGCAGTCTGCCTGACATCTGAGGCATCTGTCCCACTGCCGTATTGCTCTACCCGCGGTCTGACCGATGCCTGTGGGAGGAATCCGCTATACCTCCGACAGGCTCATGGAGCCCGAGGGGTAGGCAGGCAGATCGTAATCCCCAAAATGGAGGCGGTGCCTGCTCAGGCACCCCCATAGGGATTATGATGCACATTTCCGACAGCCTTTTCATGTCAGTTCTTCTGCCATCAAAAGGCTGGTGAAAAATTATGGATTGAGATGCGGGCTGAATAATTACCAGTGGCTGAGATTAATTTAAGCAATCTATCAATCACTTCGTTTTAGTTGTCCTTTCAGCTGGCCATGATTCTGTTGCTGTCCCAGTCCAGGCTCTTGCTCCCTGCTTCTCCCTTCTTCAGGATGGTTAAGGTTTAGGTGGAAAGTCCTAGATGCCAGGCTACCCTATCCAGTCCAAGGATGCCACTTCATCCCTCTAGCCCTGTACCAACCCCCTTGCATAGAATTCTTGGACAATCCAATATAGTGTTGTAAAGTTTTCTCTGTATAAGGGTCCTATGAGGGCCTCAGCTCCACCCCTAGCAGACATCACTGCCTGCTACTTTCACACCAAAACTTCAAAGAGGAGCTGCTCACGTATTTGGTTCCGAATGTCTGGCTTCCTCCTTTCGTCAGTGGACCTCAATCAGGTGCAGGGTGACAGTTAATTAGCAGATGCAGATTTTCTTCCCCAGCCCTACCTTCTAAGGAACTGAGTGAAGCACGGATATTTCTGATAATTTCTCCTTTTGTTAGGTGAGACCTTTGTTCCCTCCACAGGGTAGTAGAGTAATTAACTTGGTTGAGCAGGGGAAATGGCCTGGAATCTCATTCATTCTGAGCTGAACCAGCGAAATATGACAATCCTAGATGACCCATAAGCTGTACATGTATATTATTGGGACCTGCATGTTCAAACTCAGCATGCATGTTTCACGGCAGTTTAACATCTCACTGGACTGAGTAGGCCTCAATGGAACTAAATTGCACTTTCAGGCAGATTTCACCTATGTGTATAATAGAGTGACACAACAGCTTTTCTAGCAAACAGTACTGACCTAACTATGAATGCCCCCTAATATTATAAGGCCTACCCCAGGTCGGCACCTACCCTGACAAGGCCCCTTCTGCATCAGACTACCTGTGCGCAAATACCGGGCTTTGAACAAAGGTAGTCTCACCTACGCAGCCCACACATTTGTGGACATACTTATGTACACAAGTTCACATGTCACCAGCCCAGAGCCCCTTTCGCTATCTGCCCTGCAGCAGCCTTATCTTAAATGGCGGACACAGGTGGTAACCACACTCAGTCTCAATTATCTTGTCCTTACTGTGGGTGAAACTCAGATAGTATGACTCTCCCACACTGAAGATCTAAAACCAGATGATGAAAAAGCAAAAACAATCCCAGCATACTAAATGGCCACAACACATATGCAAAACATCCAATGCCTAATTTGCACACCTTTGTAAAAAAAAAAGTAATGTATCGCAGTGAATAACCCTGCCTTGTATTACATTGCATAGAGGAAACATGGGTGCTCCTCTGCATCCACCCTTGCATTGTTTAAAATTTGATTATTTAGTATCACAGGTAGAAAAAATGCAATACATAACAATTCATTGAGAAATAAATTCATCTTCCAAGCTTACAGGAACGATTTACTTCATACAATCCCCCAACTCGAATACATTTTCCTAAAGTAAATCAATGTAAAAAATGTAAAAAGCCTGCTGCAGTACTTTGGGAATATAGCTCTTCCGTAGATTTCACCTGCTTCATCTTATAAATCTGTGAATAGAAAGACGAGTTTCACTAATCTCCATTTTTGTAGTATCAATGATGTGGCCACTAGGGATGAAAAGAATATTAACTGCTTCTGACAAACAGGTAGTTTTAGTGTGACGTTAATGCCAAAAAAGGCTCCTGGGGGATATGGAACTAGGGAGACCTGGAGTTTGGTTCTAAGCCACTGAAAAGCTCTCTTCCATAAATCTGAGCGAGTTGGGCAGGTGAAACATACATGCAACCAATCACCTATATCTTGTCTACACCTGAAACGTATCTCAGATACAGACAGGAACATTCTGTGTAGGCGAGGCAGTGTATAATAAACCAGTCAATTTAAAAAAAAAAGCTTTTGTTTAAAATTGGCCCCTCTGATGGCTTTATGGGCCCATTTGTTATACAATTTCTAGGCATTCATTTTGATCTTAAACCCAGTGGATGACTGTATTTTATTTAAAGATAATGTTACGATTTTGGCGTGTAGCTCTTGCTGTAATATACAATACCAGTTACCCCCTCTCATTACTCCACAGACATAATATGCCTGGCTAATCAAGGATGCTAATGCATCTCCTGAAGGTTGAATCTTTTGTAAAAAATTGTGAAATTGCAGGCAGGAAGCAAATAGTGTAGGGGTAAGGTATGAATTACCCCAGTATTTTGGGTGAACCTTAATCATTACATTGGAGAATAAAAAGAGAAAAAGTGGAAGTATCATCTTGACTAACGCTATTCGTCCAATGATTGAAAGTGGGAAATACTGCCATTGTGCAGGTAGATTCTGAGCTTTGAGAAGAGTTGGCAAATACTTTAGTTGATAAAGCTGTGAAAAAGCATGGAATACCCAAATATCTAATGGAACCTGACCTCCGAACTTGAGATCGCATATCAATGGGTAGCACTTGGTCAGAGCAGTTGAACAAGAGGGCTTCAAACTTCGTATGGTTAATTCTATAAGCCCCTAAATCCAAAAAGGTTTTATTTTTGGAAAATCTTCTCACAACATTTTGTTTTTCCGCATCCAGATAGAGAATCAGATCATCAGCAAACTATTTCAGTTTAGGTGCCCCCTGCAAAGGTGCCCAAATGTGGAGATCTTGGTGCAGAAATGAGGCCAAAGGTTCAATAAGTAGTACAAACAGCACCGGGACATGGAACAGTACTGGCCAGTGCCACTACTAATTCTCAAAGCTCCACTGTATGCAAATTTATAATGATCGTTGCTTCTACCTTGTAGTATTAATTTTACTGAAGTCTTACCAGTTTAGAGAATAAATTAAACCTACGTAAAATGGCAAATAAAATCTCCCATTGATCTAAATCAAAAGCTATCTTAGCATCTATCATGATGATTGTTGCTTTACCACTGTTATTTGCAAATAGCTTGTAGCAGGAAGTTGGTGTCATTTGCAATTGAGCTCCCTGGTTAAAAGCCACACTGGTCCCTGTGGACAACTTCTTGCATTAAGGGTGGGTATTCTTGAAGCAATGATCTTAGTAAGTAGTTCATAGTCATTGTTCAACAGGCTAATTGGGCGAAATGAACCGGGCATGTCGTCGATTTGTCCTTTTTTCAAAAAGCTAACAATTATGGTCTCCTTGAAGGAACTAGGTATCTGGCAGCCCTCAAGTATTTGTTTAACCAATATTTCCGCAATTTGGGCCATGAAGGTGTTCTACAACTCAGTGGGCAATCCATCGCTCCCACAGGCTTTCCCATTGGGAGCGGTCTTAATAGCTCCCTGGACTTCAGTAAGCATAATAGGAGCCACTGCCTGAGGCAGCATTTCTCTACTGAGAGTAGGCAGGTTGATTGCTCCAAGGTGATTGATAGTTTTTCGGGAGGACAGTGGCTGGGGAGGCATATAGCTTAGTAAAGTGCGTAAGGAAAACCCTATCTATATCCTCAGCATGATATACACTCAGACCCCTGTCCTAGTCATTTATCGATTTGATGGATATGTTATTGCTCCTTTCCTTTACTAACCAATAATAAAACCTCCCAGCATGTTGACAATCTTCATAGTTTTGCTAAAAGCATGTTTTCTTTTTTTCTTTTATTACAAATGTTATTGATTTTTAGGAAATAGGTCAACGTGCAGACACATATCATCCAACAGATGGTATGAGCATTTTGCATATACATGAACATATGGCATCAAAGGTATACTATTGTGCATTGAATCATAGAATTCTGACCAAAAAACCCATGCTCTCCCACCTCCCCATATCAACTATCTAACTGCCTCCCCCTTCCTATCCTGGCTCACTTCTGTAGTATCAAATCGTATGTATATCCAGTTACACACGGGTTTCGTATTGTGTTTGATGCTCAGTCTACAACTACACTCATTCTGGCTCTTTAGGGGTCATGCAGGGTCTGTGTCTGCCTAGTACTCCGCTTATTTAGTAGTATATGTATTATGCATTATTCAATGTAGGGAAGGTTTCGCTGGGACAAAAGATTCAAGGATAGCATCCCACTCTAATGAAATTGGATTCTTTCTCAGACCTCTATTCTCCTCTCTCCTAATTTCCATACTTTCAGCCCTGCCCCATGGAACCACCTCATCGTGCCAGGTCATTGCTGATGGAGGCTTTGCTGACTTCCATTTCATCGTGATTGAGCGTTTTTCCAATATTAGTGCCAGATTGGCAAATCTAGTGTTCCAGTATGCCTGAAAATCGGGAACTCCCAGTCCCCGGCGACCTGTATCAAGCTGTAATTTATAAAGTCCCACCCTTCTTCTCCCTTTGCTTCAGAATAATTCAGAAATCATTTTGTTTAAGGATTTGAATATATGTGCTGGAATCAATATTGGCAAATTGGTACAATAGTACAACAGTCCGGGCAACATGACTGTTGGACTTGGCCCTTTTCCCTGAATTTTTTCGCTTTTTATGGGAAACCACATGTTATGTAAATGCATATGTTAAAATGCACCTTTATCTCCCCCATGGTAGAGAAATGTATAGGCCATGGGGTGGGGTGAGATGCCATAAGACGTGCTGTGCAATGGTGGGCGCAGACTGACTTTCAGTATTTACACATGTAACTTTTAAAATGGATGCCATGACTGTGAGGTTGGGCCGCCTGACTGGGCGGGGTTACCAGTCTAGTTGTTATTTCCCAGCAACCCCAGCTTTTGGAGGGAAGTCTGGCACCCAGGGTGCTGTACACCTTCCCCCTGTGCCAGTTAGAACCGGTTTTCCCAGACGCTTCTAGAAGCTGCTGGCACTGTCTGGTAGGCGGAGCTGAGCTGCCATGTGCTCAGTCAGAGCGTGGACCTGAGAGAGAGGGGACCTGCTGCCAGGGGATACCGCCACGTGGGCCTGTGTGCTGGGCCCTGAGCGTATCTGCACCCCTCTGCTGTCCACAGGGCCAGGGAGAGCTATAGCTAGGGCACCCCTGGACCAGGGGAACCTCTACTGGAGTATAGGCGGTTGGAGCTAGGAGGAGACTACACTACTGTGGCTGACTGAGCTGAAGCTCTGCTGTCCCCAAGCTAGCTGAGTAATCCTGCCTGCCTGTCTGACCTTGCCCATGGGAGGGGAACCAGGAAGACCAACTCCTGAGTGCCTGCTGCTCTGCTGACCAGCGCCGGAGGAAGACGAGTGCTACATTGGACTGGCCTCCGCTCCCTGCCTGCACCCTAGCGCCTCGTGGGACCCTGATCGCATGCTCTGCGCAAGATGAGCGCTATATTTGGTGGGCGCTACGCTGGAGTGACTGTATCCTGCCTGCTATCTAGCGCTTGGTGTGGGTGGTGCTATGAGCTGGGTGCCCAGGAGAAGAAAGGAGCGCTTTCATTTGCTGGCCTGAGCTGTAAGGAAAAGGGAAGTGCCTGTCCCCTGCAGCGCCGTACTGCCCAGGTGCTACCTGCACATGGCCAGTGAAGAGGGAGGAACACTATCGCTGGTCCCTGGAGTTTTTAGTGCCCTCCAGCGCCTCGTGAGTGCTTGATGCTAATGGCCTGGACCTGAAGGCGCTGGGTGGGTGGTGCTAAGAATTGGAGGACTGCTGCTTTGTGCTTTGAGCAGGACCCGCGGGTGCCCACCCCGCGTTCTGTGCATTCCTTAAGGAACTCAGTGGGAGCCTACCCCGCGCCTTTGCCGCATTGGTGCTTGTTTTACAACGGGTGCCCACCCCGTGTTTTTGGCAGCGTGGTTGGTGTTCCAAGAAGACACCGCGGGTGCCTACCCCGCTTTATGCATATTAAAGTAGCAGGAGCCCACCCTGCGTGTGTGCTTTGGCGTCGGAGGGAGCCTACCCCTCACTGCGGGACAGAAGATTGCCCAAAATCACCGCCGTGGCTCAAGCCGCCGAGCGCACCAGGAGGGGCTGCCCACCCCGTGTTATGCTTTAAATTGAGCGGGTGCCCACCACGCATATTGCCGCGCTTGAAGACTGCCCGGAATCACCACTGCCGCCCGGGTTGCGTACAAGAAGCAGGCCGCCGCTCTGCCTGCGGCGACCTGGAAGGGGAAGGATTGATCCGGGAGCCAGGCGGGAGCCTACCACACGCTGGCCCCGCCCCCAAGACTAGACGGATGCTTCGTTCTGTGGTGGGGGCTCTCCGGAGGCGGAGGAGAGCCCCGAGTGCTGCCGGAGTCCGGGCGGGGCTCTCGCATGTGAGAAGAGCCCCGCGAGCCTCACCTAGAATTCCCGGATCCCAGGAGGGGGCCCGAGTGAAGTGCGGGGAGCCGCCAGGAAGGTGCTGCTGCTGGCAGGGCTCCCATGTCAGGAGAGAGCCCTGCCGGCTGAGAGGAGAGCCCTGCATGCGTGGAGAACCTGCCGGAGCCCTCCAGTGAAGGCGAGAGAAGCCCCGGGCTGCTGGTGAGTGGGGCTCCATCCTCTGGTGGTGGTGGGGGGAAAGTGTCGGGGCACATTGCTGGTGCCCGTCCCCTTGGTTGGTCCCTATGAGGGAACCCCAGTGCCCACGCTGATTTGTGCGTCACGACACAACTGTAACAGAGGAAGGCCCCTCGTGCCCAGGGCCACAGACTGCACCAGCTGTGCCGCAGAAGAGGGCAGCTGTCACGTGGGCAGGATATTGGCTTAAGTCTTGCTGGGCATTAGTTTCTGACTTCTGAGCCCCAGAGGTGGGGGCTTCCACGTCCCAGTGTTGTTTTGGGGGCTCCAACGTGACTGTGCTGACCTGATTTGACACAACTGCCCCGCCGGACAGTGGGCAGTGGCAACGGTGGCCGCACGAGACTGACCTGCCACCTGTAGCGGGTTATTTTCGAAGCCCGGTTGTGCCTCTGCCCCAGGATAATGCCCCTTGGCTCACAGGTTTAGGCCCATGGTGATAGTGATGATTATGCCTAATGTGCAGGCCTAAGATCTTGTTACGCCTGTCGAGATGCATCTTGTTTTTATGCAACGCTGTTGTTACCCTATGCCTAATGCGTTTATCCTAATGTTGTGCCCCATGCTCCCAGGTCACTGTATAAGGCTTTCACCCTTATTGCAATGGGGCGAAGATTACGCATAATATACTTAGGCGTTATGGACCTATGCTGTTGGTGTTCTGCCTCATGAGTTCTGCCTAATGGTATTCTCTTACAGGTTTCCGGCCCCAGGGGTCAGTCATATCGTTTATGCATATGGTGAGGCTATGATGTTTTATTGCAGGTGTTCCGGACTAACGCCTAATGTTATGCCCTGAGGTGTTTTTATTGCAGGATTAAGGCTTATGGACTTGACCTTTATTCCTCACCTGTACATTGATCCTATCTGTATGTAGTCATGGTTCCGGCAGGGGCCCGATTGGCCCTGCCGTGTATATAATTCCCCCCTGTAAATACTGCCATGGCGCCGGTTGGCGCAGTATAGAGATTACTGAAATTTACCCTGTGTTCTACAATACAAAAGTTATTTTTACACAAATTTGTGTAGCGTCTTTTTTTGTAGTGTGCCTTGTGTGTCGCCTGTGTGTACTGCATGGATGCTTTGCACATTTCCTCCGGAGTTTTGCCCACCCGCTCTGCACCACGCTACCCGTTTCCAACAATGACCATTTTGGAGATGGCTACTCTGCCTGCTACAGAGAGTGGCAGTAAAGTCCAGAACGCTATCTGGGATTTAGTCCACTGTCCAAAATGAACAGGTTCAGTGCGGGCCGAGTCCCTGAAGTAATAAGCATATGATTTGGATTCATTAATCGACAGTCCTGAGAGTGTCTGGAACTGTGCAAACATCGTGGGGAGAGTTTTGTTAGGACCCTGGAGATTTTTGAGATAAAGTATGATATCATCCGCGTATGCAGAGATAGTGTGAGTCATGGTTGAGACTGGATGCCCCTGCCTATCGCCACCGCACGCATCATAATAGTCAAAGGCTCAAGAGCCAATACAAATAGCAGGGGCGAAAGAGGGTATCCCTGTCTTGTGCTCCTAGCTATTGAATAAGGCAATGAAATACAGGTTCCTCTTCCGGCCCGGGCCGTTGCGTCAGTATATAACAGCCTGACCCAATTTACATGTTCCTCCGGTATCCCAAATAGCGGTAAAGTTCTCAACATATAGCACCAGTGCAATGCATCTAATGCCAGTCTCATATCTGCGCCATTCAGCCAGCTTTGGAATCGTCCTCTGGGGTCAAGGATAGAATCTGGTGTAGTCGCCTTTATAGTGATGTACTCCTACCTGGTACAAAGCCGCACTGGTCTGCATGTATCAGTTGTGTGAGATATGGTTGTAACCTTCGGGCAAGAATTTTGCTAAGGATTTTAAAATCCGTATTCAGGAGAGAAAGGGGACGGTAGCTCGACATATCGCTGGGGTCTCTGCCTGGCTTTAAGATGGATGCAACTAAAGCCTGCCTCGAAGTGGGGGGGCAGTGATCCCGAGTTTAGTGCTGCCTATATCATTTTTCTATGTGAGGGACTAATTGTGCAGAGTATGCCTCGTAGAACTCCACAGGTAGGCCTTCAAGGCCTGGGGTCTTGTTACGCGGGAGATCTTTTATCGCCAAACAGATTTCAGATCTAGTTATGGGCTTTGCTAGCACTTTTTCCTGGGCATCCGAGAGATGGGTGACGGTTAGACCCTCAAGGAAGTCTAGCAATCCCTCCTCCGGCATGTCTGCAGGAGCGGCGTACAGCTCCTCATAATATTGACGAAATGCCATGTTGATTCCCAGCTCTGTAGTCCCCACGCCACCCCTGGCATATTAATCTCTTGCATCTGGGTGCTTATCGGTATATCTCGTATTATGCTAGCTAGGAGCGGTCCAGCCCTATCTGCTTCGGCCTCCTTTTTCTGTGTGTATGTTCTAAAATCAATTGTGCGCAATTGTTCTAAGAGTTTTGCATATTTTATATTCGCCTCTTGTAACGCCTCCTTTTTGTGTCATCTTGTAGTGCTTCTCATTCCAGCCCACCTAATTTTCCCTCCATGTCCTGCAGCTCTCTGTGTACCATGGCCTGGGCTCCCACTTTAGGGCTTATAGCTATTCTCGGGATTACCATTTTGAAAGCCTCCTATTCTACCAGTGGAGATCCTGCAGTATCAGTATTTTCTGTAAAGTAGTGGGTTATGGCCGTAGAGAGGGTGTCACAGAACTCTGGCTCTTCAAGGGCTACCGACTGCAGCTGCTATGTCGGCACTGGTGAAGGGATTTTCCCCCACTCAAGTTCCACTTCCGAAGGGGTTGTAATCTGACAGCGTTTTTCCAGGCTCCTCACCCATATGGCCGCTCCCCTCGCAAATGTTGAGTATGAGGGACAGTATAGTTGCCCCCTCCATTCCTTTCTTAACTTGTCAGCTTCAGAGCGAGTGAGGTGTGTTTCCTGTAACATTACGAAGTAAGCCTTTCCCCTTGTTAGTTGAGCGTATATGCGATGCCTCTTGTGTATAGACCCCATCCCTCTTACGTTCCAGGTCAGAGTCTTGTACCTTCTAGTGTGTGCCATGAGGAGTCATGAGGTGCTAGAGGTATACTAAGCATGCCCGTTCATGTGTAACTAAGATTACATCTGCACTAAGTGAGCCTACTACCCTCTATATCTAATCCCAATACAAGGTTCCTCCTCTGAACAGTAGAGGACCAAACAATAACACTGAGAACAATTAGGAAGTCCAACATTGAGTGCAATATAGCACTTGCATTGGGGGGGGGGTACCACCAGCATAGGTAGATATTAGGAGAGAATACCATAATTATCGTCATAAACAAACAAGCTCGGGCCCGTGCACAACAAGTATATAAGTATTACTGGTACAATATATGCAGTTTGGCACAGTCCAACTACAGTGCCCCATACGCATCAATTCTGGTCAATGATAGTCTCTTCTGGACATCATGCAAACCCATTATTTCAACCCAAAAGGTCATTCACAGTCTGCGGAGTGATCAACGGGAAGCGGGCCAGGCAATTGTCAGATTCTGAGTGAAGAGTCAAGCAACTCTGCCAAAGTTTGTATTTCCTGGTCGTCGAATGCTGCCGCTGCTATTACCGCGAATCTCTGACCCTCTAGTATTTGCTCCAGAGAAGGGCTTAGTTTTGTATCCTGTCTGGTCTGCGCCTTGCGGTCTAGTTTACTTCACCCTGTCTTCAGCGATTTGCGCAGTTTCAGTGTTGCAGTTTGTGGAGCATTTTGTGACGGGCCCGGTGACAGTGTGACTTCAATCCATTCTTCCACATCCTCAGGGCTGTCAAAGAAAATAGATTTTTGTCCATATATTACCTTTAATTTGGCTGGGAAGACAAAAGCGTATTTTAAGTTAGAGTTCCTGAGGCATTTTTTAACACCCTGAAACGATGTTCTCATTTTTTTCACAGTCAATGTGAAATCTGGATACAGATATATGCGTTTATTTTCAAATTGCATCGGGGCCCTTGGGCTGTACCGATCAGAGTGTCCCGGTCTTTAAAATTGAGGATACAAGCTATTATTGTATTTGGGGGAGCTCCAGTGGGTGGGGGCCTTGATGGTATCCTATGCGCTGTTTCCAGGCTAAAGTATTCGGTAAGGCCCTCGGGCGCAATCGTGTCCTTTAGCCATTGTTCTATGTATTGCGTGGGGTTAGGCCCCTCACTGTGTTCTGGTAGCCCCACTATTCGAATGTTATTGCGTCGAGCCCTCCCCTCTGCATCATCCACCCTACCCTGCAGTAAAATCATCCTGGACTCTGAGCTCTAAATGGACCGCCAGATCAACTCTGTCACATCTTCTGCTTTCACACCCTCTGCCTCCTAGATAAGACCTTCAAATAGATCCCCCTTGAGCACTGAAAGACCATCACTCACGCCCTCGTCACCAGCACACTCAACTACGGCAACGCACTCTTCGCCAGAATAAACAAAAACTTCACCCGCAAGCTACAAACATCCAGAACGCCGCCGCAAGATTGGTCCTCAACTTTTCAAGACCCTGCCATATCGCCCAGCACCTGTGCACACTCCACTGGATCCCCATCGAGGCTAGAATGACCTTCAAGATTCTCACCCACGCACACAAAGCCCTCCACAACACCAGACCAGCATACCTGAACAGCCGACTCAAATTTCACGCACCCCAAAGGACCCTATGATCAACCCAGCTGTCCTACGCCGTAGTCCCCCACGTCAGAAAGACCAGATCAGGAGGCCGCTCCATCTCCTTCCTCGCAGCCAGAGCCTGGAACGCCCTACCGCTCCACCTTAGACAGACAACATCACTCCCCATCTTCACGAGAAACCTCAAAACTTGGCTCTTCGACATACCCTCTCCTTGATGGACTGGAATCTGCACATCCCCTCCTCCCCAGCGCCTTAAGACCCTTATGGGTGAGTAGTCGCGCTTAACAAGCACATGATTGATTGATTGATTGGTTGGTTGATTGCAATCGAATCCGGTACACGTCCTCAGTGTTGCCGCGTGCCCTCGACTCAGCTCTATGTACTACGACTTCTGTGGAAAGGCGCAGACCTGTAATGGCGGCCACCAATATCACAGCTCCCGCAGTGATCCAAGTGTGCAAGCATTCACAGCGGGTCACGGGCCCTGCAGCCAGGCAACTCAGGCCTCACAGCGAAGTCTTCAGGCAACGCTCCTCTGCGTGCTGTCCAGGCCCGATATGCGCCGCTGAGTTCGTCCAGCTCTTCCACCCGCAATACGCCCTCTGGCTTGGACGCATTATGGAGCGATGAGGGTGCGCACCTCAGCCCCGCCGCCCTCACTTGTGGGGCCGCCGCCCGGTCCCTTGCCGATTTCAGGGACTATGGGAGATGCGGCAGTAGATTAGATCAGGCCTTGCAGGGGGGGCTGCTACCAGCGCTCTTCGCTGTGTTTTTTCTTTTGGGCCCAGTGACCGCCACGGAGTCTCACCCGGTTCTCCCACTGCGAGCTCTCCAGCATAGATAGTTCATGAAGCAGCGCAGATCTCCCTCCCGTCCGATGTCGCACCCAGGTGTTGCTGCCTTGTTTTCAGCAGCTTAACAGCGAGGTCGCGTGCAGCGGGCACGCCTCCCTCGCGATAGAGGCCACCACCCCAGCACCGTCCTCACCCATGCCGGGTTCTGTGGGAGGCTCACACTTCGTATCCCTGCACAGCGTCTCGCTGGGGTGTCCGGTGTCTCACCGTGCCACTAGATGGTTCGGATGGCCAGCAGCAGCTCAGTAAATTACAGGATTCCGGGCCCGGCTCAAAACTCAGCTAGAACACGTCCGCCATGCTTGGCAGTTAGCCACGCCCCCTCCATGTGTTCTGGTTAACTATTGCCTGGTACACATAATGATCTTGCAATCACTGTCTGGCTTCCCTCAGCCTGAACTAAGTCATCAAAGAATAAATAGCATGTCAAATGTGTCTGTGTTGCTTGGTCTAATTTTTGCTGAAATGCCACGGATTTGTCCTTCCTTAGGTTGGATATTTTAGCTTTGTAGGAAATTTCTTTGCCCTTAATGAAAGCCTTGCATGCCTCCCAGATTGAAAATGTAGAAGCTGAGCCTATATTCTACTAAAAAAATTTGCAAGATAGGAACGCATGACTTCTACCCACCCGTTATCGGTTAGCAAGGCCTTGTCTAACGCCCATCGTGTTTACTCAGCCTGTTTAATATTCACCCTTAGCTCTATCACCAGGACGGAGTGATCGGAAAGGGGATTTGTGAGTATGTGAGACTTCCCCCTGACCCACTGAGGAGAAATTAAAAAAATCTAAATAGATCCTTGGGGCAGAATGAAACCTTTTTGAGAAGCAAGTATATTCTTGGGCTTGTGGATGATGTTCTCTCCAGGGACTAACCAGGGCCAAATCTCTAACCATTTAGCTGAGAGTGTAGAAGCTCTAGGTTTGTTTTGCGCTTTGTTCTTGTGGGATGAATCCAGCTTTATGTCCTGTAAGATATTAAACTCCCCCACCCATCACCAAAAAGCCTGGAAGTGGAAGATGAGCAATATAAAACTCTTTGAGAGTGGTTATACCATCCTCCAGAGGGCCATAAAAGATGATTATATGGAGGGATTCATTTTCTATTTATATACTCACTATAACCCACCTTCCTTAGGGGTCCCTAATAACCTGATGCACTTCTTTTGCGTAGTCAGGACTGCCACCCGCTGACTACTGTCGCATCAGATGCGAAAGAATGCTTGGGGAATGAAACTCAGCATTTTAGATGGTGCGGTCTGTGTCATTTGAGATTACCTTTGTTCACAGCCCGGTATTTGTACACAGGTAGCCTGGTGCAGAAGGGGCCTTGCCAGGGTAGGTGCTGACCTGGGGTAGGCCTTATAATATGAGTGGGAATTCATATTTAGGTCAGTAGTGTTTGCTTTGAAAGCTGTTGTGTCGCTCTATTATACACATATGTGAAATCTGCCTGAAGGACCAATTTTGCTCCATTGAGGCCTACTCAGTCCAGTGAGATTTTATGGTTTAAATCTTTTTATTGAAGCAATGCAAGAGGCAAGGGTGCATCAAGGTGGGCTACGCAAAGCCCCACAGCTTATATCGGTATTTGCATTGATACAGAAAATAAACAATGAATAACTGAAACATTCCCACCCCTCACCCAGAGAAAAGAAGGAAAGAGAAAAGAGAAGGAAAACCCCGAAAAGAGCACTCCTGCCCTCCGCCCCGTCCACTGCTCTCTATGTGTCGCAACGCGGCGCTAGGTGTCGTCCCTGAAGCCGGTCCTGCCTATTTGAAGGGATCCGGTGCGTTAAGTCGCAAGAGGCATAGATATCTGGGGCAAGTCAGCTCTCGGAAATCCTGAGCAAGAAGGGTCAGAAATGGCTGACAGAGGTCGCTAAAAGTTGAGCCCTTCCCAGCTACTGTAAGTGAGATCTTTTCCATGCCGAGGACATGCCACAGACGCTGAAGCCACCCTGTGTGCGGTGAAGTTCGGGGAGATCTCCAGTGTATCACTATGTTCTAGTTGGCAGTGCCAAGTGCTATTTCAATCTGCCTCCCTTTCCTAGATTTCAGAGGGTAAGTGAGCGGGTTCGGTACCCCCAGAAGATCCTATGCAAGAAGCCGGGGAAGCTTTGTGGCAAGATGTTTGTCGACGTCGTCAAGGATTTGCATCCAGTAAGGCTGTAGATGTTCGCATTCCCATAAAAGGTGGACCAACATGCCCTTGTTCCCACACCCCCTCCAGCAGTCTGGGATTTGTGTAGAGTCAGCCTGGTGGAGCCTCTCTGGAGTGTAGTACCAATAGCACATTAGCGTGGGGAGTGTTTTGGTAAGGCTTATATGACTCGCGGTGTGGCGTGCCCTATAGCATGCTCCTTCCCACTCCTTGTTACTGAGGTTGCGGCCAATGTCTCTCTCCCACCGCACATGGCCCGCGTGATAGGTATAGGTATAACGGGACAGAAGCATTTTGTACAGGTCCGAAGTCAATTTCTTGTCTGAGGACCATGTGATAAGCCATCGTTCATATGTGGTGAGGCGTCTACCCGCCTGTGATTGATTGTCGGGGTGCATGGCCCAGTGCCGCACTTGTAAGTAATGCAGCCGTTCAGATTCTGGGAGGCCGTAATCGGCACTGAGCTGAGAAAAGGGAATAATACCCCCTTTATTGAATAAAAGACCCCAGGCTTGGCACCCGGCTGCTCTCCATAACGGGAAGGACATCATGCCCACCCCAGGGCTAAAATCCGTGTTATCAGAAAGAGGTGTGAGCGGGGAGGGGAAAGTCGGCAATCCATGGCATTTGCTGGTACGGTCCCAGACCAAAAGAGTGGTGCGCATCACTTGTGAGGCAAACAGATTGGGCGGGTGCTGGGATTTCCTAAGAAAATGAATCTTCATAAGGGATGTAGCTGCAACCGCACAGTCCTGGAAGAGCCAGTGTTTCTCTGATTCAGCCCGGCTCCATTCAACCAAGTGGCGTAGCTTTGTGGCTTTGTAATAGAGCGTGAAATCCGGGATCCCGAGTCCCCCTTCATTGGGTGGTAGGAAGCTGACTATCCTTTTCATCCTCGGCTTGCGTCCTTGCCAGATGAAAATCGAGAGTTCCAACTGTACTCGATTCAGCCAGCCTGTAAGAGGCTGCAAGGGGAGTGTCTGAAAGAGGTACAGTATTTTAGGGAGTATCGTCATTTTAACAGCCGCAATACGTCCTAGCCACGAAATCGGGTAGTGTTTTCATCTCCGCAGGTCATTGCGGATTTGCATATGTAGCTGGGAGTAATTGACTGTTCTCATGGCCTGTAGAGTTGGGGCTAGCTGTATGCCTAAGTATGAGACTGTTTCATCAGACCATTGCAGAGGGTGCCGGGACAGAAGAGTTGCGCGCACCTGGGGCGACAACGAGAGATTCAATGCAGTAGATTTCGTAATGTTGACCTTGAACCATGAAGCCCCTGTGAAAGAGTCCAGCTCCTCCAAGAAGGCTCCCAAAGCGGTCACAGGATCTGTCAGAGTGACCAGGACGTCAACCGCGTATAGACTTATAGTGTGAGTGTCCCCTCCGAAACAGATGCCTGTGATATGGGGGTGGTCCCTGACTCTCTGCACCATTGACACCATATAGAGGGCAAAGAGCAGAGGCGACAGAGGGCATCCTTGCCTTGTGCCTCTGCTGATAGAGAATGGGGTGGATGTGTGCCCGTTGACCCTCACCATAGCTGTGGAAGATCGGTAGCAGTTGAGAATGTGTGTGACCATATTTCCCGCTAGGCCAATGCGAATCATTGCTTGCTCTAGGTAAGGCCAGTGGACTCGATCAAAGCCCTTTTCGGCGTCTATGGTGAGGAGCATGTAATTCCCTGGGATACGGGAAGCCTTCTTTATGAGAAGCATAACTCTCTTTGTATTGTCGCTCGTCTGCCTCTGGGGGATGAATCCGGCCTGGTCAGGGTCTATAAGTCCCTGCATATAAGGTGCTAGCTGCGCTGCCAAAATTCCGGTATACAGCTTCAGGTCGACGTTCAGAAGTGAGCTAGGCCTATAAGCCCCACAACTCGTCCTATCTTTCCCCGGTTTGGGGTTGACTGCTATCATGGTGGAAGGGAGTTAAAAAGCCAAGTGAGCAGGGGGGTAAGCGTAAAGCAAAATTGTTTGTAAAAAGCTGTCGTGTAGCCATCGGGGCCAGGAGATTTGGCTAACTTCAAGCGGACGATGCCCGCTATGTCTTTCTCCGGTCGTATCTCCCTCCCTATGTGTTCCCCCTGTTCGAGGGTCAGTGTAGGAAGACGGGCCTGTGCAGGTACGCATCTATGTCTGTCCTCTCCAGAGGTTGCTCATCATAAAGTTGAGCATAAAAAGTGTGCTAAGTCTCGGCGATAGCCGCATCATCCGAGCGCAGTCTTCCCGTCTAGTCCTTAATTTCCTGGATTCCCTCATGCTGTCTAACCTCCCTAAGTTTGTGTGCTAACAGTTGCCCGCACTTGTCTCCTCCCACATAAAAGGAATGTCACAAACGCAGTGTAGCGTATTCTGGTTTATGGCGGTCGATGGTAGCCAGCTGCGACCGGGCCGCAGTCAGCTGTCACCAGATGCGTGGAGCCCCTGTGCGTCAGTACATCTGCTCCAGTTCATGCACTTTTTGTGTCAGGTCCTCCCTCTTCCTTTTACGCTCTGTATTGCTTGCAGAGGATATAGCTTTTTTTTTATTCGTCCTCATGTCAGCATGGCATCTTACAAGTCAAGGACCATTTATCTGGCGCCCTTATATCGTATAGACCCTTGCCTTTTCTCAGCCAAACCCTTATAATCATAGGACTGAAGGAACAAAAAAAACATGGAAAGAGACAGGCATCTCCACATGCCTAGCTTGACCAATCTGTGAACACCTGACACAGATCCCTAGTCCTTGATAGATTACCAGCAATAGCTGTTCTACATGTCCACTTGGCCGCTTTCAACCAACCAGGATACGGGGGTACAGAGTCCGTCCAATATTTACATATCTCTCGTCTGGCCAATAATAACAGGTAAAATATCAACCCGCTTTGTTTACTGTCAAGCCTTGTTAGCAAATCTTAGTTCACCCTGAAGAGCACAAGAGTTAATGTCAATGTTAATGGTATCTTCAAGATGTCACAAATGGTAGATTCCACCACCTTCCAATATTGCTTTATTTCGGGGCATGTAAAAAAAATATGTATATCATTGGCTTTTGGTGTTTTACATCTATTACAACTAGGGATCGGCTGAGATATGAACTTGGCTATTTTTTGTGGTGTCTAATACAATCTATTTATTGTAAAAAGGTGATGTCTTTTGACATTTGCCGGAGTAACTAAAACAAATAGTGCTTTTAGGGAGTCCTTCCAGAGTGATTGCAATGCTCTTCCTGGAGTACATCCTGCCAGATAGTATGTGGGGGCTCTAATTTCCTTTCCTCTACATCCACAAGTTGCATATACTACTTGGAGACTTCTTTGTTCTTTGCTCTAGTATCCTGAATATCATTCTCGAAATCCCATAACGACCCTGTCTCACGAGGTATTGTGGAGAGCCATGAAGTTAACTGAATATATTTAAATTTAGATAGTCTGTTATCAGTCTTGGCTTTCAATACTTCCCAAGGGACCAGTTCGCATTCGGATAGTAGTTCACCCCACTTGATCAACCCGGCTTGCTTCAGTGGTAACGTCAAACCATCTTTTAGGCATTCCGGTTTCCCTGGGGAATCCCAGATAGGAGCAAATTCCGAGAAGTATCCTATATTAAGCATCTTCCTCATTGTAAGCCATAGATTCAAGGATGCCTTTAATACTTTTAATCTTTCTTTTAATATAGAGCCACAGGTGGTTGAATCAGGGTCCCCTATAAGCATTCAATTTTTTTTAAATTGGAATGACATACAATATAAGTTAAGATCTTGCAGGGCTAGGCCACCCACATGGAGCCGTCTCCTTAGCTTCTTCCATGAAAGACGTAGTCCACGAGAGGCCCAGATGAAACTAGTTATTTTCCCTTGTAATTATTTATCATTTCTTTAGGGAATTTTAACGGGATACAGTTGAATATGTATGTTAATTTAGGGAGGATAGACATTTTTATCAAGTTCACCCTCCCGTAGATAGTAAGCGGGAGATTATCCCATCTAGTCAGGGCCCTGTCCATCTCTTTTGCCTCTCTAACTAAATTCCGGGTTGGGATATCACTAATCTGTTTAACTATATTGAGCCCTAGATATTTTATCTCCCCACACCCTCTACCTTCTCAACCATTTAAATTCCAAACCATCACCTCAGTTTTAGTAGTGTTTACTAAATATCCAGAGATTTCCCCAAATTCTTTAGTTAACTGTTCCATCCTTGGTATCGTTCTAGCTGGGTCACAGGTATAAAATTTAAGATCATCCGCAAATAAGGCGATTTTGCTACAAGAGCGGAGTGAGTGGGTGGGGATTATCTGGTCATCCTTCTTTAGGAGATGGGCTAGGGGTTCAATGTAAATATCGAAGAGGAGGGGGGACAATGGGCAGCCATGCCTCATACCTCTAGTAATCTTAAAAATCTTTGTCAAGGCTCTGTTTACTAAAATCTTAGCTGTAGGACCTTGATGCAGTTTTTTTTATAGCCGTAATATAATCCACATCAAAGCCCATTGATTCCTAGACCGTCCATAAAACACCCAACAAACGCGGTCGAATGCCTTGGCGGCATCTATGGTGATTATCGCCAAGGGAAACGATTGCATGGTTGCTAGATCAATACTCCCGATCAAGGACAGAGTCAATTCCTGAATCTGTTGCTTTGGGATAAAACCCTTCTGATTTACATGAATTAGTTGGGGGGCTACCTTGGCCAATCTCCCTGCCAAAATGCTAGCATAGATTTTATAGTCGACATTAGGCAGGGAGATTGCCCGATACGAATCCGCACTCTTCGGATCCTTTGCAGGCTTAAGGATCAGAGTAATTATAGCTTCTATCCATGAAGCTGAAATTGTTCCTCCCCCTTATAGATCAAATTAAACAGTAATACCATTTATGGGACTATTTCATCTGCAAGTATCTTATATAGCTCTCCTGGCAATGAGTCGGGCCTGCTGTCTTACCGTTTTTTAGATGTTTTATATGTTCTCTAATTTCACCCTTGGTGATCTCGGCTTCTAAAATCTTCCTGCCTTCACTTGAAAGAACTGGGAGATCTAACTTATCAAGCCAATGCTTTAATACCCTCTCCTCTGGCCTGATTTCCTCAGTATATAATTCCGAAAAAAGCGAGACCAGGAGAGCCTGCATCTCGTCTTCCTTATTTGAAGTGTCTCCCTGAGCATTAATTATTAATTCTCGAATATGATTTCGGGGCCTATCAGCCCTTGACTTCCAGGCCAACAGTGCGCTGGCCTACTCTCCATACTCAAATTGTTTCATGTGACCAGTCGCCCACTTCTCGCGGCACTTAGCCTCTAGCTTCATCCTAAAGTTTAACCTTGCCTCTTCCAGTTGTTTCATTAAAGACTCAGCATTTTGGGAGGGATCTACAGACTGCAACTTTAGTTCCAACGCCCCAGCTTTCCCCTCCAAACATTTTAATTCTGCTCTATCAAGCTTATTTAAGTATGATGCTTGACTTTGTAGTATCCCTCGTATATATGCGTTAAAGGCATCCCATATTGTTTCCAAGGGGGGAGGATAAAGCTATTATTTCGCCTCTAACAACCACTTTCAGACCTTGCCACCTAGTGGACATGGGTGTGTCAGGGTTATCGTTGTGTAGCAGGTAATCGTCCAGTGTACATTGTATCTGAGCATCCGTGTCCGGTCGGTGAAGGAGAGTGTTGTGTAGGCGCCAATGCCTAGATGGTCATTGGGTCGGTGGGAGTGCCAGTGTAACCACTACTGGGGCGTGATCGGACAGTGCCGTGACTGGGATGTCTGCGGAGATTGTAATATCCCGGAGGGTCTTCGAGCCTAAGAAGTAGTCCAACTGGGCGTAGGTTTTATGGGCATTAGAGTAATATGAGAAGTCCCGTGGTTGAGGATGACGGTGTCTCCATAAGCCCACCAAGCCGAGATCGTCCAACCTAGAGAGCCCAGCGCACGAGAGAGCACCTACTTGGCCTGTGCGCTGCGCCGATCTATCTAGGTCATTGTCGAACACCGAGTTGAGATCACCCCCAATCAATATTTTAAGCTCTTGGGTCACTGTAGCTTCAGTGAGGGCCTCATGTAGAAAGCGTTCCTGGCCCTCATTAGGTGCATAGATAGACCCTATAATTATTGTGTGACCCCCTATGTTAAATTGGTATATATGCAGTCCCTTTTATCTCAGCCTCCTTCTGTACCGCTTTCTCCCTAAAATCTCTAGAAACCAAGATAGCCACCCCTGCAGTCTTCGAGGGTCTGTAAGGGAAAAATTGTATCGGAAAGGCGCGGGACCTAAGCCGGTGGCAGTCTCTTGGGATCAGGTGTGTCTCCTGTAGAAGGTAGATGTCAGCGCCTGTGCTATCTAAGTAGGAAAGAATTGCCCTGCGTTTGATGGGGTTATTAAGACCTCTCACATTAAGTATGAGCACTTTAAGTGTGGACGGTGACATCTAAATCCAGGGAGTGGATGTGCTGTGGGACACGGTGACCTGAAGGGCATGTACAATGCTCAAGGCCCGCGAGAGGGGACTCCCGGCCCCAGCACTGCAAATGTGTAAGCAGCTGAACTCAGTGAGCAGAGGGCACCACAAGGAAAGAAAGAAGGAAGATGAAGGGAAAAGTAGAGAAGGGTTGGACAGAAATCCCTCAAAAAATTAAAAGAGAAAGGCACAACAGGCGCCTGGAAAAATCTGAAGATCAGTCATCCGTCCGTCATCCATAGATGATCAGGATTGGAGTCCACAGGGGTGTCGTGTGACCAATTGTAGCCCCCTCACCACCTCCCCCTGACCACCTTCGGCATCAAATGAAGGACATGCTGCCTGGCCCGGGCTCGGTCATGTGGTCAACATCTTGGCTAAAGCTTCTGGAAAGGCCTCAAGGGCAGCCTGCTGCTTCCTCTTGACTGCCGCGGGATCCGGTCGTTTAGTGCAGCGTCTTCGCCTCTGCTGTCTCCATTGTGGTCCACCGTCGCCTGATCCACGGTCGGAGTGGTCGTCGTCGTCTTCCGGGATATCGATCCCTAATAGTCTGCTTTCTTCCGTCAGTGAGCGAAGTTGATACAGCTTGCCATTGTGCTGAAAGATGAGGCGATACGGGTGCCCCCAGGAGTATGTGATGTTGCGTTGGCATAGGGCCTCTGTGATGGGCCGGAAAGTCTTATGGCTCTGGAGCGTGATGGCAGCTAAATCTTGGTAGAGGATGGGCGACTGGCTCCTGAATGTGATCGGGTGAAGTGTTCTGGCCTTGCACAGAATCTCTTCTTTAGTGCGGAAGTCTTGAACACAGACTAAAATTTCTGCCGGTGGAGCAGTAGCCATGCGGGGTGGACCTACTCTGTGCACTCGGTCCAGCTTAAGATCAGTGTCCAGCGGATTATCCAATACGTGATTAAAGAGCTCTCTCACATAGGTGAAGATATCGCCAGCCTCTTCATTGGTGCGCACCCCTCGGATTCTAATGTTATGGCGGCATGAGCGATTCTTGAGGTCCTCCAGGTGAGATTGAATGTCCACCCGTTGATTGTGTATACAAAGCACTTCCTGCTGCAAGGCAGCCATTTCAGTGTCCCGGGTGTCGCTCTTGTCCTCCAGTGATGCCACTTGCCCCCCTATGCAGTCCATATCTTTGCGGACATCCTTGATCTCTCGCATTTCACTGTTTGGAGATCATCTCGCAAGGCTGAGAATAAGGACTCCAGGAAGGCCCGTGCCACCGGCTCCTCTTTGGGGGCACCCATTTGTGCCAAGGTGTCAGGCAGTGTAGGATCCACCGCTTCTCCGCCCTGTGCCCGTGCAAAGAGTTCCTTAAGTGCTTTTTCCTTTTTGCCCCGGGTGGAGGTCATGATCATCGCCCACCAGTACTGCCAGTGCGGTCTGCTAAAGTCTTGGCCAATCAACGTCCTTCGGCGGTGCAGCGTCTCCAGGGGCCCGAAAGCCCTGAACCCCTTCGATGGGAGCCAACTGAAGTACGAGCGGGGAACCGACGGCACACCCACAAGCCGCTCCCAGTCCTAGCTGGGCCGCCTCCGAATGGCGCTGGGCCCACCCCTCGGCAACCACCTCCAACGATGGCCACACTCTAAACCCCATGCAGGTGTGAGCTCCAAGTGCTGTAAACTCCTCCAGGAGTATGATAAGTCCCAGCGCCGGTCCGCGCCAGTTATGGCCCACTGTTGGTTCGCTAGGTAAGCCCCCACTGCATAGGCTCCAAGCACTCTCAAGGACGAGGTGGATGCTGTCCGAAAGGCTCTGCTGGGTCCGTGTCCGAGCAAACGAGCAGTGTCGTCTGGGAGCCCCATGGGAAGCCCGTCAGAGTCGGTGTCCCCCAGTAAACGTTAGCCCGCAGTAGGGCCCTCGGGCCTCTGTAATTAGGCCATGTCCTGCACCAGGGTGAGTCAAATCGCCGTTGTTATTGCACAGTCGCCTGCTCGGGTCTATTCCCCAGTGGGATTAACTGGGGCTCTCCGAGAGGGGCCCGGGTCTGATCTCCCTTAATCCTGCGGAAGTGCCATATCCCAACGTAATGATGTAGAGGGACAAGCAGCGCTGGCCCACCTTCTCCAAGGTCCAGGCCTCTAACTTTGTGTGTTAGGCCAACAGCACGGCGGGAGAATCATAGGAGAGGTCCAAGACAGGGAGGGCAGAATCAATCTGCAGCCAATGCTGTCCCTGTTTCCCACGCGCCATGCCGCACTCCTGGGCAGCCCGTGCACTTCAACAATCCGGTGTCTTTCAGGGTGCGAAGGCAATGTACCCCTGTGGGGAAAACTGACTAGGGGAAGAGCAGGGGACTCAGCGCACCACAAGCCGCACCCAAACCTGGCTGGGCCGCCTCAGCAAGAGGCCAAGACCTACCCTCGGCAACCACCTCTAATGGTGGCCATGCTCTAAGCCCCGTGCTGGTAGAAGCTCCAGATACGGCTGGCCCGTCGGGGTTTATAGAGGCTCCATCCCTGGTCCATTCTAGTGCTGATCCACCGGAGAGCCCTCCACGTGTGCGCCAGTTGCTGAAGCACGTTGCACTGCTGAGGGCGCAGAGAGCGTGCCACTAATGTTTTCGTCGCTTTAAAGAGAGCCAGCAACGGCAGACAAGAGCTCACGGAACAGGCTATCAACATGAGGTGAACCCCGGTAGGTTCAGTGCGTGGCGAGGCTGATGCACGCAGCTATCGACGGGGGGCCCCACGCAGTGCTCTCGCTTCCACGGCTCACCTGGGAATACTGGACAGATCCGTCCGGATGTTTCTCAGTTAATCGTCAGCTGGCACCAATTCCGCGCCGGCGGAAAGGGCCCCACAAGGGGAGGCCATGGTGGTCCGCTTACCGCGGGTGGCAGCCCACACGAAACTCAAGAGGAAGCCGAGGCCAGGCAAGCTGGGACCTCCAACCGACGCCCCTGCGTGTACTAGTGCTAGGCCGCAGTGACTGCTGAGTAGGCCCAATGCAGCCAGGGCCTTGCGTAGGTCGCTCCTCAAGAGTGGACGGCCCGCTGCTGTGTCGGATCTCGCAGATCCTGCAACTGCAGAGAAGGGGCCGGCTCCGGGAGGTGGGTTATCTACCATCCGTTGGTGGGCATATGTAGGGTCTCCAGGGCCCACTCGGGCGGTCGCTCGCCGTCGGGCAGCAATAGTCGTTACCAGGCGAAAATAGCGGGTCGGGGGGACCAAACCCACTCGCCAATTGCAGCCACTCTCAGTAGGGCCACCGTTAAGCCCAGGGTTGCTGCGTGAGCCGACGCTCACAAATGGTTGGCCCAGCCAGGCAATGCGGGTAAACAGCCACAGGGGCAGCACCCAGCCGGAGCAGGAATGGCACCACCACATCCGGCCGCTAGGCCCGGTCGCTCACTGCTGGCGCCGGAGCGAAAGCCAAAAAACAGGCATTAGGGCACCGGAACCAGCCTCCCAGAGAGCCCCAGCTGGTGCGACATAGATGGTGGCTGCCGCCCGCTTGATTCCGTGCCATAGGAGAAAAGCCAGGCATTCAGAACCAAACACTGGAGCAACTCCCCTTTGAAGTTTTGGTGTGAAGGTAGCTGGCAGTGATGTGTGCTAGGGGTGGAGCTGAGACCCTCATAGGAGCCTGGTACAGAGAAAACTTGACAACACCATATTATGTTGTCCCAGAATGCTATGCAAGGGGGTTGGAACAGGGTTGGAGGGATGAAGTGGCATGCTAGGACTGGCAAGGGATCTCTGGCATCTACAACATTCTACCTAAACCTTAAAAGCCCAGCACAAGAAAGAGGTAGGGAGCAAGACCCTGGACCAGGACAATGGCCAGCTGAAAGGACAACAAAGACAAAGTGATGGATGGAATGCTTAAATTAATCTCAGCCACTGGCAATCATTCGGGCTGCATCTCAATCCATCATTTTTACTCACTATGTCACCTCAGTTTGGACACAGCCATATGCAAATCTGTCTTGACCCTGCTCCAATGGGAGCAGTACAACTTGAACTGCCGGCCCAGGTCCTCCCTGAATTGGACCACAGGCAACCAAGGCTAGTTTTACCCTTATTAGGGCTCATTAGTCAGGTATGGCTTGGTTCCAGTGGCACAATAAACACGGGACCCACGTCCTGGCATATCGGTCACATTTATGGCATCAAAAACAAGGTGATAGATGGAATACTTGAAATAATTCTCATCCACTGGCAGTCCTCGAGGCCACATTCCAATACATCTTATTTTACCCAACATGCAACCTCAATTTGGACATAGCCATATGCAAGTCAGTCTTGACCCTGCTGCAATGAGAACATTCCATCTTGTATTCCCAGGCCTGATCCTACTTGAACTGGAACACAAGCAGCCCCAAACTGATTTCACCCTTAATATGGTTGATCTGCCAAGTATAGCTTGGTTCCAGTTTGAACTGAATTCTTACCATTGGCTGACATTAATTCAAACATGCCATCCATCACTTTTTTATATACTTTATCGTATCAACCTATGTGGGACGAGTATGTCCATATGTGTGTCCTTGGTCCACTGTGCCACTGAAACCAAGCTATACCTGGCTGATGAGCCCTAATAAGGGCAAAACAGGTCCTGGTTTGCTTGTGTTCCTGTTAAGGGAGTAGCTGGCCAGACAGCTCAGGCTGGACGATTCCAATTGGAGCAGGGCTAAGACTGATTTGCATTTGACTGGGTACGAGTTGAGGTGATGGTGGGCAGAATAACAATGTACTGTGATGTGGTTCCTAGTAACTATTAGTGGCTGAGATTAATTCAAGCATTTAATTTATCACTTTTTTGTATACTTTAGTGTGGTGCCCTTTGTGGGATCGGTATTCTTAGATTTGGGTCCTGTGCACACTGTGCCATTGTAACCAAGCTATATTTTGCTGATGAGCTCTAAAAAAGGCTAAACCGGTCCTAGGTTGCTCTTGTTCTGGTTCAGGGAGTACGTGGCCTGGCTGTTTGAGCTGGACTGTTCCCACTAGCTCAAAGTCAAGACTGATTTGCATATGGCTTGGTCCAAGCTAAGAATGTATGGTGTGCAGAATAAAGGTGGACTGGGAAGTGGCCCGAGTAATTACCAGTGGCTGAGATAAATTCAAGCATTCCATCCATCACTTTTTTATATACTTCAGTTTGTCGCCCTCTGTGGGATGGATATTCCCAGATGTGGGTCCCGCGCACACAGGGAGGAACTAACCTGGTAGTTTGGACTGGGCATGGTCAACACTGATTTGCATATGGATTGGTTCAAGCTGAGCATGCATGGTGTACAGAATAACGATAGCCTGGGATGCAGCCCAAGTAATTACTGGTGATGCTGGCCCCCTTACACACATACCACTGCTAGTCATTATTAGGAAGGAACGCCCTAAACACGCCTCTTCCTAATACCGAGTCGCAAACCTATTTTACAGTTCGGTAATAGGTTACCAAATCGCAAAATCGGGTTTTGTACATATAGAAATGATCTATGTACATCTGGCCCTTAACGCTTTAATCTGTGCTCCGATTATCAATATCTGCTGTAACTTAATTTCCTGCTGATTAATTCGGTTCAGCTTTACTTTTTCCACAAGGCTACTCCTTGTCTGCCGTTGATCTTCCTGAATTCTACTTTGTCTTTGTGCTACATATTCTTGCACAAACCCTGGATAGCTTTCTTCACTGTATACCCCACTATGCTGCTATTGGTAGACCCTTAATAGTTATAAATGCCTTCATATCTAACCTGAGTTCCTGCAAATAGGCCTTTTCCAGCAATAAAATATAAGAAAAGTACACTTCCGAAATAGAAGTTGAACCCGCCGCCACCGCTACTTACAGTGTACTCGCTAGTGCGGCACAATTTTACGAGAACACCTTTAATAAGGTGCTTCCCAGAGCCCTTTATTTCTGAACTAAAGAACCCTTCCTATATTCATGGAATAGCCGGCTTGGAACTTTCACCGGCATAGTTATCTTTTGACATTGATATTGTTCTTCACCCCAGGATTTCTAACCCTCACTCATTGACCAGCCGGGTCGGAATTATCACCGGCAGAGTGATCTATTGATTCTCCACACACGCAACACAGCCCTGAAGAAGTCACAGGTTACTTCCCGCTGTGATGAAACACGTGTTGGCTGGTTCTTTTCTCTTATGTGAATAAATAGCAAAAAAACAAAACATTTGCAATTCCAGTGGTTTATTGTGACCAACATGATTTGATGAACTTTCATTGAGAGCACTTTAACGTGTGCACAGGACTTTGGTTCACTTTCTTGTGTGGGACTTCTCCTTCACATACTTAGGGGTATAGGATGTTTCCCCTACCTGTTAGCACTTTACAGATAAGTATCTAGTACACTACACACAATAGCTGTAGGTCGCCACTCCTAACTTAATAACCAAACCCCTCTCTTCAGTCATAAAAATTTAAGAAAAGTACATTTATAATTATGTGGCACATTATTTGCAAGTTCTCAAGCGGGTGATTAAAGGGCATAATCTGAACTGCAGGCGAGGTAAAAACGAACTGTTATATTGTTATATATGTTGAAAGAAATCTATTGAGTATTGACTATAGAAAAGACAGTATATACTCATGCATCCAGATTACTCCGTCTTCATGAGTCAATCAGGTTTAAGCTATCAATTAATGATGAGAAGCCTTTCTCTTTTTAGGCATTTGGGTGAGACCTATGGTATTAATAGTGTCCTTGACTTGGCTCTGCTTACAGTTAAAGTCATGTGTAAATACATAATACCCAGATAACGAAAGGAGGACCTCCAAAATCTCTTAGTAAATTTATGAATCCACACACACAAAAAAGAAGTAGGAGTATTCAAATTCACGACATTGCACTTGGTGGCACGTGCTTTGTGTTGTAAAACTGTCCTCACCCACAAAATGCAGCATGTTTTATCATAGGGATTGCTAGGCAACACCCTTGCACAGACCAACGCCTGGGGTGGAGAAAAAAGGGAAGTGGAAGACAATACAAACATAAAATTGTAGGGATACAAAATAGAAATAATAGTGAGAACATAGAATCTAAAACTGGCTCAGGAATATCCACCTATATACTTTATTCCCGGATTTCCTGGTCAGGATTAAAATAAATATAGGATGCACTGCATAAGTCTTACTGAATTTCTCAATAGTTGAATCTCAAAAAGGCACGGGAGCAATGGCAGCTCCCTCTAGTCAAACACTAGTTATATTAGGAAATAATACACTTAATTATAAGCATTGTACGGCGCCCCCCCAGGCCCGTTTATTTATCTATGTATTCTCAAGGTCAGGTATGGGGGTACTCGTACACTGCGGCCCGTATGTTTCGGTGGTCTCTAGTAGTCAAAAGGTCCAGCCTAGCCACATGTTTATTTTTATCATCAGGATTTAAAGCATTGGTGCAATGAGGCCAGTGTAATTCTGTACTCTCTAGTCTCCGGTAGGTCGGCCCCTCCCCATCCTTTCCTTACTTCGGCAAGGTGAAGCCGCCATCCCTGCACTTCCCTCCGTGCGACATGTAGGTACCGGTCGTTTGACTCAGCTTTCCTACGTGACACATTCTTTCCCATCACGTGGTCTTCATTTGCAGTCGCATGATCGGGACGACTGCGGGGCTAGCGCAGGAAGTCTTTTCTGCCCTGTCCTACTTCATCCACCATCTTGAAAGTATAAGGCTTAAGTTCTTCCAGTAATATACTCGCCAGCATTCTAATAGAAAGTACCATTGTCTCAGTAGATAAGATCTGTATCAAGATTGCAGTTTATTAGTTTATAATGTACCCACCTCGGGGCAGTGTACCAATTGTTGTGTTTTGTTTTATATATATCGAAGGAGCACATGTTAATGTTCGAACCAATAGTGTGTGTTGGGTCAGACTGAAGGAGTGAATATGGTGGCGAGCTAGTACGAAAAGCCAGAGACTCTAAACAAACAATATTGCCAGATTTCTATTGGTCAGCAAAACCTTTATAGGTCAGTAAAACCTTTATAGTGCAATGCCTTATCTGTCCTATAAATCAAATACTGACCCTGTAGTGGCTGGTGACTGTAGCAGTGTGTTTTCAAATTAACACAGAAAGCTTATCTCCTCCATGATTGTAGACTCCATTGTCCCATTCTCTATGTGTAATGTTTCCTAACTCTTTTGTGAGGTATTTTTCCCAGTGTCCTGACACTATTACTGAGACTGTAGTTCCTAATCTCCTGTATAGAATTCTGTCCTTCGTCACTCCTATTTCCAGGAGGCAAGCAATATCAGGCATCAGGTTTTCACACTAGAATGTAGACACTTAACATTAAAGGTAATTATCCAGATTTGAACCCTTTAAGGGTATACAGGTCATCCACACTCCTTGGTTTTTGTTCAGGACTGGACGCTTACCTGTAATCTCAAACCAGGTCTTCTGCTGTCTGAGATAAGAGAGCGACTGTTTCCAAAATCCAGGATGTCACCATACACTGGAATATATTATTATTATTATTATTATTATGTTTTCTTATATAGCGCCTGAATCGACCCCCGAAGGGGTATCTCCGCGCTTGCCTTGGGAACCCGTCCTGGCTTTTCCCTGTGAGATAGCCCCTACAGGGCATCCCCAAGGTGAAAGCCAGGCATCCCGCCGCGGGGGGCCGTTGTGGAGATTAAGCAAGCTTAATGCCCAGAGTTGCAGAGTGTGAACCCATGATTAGGTCAGGCACCGAAGCGAGAATTATCGAGTCCATGGACATTTGAGCTCAAGACCCTGCCGCGTCGGGAATTGAACCCTGGTCCCGAGTCTGACCTCTGCTTCAGGGTCTGCCTGCTCTAACCAGTGAGCCACACTTCTCCACTTCTATAGTAGGCAAGTGCCCTCGAGAAAACGCCACCTTCTCAGGAGGAAAAATTCAAATCATAAAAAAATACTTTGCTGATGAAACCTTCATATGGTTGCAGAAAACTAGGAGTCCAGTAGCCAGGTGAGAAAGTCCTAAGAGTGAAAAGTCAAGATCACCAAGTGAAGGGAGAAAGAAAACATGCGATGCATCCCTCAATCAGACTGAGGCGTTTTAATAGTAAAAGAACAGGAAAAGGATATGACTTCAAGCACCCCATTACAGAAAAACATAATAGACTGGGAGAGCCAAGAACACATCAAAGAAGAAGCAGCCATGCTAGAAAGGGAAAAGAAAAGAGAGTGAAAATCTGAAGTTCACCAGCTGTGGGGTTACCTTAAAAGGCAGCTAAAAATCCTCAGGCAAATGATTTCTATTTTGGAGTTTAAGAGAGAGAAAGCAGCAGCCAGAAGACTGAGAGGAAACAGGCCTAAGCGAGAGACTCTGCGAGAGACTCTTGCAGGCTTCATATGGCGTATTCTGAGCTCTGGGAACCAATTGCCCTGCAACATAAAATGGTATCTGGCACCCATGCAACAGAGAGATCTAAGTATGCAACAGTTTCATCATCTCCTGCCTATTATTTTGCTCCCTCTTTTTCATTCATATGCTTTCCTGGCACCTCTTACCTCACAGTCTGTTATCTCATGGGGCTGGTCTAGCCAGAAGAAGAGTTCTTCCCACTCTCTTCCTATTGAATGCTTGGAACTATCTTCAGAAAATATATAATAGATGTATCTTAAGTACTGTATATGTTTTACCTACTTATTTGATATCTATGGCCTGCGATGAACTTGAAACGTTTATGGCATGAAAGCCGAAAAAACTTAAAAATAAAGCTCCTCCTGTCCTACCCATCCCCTTGACATAGCACATGATGGATTTTATTCATAAGTTCCTTTCTAAGTTATTATCAGGTCTAATCCGGAGCCTCATTTATCGAAAGAAATATTATGGGGCTTTCCACTGTAGCATAAATTGCTGGGACACGTACGTGACATTCTAAAAGGATCCATGCAGATGAATCCTCATTGATCCTTGATTGTTAAAGTGATCAATAGTGCCCTAAATCCTGGGAATAAGACACACAATTCACGTTGTCTCTTTGCAGTGTCCTAAGCGAGATCCAGAAATACTATGAGAGAAAATTCATGCTTTGTTACAAATCGTCTTTTTTTGTCTTGCAATAGTGAGGATCAGTTCTTACATTTCTAGACCGGAAAGTAAGCAATGTTGGTCCTGGGTTTTCTGCATGTTTTAGACATTGCTGTAGGCATTCTTTGGGCCCTTGCAGCTGCTAGACCTACCTAACTCATCCACCTAATTCATCACCTATATGTTTCAACAATAGCTCAACAATCTAGGTAATCACATCTATCACCCTTGCCTTTGTAGCCTCCAGTACTCCAATTATAATTATGTTGGAATGTCTGGATCTAAACTCACACATGTGACTTAAGGTATTGATCTGTGAGTCATAATCAAGATACTCTAGTAACCATGTCCTGGTTGGTTTCCGTGTATGCCCCAACCTCTCAGCTAAGGTCTACACTTTTTGTCAATGCTTCCATCTAGAGACTGCTCTTTTTGCACCTTTTTCACTGCCTTTGCTTTCTATCAACATACTTTTAAATGAGGATTTAGTGGGGTCAATCCTACTCTCAGCAGTTAGATTAACCTTCCTTGACAGTGGTCTGGATTTAGTAGGCTGTACTTCCCATCTACAGCGTGCATTTTAGATTGGAGAACTGGATTCAGTAGGGTATATCTTTGCTTGTATTGAAAACAATATACTCCTGCAGCCTTCAGAATACAGTGTGCATAACAAAACTGATCAGGGATATTCAACCCCTGTAAATTGTTTTTATTAGTAGGCTCTCTATTGGTTGACGGTTGTTGGGTAGGTTTTAGTCTTCGAGGGGACCTCTAGAAGAGCTTTTGAGTCATCCTCCCTCATTTGCTCTTGTACCTGTAATTGGCAGGCTGTTTTATTTGACTACCCTCCCTGATTTTCAGTAGTGATTGGAGTTTCTGGGATGTCTCAAATGAGTTGTTTAGATGAAGAATTGATGGCTGAAGACTCTGAAAGAGGTCTACTAGATACTACCATCTTATCCACTTCAGAAAAAGGATAGTTTTTCCGCGTTATATGTTCATTCATTCTCGACAAGGTGATTTGTCTTCCTATATAGTCTGTTTTCTAGCTGCCTGTGTGGGATCTTGCTCGCCTTGCATAATGTTTCTTTTTTCCAGTCCAATGTTGTTAGTGTCTCTTAGGTTGGATGCTTCGCAGCTGGGATCCAAACTATTTGGGCTGACCGAGGGGATGTATTTAGTAAGCCCTCCTGTTGGATTACTAATGTATTTGGTGGACTCTCAACTTGGATAAATATTAAGTCAGTCGGTCGTTCTAGAATTTTGCCCACAAATAGTGACAAATTTCAAGTAACCCTCTATACTCGGGGGGATTCCATTTACTTGATTAATTTTTATAACGATGATTTTAAAACTGTGCCCAATGTGAACTTTTCTTTGTTGTTTAATTTTATCTTAAAATTACAATTAGCTAACTGTGGTACCCAAACTAAGGGCATATGCTTAGGCGGCGACTTTAATGTCAAAATCCCAAAGGATATTTATTCTGCTGTTTGGCCTGCCACTAATGCACCATTGAGTAAAAGAGGGGAACAGCTAAAGAATCTTTTAAGTTCGCACAACTTTTTGAATGTTATGCAGATTGCTGCTATCCCCCCACCTGGTGGATGCATAATCCCAATTTACAGAAGTCGAGGCTCCACCTCCACTATTGATTACAGTTTTGTAAATACTCCCCTAGAAGGCCATGTATTAAGGGCTGAAGTAATCCCAACAATACAAGGGGATCATAACCCTATTAGTACTATACTAAGTTTTTCCCGCCGCCCAGTGTATGATTGCACGCCTGGGGCATGTGATCTAACGGCATCTACTGATAAACTTAGAATTGTTTGGCGTAATATCGATAACAACGCCTTATTCGAAACAATGATAAAATCTCATTTGAATTTGGTCAACACATGCCTGATGTTTAGCACAAGCAATACAGAGGTGGTTGACGCTTTTTCAAGGTTATGTAACGGGATTAAAAAAATATTGTCTAAACCGATTCGGACATCTAATCCTGACCCCGGTTGGTTTAATATGGAATACTCCGCGGCCAATAGAGCATTAAGAAAGGCTCTTGCAAGTAAACCTAGAGTAGGCTCTCTTGTATCATCACTTAGGGGAAGTTACAAGAAAGCCATCACACGTAGAAAGGAGGAGCTTATCACCGATCACTGGGCAAATCTTTTGCAGGTAAATGCATTGAAAAACGGCAAAAACTTTTGGAAGGCAGTCAAGGATATGAAATCTGTGGGTAACATCTCTTCACCGGTTGGATGTAATATTTCCAGTGAATCTTGGGAGGCTAACTTTAGTAAGATTTATGCCTCCCCAATTTGTAACGAACTTGAAAAAGAATATATATTCACTACCGGACTACAGATCGAACTATCTGAGGTCGAAGAAGCCATAACCCAAAGTTTAGGGGGCAAAGCACCGGGACCAGACGGCCTTCCGATTGATCTAATCAAAAGCAAACCCGATTTTTGGGCACCACTTCTTACAAATGTTTTTAATAATCTTACTGATTCATTTATCCCTGATACTTGGTCATATAGTACCATAGTCCCAATTTTTAAGGAGGGGGACCGGACGAATCCGAGCTGTTACAGGCCAATTTCATTGGTCGATAACACCCTAAAAATTTAGGGTAGGGTAATATTCAATAGGATCAATTTATGGGCAGAGGAAAGCCAGGTTTTGCATCCTTCTCAGCTAGGGTTTAGGAGCAACGTTGGCACGGTGGAACAGTGCCTCAATCTCCACTTGATTATTAGCAAATACACAATAGCTAAGAAAACACCAGTGTACCTGGCATTTATGGATCTCACGTCAGCCTTCGATTTTGTCAACAGATCACGGCTGTGGCAAACTCTCCTAAATCTTGGGCTAGACGACCCATTAGTCTCCTTTTTGGCATATTTGCACAGAGACCTAAAAGCCAGGTGCGCATAGGTAGGAACGGTGAGATTTCGAATGCCATTGAAATTGGCAGGGGGGTCAGACGTGGTTGCGTCTTGGCCCCACTCCTTTTCATATTATATATTAATGATCTAACCAAATCTCTCCTAACTTCAACTGAAGACGTCCCAATTATTAATGGAAATAAGATTCCCGCGTTGCTTTATGCTGACGACGCTGTGCTAATGGGGCGCACTCCTAAAGCCTTGCGCGCCCTGGTTCATGGCTTTGTGGATTTCATGGCAACCTTGGACCTATGTACTAATTTTAAGAAATAATTTTTAATGTCGTGTGGGTCCAAGAAATATTCTAATCTTTCAATTGTTTTGAACTCTAACCAATTGTTAAGCACTTGCACTTTCCTGTATTTAGGTTTGGTATTTGCATCAAATGGTCTATGGAACGATCACATCACTCATAGCAAAAGGAAATTCACTAACTCTATTAACACAATCCTTAGGCTACCCAAGCCTAAAAATATAGAGGTAGTTTCCTCCATCATTAAAATTTATAGATTACAATGCTTACCAACCGCTACATACGGAGCAGAGGTATGGGGGAACACTATCTGTATACCTATTCAGCGTGAAGAGAACAGATTTTGTCGCAAAATTCTGGGAGCTCCTTTCTTTTCTTCCACATACGCTAGCCATAGCGAGCTACATTTGCCCTATGTAGAAGATTTTATTAAGGCTCGCCCGACATTGTTTTGGCTAAGAATTTGGAAGAACCCGGCTGCACAATTGACTAGAGAGATAATCATGGATTGTTTAAACTGTGACAGAGGGATGGATATACCGTGGCTGGTAGGAGTCCATAAAAGTTTAAATAGCCTGAATTTGGAACACCTGTTTTTAAATCCTTTAGATCATAGCCCCACCAACATTAAAACCATTGAAAAACTACTCTATGCCTCTTATAAAGAAATAAGACTAGCAACTGAATATAATAAAACTTCAGTTGCTAGATATATGCAAATTGAGTATGCAACCTCAGCCATGCCAAAATATATTTTAAAACCTGTTGGTTGCTGGGAAAGGGGCTTATTTTTCAGGCTAAGGACAGACACAATGAAATATCTGTTGTCATTTCCTACTGGCTACACGGCTAACCTCGAACTCTCCTTCTGTCCATGTAATAATACCTTGAAACAATCAATGTTACATTTCCTATTTTTCTGTTCTTATTACTCATCCCCCACTAAAAAAGTTCTGATTCCGTATTTTAAGTCACAATGTGTTACTGACTATAAGGTAGCTTACGGAATGGTGCTAGCTATTAACAATGATGAATTATGTTTTAGAGTTGGATCCTTTTTAAAAACGGCGGTACGCACTCGTAATACCATGTATTCAGTATAATTTTATTATTTGATGTGTTTGAATTATTTGCATTTTAATCTTGTACTATATTTTAACTGTACTTTTATGGATATGCTGTTTTTATCCGAATAAAGTTCATATTGATTGATTGATTGATTAATGTATTTGATTCAGCCCCTGTCATGTTCTACTCCCACTCTGGCCCCTTTCTAGAGTCAAATGAGATCAACTGAAGCCTTTGGTTTGCTATTTACTGGTCACAACGGCTGGAAAGGGCATCAGCAATGTGCAAAAATTGCTCCTGAGGATTTATTTAGTTGAGCCACTTATCTAAACCAGGTCGTGACTGGATTTAACCACTTGTACATCCAAATTGCTAATAGTATATGTCCAAATAAGCTCCCTTCATTAATTCTATTTAATGAAGCCTTTGATAACCAGTTAATGAGTAAATCAGCTTGAGTTGTATCTACAGCTAAGTAGCACCAGTCACTTTAAATGCCTATATAATAATTTTATGAAGCTGTGAAATAATGTACTTTTCCTTTGAATCTTTTCTCCGTTACCATTGTAAAGAGGTTAAGAAGTAAGTTTTATGATTTATGAATACTTTGTTGTGACATGCCTCATTGTTCATGTCCTTAAATCCACCTAAAGAAAATTGTTTATATTTCTTTATTATTTTTTATAAAGTTGATGGTTATTTATAAAATTAACTTAATTTAATTGAGAAACATTTTGTTTAAAAATGGTTACATTTGTTTTTAAATTGAAAAAAAGTGAATCCATTATTTTAAAATAAATTAATTGTTTCTAATTTATGTATTATTTTTTGCACACTAAAATCATTTTATATATATTTTTCAGAAATAAAATGAGTTCATTTATTTTAACATTATTTCCTAAAGCGTTCTATTTAAAGTTCCTACCTCCATTATTTTCTAAAGGAGGGTCTTGCAGTACCTGTGAGTGGCAAAGGGTTGTACTGTGCTTACTCCAGCTCTGAGCTTTTGGGTTTCTTTTTGCTCTTCAGTAACTTTAGCACCTTCCTATTCAGTTTGAGTATATGAACGTTCTTACTCTTTTTTTTGGATGTGTTCTTGTCCCTCCTAAAACCCTTCCCTAGCCCTCTCTTAACCCCCCCCCCTTAGTCCTCTTCAAGCCTCTCGCCTAGTTGTAAAAGAAATTCTACCCGCTCCCCACTGTTCTCTCACATTTAGTACTAAAACGCATAACTATGGGTGTGGAGGTCTCTGCAGTCGAGGTGGCAAAGGGGTAGATATTAATATTTTAGTACTACTACATGTAGTAAAAATGCAGTTTGCGAATTGGCTCCTTAATTTTATGTTTGATCTCAGACAGGACAATGTTTATAGTTGGGTGGCAACTGAAAGTTTCTTTACTACCCCAACGGGAGATTTAGTCCCACTGGAGGATTCTCCACCCACACAAAATAGTGCAACTCTAAATCATTATTAACTACAGAAAACAAGAAGCTTCCTACTGTACACCAGAATGAGCCTACAAGCTAATGTTTCATAATTCTGCTATCTTGCATGTGATATTTTGAAATAAAAATGGTAAATGTGGCATCTTTTGATTATAGGGCACTCTAAGGTCCGGCTAATGGTTACCCATGGTGGAATGAACAGTTTGTGGGAATCCATTTATCACAGTGTTCCTGTTTTGGGGATTCCTCTTTATGGAGACCAGTTTGACAATATGGCGCGAGTCGTGGCAAAAAAATTTGGCACTGCAATTCCTGTTGAGCAGCTCACCGCGCAGAGATTTACAATGACAATGAAGCAACTCATAGAAGATCCAAGGTATATCAAATGTGTTACAGATTGTTCTAACATATGCATATATTTGATTTACAGATCAATACTCAGACCAACACTGCTATTTGATCATTCGGTGTGCGTTCAACAATTCTTCTCTACAAAATATAGTCATGATGCAATTATTAATACAATAATAATAATAATAAAAGAAAATAAATAATATAATTTATAAGTATTAAGTCTATATATTTATTCAATTCAGAGATAGGTCACTTAGAACTGATGCAGGAATCAATGCAAGCCTTTATATTTGACAAATTGACACCCATTTCAAGGAACATTAACTAGCTTGGATAAATAAAGAGATAATCATAAATGCTGGCCTTAGCTTGGAATTGCCTTTGTGGGCGTTGTCTGAATGTTACATCACAGGGTTTATCCTGACCAGTGGCAGCTGAGACAGGGCAGTGGCAGTTGGTAGTTGGGCAGGTGGTTGGGTTTAAAAAGCAAGAAAATTTGACTTACTTGTCCGCCGCCTCTCCTCCTTTCTTCTGGTGTCGGTGGCGCAGGAAAAGGAAGCCCCCATGCTTCCAGGCTCCCCTTGCCTAATAGTAGCGCTGTGATTGGTCTGAGTGCTGTGGCACAGTGCTCAAACAGGCTGTGGAAGCCTGGGCATTTTCTCTAACCAGGATGGCCCAAGACAGCCGGCCAAACAGTCATGAACACGTAAGTGCACATACCACTCCTCCCCCTGCTGGCTGACAGCCCAGCCCTGCCATGCACCTTAAAAAAACACACAACTGGGCCAGAACGGTAAATATAAAATAATAATAACATTGTGCTATTATCATTTAATTTTTCTTGTGAGGCGTAAAGCGGAGGAGCCGCTGCTGATCCTGACTATCTAATACCTTTCCCTTAGCCCTAAGGAAGTATGGTATTCTAACTTATCCTTCAGAGTGTAAAAAACAGACTTGTGTGCCCCATGAAAACTCCAATGATCATACCCAGAGGTAATTCAAATTAGGAATGCAACATTACCTGTCAGAGACACAGAAGTTTAAGAAACTTCACTTCACTCATTTTACAAAGAGAGCACACACAAGACAACTGAAGTAGCATTTTATTAGAATCTGTTCTAGTGGATAGTGGATACAAATATATTGCACATATTAAAAGCATTGTGTTTATAAGTGAACACAAAATATATAATATAAAAGCATACATCAAATTATGCTACCTGAATTCTCTTCTTACTAAGTTCTGGCTCATATTACTTAGCACTGAAAGGTCTGTCATCATGGGGGGTGCAACACATTTGTAATGTAGCTAAAAGACTAAACAAGGCAATTTGTCTCCCATAAGGACAAATTATACTTATGTGTTTCCAGTCTACAACCTCGGTGTGGAAATATCAAGCACCCTATATGTGTCAAGGACTAGACTATGTGAACATCTCTCAGTTTTCGGCCTTGGGTACCAAAAGAGAGGGTTACACTTCCTGAGAGCCATAGCTCCATCCTACATTTAAAATAAACATGAAAGGTGCCAAGTGCCTCCTTTACAGGATCCCATTTAAGTGCAAAAAACCATGAGGGTAAGACATTTTCCTAGGAAGTCTTGATGATTCTTGATTGCGGAAGATGGAAGATACAGTGTCACCAAAACTACTCTGAACCAGAAAGGAGAAACAGCCAGGGAAACAATCTTTTGAATTAGAGAAACCAAATAAGGAATGCAGCTGCAGGCAAAGTGAGAAAGATTCTGGGACAAAAGGATGTCTAAGTAGGCGATGAATGTGATATAAAGTAAAGCAACAAATGCATTGTGACACATGACTTCACTGGAAAAAAGTTGCCACCATCTTCAATTGGGAGCTGTAAGAAAATGGCTCTTTTTGTATGGTCACGATCAACATTTTGGAGTGATGCTGCTGGATTTTTTGACTCTGAGAGTGCACTGAGGCCAGCTAACCAGACCCTGTGCCAGTGCCCTGACCCTAAAACACACCCAATGCATTGGCTTATACCCAATTGGCATGCGCTAACTTATGTATAAGTCTGTAGTATATGGTGCCCAAGGTACCCAGGACAGGTAAGTTAGAGGGTTACTCCCAGGGATTGTAGCACTGGATGTGCCGCCCTCAGTGTGACACAGGTAAAACAAGTCTGCTAGTCTGCCACTGCAGACTGAAAGAGCAGTTTGAAACTGCCAGTCCTGGTTATTCCATTTAAAGTTTTTTCAGAGACAGACGTCCCCCTGGCATATGTGTAAGTCATCCCTATAACACGTTTACTGAGCCCTAAGGCAGGTTGCAGCATAACATGTGTTTTACGTGTTCTGACAGTGGAAACACAAAACTGTTGCTTTTACTGTGGAAAAACTTTGTCTCCCCATTGGCAAGTACCCAGTTACACGATGACCCCTCAGCTGTGCTAACTCAAGAATGGTGCAACTAAAGTTGGTACACCAAGGTATCAAACAAATCTTTGCATTAAGCCTGACTCCATACCGAAGTCAGAATTAATGTAACTTGTTGCCACTTTGATGCCTGTAGTCTCCTTTGCCCTCAACAGTTGCACATGGGGTTTGTCTCTGAGACAGCCTTTTGCCCTTCTGGGGAGGCATGCTAACAACTCCCAGGAAAGGTTGCAATAGAAGCCTTCACAAGAGAGAGATGATACATCCCTCCTCCAGGAAGCCACGTGGGAGCAGCCGCCTTTAAAGGGCGATTCGGAACAACTCCAGAAAAATTCTGCCCTATTGTTTAGGTAGATAGGTTGACACGTGGGATAGGATAGGAAAGGGGAGGCCTGTGCCAAACTGGTTTTGCAGGGGCATGTAGCCCCTTGGTAGCCACACTTCTGCGTTGGGTTGGAAAGCTCTGGACACTGAGAGAGGGGTTCTGCCATGTTGTAGGGGACCGAATGGTGGATCCTAGGATAGCCAGATGCCACACATCCCAGGAAGTGGTCACCACGAGGAAGGGGAAATTAGCTGCCCATTGGCTACTGACTGCATCTACCCTAGGGACACTTTCTATGCAAAAAAAGGGCATCAACAGAACACAGAAATCAGATCTCGACTGGACTGAAAGAGGACCGAGGAGGACTGCTTTGCTGCACAGAGGACCAAGCATAAAGAGGCTGCACCTGCATGGACTGCTAATTCAACAACAAGGACCTGGCATTGATAGGCACTTTAAACAAATTGTATATATGGATATGTAGGAATACTGATAGGGCAATATACTTATCTATTCCCCTAATGGGTAGTTCTATATCTTACTAAATACTTTTTTTATTACAAAAATCACACAAGCGGGAGACATACCAGTCAAAAACAGAAAATAAGTCACTCAAAATAGCACCAATCAGCATATGGGTCTATATATATATATCGTGTAGATAGAAAGGTGAAGAAAAGTGTAGGAAAATGAGAAAGTATCTCACGTGTGCACCACCAGAGGGGCTACTGGCAGGTTCTCACCAGCTTGCCCACGTATTTATCATCATCAATGACTTTCTCATATAAAATAAAAAAGTGTCCAGTGCGGGAAAGGTGTAAAAATTGAAAGAGAAAAGTAAGACCCCGAAAGAGACACAAGAGGTCTCAAATATAAATGGGTACACCTCACAAACGCACCTGTAGCTTTTTATTCCACAGCGTGAGATGGCCCAATATTAAAAACACAGTATGTTGTTAATCACTTTAAGGATGGCCAACATGTTTCATTGCCTTTTCACAGGTAACGGCAAATTCATCAGGGCAACCGAGGTCAGCAATCACCTCCCTGGACCTTTGTACATCAAAGAAGAGTGACTGAAACACACACAAAGACAAAACAAAAAATGACTGGTAAATCATGAGAAACACCACCCAATTCTGTCTGTTGATTCAGAGCAGGTAGTCACGGAAATATGGACTTTACTAAAATGTCAGCCACAAGTCCAATATTTACGGTAAATATTTACCTAGTGAGAACCATGGGCCCACATACCAGCTCTCACTTAGTCACAGGGGTGTGTATTATTTACACTTTCCTCCCCTTCAGTAAGCACCTCTGTTGCTCACACCTTCATCTGTGGAGACAGATACATAAAATTCCACTCACGACTGTGTAGCATTTTGGATCACTTCCTGCAGTTTTACATTATACCAGTCCCCTCGTCATGAATCCATACTTCATGTCATATATTATACTCACAATAGGTCATAAACACTTAACCCTCGGCCGAGTTTACCCGCAGCTTAGCCTTTTTTAAACACCAACAGCCCAGGCACCAAAAGCAATGCTATCCCTTTCATTCACACGTGACTCTAATCCGTATCTTTTTCTCTCATTGCCATGTTCATTGTACTAAATCGTACTGAAAAATGCCAGATCGTTAAAAGTACCACGCTCTCGCTAAGTAGCGAAATCGTCCCGACACAATTTTCTCACTTATGTGTGCCGTTAGACTTCTGTCCAGCTTGTATTTATTCGTCATGCATTCAGCAACAGCAAATCTCACAGCGTACCCTCACCTTGTAAAAAGTAGCACCGCGCAGTCAATCGTCCCGTTGTTTTGCCGGGCTGCGCGCGTCCTCAATTTTAAAACAGACCAGGGGCACTCCTCCTTACGTGCCACATCACCACGGCGGTCACATGGCCACCGTTAACAGCAATCATCAAAGCGTCAAGTAACACGTTACTAACGATGCGGACATTTTAGAATGGACAGCTGCATATACCAATGGAGTGTACCTGTGGCACACCCCATTATCAAGTCTACCTCGTTCCATTAAAAAATAGACATATCAGGTTTGCAGAGCACACCAATCGTTTTCCTCAATGTCCTCCTTTCATGCCAACAAATTAGTCATCCCACATTTATCAAAGACGTTTAAGAACATACATGTTTTTTAAGCAGATCTCACCAGGCAAAGATATTTCAATCTTAAAAATGAAAATTTTTAAACCTTTTAAAACCTGGGGTCGCATAGCCACTCATCAACGTGGCCTCCTCAGATTGCCACCCACAGCACCATACGCAAACACTGTACCCAAGGGCCACAGGTATATAACAAATGTCATTAAGAACACAGAACACGGGCAACCAAAATTGGTGGCCATGGGCTTTATGTAGTGAGGTTATATCTACTACCAAACTTTACGTCTTAATGCGATCCCGCCTATATCCTCACAATTGGAGACAAGGGTGGAGTTCAGACCAGCCAAACATTATCGTCCACAAAGGAGCAGCACTCTACAAGATTGCGATCACTATCTACTGATCTTATTCCACTTGATTTGGTCATTAAGGCCAATCTGGCCCGCCTTCTCATAGTAAATCCAGCGTGCCTCTTTCATAGCAAGTATTTTTTCAATATTGCAGGGGTCACCCATTACCTTCTCCAAAACCACCCATTTCACTGCTCTGTGGTCGTGTTGTTTATCTCGGTAATGTTGGACCAATCTAGTGATCAGCGTCCCATTTTTAATGGTACTAAGATGCTCTTGCACCCTGACTTTGATCTTTCTGGTCATCGGACCAATGTAATGCAGCCCACACTGGCATGTTAATCTATAAATGACGTTCGCAGAGTTGCAATTGCTAAACCTATTAAGGTACCATGATCTTCCGTTTTGCAGCTGCACCCTCGTGTTTTTTTCTGTCAATTCACACACAGAGCACCCCCCACATGGGTAGTGCCCTGGTGGAATAGAGGTGTTCACTGTCCATTGCCTATGCCTCATATGGACAAGCCTGTCCTTCAAATTCTGGGCACGTTTAAAAGCAAACCTTGGTTGCGGCATTTGGTGATCGTTTGTAGACAACAAGGACCAATGCTTCCTTATCACCTGACGAATCTTCGTAGATGAGAGATCATAAGTCAGTACTACTGGCAAACAATCCTTATATTCTTTGTTATTTCTTTCAAGTAAAGTCTCTTGTGGGGTGTTATGCGCCCTCTTTCGGGCTCTATTGACAATCCTAGGATATGAACGTTGTACCAGTCTTTTAATAAGATTCTCAGATTGTTGCAAGTAGTCAACAGTGGAGGAGCAGTTCCTCTGATATCGAAGGAACTGCCCCACCGGGAGATTATCCCTCAAAGCTCTGAGGTGAAATGATTGGTAGTGCAACAAAGAATTCTTGTCTGTAGGTTTCTGATGTACACTTGAAGTGAGTTTGTTGTTGTTGACTCCAATGTCCAAATCGAGATACGTTGCATTTGCATTACTTATGCTCCATGTAAACTTTAAACAGTCATCACGACCGTTCAGCCACTCCAAAAATCGAAGAAGATGGCTCTCAGACCCTGACCATACGCACAAAACATCATCAATATACCTCTTCCAGAGGCAAATATGACTCTGGAAGGGGTTAGATGCATGGTACAGATGATGTTTTTCAAACTGGCCTACATAAATGCAGGCCAGACTGGGCGCAAAAGTTGCGCCCATTGATGTACCAGATGTCTGCAAAAAAAGCTCATTATTGTAGCAGAAATTATTGTGGGTCAGAGCAATCTCAATATACTGCATCACAAAGGACTGTGGAGTATCGTAAAACCACTCCTGGGCCCCAAGAGCGCGAGCTGCTGCCACCAGCGTCGCCTCTTTGGGTATGATAGTGTACAGAGATTCAATGTTGATCGTCACGAAAAACTGATGTGAGGGGTCAAAGTCCATATCATGGATGATATTCAGGATATCAGTTGTATCCTGCACGTAGGATGGTTGTATCAACATTGACTCTCTTAGAAAGAAATCAGCGAACTGCGAGAGTGGCTCTAACACAGAAGAAATCCCTGGAACTATCGGGCGTCCTGGGGGTGGACGTTGCGCCTTTTGAATTTTGGGCAGAATGTAAAATGCCGGTGTTCTGGGCTTTACATTGATTAAAAAATCAGCCTCCTTACTAGTTATCCATTTCTTTTCTTTTGCTTGTCCCACCATAGTTGTAATAACACCAAGGAGTTCCTTAGTGGGGTCTCGCGGCAACGGTTGATAGTTCTTCTTATCTCGTAATAGCCTCCTCACTTCAGTATCATAGTCCATGGTGTTCATAAGGACAATAGTCCCACCTTTATCAGCTCACTTTATTGTAAGTGAGGCATTGTCCTGTAGGGACTTAACCGCTTGCCAGTCATACTGACTCATGTTGGTGAAAGTATGCTGCTTCTGTGATTTTTCCAGCAATTTTATTTCATCCAAAACTTTCCTTTCAAACACAAAAACTTCAGGGCCAACCGAGGAACTGGGTGGACAAAAATGTGAAGGACGGTGAAGGGTAGTGGAAAAAATTTAGGGGGGATCTAATTCCTTATTGGCGAAGAACTTTTTGATTTTTATCTTCCTCATGACTTCTTGTATCTCCATTCTGCATTAGAAGGAATCATGACGGGGGGTAGGGACATACACCAGGCCTTTGTTAAGCACCCTCCATTCATCCGATGTTAGTTGATGATCAGACAAGTTAACTACAATGTTGTTTAAATCGGGGTTCTGCCCCTGGTCACCCATGGTGAGAACATCTGCCTTGTCTGTGCCTGATTCTAGCGGGCCCTGCCTCTGCCCCTTGTTCCTCCCCCTCTGTTTCCCCTTTGGGTATGAGCTAAAAAAGACCGTAACAACACTCCCAAATCCAGATTTGTTTGAACCTGGGGGTTAAATCTCACCCTCCCTTGCTCAGATAACTGCGCCCCCTCGTCTTCTTCGCTCGATGTGTAATTAAAGGTCCAGTTTTGGGGGGTGGGCCTAGGTTGTACACGACCACCCCTCTGATACCTATTTTGTGGTACCTGCTCACTCCCTTGCTGATAGTACTTATCTTCAATATAGGGGAAGGCCCACCCATGTGAATATCTTTCTAGAGTTCTCCTAAGACCTTTAATCTTTTGTTTAACCATATAATTCTTATATTCACTCAGATCATCCTGAATTCTCTGGAGCTGCTCCTTTGCGTCTACAATGGTCGAGTCTGCCTTTATATTCTCCTCCAACTCCAGAATCTCTTTCAACAGTTCCTCACTCAGTCTTTTAGCAGTCTGAATGATTAAAAGCAACCAATCTCTAGTACATTTGTTGGCGATGAAACGCCAATCTACCTGGAACTGCTTATCTTCCAGGAAAATCCTGGGCTCAATTCTAACCAACTGGCTGGTGGAGGCCGCACCTGCTCGATAATATTCGGTCATCAAAGCCCCGTGTAATGCCACTCTCACTTGTCGCTTCTTGACATTACTTAATTTTTCCCATTCCTCTCTCGCTGAGGTGGTATTCGAGAGCCCGGAATCAGGAGAAAGTGAAGGCCCAGAAAGTATAGCAGCGATCTGGTCATCCGTAAAAGCTAGACAATTTCTGTCCATGTCATGCAGTTATCAGTCACGTGGTTTACTATCTCCACAGATAAGGCTATCAAGCACTAAAGGATTAAAGAATTCAGAGGGATAGACAGACCTGTCTGAAAGACACAGCTAAAAGGGGTAGGTGTTCTCGAACAGAAACCTTAAAAAAACACTTCAAGGAAAAGCTCTCACGGCTGATCCGCCGTTCACACACTGTAATTCAACAAGGAGCTGCAGAGGGAAACTGAATGCCAGGCCACTCTCCAATCAACATATAATTCAACAACAAGGACCTGGCATTGATAGGCACTTTAAACAAATTGTATATATGAATACGTAGGAATACTTATAGGGCGATATACTTATCTATTCCCCCTTTTATTTCATCCAACACTTTCCTTTCAAACACAAAAACTTCAGGGCCAACCGAGGAACTGGGTGGACAAAAATGTGAAGGACGGTGAAGGGTGGTGGAAAAATTTGAGGGGGGATCTAATTCCTTATTGGCGAAGATCTTTTTGATTTTTATCTTCCTGATGACTTCTTGTATCTCCATTCTGCATTTGAAGGAATCATGACATGGGGTAGGGACATACCCAAGGCCTTTGTTAAGCACCCTCCATTCATCCAATGTTAGTTGATGATCAGACAAGTTAACTACAATTTTGTTCAAATCGGGGTTCTGCCCCTGCTCCTGGTCACCTATGGTGAGAACATCTGCCTTGCCTGTGCCTGATTCTGGTAAGCCCTGCCTCTGCCCCTCGTTCCTCCCCCTCTGTTTCCCCATTGGGTCTGAGCTGATTTGTTTGAACCTGGGGGTTAAATCTCACCCTCCCTTGCTCAGGTGACTGCGCCCCCTCGTCTTCTTCGCTCGATGTATTATTAAAGGTCCAGTTTTGGGGGGTGTGCCTAGGTTGTACACAGCCACCCCTCTGATACCTATTTTGTGGTACCTGCTCACTCCCTTGCTGATAGTACTTATCTTCAATATAGGGGAAGGCCCACCCATATGAATATCTTTCTAGATTTCTCCTAAGACCTTTAATCTTTTGATTAACCATATAATTCTTACATTCACTCAGATCATCCTGAATTCTCTTGAGCTGCTCCTTTGCGTCTACAATGGTCGAGTCTGCCTATATATTCTCCTCCAACTCCAGAATCTCTTTCAACAGTTCCTCACTCAGTCTTTTAGCAGTCTGAATGATTAAAATCAACCAATCTCTAGTACATTTGTTGGCGATGAAACTCCAATCTACCCGGAACTGCTTATCTTCTCGGAAAATCCTAGGCTCAATTCTAACCAACAGGCTGATGGAGGCCGCACCTGCTCGATAATATTCGGTCATCAAAGCCCCGTGTAATGCCACTCTCACTTGTCGCTTCTTGACATTACTTAATTTTTCCCATTCCTCTCTCGCTGAGGTGGTATTCGAGAGCCCGGAGTAAGGAAAAAGTGAAGGCCCAGAAAGTATAGCAGAGATCTGGTCATCTGTAAAAGCTAGACAATTTCTGTCCATGTCATGCAGTTATCAGTCACGTGGTTTACTATCTCCACAGATAAGGCTATCAAGCATTAAGAAATTAAGAATTCAGAGGGATAGACAGACCTGTCTGAAAGACACAGCTAAAAGGGGTAGGTGTTTTCGAACAGAAACCCTAAAAAAACACTTCAAGGTAAAGATCTCACGGCTGATCCGCCGTTCACACACTGTAATTCAGCAAGGAGCTGCAGAGGGAAACTGAATCCAGGCCACCCTCCAATCAATCAATTTTTCTCCCTTCGAACTTATGAGGGGCAGAAAAGCATCCTCCCAAGTGTACCCTTTTTGGATGGTCAAATCATTCCATCTTGGTGGCAACATGAGGTGCTTATGGGAATCTGCAAGAAAGACTTCAGAGGAAGCTTGTTCCAAACCTTGCCAATTCTCAAGCACAAAAGAAACTCACAGACTCCGTGTTGGAGACTGGGTCAGAGTCAAAAATCCAATATCAGTAAGAAAGGGTTTTTCTAAATTTCTAGACTCACATCAAATTGTAGAGATTCGTAAGAATGCCGTTAAGTTGTCTAATGGGAACTGGTGGAGTATTTCTCGTGCTGCCAAGGATCCTTGTATTCATTCCGAAAATGTCAAGATTAACCAAAATGTTTCAGGGGAGATGGCGTTAGGAGGAGTACCAGAGTCCATGTTAGACCAAGAAAATTACAAGACTATGTTTAAGCTTTATGCTCTTCTTTTTGTTTTCTGTTTTCAATAACCCCCCTTTTCTTTATGTACCCTTTCCCCTTTCTGTTATCCTATAGTTATTTTATCAAAAGGGGGGAGGTGTGGTGATGTGATGCTGGCAGAGGCCTGTGAGTGTTAGATGGTGTCAACTAGAGTGTTGGCAGACATCCTGTCCTGAATGTTCCATGAGCAGCAGTTGCTGCTTGTGCCTTGGCTGTGCCAGCTGGGACGGGTCTCTGTACTCCTTCAATAATCTTCATATTGGAAACCTACAGCTGTGTCCATCTTACCTCTCTTCAGAAGTCCATGGGCCAGCCCAGTGGTACAGGTGCCCAAGCTCAATCCCAATCCCAAAGAAGGGAAACCTGAGATGAGGTTCTGTATTGACTACAGGTGCCTCAGTGTAGTCACTTAGACTGATACCCAGTACATACCAAGAGCTGATGAGCTCATTGGTCGGTTGGCGGCAGCTAAATATCTGAGTATATTGGACCTGACTTCAGGTTACTGGCAGATAGATATGAACACAAATTGCAACACTGATTGTGCAATCCACTTAAGTCGCCCTTCTTAACATGTGACCATCCTCTGTCTTTCTCATTCTGCTTAAAATCAGGAAAATCGCCAACATTTTTACCTCGGAGGCCCTCATCCAAGCGGATATTGCTCTTGTCATCTCAAGGATCGACTATGCCAACTCCCTCTATGCTGGACTACCTAAATGTTAAAAGGCTCTAAATTGCCCAGAACCAGGCAGCACGTCTTATCCATAAACAACCTAAACGTTGTCATATCACTCCACTGATGAAAAATCTTCATTGGCTGCCTGTCGAACAAAGAACAATCTAAAGTAGGATGTATCACTTTCAAATCCTTCTATTATAAAATACCTTGTTTAATCACCTCCCGACTACATAAATACACCCCTATGTGCTCATTACGCTCTGCCCACTGGAACTATATGTCTATTCCTAAGTGCAGGTGTAAGAGACAGAGTAGAACCAGTTTTTCAGTCACTGCGCATAACCTTTGGAACACCATCTCCACTGAAATAAGATCAGCATCTTGCTACTCAAAATTCAGGAAAGCATTGAAAACCTGGTTATTCAGGCAAGCCCACACTTAAACTGATGTCCTTGTATCTCTCCTGGATAATAGTATTGCACCCTTTTATTGCCTCTGTTCCGCCTCAGTGCCATTATATCATTCTGGTGACCATGCGCTTTACAGTTGCATCAACACAATATAACAATATTATATTGATTTTGTGTCAGGAACACCTGTGTCATATTTTAATCTGCAATTTGGTGCTGACAGACACAAGATTAACAAACGTTGAAAAAATAGGGCATGTAATATAATTCTGTCAAGCTTTTTGGTCATACATTGCTTCATCTGGCCAAGAAGTTTTCTCTATATTTTCCCAAAATTCAATGCTCTTTCTCCTTAAACCTAAAATATAATCCACTACTTAACCATTTGGAGTCATGTGCACTCTAATCATTGATCAGAAACATAAGGAATCTTGGGCCCGATGTAGGTGGCCCAAATACCGGTCGGTAATACCGAAAATCTGTAGATTTCTGCCTTACCGACCGGTATTTAGCAATCCCCAATGTAGGAAAGGAATCGGTAATAAGGACTCGGTAAATACCGGTTCCTTATTACCGATTTCTAATTTACCGATTCGGATTTACTGAACACCCAAATACCGAATCGGTAAATAAGAAACGGTAAAAACGATAAAAGAGATGTAGAGAAATTCGGTAATACCGATTTTCCTAAAATTCGGTATTTAAGAGTCGGTAATTATCACTGACTGCAAGCAGGTGGTAATCAGCTGCAGTGTATTTAAACAGTCCCAAAATGCAACAGTGTGATCACTATGGCGGCCCTCTATGTGATAGCAAGGCGGCTACGGCTACAGGCAGCAGGAGTGAGGATCTGGAGACGGGAGGAGTGCATTTACAGACAGCGCATCACACTCTTCCAACTGACTGAGGCAGAGATCCATGAAAGGTACAGGCTACACCCCCAAACCATCCTGGACCTGATAAGGGACCTGCACCCCCTCCTGGAGCATCCAACACCAAGGGCGCACGCTCTGTAGCCTACACCTACTTGCATCTGGCAGTTACCAGGGGGTGATATCTGCGGTAGGTGGGGTGTCACAGAGTTGCCTGTCCCGTTTCTTTAACTACATAAGCTTCCCAACCAAACAGCCGGAACTGCTGAAAACCAAGACAGAATTTTACCAAAAGGCACAGTTCCCGCATGTGATAGGGTGCATTGATGGGACACACATTCCAATCTGCCCACCTGCAGCCACTGAGTACATCTAACGAAACAGAAAATCAACCCACTCCATTAATGTGCAGGTAATCTGCGATGCAGCCAACTTAATCACTGACATTGTGGCCAAATTTCCTGGGAGCACCCACGACTCATACATTTTCCAGAACAGTGGGATCTACACACGCCTGGCTGCGGGAGAATTTGGAGAAGGATACCGGCTAGGTAAATCACTGTGACACACCCTGATGTACACTGCAGATGAATGTGTTGGTGACTGTTATTAATATCACTGTCTTCTCCACCTAGGTGATAGCACCTATGCTGTGCGGTCATTCATCCTCACACCTTACCTAAACCCATCGACCCCAAGTGAGAGACGATACAATGTGGCGCACAAATCAACACGCAACGTTGTGGAGCGCATGTTTGGACTATTGAAAAGCAGGTTCCGCTGCCTCCACAAAAGCGGAGGTGCACGTCAGTAAACACCCATCATCTGCTGCAAGATCATCGCAACTTGTGCTATGCTGCATAACCTTGCCACTAAGAAAGGTACAGAAGTTGAATTAACTGACTCTGAGGACGATGATGATGATTTTGTACAGCCAGAGCCCAACGCAGCAGGAGTGGCGCCAGCACCAGATGGGAGATGGGAGACAAAGACGGGCTGAGATCACACGCAACTATTTCTGAGTAAGTAAGGAGACACAGCCAGTTGTTGCATTTGAATGACGTAGTTTAATATATTGGCACTACACCACTACACAAAGGGCTCAACATGGCAGTCCTATTTGTAACCACCCGATGAGGATGTCATGGGTTAAGTCACCCAGTTAAGTAGACAAAGTGTGGCTTGCATTAACGCCTGCGGCCACGCACAACACTGCTGAATTCCCTTGGCAGACTGTCGTCACTGTGAATCAATCCAGTGCCAGCCCCATGACGTCTGCGGCTCCTCCTGGTCTCAGTTGCAGGGGGCGTTATACTGCTGCGACTTGTCATCTCCGCACTGTCCCCCACATCACCTGCACCAGTATTGGCAGCCTGAGTAGTTAGGAGCACTTCAAGTGCATTTGTAACTTCAACAAGCCCCCTTGAAACATCACGGCTGCCGTGTGCCAGCCCTTCCTGCATGGCCACGGAGCGCCTGCAGAGCAGAGAAGTGGCTGTGGAGAGGCGGTTCACCGCCTTTGTATGATTCTTCATCTTCTGCCTCTCCCTGCGCCGTTCCATCCTGTCCTCATCAAGCTTGCTGCACAGCAGCATCCCTGACTGGGACATGTCCCTCATGCCCTCTGCCATTTCCTTCATGCCCTCAGCCAGCGTCTTGTTCATTGAGCAGATGCCCTTCTCTATGTTCTGCATGTTTACATTCACTTGTCTCATCTGCCGCTGTACTGATTGCTATCCCTTGCAGGCGCTGAACCTTTACCATGCTCACCTCCAGCCCTGCAAACACACCATGCTCCTCACCCTGCAGATGTGGACTGGGTTCCCTAGCCCTGCGGCGTCTGGCACCTGTGTGTGATCGCACTGTGGGGGACTGCGATCCTGCATTATTGCCATCCACTGGCACTGTTGACTGTTTGCCACCTCTGCTGTCTTCCAAGGACAACTCCATCTCTTGGAGTCTGGCAACTGCATGCCTCCTGGGTCTTGTTACTGCGGTGGTGACGCTGCTGCTGCTGATGGCAGTGGTGGTGATGCTGGCAGTGGTGGTGATGCCGGTGGTGGTGGTGTGGTGTGCCTTGCAGTCGCAATGGCCTCCTCCGATCTCTCCCTCCGGGGTGCCCTTCCTGCCTTGTCATGTGCAGACCTGTGCGATGTCTCGCCTGTGAACACAAATAGTACATTAGCTCACTAGTCTATCTTTCTGTCCTCTGCTTGCTTATCACTGATGTGTGTTGGTGCAGTTCAGAACACATAATCTCCCTCTACTTCCACGGACAGGATGATTCCACAGTCACACTCACATACACACATCACACGCTGGTGGGGCCCATAACACCAACATTCATTCACATCAAGCTATCCGTGCCTACCAGAGGGATTTTCTCAAATTTATCCCCGAACTGCAGTGTCTTTACTCGGATAGAGGAAACCACATCTTTAATTACCCTAACAGTTCCTCCATCCGGAGGTCAATCGGATCATTTAGTTGTTAGAATTTGATGTAAAACAATTTAACTCTCGTATTAATCAATAAGACATTACAAGAAAATAACCACCCGACACAGTTCTTCAAACAATGATTTTTTCTTTATCTAATTAAATTTGCAGGTTAAATCCTAACAATGCAAAATTATCTTTTGTCATAATTACCTATTCTGGCTAATTGTCGTTCTCTAAGTCAGAAAACTGGTCCTCAGAAATTCATCAGAATTCTACCGTCCCGTCCTCTGCTGTCAGCATGGAGTGCCGCATAGAGTAGCGTCGATCAGGGTGCGTCTCAAGCTCTTTGGGTGGTAACCTAATTTCCCTCTCTGGACTACTAATATTTATACTAAAATTTACATATTACAGTATCATTTTCTTTATTTCCAGGCCTCTGGTTGGCTGAATTCAGTCCCGTCTCAAACTTTAAGAAACATTTGCAGAAATTCACATACGGATGATGTATAAACTAAGCACATGGGAAAGGCTGTTCCCAGGTCAGGAAAGTAACAGTCTATTGTCAATAGGTGGCTTTTGGTTCTTTAGAGGGCAACATTTCATCGGTGTTCAGGGACATTGGCATCTTGCCCAGAGTATTCTTCATGGTCCTGGTTCATGGGTTCAGGGTGAGGACACGAAGAAATCAGTTCAGGCCTTTTCTCCATTTCTCAACTAATGAAGTCATGTACTTTAGTAAGGATTCAGTCGGCAGCCATCTTTTAGTAGGCCAAAATGGTCAACTTTAATAAAGAAACACAAGAAACGTAATTAAAACATAGAAATGAATAAAACAGTGTTATTCCCTTACTAATACCCTTATGTGTATGTATTTATCTAGCCATAAGCAACATTTAAAGCCGTAAATGCAGGTTTATTTAAGCGCAATTCACATTAACACATACCTAAGCAACATTTATCGTTTTAATATGCGTACAACTTAGTTCACTTATTATTTTAGCCATGCTAATGCATTCCCACGTATATTCTCTTGATTAATAAGGTTGATTAGTTCATCACAGCACACAGTTAATCATTTAATTATTTTAATAAACTTATATAAAAAATGGATTGGGTATATTAAATCAAAATATTTTACCCGCTCCAGCAATCCCCCCTTTGGTGATTTCATCACCACCAACCCACAAAATTTCAATTTTTCCCCTTTTACAGAAATTTCAAATGTCTTTTTGCTCAATTAAAATTCTGTTTCCCTTTCATCTTCTTTCTTGGTATTGTCATACATTCTTTCTTTCCATTCTTCCATTTCTATTTCATTGAGATCTTTTTCTGGTTTCCTTTCTCTCTTTTTGTAAATTTCTCCTTTGACTTTCTTTTTATTTCTCCTATATCTACAACACATACATCCTAGTCTAAGTAATAGTAAAACGAAAATCACACAGGTTAATGGGAATAATATTTTCCCTATTATGGTACTACCTAATTTTCCCAAGAAAGCTTTTATAGCAGCCATCTTGTTACTAATTCTAGTCCAGATACTTTCAACCTCCAGTGGTTTCATTTCATCATGCAATTCTGTAATATTCTTTATATATACTTTTAGGTCTCTGCTTTCGTCAGGAATGTAAGTGCAACAATGTTGAACTTTCAGCATTCCACAGACTCCACCCTCTTTTGCCAATAAGATATCAAGGGCAAGTCGATTTTGCATAATCATAGCACGCATGGCAACCAATTCAGTGTTTACCAATAGAAATCCTCCAGCTGTGCTTGTTGACAAACGATCCACTATGGTGGACAGCTTCCGAATATTATTTGCATTCAAAGATATTCCCACTGCTGGTATCAAAGCTCCAAAAATATCACCTACAATTTCTAACCAAGTTTCTCTTCTGCTACGCATTAGTAGGTTATTTCGTTGACTGTTTTCTACTCTATCCATGTGAAAGATCTTTGGAAAGACCAGGCCCACATAACATGTGCCATACCAATGGTCAGGCAACCTGTAATAAGCCTTGTTCCCACAAATATAATACATTCCAGGAAAAACTGGGTCTTCTCCACCTCTAAATCCCCATCCAGATGCAATGAAATATGTATCATGACACTCACTTGTCCCTATGTAAATATAATCATATTGGGATCTTTCCCTTGTGATACATAATTTGCCTTTCTGTGTTGAGTCTATAGCAATTGTTGGTTTAACATCACCTTTCATGTCTTTGTTCCCATCTATTGTCCAAATATTTTCCCCTTCTTTATGTCCTTCTGCATTCTTGTGTATTTTCAACCTTCTCTCCTCAACCATAGTCAAGAATGTTTTCTCTTCTGCTTTCAAACTGCAAGTTAAATTGTTCTTAAAAATGTATTCTAGAGTTAGTCCTTTAGTTTCTATAAAAATTTCTCCTAACACATTAGCATCTTTAGCTGGATTTAATTTCTTATTCATGGGCAATCGTCCAAGAATATTATCTATATTAGACATATTATATTCTAATTTTCCTACTTGATAAAATATACTAGTTAAAACGCTACATGTTATCCCATAAGTTGCTGGGAGGTGATGATAGGTCACCCCTTCTGAAACAGAGGCAGGTAATTGCATGCAGACATAGCAATCCCTTACGTCCATTGTTTTTACATATTCATACAATAATTTTAAAAACACATTGCTAGAAAAATCAGTTATAGACCTATCTTGATGCACATGCTCAGTGCTGGTTTTTACTGGTATTACTTTTTGCGAACTTTTCACTATGTTAGTCATGTTCTCAGTATGTCCTGCTAGTGTATCTAAGGTTACTTTCAATGAGATCAAGAGAGCGATTACGCTCCAAAGAAGCATTAGTAGTCCTGTACAACAACAACATACCTTGCACCATCTTCTCATGAAGGTACATCTACTCTGGTTATCATCTATGTTAGCCATCTTGTTAGATCTAACCGTGTCTTTTGACTTAGCCTCTTCTACTTATCAGGTTTGTCCAAATATTCTGATTTTTCTTATTTAATCCTGTGTATTTCTACAAGGATCTATACAAATTACTCAGCTTGGTTTTTCGTCGTTTTTCACCTCCTTCTCGTCATCCACATGCAGGATTTCCTGATCTTCTGCTTCTTCTCCAATATCGGATAAGATAACTCTCAGGATCTCCCCTGTTTCTTCTTCTTTTATCAATTTTTGCCAAGTCTCCTCTGGATTTCCTTGACTATCTGCCTCTTCTCCTTGTTCAGGCAGTGCCACGTACGTCCATTCAGGTGACTTATATTTCTGATTTGGTTTTCTTGCACGTTTGCTTGCTTCTGACACTTCTGTTTCTCCCTCTTTCTCTGGATGTTGGCTGGTTACTTCATTCACTTGTTCAGCCTCTGAGGGTTTAGCTCGTGTCAATCTATTTCTTAGCTTCTTGATCTTATTTGGCCAAATGTCTCCTTTGGCATTCCTTCTTACTTTGCCATCTTTGCCAGTTCTTTCTTCGATCCAAGTTTTTTTTCTCAGAACTCGACCTTCTGGTATTTCGGTTTCACTGTCTTCAGATTCTGTCTCATTTGGGTTTTCTTTTTCAACAGTCTCCTTTTCCACCTCTGGTGATGGCCCTACTTCTGTCCCTCCTCGGGTTTCCTGCACGCAATTTCTCTGCTGATTACTTGTCCCTTCGCCTAACTGTGTGTTGCAGTTCCCTACACCTCCTCGGGGTTGTTCCGCAAACTGTCCCTCTCTTTCTGTGACTGTCCCTTCCCCTTCTTCCAATATTGTTTCAGGTGGAGTTTCTCCTACTGTCTCATTAGGTGTGAATGTTACTTCTGACTGAACATTCTTTTCTTTTCTTTTCTTCTTTCCGTGCTCACCATTGGCGTTCGGTTCACCTCCTGAATCTGAATCGTCTGAAATCTGCAATCTTTTCCTCAGTATTTCTTCTCTGGGGGTCTGAACCAGTCTTGGCTCCGTCTCCCCCCTTTCAGGATTTTCTTTTGAATTTATATTCTCATTGCTTGACTCATCACTTGATTCTGATTCGTCAAACTATTCTTTTCCAATGCTGTCTGCTGGATTTGGAACTCTCAAAGTGTGACTTGCATGTATCCAGTTTTTCAGTCCTGCACACTTTACAGCAGTCGTTGTGGTCAAAATGACCTGTCTTGGCCTTCCCCACCTTGGAACCAGGCAATTTCTTCTTCTGTGGACTTTTATCCTCACCCAGTCCCCTGGGCTCAAATCATGGGCTGGTTTCTTTTCAAGTGTGGTGGCATCCGCTCCAACCTGGTGAAACACAGAATGAACTGCGTCAGCCAGGCCTTTACAGTAATCCAAAATCATGTCATCAGTTATAGTCATCAGCTTGTTGACTGGTACAAACACATGTCTCATGGCACGTCCCATGATGATCTCATGTGGACTCAAACCTGTGGTTCTGTCCGGAGTAGATCTAATGGTCATCAAAACCAGAGGCAAGACATCAGGCCATTTCAAACCTGTGGCTAAACACATTTTTCCAATTCTATTTTTGATGGTACCATTCATTTGCTCAACCACACCAGAAGCCTCTGGTCGGTAGGCACAATGCAGTTTTTGCTGTACACCCAATGCTTCACAAATCAATTTCATGATCTCATTGTAGAAATGTCCACCTCTGTCTGATTCTATGGTTATTGGAAACCCGTACCTTGGGATGAATTCCCTCAACAGTAGTTTAGCCACTGTGATTCCATCATTTCTTCTGGTTGGGTATGCCTCCACCCACCTAGAGAATAGACAAACTACCACCAAAACATACCTCAGTTTGTTGTAAGGGGGCATCTCAATGAAATCTACTTGCATCCTGGTGAAAGGTCCTCCCTCCCGACCTATAGTACCCAGACTCACCACCGTTTTTCTTCCAGGATTGTACTGCTGACATGTCAGGCATCTCTGACAAAGACTTTCTGCTATCAGCCTGAATTTTGGATTATACCAGGTCTGCTTAAAGGCCCTTATCATGGCATCCCTTCCCAAATGTCCTTGGCCATGATACATCCGTGCCATGGTTGACATCATGCTATCAGGCATTACTGGTCTTCCATCCCGATATACCCACACATGATCCTTTTCCCTGGGTGCACATCCTGCTTTTACCCACTGTCTCATTTCCTCATCCACTGCTTCATCCTGTAATCGCCTCACTTCATCCCATGTCCCCACAACGTTAGTAAACATTATGGAGCAATGTCGTTTGCAAATCTGTTCCCGGTAGTGATGTAATCACTACCTTGTCCATGAGCAGCACATTTTACCACAGCCTGTTCTTTGGGCATTTGTATTGCCTCAAGCAATTTCCCAACCACTTCTGCATTCCTTATAGGAGTTCCACTTGAGGTCAAAAAACCTCTTTGCAGCCATAGTTGGCCGAAATCATGGACAACTCCAAAGCCATACTGGCTGTCAGTCATTACAGTCACTCTTGCATTCCTCCCAATCTTGCATGCCTTGGTTAATGCCACTATTTCTGCTACTTGAGCGGATCTTACTCCTTTCAATGGTGATGCTTCTATAACTGCTGAAACTGTGCACACTGCATAGGCTGCGCTCAACACTCCTTCATCCGTTCTCAAACAGGATCCATCCACAAAAAACACATGATCACTCTCTGGCAGTGGTAGATCCTTTATGTCAGTACGAGGTTTTGTGCAAAAGTCAAGTACATCCAAACAATCATGATCAGCCTCTTCCCTTATCTCCACTCTCTCTGCATCAGGCAAAAGTGTAGCTGGATTCACATTCACACATCTTTCCAGACTCACATTGTTTGCACCTAGAATGACTTTTTCATACTTAGTCAGCCGACTATGTGACATGAACTGTGTTCGACTCCTTGTTAAAAGGATCGCCACACTATGGGGTACAAACACTCTCACTGGATACCCCATCACGATTCCCTCACTCTGTTCTAGGCTTCGGCATGTAGCTGCTACTGCTTTCAGGCATCCTGGCAATCCTATTGCCACTGGGTCTAGCATTGACGAGAAATATGCTACTGGTCTCCTTTGTCTTCCATGTTTCTGTATTAACACTGAAAGTGCGCATCCGTTTCGCTCACTACAGTATAACTCAAATTCTTTTTCATAATCTGGCATACCCAGAGCAGGGGCAGGGGCTTCACATAGACTGTTCTTCAGCTGGTTGAATACTGCCAGTTCTTCTTTGTTCAATTCAAGGGGGTCTTTAACCTCACTTTTTGTCAATTTCACCAATGGTTTGGCAATCAGGGAAAAATTACTTATCCACTGACGACAGTAGCCAACCATTCCTAGAAACATTCTCACCTCTCTTTGGGTCATTGGAGCTCTCATTCCTCTAATGATTCTGATTCTGTCTATGGTTACTTTTCTCAGGCCTTTTTCGATATTATGACCCAAGTATGTCACTTCCTTTTTACAGTACTGCAGTTTGTTTGGAGATACTTTCAGTCCTCCGTCAGCCTCATGCATCAAGCAAAAATCCAGTCGGTAAAATACCGAATCGCTAATAACACCCGTTAGCGAATAAAAAAAAACGATTTCCAATGCATGAACCCAAAATGTGAGCCAATAACGAATCGCAAAATTAATCCGGTAAAATACCGAATCGCAAATAACCCAAATGCAATTTTACCGAATCGCTAAATACCGAATGAGCAGATACCGAAATCACTATTAGCTCCCGGAAAGTGCCAATGGCAAATAACGAATCGCACCCCAATGCAACAAAAGTCGCAAATACCGAAAACCCCATAATTCGCTATTTTGCTTGAGCTAAATAAGGGGAATCAGAACCTGGAGGTAAAGTAAAAAAAAAGTCATGTGAATAAAAAAAATATCTTTCAACATGTGCAACTGATTGTGCCAATCACCAAACCCTTAAATGTGGCCCAGGAGACCCTGTTGGCTACCACAAAATGGCAGCCCTCTACGTGCTTGCAAGGAGGATGCGTATCAATGCGGCAGGACAGCGCAGGAGAAGGGTCCAGGAGAGATTTGTCAGACTGCGCATCACCTTGCTCGGGCAGAATGAGGACGAGGTGTACAAGAAGTATCGACTCAATCGTGCCATGATCATGCGCCTCATTGCAGACCTGGAACCATCACTGCAGCACCAGACACACCGGACCAATGCAATCCCTGCGCACGTCCAGGTCCTATGCAGCCTGCACCTACTGGCCTCAGGGAGTTTCCAGGGGGTAAGTGCGGTAGCCGGAGGCGTATCGCAAAGCGCACTCTCACGCTTCTTCAAGAAATTCCTAGATGCCATGCTGACAATGCTACACACCCACATCAGCTTCCCCACAACCCCACAGCAGTTGGACCGCAACAAACAGGCATTCTACCAGGTGGCACAATTCCCCCATGTAAGTGGATGCATCGACTGTACGCAAATCCCCATATGTCCACCCGCAGCAAATGAGTACATATTCCGGAACCGCAAGTCCTACCACTCAATCAACGTGCAGGTTGTGTGCGATGCCAATCACATCATAACGGACCTAGTGGCACAATTCCCGGGGAGCACACACGACTCCTACATATTCCGCCACAGTGGAATCCACAGGCGTCTAATCAACGGAGAATCTGGAGAGGGACTCCTGCTTGGTACGTACAAGTTACGCTTACCCACACCAACACCACACATGTATGGACATCACCAATGCTAAATCTTTGCTTCTATCTTCTAGGTGACAGTGCTTACGCCCTGCGTGAATATATACTCACCCCATACATCAATCCAGCAACCCCACAGGCACAACGCCACAACGCAGCACACATAAGCACTAGGAATGTCATAGAGAGGACATTTGGGATTCTGAAGCGTCGCATTAGAATCCTACATAAGACTGGCGGCGCCTTGCTATACAAACCTGAAACCTGCTGCCGGATTATTGCTGTATGTGCAATGCTGCACAACATTGCGACCAGAAGGGGGATACCCATAGAGGTTGACAGGAATGACCACCACCGGGATGACCAACCACCCGCCCAACAACGACAGGCACACGTCCCTAACACAGCAGAGGGCCACAGGAGACGGACATACATCATGCAACATCATTTCTGAATCAGGTGAGAATGAAACATTACAAGTTTGTTTGGGGTGCAACTGTTTAATGCACAGTAGCACTGCGGTATGTGCAACAAAACAAGCAATGGAAATAATGCTCCACAGGAATAAAGTAAAATCAAATGTGCGTTAAAGTCACGCCTGTGCAGACTCAGAAAGGGGAGGTCCATGGTTGCCCCACCATGGTCCGGCATGTCTGTGTATCTGTCTAGTGGCGCTTGCCACGTACCCCAATCCTCCGCTCAGGTGTCTCCAATGCCTCACCACGGCCTGTCCCCGTGGAGGCCCGCGAACTGCGGCGCCTGGTGCTGGCCTCTGGCAGTGACACGCTGCTGACACTGGAGGCAGCCTCACTGGCGTCATCCCCTCCCAAAGCAGCTGCACTGCATGTGCTGCTCTGTAGGTGTTCAACAGCAGTGGTCATCTGCCCTAGTGCCTTGGCAACATCCCCGCAGAAGTGCCCAAGGTCCACCTGCAAGGACACAGAGCGGCGTGCCAACACTGCGGTACTGATGCTGTGACGTGTGATCGCCTTTGTAGCGGCGGCGGAACGCAACAATTGCTGTCGGTGCCTCCTCTTCTCGCACTTATGGCCCTCCCTCATGGCACGGGTGAGCTCTTGGATGTCTTCCCTGAGGCGAGCATTGCCCTCTGCCACCACAGTGGTCATGTCCCTAACCGCCGTGCTCATGTCCGTAACCGCCGCAGTCATGGAACGCATGTCTCTAGCAAGGCGCACGATATTGCAGCTAATGTTTGCCATGTGTCATCCCTGCAGGCGCTGTACACGCATCATCCTCTCCTCGATGGCAGAAGTGTGTGGGAGATCCAGGTCGCCTGAGGAGACGGAACTTGGCCGAGCCCTGCACCGCTGTGTGAGTCTTGCGCGTCCAGGAGGTGCATCAGGTGGTCTGATGGTGCGCAGACTTTGTCCCACTTGTGTGGAGGGTGTTTCCATCACCTGCAAGGGCGCAACTTAGGACCTGCGACTCTGCGCTTTTGTGGCTGTTGTAGCTGCAGCGCGTGTGGCTGGTGCTGGTGGCGCTGTTGCTGGTGCCTGTGCTGGTGGTGCTGGTGGTGGTGGTGCTGGTGGGGTGGCAGGTGGAGGTGATGTATGCGCATCCTGCGCTGTCTCCAGGTCTGAATCCACAGGTGTCTCGGATATTATCAGCCGCCCGCTGTCGTACGAATCCCCAGGAGATGCATCTGTGTGTGAAACAGTGCATGGTTAGTGGGATAGTTACACCTACGTAGTGTTGTACACATACATGTCCCTCTGTGATCCACTAAATAAACAGTCTCTATCCATGTTCAACTGATGTGGTGAATGGTCATTACATTTACGCCTGTACATGCACTGGGCTGACTAGACTACAACTCCCATGATGCACTAGTGTTAGGAGTAAAGCTGTGTGTGCCAAAGCTGCATACACACTCAGATCCTGCTGGGGGCATGGAAATGGATTTACGCTATGCTGGGTATGGGCACAGGCATGCATCTTACCTTGGGCACTTGTGGCTGCGCCGGACGTGTCCAACTGGGTCACTCCCACGACGGCTTCCCGCTCGATTGTTCCTTCCACCAGATCCTCCAGGGCAGTGTTTGCTTGGACCGTGGAAGGGCCGCCTCCGGTTCTGCTTGCCTCCCGGAGCCTCTCTGAGATCCTCTCCTTTGCACGCTTCCGCAGGTCGTACCACCTTTTCTTGAGGTCGTCGGTGCTGCGGGGCGTCACACCTACAGCATTCACCCTCTCCCGGATGCGCAGCCAAATGCGGCGCTTCTCTTGCTCAGGCACCTTGAGGGACAGCTTACCGAAGAGGCGATCGTGCTTGCTGCTGACTCCCTCTATCAGGTGCTCCAGCTCCCTGTCGGAGAACTTGCGCTTGCGTGCAGCCTCAGCGCTGGATGGTGCTTCCTTCTCCATCAGGTATTTGTTTTGAGGATGGCTCAGTTGTTGTGGCTTCACTCTGCACAGGCAGTCTTCAGTCACAGCTCCTGTTTGCTCCTCTGTCGAGGCAATGTGGGTGGGGCTGCAGTATTTCCTGGTTGGTGATGTCATCTGCACGTTCCCGGTGCGACGCGGTCATTTGCGATTTCGCTATTACCGAATTCGCTATTAGCTAATTCGGTATTACCGAACTCCCTATTAGCTAATCGGAGTTTGCATGCCCCGCTATTGATTAATTGGTCAAAATAGCGATTTTTAAGGAATCGCTAGAATTTACAGAATCTGTTGATGCATGCCCAAAAGCGATTCCTTAATAACGATTCCTTATTTCTCGCTATTAAGGAATGGCTTTTGGTTTGCTTGATGCATGTGCCCCATAGTTGGAAACGCAATGCTCCTGAGAAATAAAACCAGAGTTCCACATTTAACCCGAATACTATTTCATTCACGCACTTTCACGCAAGAAAAATATATAGTTCATTCAAACAGAATCCTGTCTTTCCCGAGAACAGCAAACGGCCTGTCCTACTACAAAATTATAACAAACGTTAACAAAGCAGCGCTTACCTATACCCTGTCCTTCTAACAAGCTCAGAGAATACCTGCTACCTTTTCAGTGATAAGCGTTATCGGTATGCCAATTGGTTTCCTGGTACCTAAGACCAAAATTTCACAGGTAACCCTTCACTATCATTCACGCTTTTCTCACACAGGATACATCACTAATGGCAACACACGGCGATGCTACCAAGTCGAACCCAGACAATGCGCCGTGCAACTTCAATTGTCACACGTTTCTCCCATGTACCTACGGGCAACCACAATTCCGTCTTTCCCGAGAGCAGTACTTACTTCTGCTCTACTACGGAACTGTCATCAATTCCCGACTTCCTACCTCCCGGAAGCCGTACAGACAACATAAAACTCAATACGATTTCAACATATAGTGTTAGTATATATATCAATACCAATCGATAATCGATAATCTATATACATGCCAAAATCATCAAAGCAAACATAAAACCTTCTCTAACTATCAGAAATACTAGTGGCTATATATATATACACAAATCATCAATCCTAATCAATAAAAACCATCTCTTGCTACCAGAAATACTGGTGCAGTTCAGAACACAAAATCTCCCTCTACTTCCACGGACAGGATGATTCCACAGTCACACTCACATACACACATCACACGCTGGTGGAGCCCATAACACCAACATTCCTTCACATCAAGCTATCCGTGCCTACCAGAGGGATTTTCTCAAATTTATCCCCGAACTGCAGTGTCTTTACTCGGATAGAGGAAACCACATCTTTAATTACCCTAACAGTTCCTCCATCCGGAGGTCAATCGGATCATTTAGTTGTTAGAATTTGATGCAAACACTTTAACTCTCGTATTAATCAATAAGACATTACAAGAAAATAACCACCCGACACAGTTCTTCAAACAATGATTTTTTCTTTATCTAATTAAATTTGCAGGTTAAATCCTAACAATGCAAAATTATCTTTTGTCATAATTACCTATTCTGGCTAATTGTCGTTCTCTAAGTCAGAAAACTGGTCCTCAGAAATTCATCAGAATTCTACCGTCCCGTCCTCTGCTGTCAGCATGGAGTGCCGCATAGAGTAGCGTCGATCAGGGTGCGTCTCAAGCTCTTTGGGTGGTAACCTAATTTCCCTCTCTGGACTACTAATATTTATACTAAAATTTACATATTACAGTATCATTTTCTTTATTTCCAGGCCTCTGGTTGGCTGAATTCAGTCCCGTCTCAAACTTTAAGAAACATTTGAAGAAATTCACATACGGATGATGTATAAACTAAGCGCATGGGAAAGGCTGTTCCCAGGTCAGGAAAGTAACAGTCTATTGTCAATAGGTGGCTTTTGGTTCTTTAGATGGCAACATTTCATCGGTGTTCAGGGACATTGGCATCTCGCCCAGAGTATTCTTCATGGTCCTGGTTCATGGGTTCAGGGTGAGGACACGAAGAAATCAGTTCAGGCCTTTTCTCCATTTCTCAACTAATGAAGTCATGTACTTTAGTAAGGATTCAGTCGGCAGCCATCTTTTAGTAGGCCAAAATGGTCAACTTTAATAAAGAAACACAAGAAATGTAATTAAAACATAGAAACGAATAAAACAGTGTTATTCCCTTACTAATACCCTTATGTGTATGTATTTATCTAGCCATAAGCAACATTTAAAGCCGTAAATGCAGGTTTATTTAAGCGCAATTCACATTAACACATACCTAAGCAACATTTATTGTTTTAATATGCGTACAACTTAGTTCACTTATTATTTTAGCCATGCTAATGCATTCCCACGTATATTCTCTTGATTAATAAGGTTGATTATTTCATCACAGCACACAGTTAATCATTAAAGTTAATCATTTAATTATTTTAATAAACTTATATAAAAAATGGATTGGGTATATTAAATCAAAATATTTTACACGCTCCAGCAGTGTCACATGCCTTTGTGTTCAGTGGGATGACTGTCGTTATAGGTGTTACACTGACTACATCTCCCATCATGCATTGCTGGTGTTTAGTAAAACCTGTACTGGAGTGGGATTCACACTGCCTCATTGGGGAATGGGGTTAGGGAGTGGGGGGCACAGCTTGGTGTGCATGCTTCTTACCTTGTTTGTTGGCAGCTCTGGCTGAGCTGTCTGCATCCCCGATTCCGCTGACGCTGTCAGGCTCAATGGTGGACTCCACCAGCTGCTCCAGTGCAGTCAGTGCAGGTGCCCTGTTTCTTCCTCCTCCTGTCAGGCTGGCTTATTTTTTGATCGCAGCCATCTTCTTCTTTGTGAGGCTCCTGACATCGTATCCCCTTTTTTTTAGTTCTTCAATTTCACGGGGGGTCACTCCTACTGCATTCACCTGTGCATGGATTCCAAGCCATATTTTCCGCTTCTCTGATTCTGGCACTTGCAAGGACTGTTTCCCAAACAGCTTTGTGTGATGTTTAACCACCTCCTCAATCAGGATCGCAAAATTTTAGCTTTCTTTTCCTTTCTGCACCTTCATTTTCTGTCTCCTTGTTGGCCATTATGCAGTGTTTTTAAGGGAAAGTTCTTACTGTTGCTCCTGTGTTCTCCTCTGCACTCCCTGCCTCTCCAGAAGGTTCTGATTCAATTCACCTGCATGGGTGTGGCCACTTCCTGGTTGGGAGGTGGGGTGGATGCACAGGATTAGCTGATTCCTCAATTGCTGCTATTTTGAAATACCGATTCGGTATTTACCGATTCGGTAATACAGAATCGGTAATACCGATCGGTATTAAGGATTCGGTAGTTTTTTTCCGAATTTTACTGATTCAGTTAAAAATACCGATTTTTTACCTACATCGTTAATAAGGAATTCTTAATGCCGATTCGGTAAAATTCGGTATTAAGAATTCGGTATTTCACTTTTACCTACCTATGGCCCCTTATTCCTTGTTCTTTCAGAGACCTCACTGATATTACCTCTTGGTACCTTATGCTTTATTGTTGTCTAAAAAGATAGGTCTCTTTCCCCAGAATGCATTTTAGACCAAGGGACAAGCAGTATTTATCTCCATTATCTGGAAGAGAACAAACACCCCACACACTGTGGCACCAGGGTTGTACTTACCTTTCCTCTTGTCTTCCCACAAGCCTGGAAATGTTGACAGTTACCGTATTATTGTTTATATTTGTCCACATCTACTGCCCTTAAAATGACTCATCAATATTCCTTATAATCATAAACAACTCTTGTATGCTAATTATACCATAGAAATTGCACCCTGTCACTGATAAACGATTTTTAACTTTTGGATGGAGTCCATATATATTCAATGAGCCTTAGGCAAACCAGGGACCAGAGTTCTTACTGTGGCTGCTCCTCATCCTGTTGATGAAGATCTTCTTGGGAAGTCATTGTGTCTCTATGCCATAAAAACATCAGAACTACCTGCAGGATCTAGTAGATGCATTTGTCCCAGGACATACAGTGTACCTATGGCAGCTTAACCCCCAAACTCTTCAGAGACAGCTACATTTGAGGTCTCTGTTAAGGGTGCCTTTAGACCTGGCAACCTTGAATGGCTGTTCCACAAACTTTTTGCCTTCACCCCTTCTGTTTCATTGAACTCATTTTTGTTGGCTCTAAGACTCTGCTCAATTTACCACTGCTAACCAGTGCTAAAGAACTTGATCTCTCTCCTTAAACATGATGAAATTGTCTTACACGTATTAGTTTACTTGTAAGCCCCTTGTACAGTAGTGAATGTTTGCATTGTTCAGCATTTCATCCATCATGTGTTCCTTTTGCATTTGTCGCCCTAAGTGGGAAGGGTATGCCCCGACATGGGTCCCGTGCTCAGTGCGGGACTGGATTCAAGCTAGCCTAGCTGATGAGGGGTGATGCCCCGAAACCGGTCCCAGGATGTTTGTTTTAGGTCCAGGGAGGATGTGGCTTGGCAGCTTTGGCTGGACTGTTCCCATGAGGAACAAGGTGAAGACTGATTTGCATATGGCTGAGTCCAAACTAAGGTGACGTGGTGAGCAAAAGAACGATGGATCAAACCCAGATCTTTCTGACTGAAAGGGAATGTTTGCATTGTTCAGCATTCTGTCCATCATTTGCTCCCAGGGTATGCCCACACATGAGTGCCGTGCTCACAGACCACTGGATTAAAGTTAGCCTAGCTGATAAGGGGTGATGCCCTGAAACCGGTCCCAGGATGCTCGTTTCCAGTCCACAGAGGGCCTGGCTTGGCAGTTAGGGCTGGACTGTTCCCATGAGGAACAGGGTCAAGACTGATTTGCATATGGCTGGGTCCAAACTGGGGTGGCGTGGTGAGCAAAAGAGCGATGGATTAAACCCAGATCTTTGTGACTGGGTGTGAATGTTTGCATTGTTCAGCATTCCGTCCATCATTTGTTCCTTTGGCACTTTTAGAAAGTTGTCATTTTCTTGCCCTAACAATGTGGTGCCTGCAGCCTGTTACTGGGTCACATGACTAGGTATAGTTGGCAGTTGACCTATGAGTATTCCTTCCAGACTGCCACACATTACAAGGACTGGGTGTTGACAGGATGGCCCATCTTGAGTTGATCAGGGGGCAGAGCTGTCACTACTTGCACTTTAAAGTCACTGCCTCAACTCTCACAGAAAGGAGTACACACTAGACTATTGTACCTGCAGACAGTCTGGGCCCAGGACAGGGAGGCAGGAAATTTCAGACACTTCTGTAGGGGGTAATTCTCCACAAAATTCTGCACGGTAAGGCCCCCCCCTATACTACAAAACCTCATCTCACCCCACACCACCACAAGAACGCTTCGATCCTCCAACTGCAATCTAGCCTCTGTACCTAGAATTAGGAAAGCTTGCTCTGGCGGTCGACTGTTCTCATACAACTCGTCCAAACTATGGAACACTCTTCTTCCAAACCTCAGAGCTCAACCCAACCTTCTCTCATTCCGCAGAGCACTCAAAACATGGCTATTTCCATGAGGTTCGCCCTCAGCAGGTTCTTGTCACTTAGCGCTGGGACGCTCACGGGCAGCCATGCGCTCTACAAATCAGTAAAATAAATAAAATAATGTTTCTTTCACTTGTGCAACAAGGTATAAAAAGAGGACCCTCAGACTCACTCTTCAGTTCACATCTGGACCTGTTGATACTAAAGAAGAAGGACTGCCCTTCTGCCAGAAGACTACCATTCTGCTTGAGCCCTGCCCTGCTTTCTGAGAAGGAAAACTGAACATGCACCCTTCATTCCAGGCTGAAATTACTCCAAGGGTCAGCAGACTGACCTCCTGTTCTGAGCTACAGGGAAACAACAAGTTCAAGAGGCCTCCCTGCAACTGCCCAGCTGACCACATGCACTGAACTAACCTAGACCTACAACTGGACGTGCCTGAGCCCTGTTGGGCTCTGCTGGAATGGGCTCCTGATCCCCAAGCTGCGTCCCTCTGGTCCTGTACCGTTGGTATTGCATCAGTTTACTGCCTCCCAAAAAAAAGGATAAATCCTGAAGTTTGGGGCTTTTCACAATTGCAAACTGGCCTATTCAAGCCAAGATCTCGCTACCAGGCTGAAAAATGTGAAGCTTTTATGAAACCAACTTTTTGCACTAGAGTAAGCACCAGCCACGACGGCAGCCCCAGATACGCACTTTCCACTATATCATCGACAGCCCGCAGTGACAACCAGCGCAAAGCTCCAGCAACGACCATCCATGATGCCCAACAGGATCTTCGCGCTAAAGGGATAACAGTTGCTGACACCTGGCCTGCTCTTCATGCAACAGTGACAACCATCCATGGTGCTGTCCTTTCTCCTTGCGGCCTCCTCCATCGTGAACCAGACACTTTGTGCTGGACTTTAAAAGGTCACTTTTTCAGTGAGACTAACCTAGTCATTGTATCCAGCCCACGCTCTATCACAGTCGGTCTGAACTTGTTACTTTCACCCTGTCTTGCATGACCAAATTACCATGAGTGACACTTTGTGCTTTTAGGTGCTTTAATTACCTCACATCTTTGGAATCGCATATCTCTCGTTCTACGTATTTGTGTTGTTTTCATGTCAAATAATTTGTTAAATTGTACTCCATTTTTCTAAGGTGGTGTGGGACTTTTTCTTGTGTTGTGTTTTTACTTTATTACTATTTGCGTGCTGCATAAATACTATAAACATTGCCTCTAATTTATGCCTGACTGCTTTCGCTCCAAGCTAACCAGAGGTTTCAGCACAAGTGAATGTAGTTATATTTTGTAGTTCGCCCTGACATTGATTGTGGCTGTCGCTTGAGAAGGGCTCCCACCCCCCTCAACCAGGAACACAATTTCTCACCGATACTTGGATGTAAGCATTTTGATTTTAGGGCTGTGTCCTCTTAACTGTAAATTGTATCAGTCTGAAACCTAGTTGCATCTGCCCCCACCTCTGAATCTTCCATGTCATCCCCTGGGATGAATTATTTGGTTAGCTCACATCAAGCAGCCAACCTTCTCTTTTTGCTTTCTTTGCACTTCTACTCACACCTTATTTATTGGTAATATATGGTCTGGTCCTCTAAAATCTTCAAGTGACATACACATCTTGTAGAATCTAGGCTGCACAAAGCTTTGGTGTATCTACCATTATCTATCAATGGAGTAATTACCTGTCCATTGATTGTCACCTATAAATACTAATCGGTTAAAGAACAGCTGCTACCATTTGTCCGGCTCTATCCCTCCCAGTGAGACTAGAGCAGGCTCCTCACTTCCATTTTCTCTCAGCACCTCCTGAAATGTGGAATGCTTCATTACAATGGTAATCTGCTTTCTTGCGACCTACAAGATGTGAAGCTGGTGCAATGTGGCATTCCTCTACCACCAAATCACCACAATGTGACTAGAAATAATTGCCCTGGGCATGAAAGATATACTCTTGGCTTTGTATGGAACATGGTGTTGACTGGATCTCCCTGCTCGGAACCCTTATTGAACTTGCTTGCGTGTTCCTTTTTGAAAGTTCTAAATACTTTGTTCTATAATTCCCAGTCATCTGCTCTAGCGTACTTCCATAGGTATGTGAATTTATAGTCCAGCAGGCGTTGGTGCAGGACTATGTTGTAGGTAACAATTGCTCTGCGACAACAAGTTCAACATATCTTTAATGTCCACATCATTCCCATTTGTTTCATGCAGGTTTTCCCATAACATTTAAAAGCATTTGACACCTTCTACGGTCTATCATCTAAGGTCTTTGTAAATAAAGACAACTTATTGCCTCATTTGTACACTATTCTTTATCGAGACTAGCTAGCGTGTAATGTATCTTGAGTGTGAAGCATCCGACCAGATGGAATATCTATTTTTTGTGGTTCAATAACATCACTAGGCTAAGCAGGCAAAAGGCTGAGTTCAGACGAAACTAGGGAGGATAGTTTGAAAAATTATGCAGCATTTTTGGCACCATTTGCCATGAAGTAGAAAGCTTTGCTTGTGCACTGCTTTCCCCTTAGAATAGGAATACAGTAACTAAAGCATATCAAATACTTTGACCTTTTCTGTCCTTATTTTTTGCATCAAACGGGTGTCAGGTATCTCTTTATGTTGTCAGTGTACAACAGGTAGCAGCATGACATAGAGCATTGTATGCCCCAGTCATCTAGCATGGGCTATTGAATGAAAATAAAGCAGTAGTACATAGTACTGAAATTAAGGAATAAAGAAGGCACAATCTGGCTTCTAATTCAGTACTAACAAGCACTGACTTAGCCAGCAGATCTGGCCTTTGACATTAGCTTACAGGCCTAATAGCATTACCAATGTCTTTTTTGTTTTGCTCTTATTTATGACAAAAAACATCCAAGATGGCTGTCATGCGTGCAAACCCGGGGCAGTCGACTTGGAATAATAAAGTAAAAAAAGAATTTCAAGTTGGCCACCATGCCTGTGAATGCATATACTCACACAGGATCAAACCTACTTGAAGATGTCTGTCCACCAATACAATGGTAAATGGAGCATGGAAGGTTCATGTGCATCTCGGCAAACCTCTTCATCCACTCCAATGTAAGCAAATTTCTTAGATCAACAACAGAAAGATACAATTCATCTAGTCAAAACACAGTGAGACTCAAATGCTCCTTCGGCAGACCAAACGCAAGAATAGGAAAGAACACAATTGAGTAAGGAGCAAGGAACTGAGAGTTAATCTGTCTGTAGGCGAGACCTCATCTATTTTTATTGTTCTGTCTCCTTCAACTTATGGGTCAGTATTTCATGTAAATCTCTTTTCAGCCTTAAAACACTGAGCAATATGGTTGGGAATAAATCAAAGATGTGGTTTTGACTTCCGTTCTTTCTTTTTCATGCATTTCGGGGTTCTACCACATAATTGCTTGTTTTCTTTAAAAAAAACATTTGTTATTGAATTTAAACATTGGTATTTGTGTACAGACTTTTCGAAGTGGGTAAGTACAGAGTTATGGCATGTGTTATTTCTAATTTATATTGTGCATTTTGACAAATCGAGAATAATTTAGCCAGTTTGTTCCTTTCTGAACACTAGGACCCAACACCAGAAGAAATGTGGATCAGGTGGTTGTCTGATATCCTCTTGGCAGGTGAATCCGAGTCTCAGGGTGAGCCCTGATCATTGACCACCGAGGCTGAGAGGGGTTAATGCCAGTGCTGCGAGTTGGTACATTGCACTCTGGTGTGGGGTCGTGGGTTCTCCCGTGGAAATGACATGGGCTATACTGTATCTTTCTCAGTCCCTCGAGCCTGTTAACCCGGACTTGTAGGTAGTTCTTTTTCCTCAATAAATGACAACACTTCGTCTCACACAGGGGCTAATGGTCTTCTGTGTAATCCCTGTTTCTCTTCCCTGTGCAGCATCATACTCTCACTCCTATCCCACTTCTCAACAGTTTTGGCCCATCGTCCCATGGGATGGGCCACTGGCAATTTCTATGTCAATGCAATGGCTTTCTTGGCAAATGATACTGCAAAGTATAGGAATCTATTGCTTGCTTTCTTTGTTTTTGGATGGAGAAATTAACCCTGTGAGCAAAAATCCAGGGGGAACAAGCCTGTCCTTTCTATCCCACATATCTGTTGTTTTTTGATAGTATAGTGTCTAGCATTGAACTAAGCAGTGTTCCACCCAGGGTAGTTCATCATGATCAAATTGGAGAGACTTCAGTCCCAAATATAAAGTCATTACTTTTATATGTAGAAATCGTTCTTAAACTTACCACTTCATCATTCTAAACCAAAATTAACATGATTGAATAACTGTAAAATTTAGCAAAATGGCCATATAATCCCAGGCTGCAAAAACATAAAGTAAGAAGGTAGTTGTGTGCTGCTTAATTATGATTATAGAACGCATAATTATCAGGACTAGGTAGTACATACAGAGCCACCTGACACAGTACGGTCCACAGATTACAATGGAATAGATTCCTATGAGATCATAAAATACAGATGGCAACTCCTTGTGCCATTACGTAAGAATAATCCATACTATTGATTTATAAGCACCAACTCTTGAAAACGATAGAAACCTATGGTTAAGATGATAAAATCAACTGACATTTTAAGTCCTTTTTGGACGCCCTAACTGTTATGCGTTCATCCTTGTCTGGCCAACACATAGATTTCCACAGGCACTGCTGGGCCAATCAGAGATCGATTCGTCCAAGTGCCGCCTTCATCCGTCGCTAATTTCAATGCCTGTACTGAAAAGTACCTTGAGACCCTCATGGGTGAGTAGCAGTGCTTTAAAAGTCCCTGATTGATTGATTGGTAAGTAGATTGTAGCAGCACCTTGAGCTTTATTGATGTAATCAGGAGTCCTTTTCAGAAAGACACTAGAAAGAAACAGAGACAGCTTCTCGTGCAATCCCTTTGTAGAAGGCTAGGTTCTTAGAGGTTAAACCATGAGCCTAGGTGCTGTACAGATGCTGTGGAGTTTTTAAATTCTCTGATCAGATGATAGATAATGTACCAGGAAAATTATTTTATGGTCCATCAATTTATTATTTAGTAAAAGAACGAATTCGATTAGTAGCCTCACAATCTTAATGTACTATATGTTAGTGTATCCCAAAGACTTTTAACATTGTTTTAATAAATATATCAAGGACCATATATTAAGATTTGGCCTTGACCATCTGGGGCATTACCATAGCACACCAAGGCTTTCTAGACGAATTTTCCTTGATTTCCATCAAGCCAGTCTTTTTTCTTGCCTCTGTCAACTAGCAAAAAAATCATCTGAGATATCCCAAGAAATTGTGGCCACTTTCATATGTCGTTTACAGACTGAGGTATATAAACCAAATCTGCTTTTGCTGATCTGAATTCACAAGGTGGCATTTTTAGATGGTGCTATAAGTAAAGATAGTGTAACTCTTTTACGTGTACTAAAAGTAAGCATTTCAAATGGTGGAGTGACACTGTATATTTTTTCTTTTAGTTACAAGTTAGCGGCCACAGCTCAGAGTAAAATCCACCGATCTGAGCCCCTTCCACCCGACCAGAAGTTAGTTCGATGGATGGAACACATCATTGCGTCAAAGGGAGGCGCTCACCTACGCCCATACAGCTTCCAACAACCGTGGTACCAGCAGTGTTTGTTGGATGTTATGGCCTTCTTATTTACATCTGTCGCTGTGGTTATCTACATTTGTGTTAAGCTGTTGAGAACTGTTCTTTCAAAGCTGTTTCGACAAGATAAGCTAAAAAAGCCCTGATATGACAGACTTTTTTTAATATGTGCTTACTTTTTAGATTATCCTGTCGCAGTCAACAGTAGTTCAGTATAAGTAGTTTAAAACATATATCTAGAGGATGTGTTTTTACAATTATCAGTTGATTTTTTTTATATTTACATTCTTTGAGTTCTATTTACATGTGTGTAGTACTTACATGCACAAAAAGCAATTCTGTGAGCAGAAGTCATTGATTCTGGTTAACTACATCTGGAGACGTTTCCGCTCCCAGATCAGACAGGTGTTGAAAATCTACCAGTGGTCCGTCAAAGGAGGACCGGGACAGCCTTACAAAATGGGGGCATTCAGAAACAGTTTCCAAATAGCCTCCTGTGCTTAAAAAAAGCAATTTTACTAATAGCAAGTGGTGGAGTAAGTGGAACTGTTTAGAGTAGTTTAAAGAAATGGTGCACCCTCTCAGTCCATTGAAGTTTAGTCTAAGGGTAGAGACCGACCCTACAGCTGTCACATGCACAGTGAAAACTTGGCAGCGTATAGCCACACGCCTGCAAGTGCCTATGTTATAATCACCTAAACGTCCCCTAGTGTATCACCCGAAGATGCTGGTATTACAAGAGGGGTTTTTTAAACATACCAAAACTAAATTCGGCATACACAACTGGGGCGATTTATACTTGAACAGGAAATTCCGCACATTACAGCAGATATTCACTACACCTGCACCTTCTTCCATGGATATGGAGATGGTAAGGTCGCAGCAAGGCATTAGGGAACACACGCCGTCATATTCACATGAACCACAAACACTGGCCCCCCTGCACATGCTGTTACTAATGGAGACAGCTTCACATGTGGTGTCCACACTATACCATAACATATACTCTAACCAAACCCCGGTTTGTTGTGATGCACAGGAGAAATGGGAAATAGAATTGGGGCAGACAGTCACGGAGAAACAATAGCTCTACTGCTGCAAACAGACCGAGCTGGTGTCATCAAGCTGTCGCTTACGTATTTTACACTATAAATTCTTGCACCGAATATATTATACACCAGTTAAGATGCATAGACATGGGCTGCGGGGTAATGACCGCTGCAACAGGTGTGGGATAGAACAGGCAGGGTTTCCTACACCTCGCTTGTGATTGCCCCAACATCACAGAATACTGGAAACAAGTGTTTAAAGCATTGCAGCAGATGACATCGCCCCAAGTTCAGATGTCACCGTTAACTGCTCTTCTGAGCTACACGGAGACTATAGAGGTGGGATACCCTAGAATCATCTCCTTAGGGTTGCTACTGGCCAAGCAAAGAATAGCATGTAGATGGGGACAGGGTAGAGCTCCTAAATGCAAGGACTGGAATAAAGATATGCTTTTTTTGGCAGGATCAAACAACTACCTATGCGGAACTATTACCTTTGGCCTCGAGACCCAGGGACATATGGGACCCCCTCAAAACTTATCTCTTTGCACATCCAATTGATACCAATAATGAAGATACGTAGATATGCTACTGTATGTTCTTTAATCGAGATCTGCGCACAAATAAACCTTCGGAAACAGAATGGGAGTGTTATGTTGTCATGACTGACATGGTTTTCCTTTATACCCCCCCCCCCCCCCCCCGCTTTCTTTTACTTTGGTACTCCAGGTTATCATTGTGTATATTTTGTGTATTACTGGCCTCCTGCAACATGTTAGAATGGATACGGTCGAATACCCCTCTTTATGCCTTTCATTGTCAACACCTGCAATGTATAGATAAGCCAATGTCTGTGCAATTCATATATTGTGAGTGTTGTATGTTTCAAAACTAATAAAGAAATTTAAAAAAAAATAAGTTTAGTCTAAGGGTTTACTCTACAGGGGGAAATGCTTTGCCCTTGTAGAAAACAATCAAATAATAAATGTACTCTTTGCAGAATCGAGTTTATTGGACACTCTTCTGGATAAGCATTGTGAACTGGGAGGACGACAGGGTATCCATGGTTTGCATAGTTTTCCATGCGTAGTCCTTCGTCATTTTTTTTTCAGTCGGTCCTTTAGTATGTTGAGCCAGACTGGCATGAATTGTGCTTGGCAGTGGTTGAAAAGTGTGACAGATGTAGCAAACTAGGCCAATAAGAAAGAAATGATCTGTGTTTTCAAGATTCACCACCTCGATTGTACTGCATTGTTGATTGTCAAATAAAGACAATTATGATTGATCTGGCTAACATATTCCTGATTTGCTGTCATTAAAACTCCCAAAGCCTTTGTTACATTTGCCTTTTACATGTTCTTCTCGTGCTTGCATGCACAAGCTTGGTTGCTTGTTATTTTATAAAGTCTTGATTCGTGGCACGATCAGTATGTTATAGAATAGAACATATGATCAGTCCTGTGAATCAAGACTGGCAGTTGTTTGGAGCCAGCCGGAGCCTGAAGTCCTGTATCCGGTGGTGCTTCCTTTTATTTGGATTAAACTTCAATTTATACACTTTTGTGTCTTCTAATCCATCTTAACAATTGGCTACGATTAAGGAAGCATCTTATCCTCGAACCCGTTACTTGGAATTTTTTTTTTATTGGAAATTTATTTTTTTCCTCGTCTTCTACTACTAATGTTTGTCTTCCATTGTGATTTTACAAGACTGAATATTTTCTAACTCTAGAATCGACACTACGATTTTAAGTGGTGTTGAGTTCACTTTCATTCAGTCCTTTATCGTTTATGTACATTACATAACTACTTTGGAAGTCAATTTTAGTTTTGCTGTTTGGGAATTGCCCTGTTGCGTGGAAACTCAGAGCAAGACGTGCCATTACGGAGAAGAAGGTGTTCATTGTGATGTGTTGGTGATTTTCTTACGGAGAAGAAGGTGTTCCATGTTATGTGTTGGTGATTTTCTACTTCAGAGGTGCGGAGCATATATTGTTGCAAGCATCTTTCATCTTGTTTTGTTTCAAACATAACCAACGCCTCACCCACCTGATTCTTCTTCGATCCTTCGACGTCGTTCCAACCTCTCCACAGGACTTCCCAACAGAAACGTTCTTTCTGTCAACCTTTCTAATGTTGTCTTCCGGCTCCTACGCACTACATATTACGTTGTGCAGTCTTCATTCAGCGTGTTGTTTATTCATTGGTAACGTCACCTCACCTTGAAACGCTCTTTTTTTTTTTGTTCATCATTTCCACTTACTGTGTTGAGTGTCGATTTACTGAAGAAAAGTAAGGTACCTTTATTTCTTTTTCTTTTTCTTCTTCAATTCATAACTGAGATAAGGCTATTTTTAACTAATGTTTTTTTAAGAACATTTTGATCCTTTTACTTCACATATCGCAGCATTAAGGATCATGAACCAAGTGTAGTTCATCAACGCCATCTACTGGTTTACATGTGTATATTCTATTTTAATAATACTTTTAGATTCAATGTACTGAATCTTCGTGCTTCATCTCATCCTGACCATCATTCGACCATTTCTACTTCAATGCCTCTTTTCAGACAACGGTGACTGCTTTAATTATTTTTTTTAAACTGTGATATACCATTGTTTAAGAGATCCATTCCTTTATACTTTGTATTTATTAGTTTTAAAAAATATATATTTTATTTTTATTTTTTTTCTCTTCTTCTTCTTTTCAGTATGTGTGCACAAGGTTATACTCTTTCTCCTCCACAACCTTTTTGGTCCGCTGGTAGTTCGCCTTGTATGCCATGGGTTGAATGGAAAGCCTATTTCTTGAATTATATCGAAACACTAAACTCTAATGGAAAGATGAAACCACCTGAAAAAAGGCATTTTTCTACATTCTTTAGGTCCAGAAGGTCTCAAGGCGTTTAATCAGTTACCTAGAACTGAAAGTAGTGGAGATGGTAATGTTTTTGATAAAGCCATTTCGGATTTTGATCGCTACTGTTCACCTAAAGTGTACACATTTTTTCAAAGAAAACAACTTAGTAATGAATCTGTTGACAGTTATGTTTCGGCATTGAAAACTTTGTCTTTAGATTGTAAGTTTGGTATTTTACAGGAAGATCTTATCAGTGATCAAGTTGTAATGCATGTTAACAATACTACAATCCAAGAGAGATTGTGGATCAGTGGTGATTCTAACCTTGAAAGCATTGTAGCCTGTCATGCCCCGCGGTCCGGCCCCTGGGTGCAGTGTGTATTTAAACGACGAAGGGCGTGCAGACGCCGCTTCGCGTTCTTGCTCTGAGCCCCAGTTTCCGTCTTGATTGTTGTTGCCTGACTTCCTGTTACTCGTACTTCCTGTTTCCCAGCGCGAAGCCGCGGACGAGTCAAAGCAGACGCGTCCCGGCTCCGGGATTGCTACCACTGTTCCCGTTGGTGAAACTTAGAGGCGCTCCTTCCATCCGAGCGGCCGAGCTTTGGCGCTCCTTCCATCTGAGCGACCAAGCGTGTTGCGCCTTGCCAAGTAAGGTCTCAGTATTACTTAGCAGTGCGGGGGTCTCCCGTCACTCGTCTCTCCGTACCTCGGAGGTTGAAGGTGGCTGTCGGTTAGTGATTCTCATAGCCTGCACTGCTCCTTTGCTGATATCCCTCTCCCGAATGTACCCCTCTGGCTAGAGTTGTCTTATGTTGTATGTAAGCCTGTTACACCCTACTCCTACTTATCAGGCTTGTGTTGTGTCGTGTTTTTTGTCAGCCTGCTACTTCCTGAATCGGGCTTGTATTATGTTGTGTTTACGCCTCCCGTAGGAGCGCATCCACGTTTTGAGCAGTAGTTGGAGTCAGACTTGGTGCTCTCACCCCAGTTCTAGCATCAAGAGCCTCCTTGGTACTTCCACTACTTGTCCCTACCCTATGTTCTATTAGACCCACATCAGGCATCCGAGGGTGATTTATTGCGAGGACCATTGAGCAGTGGATTAGGTTTTCCACCTACCTACATAGAGTCACGGTACTTGACCTTCCTACACCTTGTATAAGCATATGAGGAATCATACCCTTACATCCCTTATGAAACTTATCTTTGTTGTTCTCAGCCTATAAAGTGACTTACACATTGTGTATCTGAGTCCTCTTCTGGGAACCAATCATAAGGGGGTCGTGCAGAGTTATACCTACTTATTCCTGCAGGCCATAATCCAGGAGGCTGGCGTTAATCCCGGTAGGTGTGTGAATGGGAATGAAGTGAAGAAAACTCCAAGGTAGTGCTGTAGTTATATTCATTTACCTACCTTTGTGTTACAGCGGAGAGGCTCGATTATTCCTTCCTATAAAGAACCATCACCTTCCTGCTATCTTGGCTGCCAGAATCATCCTTCAAGACCTGCATGTGTTTCCCCACCTATCCTTGTTTTGTTTCCCTGTTTTCCCCAGCGGGTCCTTCGTACTCTAGAGTTTGATAGAGTCGGAGGAACGTGGGGGACAACTGTGGACTTTCTCCAACGTTCCAGACGCTCCTGCAGAACATCCGCGATCACTACAGAACGCGAAGCCTGATAGAATATTCTGCCCGAGCGTTATGGAACTAGGTGTGGTCACGCTTGCTGATGTTGCCGGCATGCTCGGCAACTTGCAAGTAGAAACCCAGGCCCTGTCCGCTAGACTAGATAACCTCCTGCGCAGTCAAGGTTTGGGGGCCGCGGGAGGGAGAGTAGATGCCACCAACCCTGTGATACAGGTCACCACCCCTACTTCCATCCCATTAGCTCCGCCAGAAAGATTCTCAGGGGATACTTCTCGGTGCGCTGCCTTTCTCAGTCACTGCCAGTTACATTTTTCTTGTAAAGCCACCTGCTTCCCCACCGATCAGGCCCGGGTCGCGTTCATGATTTCCTATCTTAGTGGGGCGGCCGCAGACTGGGCCATACCTTTAGTAGACCGTGATGACCCTTTGTTGTATGATTACCAAGCCTTCAAGAGGGAGTTCCGCAAACTATTTGATAAACACACATATACACACTCCGCAGACTCTGAGTTACTAGCTTTGAAACAGGGTAGTCAAGACCTGGTGTCCTACATCACTACTTTCCAAAGACTGGTGGTGGAGTCCAATTGGCCTGAGGAAAAGCGAGGTACCCTATTTTACAGAGGGCTGCGTGATGATTTAAAGGATGCCCTTTCGCAAATAGTGGACCTCCCCCCTGCCTGTCCTGAGTTGATAGACCTTGTGGTAAAAATAGAACATCGTATTCAGGAGCGGAAGCAAGAAAAGGGGAAGGGAGAGTCACGATATGTTCCCACCAAAACCAAAGTAGCGGAGGCGGTGAAAGGGCTTGATGAGAGCAAACCTATGCAAATAGGGATAGTGAGAGGGCCGTTAACAGCAGAGGAAAGACAAAGAAGACGAACCAACAGACTTTGTCTCTACTGCGGGAAGGCCGGTCACTTTTTGCGGTCCTGCCCTGTTAAGCCAACGTCTACCAAGAGTTCTGGAAACTAGAAAGCCTGGGATGCATGGAGACAGGAATCTTGGGCGAATCTGAATTGACAGTCTCCACCTCCGAACTTGAACCCAGACCTGGTAATCATTTATATGTGTCAGCTTATCTCTCGGTAGCACAGCTAGGGTTACATGTAGCCATCATGATCGATTCTGGGGCCTCGGGTAATTTTATGGATGAAAGATGGGCAAGGGACAATTTAGTTCCCTGCATCAAGAAAGAGGTGCCCAATATGGTCTTTACGATAGATGGGCGTTCTCTTGTTTCTGGCCCGGTTACCCACAGGACGGTTTGTCTCCACATGCATATAGATCCCGACCATCAGGAAACTCTCGAATTTGACTTGATCCATTCCCCTCAAATACCAGTGCTCCTGGGCATTCCCTGGTTGCGGACACATAACCCCATCATTGATTGGCAGTCCGCCACTCTCACGTTTCGGCGCAGTACACTTACTGAGTCTAGGATAGCAGCAGCTCCTGCGCACCCGACCGTAGTGGAAGATCAGACTGAACCCATACCTGAGTTACCCCTCTGCTACAGTGATTTGAGTGCCGTCTTTGATGCCAAGGAGGCGGACGTTCTTCCACCGCATAGGGTATATGACTGCCGGATAGATCTGGAGGCAGGAGCCCGTATCCCGAGCAGTAGAGTGTACGCCCTCACTGAGAAAGAAAATGTATATCTCCGAGAATATTTAGACATGATGTTGGAGAAAGGGTTTATCAGGCCTTCCAGATCTCCAGCCTCCTCTTCACTGTTTTTTATTCCTAAGCGTGAGGGGGGTCTTCGGTGTTGCATTGATTATAGGAGATTGAACGAGGTCACAATTAAGAACAGATACCCTCTGCCTCTGATTGCCTCCCTCCTTGACAGAGTACGCAATGCCAAATATTTCACCAAATTGGACTTGCGAGGCGCCTACCATCTAGTGCGTGTCAAGGAGGGAGATGAATGGAAGACTGCCTTCTGTACTAAATACGGGTTGTTTGAGTATTTAGTAATGCCCTTTGGGCTTTGTAACGCTCCTGCGGCGTTCCAGTTCTTCATAAATGAAGTACTCTGGGATATGCTGGATCTCCATGTCATCGCCTATATAGACGATTTATTGATATTCTCCGCGTCCATGGACGAACATGTTGACCACGTCAGACAAGTACTGGAACGGTTGCAGGCACATGACCTATATTGCAAGCTAGAAAAATGTACCTTCCATACACGTGAAGTGCCTTTTTTGGGTTTTATTGTCTCCCCACAGGGACTTCGCATGGATCCTGTTAAAGTCGAGGCTGTCCTTTCCTGGCCGGCACCGGGTACCGTTAAAGACCTGCAGAAATTCCTGGGTTTCGCCAATTTTTATCGGCGTTTTATTCAAGGGTACTCTGAGTTGGCACATCCTCTTACTACCTTGTTGCGGAAGGGAGTTCCATATGTCTGGTCGGCAGCTGCTGACTCGTCCTTTCGGAGTTTGAAGGAGGCCTTCACGCGCGCTCCAATCTTACGTCATCCGGATCCAGCCTTGCCCTATGTGGTTGAGGTTGACGCTTCCCAAGTGGCAGTGGGAGGGGTCCTGAGTCAAACTGATCCGGAGACGGGGGCATGCCATCCCGTAGCCTATATTTCTCATAAGTTCACACCTGCTGAATATAACTATGCGGTGGGAGATAAGGAACTCCTGGCAATCAAGAAAGCCTTTGATGAGTGGCGGCAGTACCTATTAGGTGCTCGTTTCCCAGTGATAGTGTACACGGACCATCGCAACCTCCAATATCTGAAGTCGACCAGAGCCCTGTCCATGAGACAACTCCGATGGACTCAGTTCTTTTGTGAGTACGACTTCACCATCAGATTCCGCCCTGGGAGGAGCAATGGTAAGGCCGATGCCCTGTCCCGGTTGGGTTTTCAGCTTCCCGAAGTGCCCACTGCCGTGCCCCTGGTCATTCCTGAGAGGTGCTTCGTAGGGGGGGGTGCTCATGGAGAATGTCTTTCGGGATAGGCTTCGTGCATGGCAACTCTCTGTGAATATGCGTGATTTTGTGGGGGCGGAGGAGTGGGTTCAGACAGATGGTTTTGTGTGTGTTCGGGGAGGGGTGGTGTTGCCCACTTCCGACTTGCAGACTCAGGTATTGGAATGGTATCACTCACACCCTTTGTCGGGACATCCAGGCATTAAGAAAACTACCAGGGTTATACGTGAGCGTTTTTGGTGGCCCAGTATGTTGAGGGACATAGAACAGTATGTGAAGTCATGTCATGTCTGTGCACAATCCAAGGTTTCTCATCTACAACCAGTGGGTCTGCTGCTCCCTCTCGCCTCTCCTCCCGGCCCGTGGCACACGGTTTCCCTTGACTTCATCGTGGAACTACTGCTTACCAAAAAGCTTAATAACACCTTGCTGGTGGTGGTGGATCATTTCACAAAGACCGCTCATTTTATCCCTTTGACGGGGTTACCCACAGCAGCAGCCTTGGCCTCGGTCTTCTTGCAACATATTGTTCGTCTCCATGGTCTTCCCTCGGTCTTAATTTCTGATAGGGGGGCTCAATTTGTGTCTTGGTTTTGGAGGAATCTCTGTGGGTTGTTACAGATCGATGTTAAACTCTCTTCCAGCCATCATCCCCAGTCGGATGGCCAAACAGAGAGGGTCAATCAGTGCTTCGAACAATATGTGAGGATTCAAGCTTTACAATCTGCAGCTGAGTGGGATGAGTGGGTGTGGATGACAGAAATGTCGTATAACAACAGCCCTCATTCTTCCACCCAACTGGCCCCTTTTTTCTGCTCTCAAGGGTTTCATCCCAGGTTCTTACCTCTAGGGATTCCTGTTGACAGCCCGACTCCCGCTGCCACTGATTTGGTACAAAAGTTACACGACATACATGAGCAGTCATTGACAGATCTAGAATTGGCCAAGGTGAGATACAAAGAGGGGGCTGATTTGCACAGGAGGTTGGAACCTATATACGCTCCAGGGGATAAGGTGTGGCTTTCCACGAAACACATTAAACTCAGTGGTCCTCGCAAGTTCAATCCCAAATACATCGGACCCTACAAGGTGGTAAAGCTGGTCAATCCGGTGGCAGTGAAGATAGAACTACCTGCGTCCCTTAAGATCCATCCTGTATTTCACGTGTCATTGCTCAAACCTGTTGCACCTGGTACGCGTGTCCCCAAGAGGCCCGCTCCTCTCTCCGTTCAAGATACTGACGAGTATGAGGTTGAGGAGGTCATTGATTCTCGCCTATCGGGTAGGACCCTCCAGTATCTGGTGCATTGGAAAGGATACGGGGTGGAGGAACGCTCTTGGGTATCAGCTTCTGACATGCATGCTCCCCGGTTGGTGCGGCTGTTTCACCTTCGGTACCCTCATTAACCCAAACCTGGGGGAGGGCGTTGTGGGGGGAGTGTGCTGTCATGCCCCGCGGTCCGGCCCCTGGGTGCAGTGTGTATTTAAACGACGAAGGGCGTGCAGACGCCGCTTCGCGTTCTTGCTCTGAGCCCCAGTTTCCGTCTTGATTGTTGTTGCCTGACTTCCTGTTACTCGTACTTCCTGTTTCCCAGCGCGAAGCCGCGGACGAGTCGAAGCAGACGCGTCCCGGCTCCGGGATTGCTACCACTGTTCCCGTTGGTGAAACTTAGAGGCGCTCCTTCCATCCGAGCGGCCGAGCTTTGGCGCTCCTTCCATCTGAGCGACCAAGCGTGTTGCGCCTTGCCAAGTAAGGTCTCAGTATTACTTAGCAGTGCGGGGGTCTCCCGTCACTCGTCTCTCCGTACCTCGGAGGTTGAAGGTGGCTGTCGGTTAGTGATTCTCATAGCCTGCACTGCTCCTTTGCTGATATCCCTCTCCCGAATGTACCCCTCTGGCTAGAGTTGTCTTATGTTGTATGTAAGCCTGTTACACCCTACTCCTACTTATCAGGCTTGTGTTGTGTCGTGTTTTTTGTCAGCCTGCTACTTCCTGAATCGGGCTTGTATTATGTTGTGTTTACGCCTCCCGTAGGAGCGCATCCACGTTTTGAGCAGTAGTTGGAGTCAGACTTGGTGCTCTCACCCCAGTTCTAGCATCAAGAGCCTCCTTGGTACTTCCACTACTTGTCCCTACCCTATGTTCTATTAGACCCACATCAGGCATCCGAGGGTGATTTATTGCGAGGACCATTGAGCAGTGGATTAGGTTTTCCACCTACCTACATAGAGTCACGGTACTTGACCTTCCTACACCTTGTATAAGCATATGAGGAATCATACCCTTACATCCCTTATGAAACTTATCTTTGTTGTTCTCAGCCTATAAAGTGACTTACACATTGTGTATCTGAGTCCTCTTCTGGGAACCAATCATAAGGGGGTCGTGCAGAGTTATACCTACTTATTCCTGCAGGCCATAATCCAGGAGGCTGGCGTTAATCCCGGTAGGTGTGTGAATGGGAATGAAGTGAAGAAAACTCCAAGGTAGTGCTGTAGTTATATTCATTTACCTACCTTTGTGTTACAGCGGAGAGGCTCGATTATTCCTTCCTATAAAGAACCATCACCTTCCTGCTATCTTGGCTGCCAGAATCATCCTTCAAGACCTGCCTGTGTTTCCCCACCTATCCTTGTTTTGTTTCCCTGGTTTCCCCAGCGGGTCCTTCGTACTCTAGAGTTTGATAGAGTCGGAGGAACGTGGGGGACGACTGTGGACTTTCTCCAACGTTCCAGACGCTCCTGCAGAACATCCGCGATCATTACATAGCCATTGTAAGAAAATCTAAGATGTCATGTAGAAGTGCCAAACAAGTCAAAGGTGAAACAAGCAGTAGTAACAATGATATTGTTGCAAAAGTTAACTCAAAAAATTGTTCCAAGGAGGAAGATCTTAAAAAAAAGAAACTTACCAGTTCTTACAAGGGTAAAAATGAAGACCACAAGGACAATTTGAGGTGTTATAGGTGCAACAGTAAGTCTCACCTTGCCAATTATAAATTCTGTCCAGCTATTAAGCAAAGGTGTTCTATTTGTGGTGTGGTTGGCCATTTTTCTAAGGCTTGCAACAAGAAGAGTAAAAATAAAGTAAAATGTATTGATCAAAGTGAAGATAGTGATGGTGAGGAATTTAACACGGATTGTGGTGATGGTAGTTCCTTTGTTCTTAACATTAAGGATGCTAAGCGTCCCATTCTGAATATTGACAACTCTGTTGTTAAAAAGAAACCTGTATGTGATATGGTAATTGGTGGTGTAAGTACCAAAATGTATGCTGATTCGGGATCATTGTGAATGAGATGGTGTGGCATTCTCAGTTTGCACAAAAATTAGGTAGTGAGTTGGAACTGCCTGACATCAGCCCAGAGGGTTATTCTGGAGAACAGATTGACATTCTCGGGTTTAGAACTCTAATTTTTCAGTTCAAGAATCAAGAGTGTACTGCTAAACTTTATGTCTCAAAAAAAGGGCCTTCTGCTCTAAGCTGGTTTGAACAAGGTAAGTTAGATATAATTCTCAACCCCAACAGCCCAGATGCGGTTATGGTCATTGATGAGTCTAATGGCCCTGGTAATCTTTTGTTACAGAAATTTCCCAGTGTTTTCAGAACTGAAATTGGTAAATTAATTGGTTTCAAGCATGAAATACGTTTAAAAAAAGACTCCTGTTATATGATTTACAAAGCTCGTAATATTCCATTGGCTGTGCGTGATGAAGTCAAAAAAGAACTTGATTCTTTAGTTAAAGAAGGCATCATTGAGAGGATTGAATCCTCAGAATGGCTTTCACCCATTGTAGTAGCCAAACGTGCCAATGGCAAAATTAGGTTTTGCATAGATTTACGCCATTTGAATAATAATATCATCATTGATCAATTTCCGTTACCACGCATTTCTGAAATGTTAACTAGTGTTGGTGGAGCTAAATATTTTTCAACTATTGATTTATCTGCGGCTTATCACCAGATTGAGCTACATGAAAACAGCAAAGACTACACTGCATTTATTATCATTTTTGGGTGCTTCAGGTATAATAGAATGCCTTTCGAATTAGCCTCCGCTGCAGCTATTTTTCAACGTGTCATGCAAGACATTTTGAAAAATTGCAATAACGCAATATGTTTTCAGGATGATATCCTTGTTTTTGGAGGTGATGCACAAGAACATTTGTCAGCATTAGAAAATGTTCTTAAGGTACTGTTGGATCACGGTTTGACAATAAAACACTCCAAATGCAAATTTGGAGTGACATCTGTAACCTATCTAGGACATGAACTGTGTGAAGAAGCAATTAAACCCAAAACTAATTTGGTTGAAGCTATACAATCTGCTCCCCATCCTAAATCTAAGGATGATGTTGGGTCCTTTTTAGGACTTACTGAGTTCTAATCAAGGTATGTACCAAAACTCTCTTGTCATACTTTCAATATTAGACAATTAATTAAGAACAAATTCTTTTGGTCTAAAGATTGTGAAACTGAATTTGTGGATGTCAAGAAAGCGATTTGTGCAGCTACTGCTCTTTCAGGTTTTGACCCATCACTTTCATGCATTGTTACCACCGATGCCAGTTCGAAAGGTTTAGGGGCAGTTCTGGCACAAAAGTCCAGTTCTGGTAAGGAATGCATCATTGCTCATGCGTCAAGAGCACTCACACCTGCAGAAGAAAAATATTCTACAATAGAAAGAGAGACATTGGCATGTGTGTGGGCTCTTGAGCACTTTAGAGTATTTGTATGGGGCAAAGAATGTTTAATTAGAAGTGTCCATAAACCTTTAATGCGGTTATTAACCACAGAGAGCATGTTGAAAGCTTCTGCACGTATTGCACGCATGTCCATGCGTCTTCAAGATTTTATTTACACTGTTGTTTATGTGCCTGGCAAAGAAAATGTAACTGCTGATTTTCTGTCTAGAATGCCTTACCGTTCAAATAAAGCACTCACAATGAGTGGGATGACTTCCAGATTGCTTTGGTACATGATGAGGATTCCTTACCTATTGACCAAAATGTATGGCGTGAAGAATTTGAAAATGATCCCTTATTAAAGGAAGTAGAAAAATACATTTCTAGGGGATGGCCACATAAAAAGAACATCAATTCTGATCTTAGATGTTTTTGGGAAATAAGAAATGAGCTCTCGTGTGTAGATGGTTTGCTTAAGAGAGATGACCGAGCTATTCCCCAATGTAAGCTCAGACACAGTATTGTTTCCCATGGTCATGAAGGCCATGGTGGTATTGTTAGGACCAAGCAAAAAGTAAAGAATGGTTTCTGGTGGCCAGGTATGGACATTCTTATAGAACGCATTGTTAGGAATTGCATCACGTGCTAATTTATTTATTTATTTATTTATTTATTTAAACAATTTATAGAGCGCGCAACTACCCGTGGGTGTCTCGGCGCTACGGACAGAATGAGTAAGAAGTTATTGAGGTGCTCACTGATTAAAAAGCCACGTTTTTATAAGCTTCCTAAAAGCAGTTAATGTTGGGCATGTTTTTAGGTGTTGAGGGAGAGAGTTCCATAGCTTAGTGGTGGCAATGGTGAACATCTTGTCGCCCCAGGAAGCCTTATATGTGCGAGGAACCTTAAGCAAATTAGCAGTTGAAGAGCGTAAGGTTCGATGAGGCACATGGGGCCGGAAGGCTTTTTTTAGAAAGTCTGGTCCTGAGTTGTGAATGGCCTTAAAGGCAATGCAGAGGGCCTTAAACTTGATGCGGCTAGATATTGGTAGCCAATGCAGCTTGCGGACCACCGGGGAGATCGAGTTGTACTTGGGAGTACCTGTTATCGCAATTCATGCACGGTGTAGATAGAGTGGTTTTTGCTTTAAAAATTGACTTAGATGCATTAGTTAAAAAAGTTGTAGGTACAGCAGATTGTTTCGTGTTCTCTTTTGATTTATCCCCTGCTGCTTTACCTCTATCACTTAGGGGTTCCCCTTTTGTAGTGGTTTTTCCTTCCCAGCCTTGCCTGCTGTTGGGTTTATTTATAGTTTGTTATCTTTGAATTGATCCTTGAACAGTTGCACACATTATTTCTGTCTCAAATTTCCTTTTTTGTATCAGCCCTTAGGGAGTACTTGTTATCTTTTGCCCTCTTTTTTCTCTTTTTCACCCTTTCTTCATTTAATTGATTGTCATTCAAAATTTCCTATGGACAGTATTAAAACCTTTGGTTTCTCTGATGAAGACTATGCACGCCTCATAGGTCAAACACTCGACCCTGATAGACCTTTCTCACTCTCTAAAGGTCCCAATGAGGATTGGACTAAACTGTTCAACCTAAAGAAAAAAACAAAACGTACTGAGTCACATGCCAACTTTATGTTAGAATATCTGAAAGCGGGAACTATTCCCATTGGCCTCAGAGTCAGGAACATACCAGGCCTATTTGTTGAGATCAGGCAATTCCTTGAGAAGTGGGCCCTGATATCTAATAGATGCTCTAGAGACTGGATGATCCTTATTATCGAAACTGCAAGGGAGGTAATCCAGTTATTAAATAAGGAGATCCAGGACCTAGAAGACAAACTTAAAGCATCTAGCGGCCTCGAGGAAGGCAAGAAAAAAATTGGAAGAGATTGTGATAGAGTTGGATTCATTTAGTGAATACCTATTCAAAAGAAAGACGGACAAGCTAAGAAAGGATATTAGACTCTTTTCCCAGGAAAGGGCCTATCCTTACCTATCCGAAAACTTCTATACCTCAACAAATGATAATCTGACTGGCAATTCCAATCCCCAGTGGAGCAGCAAACGTATTATTACATTTTCAGATACCACTGACTCAGACAGCGAGGGGCCATCTTATCAAACCCCGCAATATAGATCGGATGCGGATAGATATCAAAGTGAGAACCGTTTTTTAGGGAATCGAAGGGGCGGATCCCGCCCACGATTTCAAAACCAATACCGAAACCAATATCAGAGCACACATCAAAGAAATCAATATCAGGAACCAGTTCAGCAACAGAGATACCAGGAACAAGCTCAACCACAAAGATATATCAGGACCCGCCAGAATCAATACTGGCGAACATAGCCAAAATTCCAGTGTTCAATCTATCAGCACATACGATGGATGACCCCACTGAAACATTACTCACCAAAGGACTTTCCTTTGTTCCTTCGGTTACGATGAATAAATTTGAATTCATGACAGACATACATGCTTTTTTCCGAAAAATTAGACTGAGAAAATTCTTTCAGAACAGAGATGTGAATGATTACAATGAGAATCGCTCCGGTCTTAAACCACCATCAAATTTTACACCTACCATTGATCAAGTTGGTAAAGAAGTAGACCTCTTTGAGAAAGCCGTCCTCAACAAGATCGAAAAAATAACCACATTTGTACCCTTTCCCACTAACAACATTACTAGGGAAGAAAAGAATGCCCTTTCAACCTTGAAGAACAACAAAGATATCACAGTGAAACCATGTGACAAAGGGGGAGGCATAGTAATATTTGACACCTGTGACTATAAGGATAGAATGAATGTAATGTTAGGATCACCTAGTCACTATTTGAAAATCACCACCAATCCAGAACCAAGATTGAAACGCAGAATCCTTCAGGTCGTTGTATCAGCCGTAGAGAGGGGGGAAATCTGCGAAAAAGAAGCAGAATATCTCACCCCCACACATACCAGGATCCCCATTATCTATGGAGTCCCCAAAACTCACAAAAATCAGAAGGACCCCCCAATGAGACCCATTGTTTCCACCATAGGATCGGCGACAGAACCACTTTCAAAATATATTGATCGGTTCCTCCAACCTTTGGTCACCACGCTCCAATCCTATGTCAAGGACACAGGACACTTTATCTCTAAAATAGAAGGCCTACAATATGATCCAGAACGAGAAATATTAGTCACCATGGACATTGAGTCTTTATATTCAAACATCCCACAAGGAGATGCTTTGAGAGTAGTTAAGGATAAAATCCTATCAGAAACATCATTACACAACAACATATTCTTGACTCAATGTTTGGAAATTGTCCTGGAAGAAAACTTTTTAGAATTTGATGGTGACTTTTATCACCAAGTACAGGGAGTTAGCATGGGGGCGGCCTGTGCGCCCAGTGTCGCCTGTCTGTATATGGGACACTTCGAAGATCGAAACATCTATAATGAAGTGGCCCTCTTCTATGAGAATATTCGTCACTGGTCACGCTTCATTGACGATATATTCTTCGTCTGGAGTGGTGACCAAGAATCCCTCAATGAATTCATTTCTTGGATTAATCTAGCTGACTCCAACCTCCGATTTACAGCACAAAGCAGCGTTGAAAAACTAGAGTTTCTGGATGTTTATGTGAAGCATGAAGACCTCCAACTACAGGTATCACTCTTCACGAAACCTACCTCTAGAAACACCCTGCTCCATTTTGAAAGCTTTCACCCCAACAGCCAAAAATCGAGTATACCATTCAGCCAGTTTCTACGATTGCGTAGAAACTGCACCTCAGTCAAAGATTATCTCCTTCATTCTGAGCTAATGAAACAAAAATTCATTCAGAGAGGGTATCCCAACAGGCTTGTTAGGGATGCTCTCAAGAGAGCAAGATACTTCAATCGGGATACGTTGTTCATCCCCAAGGAGAAAGAAAATAAGATGGATAAACTGGTATGTGTTATTAAACACTCACCCATCAATCATAAAGTACGTCAAATTGTCAATTCCCAATGGCATCTACTTAATCTAGACAACCAGACACCCAGGATTCCCAAACCTGTTTTCGCATTCCGAAGGAACAAAAACTTAAAAAACATGTTGGTGAGGGCTAAACTACCAGAATGGAATGTTGCGACACAGAGATCCATCACAGGTAATATTCCTGTATTGGGACACCATCAATGTGGAGGCTGCCAGGCATGCCCTAATGCCATTGTGGATGACAACATCGTAATCAACAATAGGACAGTCAACCTCAAAGAGATGACAAATTGTAAAACATCCAACTGTATATCTGTCATCTTATGTCCTTGTAATATCCCCTATGTGGGAGAAACCGGCAGAGAATGCAAAATACGCATAGGGGAACACAAGTCCAACATTAGGCGAAATAACCTTACAGCCCCATTGGTCAAACACTGGATGGAGGCCAAACACACTGAGAAGGACCTACGTTGGACCATCTTAGAAAAGGTCCGAAGACAAAAAGGCACTGACAGTGCTCGCATTCGCAAAAAACGAAAAGTTTTTGGGATTTTCTTTCTGGACTCTAAAACAAGGGGTTTAAATGAGGAATTACCTTGGGAAAACGCGATCATGTAAACAGCATGACATGGTCTTTTATCTGCCTTTGAAGGCGATTCCTCGTTATCATGCTCTATCTTGATCTGCATTCCCCCCTGGTTATTTATCTACCCTATCTACAACCACTCTGATGGGGTTATTAATCAAATTCCCTTTGGAATTTTCTTATACCCACCATTTGAGCCATCCTTTTTGGGTATCTGAACTCTCTTCAACTGACCACGCGATCCTAGATGTCCTTATCTCGCTTTGGCTAATATCAGCACTGACAGTGAAATATACAGCAAATACCCAATCCATGTTGCTAATTCAGAGAACTCCGCTCCGACATATTTGGTGGAATCCATAGCCACCTTTTATATGTCACACCATGACGTGGTTTGCACACTCCCCCTAACAGTACTTAAACAGCTGAGTGTGGTTAGGCTTTTCGTTTCTCATCTTCGGAGAGGGGCCGACTGGGAGAGGAGCCGTTATTTATTCATCAAACGCGTCCGTATATCCTGAGAGAGGCAAGACGAAAGACCATACTACCAGGCAACTCTTTGACGGTGAGTGCTCTGAAAACCCTTGGGACGGTCCAATTTGAAGTTTAACCATCTCTATGCGTTCATAACGAACGCTAATGTCATTTGTCTGTTTGCTCCTAGACATCGCGGGAAGTTCGTGCCATTGTTTCATTCACACTGCCACATCGAAGCTGGTTATTACGTCCACTTAGAGCAGCAAGGTGCTACTTTTTTAACTACCAAGTAGGTGACTCACTTCATTAACTATATTTGACGTTTCCAACTCTGAGTCTCGCGCAGACCAGCTTACTGACAGTTTGTGTGCTTCCTTGTCTTTTAGGCTTAGAACCTCTACTCATCCACTTAGGAGCACCCACAAAAGAGACCTTTGAATCGCTGACCCCAGGTAGATCTGTACTTTTAGATTTGGGTTACGGTCTTTACGTTTGATACATAACTCTTGCAAAATATGCAAAATAACTAGAATGATAATTCCTCCAGTCTTTATTTTTATTTTTATCTTCATTTTCAGATCCACTACCCCCCCTAGTGGACGAGCTTTATTTAATCGCTATGCTCGCCCCCTGCAAGAATTTCTGAAGTTGTCCTATTGAATTTAAGAACATTTTTTCTCTACCTTATGGTGAGCATGTCTGTTGTACTTTATCTCTGAGCCATATGTTCCATTTGGAATTAGTGACCTTGCTTTAGTCTAATTATTCTTTTTATTCTGGCACTTATTCTATACTGTCCTCTTGAAATTATTTTTCAACCTTTGAGCTGGGTATGTACATCTTTTCCCAAATCACGGTTAGCATAGGTAGCTTTGACTTACTTTCTTCAACAGAATTTCTTTCACAAAACTTACACAATTTTACCTAGATGGACCAACACACCTAGAAGATTCCGTGATTAACTGATTAGATCATTTTGATTGGGGAATTTTTCACTTCAGCTTATGTTTTTCATTGTATTTTGATTATGTGTGCAACTTTCATATATAAACCATGTATCCGGTTTTCAACCACTCATTCACCTAGACCAGTGCTCAATAAGACCCGGAACAAATAGTCCGGTTTTTGAATTGTTTTATTGTCTAAGATGTTAGACCTTCAAATGTAACAACTTAGAAATAGCATATCATGTTCATATTTTGTGTTTATTACTTGATAGGTCCCATGGAAATCGCATATGAACAATTTTACGCCCTGAAGAAGGTGTTACCCCAGGAAAGGGGGTGTCACACCGAAACGCGCGTCGGCGTCTCAAACTGAATTGTTCGCCACACAGATCCATTAAGACCTTACAATCTCAAAAGAATAATCCTTTGTTTTTTCACTCTTCTTTCCCCATTTGGATATCCTGGATTGTAAAATCTCTATTTTCAAATTACTAATTTGTGTGTTTCACGCCTAAGAAGACCCGCCTACTATGTTGGGCCTCTAAATTGTTCATTTTTTCAGATTTTAGGATGTATGTGTTACATGTTCTTATGGTGTGAATGGATTTAAGTATGAATGAGAATGCTTGAATAATTTATATCTTAGATTTTCCATGGGCATTATTGCTTTATAGGACCATTATGTCCCTTTTTTGTTGAATTGTCTTTGTAATTTATGATTTGTGCATTTAAAAAGCAGTTTCTTTCAATTAATTTGATAATAAAAAAAAGGATAAATATCACATTTTGACTTGTAGCGCAATTCATGCACGGTGTAGATAGAGTGGTTTTTGCTTTAAAAATTGACTTAGATGCATTAGTTAAAAAAGTTGTAGGTACAGCAGATTGTTTCGTGTTCTCTTTTGAGTACCTGTTATCAGTCTGGCCGCGGCGTTCTGCACCATCTGCAATTTTTTAATGATCTTTTTTTGGGCATTCAGGAACAGGCCATTGCAATAGTCAATTTTTGAGAATACTAGCATGCTAACCAGTGTTTTTCCTGCATTTGGGGGAAGGAACGGAAGTAGTTTTTTTATCATTCTAAGAATGAAGAAGGATGATGAGACAATGGTGTTTGTGTGGGCTAGGAAGGATAGCTTGTCATCGAATATGACCCCTAGGTTTCTAGCTTTGGGTACAGGAGTGGGTGGAGGTCCCAAGGTGGTTGGCCACCAAATAGGGGACCAAGCTGGATGTAGTTTGCCAAATATTACTACCTCCGTTTTGTCGGAGTTCAACTTTAGGCAATTCTCATCCATCCAAGAACTGATGGCAAGCATGCCAGTTTGAAAATTGGCTGCAATTGCTTCTCCGTCATTGTTAATAGTAAGCACCAGCTGTGTGTCATCGGCGTAGGTTGTAAGCCTGATTCCATGGGTTTTAATTACCTTGGCCAGGTCCGACACATAGATATTAAATAGTGTCGGACTCAAGGATGATCCTTGTGGCACTCCACATGGGAGGGTAAATGGAGGAGAGTTGAAATCGCCGAGACTCACAGACTGTGAGCGGTTAGATAGGAAGGAGGCCAAAAGTTCCTTTGCTTTGGAGCTAATACCTAAGTTTGAGACACGGTCGATCAAGGTGGTATGATCGACCGTGTCAAAGGCCGCTGATAGATCCAGCAATATCAAAATTGCTGATCCACCATGATCCCTAGCGGCTTTGATTTCATCTGCAGCCTTAATAAGGGCAGTTTCCGTCCCATGGCCCCTTCTGAAACCAAATTGTGTCTCATCTAGAAGATTGTTTTCCTCGATGTAATCAACCAGTTGCGTATTCATAATTTTTTCAAAGACTTTAGCTGGGAAAGGGAGGTTTGTGATAGGTCGGTAGTTCTTGGTGTCTAGTGGATCAAGATTTTGCTTCTTCAGCAGCGGTTTGATGGTTGCCCTTTTCCAGACTGTGGGGTAGGTGCCTGTAGTAAACATGGCATTACAAATGTCTGTGAGATTAGGAGCTAATAAGTCAGGGATGAGCTTTAAGACCGAGGGAGGGCAAGGGTCTGTTGGAGAGCCCGATTTTATTGTTTGGATGTGATTTTTAATTAACTCAGTTGAAACCTGATGAAAATGTGAAAAGGAAGGGGAGTTGTTGTTATTTCCCGAAAGGATTAAATGATTGTCTTTTACTTGCGTAGTGAAATTGTTGTATATTTTGCTGACTTTATCTTGAAATGCAGTGGCCAAGGCATCGCATAGATCTTGGGTAGGCGCCGGCAAGGGATTTGCTGTAGATCCAGATAATTTAAGAACTACTTGAAAGAGACTCTTATTGGAGTCTTGGGCTCCTTCTATCTGATTGGTGTAATATTTACTCTTCTCAGAGATTAGGAGGAGTTTGTATTGGTGTATTGCCTCTTTGTATCGTATTTTATCAGTGATGTTATAATCCTTGCGCCAGTGTCTCTCAAGATTCCTGCAGCGTTGCCTCTCCAGTCTTAAGGTCTCGGAGAACCAAGGCGCTGAAGGAGAAGTTCTGTTTTTTGACAGATTTTTTAGGGGTACCAGTACATTAATTGCATTGTTTAACCAGTTGGAGTATTCAGAGGAGGCTAGTGTAGGATTGGCTGTAGGCTCGTAGTTAGATGCTGACAGTTGAGCATTAAGGAGCTGCTGATTTATTTGGCTCCAGGCTCTGAATTGTTTTGGCCTGCTATTAATGATGGAAGGGGCGTTTTTTTGTGCCTGGATGGTAAATAACACTGCCCAGTGATCAGTCCAGGTCAGGGGTAATGTTTTAGTGTTGGATAAATTGGGGTTGCTAGTGAAGAGCCCGTCTAACGTATGACCGGCTTTGTGTGTAGGACCGGTGATCAGCTGTCGAAGGGAGATCGTCTCTAGCTCAGTAAGTAGGGTACTTGTGTCTTTGTCATCAAGATTTTCCAAATGAAAATTAAAATCACCCAACATGGTGAAATCTTTTTCTCCCACTATGGGTTCCAACAGGCTGTCTAAGGAGGTGAGAAATCCTGAACGAGAGCCTGGGGGGCGGTATAGAAGAGTTCCTCTAAAACTATAGGAGTTATTAATTTTCATAGAAAAGGTTAATGCTTCACAGGTTGTACTGGGGAGCGTCTCAATTCTTACCGAGTATCTGTCTCGGTATATAATCACCAGACCCCCCCCCTGATTTATTATTTCTGTCCTGTCTTAGAACACTAAAGCCGTCTGGAGATGCTGTGCAAAAATCTGGGCCAGATGAAGGGTCTCCCCATGTTTCAGATATGAATAGGATATCTAGTTTGTGATTGACTATGAAGTCTGCTACTTCATATCTGTGTTTGGGAAGTGACCGCGCGTTAATCAGTGCCGCGTGTATATAGTCTTGTTTGCAATAATTTTGTCGCATCGGGGAATTTTCTGAGGTCGTGTGGGTGTTAGTGGTGTTCAACATGAAAGAACATGCGGGACAGCAGAATGGTATGTTATATTCCAGCGAGCAGGAGTGCAGATGAGGGCAGATAGGGTTGTTGGTGAAGTGGCCAATATTTATAAGCTGGGCACTGGAGTAAACTAATGACTTTTTGTCAGCAGCTGGGTTAATTCGGACAGGACTCCTGGCCCTGGGCACGGACGGGGCACGGACGGGCGCAGACGGGCTTGCCTTGTGCGCGCCTTCGGCGCGCCCGCGGAAAAGACTTTGGTCACTCTTAAAACTAATTTGGGTGATCATGTGATTCCAGATGATCCATGGCATACCATCGCAATGGATATCATGGGACCTGTTGGTCCCAATTCAAAGTATATTCTTGCAGCTATTGATGTATTCTCTAAATGGCATGTCATCAAAATTGTAGAGAAAGTAGATAGTGATACTCTTATATTTTTTTGGGATGAAACTTTCACTGAGGAGGGCTTACCAGTTCGTTTTATTACTGATAATGTTGTACAATTTCTCTCTAGCAAGGCTAAAGCATACTTTAAAAGAGTTAGTATAATTCATTGTACTACCTCTATATACAATCCCAGTGGCAATGGAGTCATTGAGAGATTTAATAAGGTTCTCAAGAGTGCAGTTCAAATTGTTGGTAATGACAATGATAAATGGGAATTACAGATTTTCAAAACAGTGTGGATGTACAGGACCTCGACTAATGTCATGACTGGGTATTCTCCTTTTGAGATTATGAGAGGTAGAATTCCCAGAACTAAATGTAATCCTGTATGGTTAGCTCCTTCTACTGTGTCTAATATTGATCTTATTTATGGCTGTTAAGGAAAGACTTGTTCAAAATCATGCTATCAATAAAGAACGGTTTGACAAGAAAAAAGGTTCAAAACATGATCCCATTGTCAAAGTTGGCATGCTAGTTAAAGTTAAGAAACCTTGGAAAGTTAGAAAAGGTGAGAGCCAATTCATGGGTCCTTTTGAAATTAAAGAAGTCCTTAAGAACTCAGTCAGACTTAATAATAACAAGGTTTGGAATTTGAGCAGAATTGCTGTTTTCAAAGGTGACAAAAATGTTTATTCTAATTCTGAGATTGAACAAACAACTGTTGACAGTTTTGATGATGAAGACTCAAGTGAATGCCCTGTTCTTGGACCTGGTATTACCAATGTTTCTGACAACATTATTAATACTGCAGAACTTGGTAAACGTCAAAGAAAGAAAACCAGGTTGGATGTCTGATTTTGTCTCATTTATCAGAAACAAATTTGTAAACTAAATTGTTTTTTTATTGTTTATTAAAGGGGGAAGATGTGTTACATTTACCTTTTACATGTTCTTCTCGTGCTTGCATGCACAAGCTTGGTTGCTTGTTATTTTATAAAGTCTTGATTCGTGGCACGATCAGTATGTTCTATAATAGAACATATGATCGGTCCTGTGAATCAAGACTGGCAGTTATTTGGAGCCAGCCGGAGCCTGAAGTCCTGTATCCGGTGGTGCTTCCTTTTATTTGGATGAAACTTCAATTTATACACTTCTGTGTCTTTGAATCCGTCTTAACAGCCTTGCTCTGTAGCTTACATAAGCAATCTCTTGGAGACTAGGAGGAGTTCTTGGACATGCACTCCAGTGGATCCAGGGACCTGCATCTCTGCCTAGTGAATCAGGAGATCACAAGTTCTTTTGAAGGTTCTTCATTGAAAGCACCGATTGTCTTTGCAGTTCACAATGGCTGTCTTCTCACACAAGTATATTGTATGTTTCTTTGTACACAGAAAAGTAAATATGTCCCAGCTCATAATCTGACTTCCCGTCACACATCAGTAACAACTCCGTCGGGGTGGCACTTTGAAAACCCTTGGGAGCCAAGATCAAATACGGAAAAGGCTGCTTTAACGAAGCAGGTGCAAATTCAAATTAAACAAACACTGGTGCTCCCCTTACAAACAATAAAAGCTCGGCCTCACTACTAGACATTGTACCAGCTAACTACTCCATTACCCCCAATGCTCCCTGTCAAACATGCACTCTCCAACCTCTTCACTCCAAACTTCACCGTCCAAAAACCGTTCTGTGTCCTCCAACACTTTCCTTTTTTGTTTCCCTTCCAACTGTATCGTTAAACTCACAATCTCGCTAAAATAACTTGAAACCTGTTCAACTTCCCGCACCCCTGCACCTGATCATCAGCGATAAATGAGTTAAACAAGCCCACACCAACAACCTACCTCATCAAAGACAGCCAAACACCTAATCTAGTGATAGTCAAAGTACAGCCCGGGGCTTCTTGCGGCCCTCCTGACCTTTACATGCACCCCCCCTGGTGAAAAGTAGCACAAGCTGCTGTTTACCTGCTGAGCACTAATATTCAGATTTCTTTTTTTTAACTAAACAGTCACACATTTATTTGCAGGTCAAATGAAGTAACTACTGGGGTGTCCTGCACTAGTTAACATGCAAAAAAATGTTTACCCGTTTATTTAACAATTATTTAGACCATTTTACGCAATCCCTGACCACCTAGGACCCCCTACCGTCACAATGAAGCCCTTCAAACCACAGACCATAGTTGCAGCCACTCCTCAAATGTTTACCCATGACCTAAACAAACAAGCATTAGAAATACAAGAGGTTTCCCTTTTTTTTTTAATTAGAGCTATGTCATTTGTAATGGAAAAGACTTTAACCCTTATTACATCACTCCACTGCCAACAAAAACACATAAGTAAAAAAGCACTAGCCACCAATGTCCACTGAAACAGGTGTTGTAAAGTTGCGGGCAGAATAGGAAAAGTGGATGCCGGTGTCCATGTACACTGTCTGTCCTTTAACTCCAAAGCCACATGCACCAAAGTGGATGCTAACAAATCACCTCCTTATTGAAAGAAAGGCACAAGGGACCAATGTACATACATCAGCATTGTAGAAGGACTGCTTTTTAAAACTTAACTCTCTCCAAAAAGTCCCCAATAAATATTAGAACAACTGACTGAATTAAACTTGTGCAGCTGAAAGAAGATGTGCTTCAATTGCAAGTGCATCAACACATAAGCCTTATATGCATGGCATGTGTAAAGTGCATTACCTCCTCGTAAGTCTTCCTCGCCCCATGATCAATGAAGTGAGCTTCAGCTCCACACCGGAACCCTTCAAAGTAAAAGTTAGCCTCCCATGCCTCCCATCAATTCCCAACATGGCTGACCCATATCACCTTTGACCTCTATAAGAGGAGGGCCGGCCCAACCCCCAGCCTGTTTTTTTGGTTCTTTAGCTGACTCTCCAAGATGCACTGTCAGGTAAGTGTGTTCCTGCTGTAGCACAAACTTGGTTCCTTGGTTGATAGCCCTTCTGCCCCCGCGGCCGTGTTGACATTTTTGTGACTGGAGATGCCTTGCCGAAGGGCCCCCCCGTCTCTGGCTGCTATAAGTGCTTTTCCCTGCCTGGTTCGGGCGGGAAGGCTTGTTGTTCGGCGTGGGGGTGGGCCTCGGGCATGCTTTCCGCTCTTTGGCGGCCCTGCTGGATTTCCACAGACAGGCCTGGATGGCCATGATCCTTTGGTGGCTCGCCTGCTGCGAAGTTGTTTTTTGCAGCAGCCTCGGTTTATTTGCCTTGCTCCTCCCTGGGATCTTCCGTTAGCTCTGCAGACCCTCCAGGGTGCTCCCTTTGAGCAACTGGGCTCAGTGGATTTGAAGTTTCTCACCTTCAAGGTGGTGTCCTTGTTGGCGATTGTCTCAGCTGGTAGAATGGGCGAGCTGGGGTCTTTCCTTTGGTCTCCCTTCTTGCGGGTTCTCCCAAATTGTTTGGTTTTGCGCCCTGACCCTTGGTTTCTTCCCAAGGTCCCTTTGGTCGTGAACCGCTCCCGCGAGGCGGTTTTGCCTTCTTTTCCTCCGGGGGTCGACTCTGCTTCTGATGCCTCTCTGTTCCTACTGGATGTTCGGCAGGTGGTCATGGTTTATCTGGACCGCACTGCTGCCTTATGTTGTTGTGACAGTTTGTTTGTGACTTTTGTTCCGGTCCGTCACAAGCCTTCCATCTCCACGTTGAGTCGGTGGATTAAGCAGGCTATATTGCTGGCCTACGGGTCCCAGGAATTTGAGCTTCCGGCTGGAGTTTAGGGTCGTTCTATCCGGGGCCTCTCTGTGTCATGGACCTCCTTTAAGGGGGTTGCTACAGAAGATATTTGCAGGGGTGGGACCTCGGCCTCCCCACACTACGGGGTGGTTTTGGGTGGTTTACCTCCTGGGGATTTTGCGGAGGCAGTTCTTGGTGCTGGGGCCTCTGTCTCTTGATATTGCCTTCTGGGTTGTCCTGTGTGGTTTGTTCTGTGCATTTTGTATGCTGGATTAAATCCTGTTTTCTTTTTTTGGTGTTATGTGCTCTTTGTCGGTGGTTTCTTGTTCATTATGAAGCCTCTTAGCTTGGGTATGAGGAGGTAATGCCCCGGTTATTCACTGGTAATCTTCATTACTCCGAATATTGTCTTCCTCGCCACATGAGTTCCCATCCCTCCCTCCCTGGAGTGCTATCGGCTTCATATTTGGCTTGGTAATTCTTCAGGCTGGGGTTTGGGCCGGCCCTCCTCTTATAGAGGTCAAGGATGATATGGGTCCGCCATGTTGGGTATTGATGGGAGGCTTGGGAGGCTAACTTTTACTTTGGAGGGTTCTGGTGTGGAGCTGAAGCTCATTTCGTTGATCATGTGGCGAGGAAGACAATACTCTGAAGATTACTGGTAAGTAACCGGGGCATTCACTGTAGAAGGAGCACATTCGCCACATGACATTCTTTTCAATGCAGAAAGGTTAAAAACGTGTTGGTATTAGGCGCTTTAAAAATAAGCCACACACTTACATTATATTCAGTGGTTACATCTCCAACCGAGAGTGGGGCTCCTTTCTCACAAAATGAAACACACTGAAAAGAGAATGGACTACCCTGGCAGGGCATCACAAATCTGAAAATAAGCAAAACCAAAATACTACATATGTAATATGCTATTAAAATACATTACCAGGTCTGTTTTCATTCAGATGAGGCAGTATCAGAAGCTACCGACCGAAAGACATTTAGGAGATTTGCTAGACAACTCCAGACCGGGTTTGTTTCAACCAGAGATGTTAGCTCCTGAAAAGCAACTAAAATCTCCGCGTGAAACTAAACTACAAGTGGATGGGGGGTTCGGAATTACCAATTCTCCTGGTAACTCTTAGGGGCAGATTTATGAGCCCCTTGCGGCTCTTTTACGCCACCGTTGCGTCACTTTTGTGACGCAGCGGCGGCGCAAAACCAGCGCCATGCTGCGGGGTATTTACAACGTGACGCATCTGGGAGATGCATCACGTTGTAAAGCCCTGCGCCAGAAGTAAGCGTTCCTGTGCAGGGGGGGGCGTTCCGTCGCAGGAACGCCTCCTAAAAGTGGCTGAGTGAAATCTACAAGATTTCACTTAGTCACTTTTGAGCCCATGCTGCGTCAAAGCCCTGCGCCTGCTTGAAGCAGGCGTAAGGCTTGACGCAGCATTGTAATGATAGGGCACCCCAGAGCCTTGCTGGAGCTGCGTCGGGCTTGTGACGCAACTCCAGCAATGCGCCGCCTTTATGGCACAGATGTGTCAAGCATCTGTCCATTTTTTCCCCATGGTGCGCCGCATTGTAAATGCGGCGCATCCATCATGGCGGAGCGCAGGGATGCGCCAGTTGTAAATCTGCCCCTTAATTTTTTAGTGCAACCTGTGACCCCCATTAATTCTGCCTCGATGTGGCAGTAACCCCATTATCTGCAATTCACATCACTTGGGGAAGGAGTGAACAGAATTAGCTGGAGGATTACCAGGGCACTGATTAGAAATTGGCTCTGTACATATGGCATCTGTATAGCGCAAGCAAGAGGAAAGGCTTCAGGGAGCTGTACAGATTGACTGGGTAAAAACACGTTAAGTGCCTGGATGGACAGCAGTGTTCTGAGAGTGGAGATGGAATGTTACTGCGCTGTGATACAGTGTTTTACCGTGCCGTGATATAGTGTTTTCCCACATCATGACATAGTGTTCTTTAAAAAGGCTCTAAGAGATATGCATCCTATTTTCCATCAGGTTTAAAAAGAACGGCTTCCAGGATGAAAAGCAGAAGTGACTGTGTGGGAAAGCAGCGGTAGGCCTTCAATAGACTAACCACAGAAAGATTAAAAGACGGCCCATTTCCTGTCACTGCTCTCGCGTTAGTCTCCGTAAGCTACTCAGCCAGGAAGTGATTACCTCTTCTTCCTCACACCCTTTAATTCCTGCTTTTGCAGCTGCTTCTGCGAGATTCCAAACTTTACATTCACATATGCAGCTTGCTTGACGTATATGTGCGGATGGGGGCAATGACCAGCATAAACATATGGCCCTTCTCCTGAAAGCACCTCTTACACTGCAAGACTGCTGGGCAATGCTTTCCAACTCAGGTGCATACACTAGTGATGTGCTCAAAACAGGATCACTGCACAAGCTTACACCAATGTGCACCACAGCATGATGCACAGTATTGACACGTTGTAGCAGTGCAGAACCTGAAGCTTCAGACACCGGGACAGGCGGAACTTCTATATAGAGATGTAAAAGCAGGCAGACGAGAGACAGCAACACCGGGCAGGAGGGTTAGAGAAACACAGGAGGGGTTCACTGGAAACAGTACACACTCCTGGACTGCTTATGCATTTGCAAGAGTTACAGCTAACGGAATGTTAAACATAGACGTGGGCGAGGCGCTGAAACATAAAGCGGGCTGCACATCTATGTAAAAGTTATGGGTATGGTGGCCGAAAAAGTGGGCGCCATGTTGATAAAAAAATAATCATGAAAGCGGGAGCCATGCTAAAACATGAAGCACAGCGTCCGTGTAAAAAAATAAAAAGATAATCTTTGAAAATGCAAGCGCAGAGTCCATTAAGCAGGCGCCGTGCTAATGCACAAGCCCCAGTCAGCCCCAAAGAAAAAATAGTACAGGAATGAACGCAAATTATAAAACTTGTAGGACCACATGTAGCAGGGGCAGTCTGCTGGGATGGTCCGACCTATGAAAAGGTAAGACTAGTTAAGTATACTAACCAATCAAAAACATGCATGTATAAAGGGCACAAACAGGAACAAATGAAAAAGAGGGGAGGTGCTTCAAGCAACATGCCTTGCAGAGCAGCACATGCGCTGCTCATGCTTGACCTTAAAACAAGCCCAAAGAACGGAAACCCGAAAACAAACAAGCCGTAGGGCAGGGTGGGTGACAAAAAAGCAATCCTCCTCTCTGGCTGAAATGCCGAAAACTAATGGAAATATGGGTCACATGATTTCCCCCCCTCTAAATTCCCAACTGCGGCCCCAGAGACCACCCACCAATCCGATTTCCCTACTGGGCAACCCACTCGAAAAGTCCAGGGGTGCTTTGCCGAAGCCCACCCCCCTAGGCCCCCAATGTCCTGTCACATCCATGCATTTAAGATCGAAAACAGAGTTATCATCGTCATACAAATGTTTAAAAGCTATATGCATATTTTGGAGCATATTGGATTGTAATGTAATTGCACTTGAAGGTCTTCTAGTGCACTGCGTTCTTTTGAAGTGTTTGCGCGATGGACGGTATCAGGTTATGAACGGTCCTTTCCTGTTTGTGGAGTGAGTATTAAAGTTTGCCACTGCAAAGTGGCCTCCGTGTGTTTTTCACCATGTCTTATCGGCATAAACTGTTTGTTTATTCATTTTAAATGGTTTATTGTTCAATCATTCAAAGTAATTTTCCTTGTATCTAGGCTAAAGGGGATTATTATTATTAATCTGAGTGGTCCCTAAAGTAGCCTGTTTTACACAACACAATTTCTGCGATTTGTGATGGGTTTATCTCATGTATTTTAGCTAATACAGTCCAACGGTACCACCTCATGCTATGTCAAGAAAATTATCTTTCACTACATTTCTGGGATGTGTGCCAGACTTGTCTGGGACTTTTCTTAGACTTTAACCTACATTTTATGCTATGTTATGTGCATTTGTAGAGCTCTCGATCACCCGGTAGGATATCTTGGTGCTGATGGGGAATCTTGGCTTGTCCTACGGCTATGCTACTGAAAGTCTAGAGCCATATGTTCAGCTTCTTGCAGAATTGGAGAATTGAAGATGCAGTTCAGATGTGTAGCAGCAGGTCATTCCAGGCTTTAGGAGCAGTTGAGAGAAAGCCCACTGTGAAATGCAAGAAAAGAAGTACGGTGAAATGGAGTTATATCTAAAAGGTAGATTTATTCTTCAGTTCAATCAGGACAGGAACATTTGATGATAAGGTAGTTGTAGTAGTATCAGCCCCACTGGGAGCAGCATCCCTGCGGCCCAGCCCACATACACCAACTGACTTTTCATTCAATCATACACACAAGAACCCTCTGTGACATCAGTCACACAATCATTCAACAAAAAAGGGACTGAGGGGCTTTTTATAGAGGTCCAGCATAAATGCCCAGTCAACTCCTACTACCTAAAAGTATGCGGTTCCTCTTATTGTAGTGCCTAGGAGAAAATTAAACCAGTAGACCAAGCCACCCCTGTTTGTAAACACAAGCACGGTGGTTCTTGGGGTGAGAAAGAGAGTGGGGGAGAATTCCTTCTATCGGAACTAGGGTCCTCACACACCCAGCATGCTAGGTGTCATGCTTCATCTTATGGACCTGCTCCTCTTTGGGTCGGCGCTGCAATACCCAGCGGGCACCGTAAAGGGGCTCTTTATTGGAGATCTTTTGTTCCTCACCGTATGATGCAGTGGGGGTGTATGGCCTTTAATGTGTAGATACAGTGAAAGGGTGGTTTAAAAGAGGTAGGATAGTCCAAATAAGACTTATTCTGGCTGGTTATCCACCTCATTAAAACAAACAGAGTGGCAGCCTACCTGACACAATGGTTCAGTTTAAGCTATGCTCATCTCTAGAGGTCAACATGTTTCATGCCTGTTGGTCAGTTTAATCCGTGGCAATTCTTCAGGACCTAATCAGTGAATCTATCTACACAGCGCGGTGGGGGTGAGTACTACCTAACACGTGTTCACACTACTGGTAAATTTTTCTGAAGTGTCGTGTCGTGACCTAGAAGAAGGGGATACAGAATAGAAACACAATTGTATCAAAGGTACTCAGGTCACACTGTGTCCACAACTCTCTCTCCAGACACCTCCCTCACCTCTTGACATAAGGAGGTGTGTCAAAAACCTTAGGCACATGGTAATTAAAATTGGCATTAATTACACACCCACTAACGCGGCTGGTTAAAAATAGAAAATGAAAATAAAGATAAAAAGTATAGAGGACTGTCCTTCCTAAACGATATCATCCTAGGGAATTAGCTGGTCGCTAATACATAATATTATTACTAATGAGGGTGGATAACTCGTTCTTGGTAGATCACTGGTGACGGTGGACAAGTTTATTGCACAACTCACCTCTCTATAGTGAAAGTGTCACTTCAGTCGGTGTCCGGTGGAGTATAAGGACACCTGGAACATGGTGTACTATAAAACATGGGAGGTAAGACAGATGAGACATCCACGAGCCATAGAGGCAATGGTTCAAATATTGTTCTTACGGAAATTGCCTGCCGTAGTGTGTGTTGACAGAGAGCACGTTCATTAATCAACGGCTCCCAATAGTATCCAGCAGTAGCTTCTGGGGAAGGCACCCGACGTTGTAAAGCTAAGGTGCCCCACATAGCGTCAGGCACACACCAATTGGTGGTCCGCCTCACCGCCATTCGGGGGTGCTGTCTCAACCAAAAACCTCGCAGTCACCCCATTAGTGCACTGTCAGGTCGATCGGTAATGCGGTATCTCAATTCTTGTGTTTCCCGCCTCAACAACCCACTAAGAGAGACCGGTCTGGTAAGGTTTTAAAACCTTGCCTAGTTGTCCGTTTGTACTCACCAATTCACTCGAGAAAGGAGCCGAATCACCTACCCCTCCTCGCCGGCACCGGAAAAGTGTAAGTCAGCCTCCCGTGGCGCTGAAACATTTTTCCGCGTCACGTGAGAAGAGGGGCGGGACCCGGCTCACGTTTGGGTTTACATGATAGGCCCAGACAGAGCTGTTGTAGTGTCTCTGATTATAGCAGCGGCCATCTAGGAGTGGGGCTGGTGGAAATAGTTGTATACTCGTGATTATCCCGTGTGCTTGGACCCACCACCCATATATCAATGGTGTAGTGTGGCTCTTCCCACATTAATAATGGGAACCAGTATCATGCACTAGACAACATAACCAGGGGTCAAATCATGTGCATACAGGTGTGTATCGTTGTGCCATACGTGCACATGGTAATTGGTGTAAGTTTGTGTCTATCAAATATCAACTTCCCATTCTGACAATCGCATTGCATGCTGGTAGTCTGCTAATCTCATCGTACAATGCAGTGGTATTCACATAGTGGAGTTGGTACGCTAATCCAGAGGATCATGCATGTGTATGGAAACCCTAGTATTGTTACGGGGAAACCTGACCAGGTCAATGTCATCTATCAATTAAGGAAGCCCAAGGTATGTCATCATTAAGACCATCATGAGCAGTGGAAAGGCGGTGTACCCACAGTTGCTCTATTCTGAACAGTGCGTGTTGTGTAATTCTGCTATGGGCTTCAAGGACTGTAAGGATCCTGGGCTATGTTTCTGTTCTTTATAGTGAGTGTACATCTTGGTCGTAACTCTCTGGCTTCTTATGTTGCTCTTGTGTTCTGTAATTTGCATCCGGATTGCTCTCATGGTCATCCCTACATATTTCTTGTCGCAGGTGCACACCACCAGATATATGCATTTGGATGTGTTGCAGTTTGTGTGACTTTTTAAAGTCTATGGGCCCGATTCACAGAACTAACTTAAGACAAAATCCTAAACTTACTACTTTTGGTATTCACAGAAGTTAGGATTTTGTCTTAAATTTGTCTTAAGACAAACTTAAAACAGACTTAAGACAGACTTAAGACAAACTTAAGACAGACTTAAGACAGACTTAAGACAAACTTAAGACAGACTTAAGACAGACTTAAGACAGTCTTAAGTTAGGATTTTGTCTTAAGTCTGTCTTAAGTTTGTCTTAAGTTTGTCTTAAGCCAAATTCTTCAGTACCACCTTCTCAAAAGTTAGTATTTCCGGGGAAACCATCCTGTTGCTAGGGGTGAAGGTTGAGGGGTTTCGTAGACCTGAGTCTCCTGTGTCAAAGTAGGGTGTGTCATAGAAAAAGGCTTTCAAGCGAATCTTGCGGAAGAATTCATGGATCTCACAAGTGTCTCTGAACCTATCGTATCTAGTGGTTGGTACATACCCTAGTACTTTCTTGAGTACCCTTTTCTCAATTTCAGTTAAGGTTCTGTGTGACAAGTGGATGACTAGTTCATTTACCCCCTGGTCCTGGTCTCTACTGTATGTGTTGTTTGGTCTTGCCACTGCACTCCTTTTTTCATCCCTCTATTTTACGCCTCTTCCTCTGCCCCAGCTTCTGCCTAAAAAAGGGGGGTTGCCCATAGGATAGTTTTGGGGTTGGCCCTGAGGATACATAGAGAACTGCCAAAAGGGGGGTTGTGGTGGCCCCTGATATGGAGGTACGTTGTTAAGGTTGGGGTAAGGAGGGTAGTTACCCCTTCTCTGGTTGTTACTTCCCCGGCTGTCAGTACTTGAGTCACTGTTGGAGGATCCCCTCCTACTAGTGTCAGTGCCCTCATCAGATGAATACCCATTCCTTGATGCAGCATAGTCATCTTTCAAGTAAGGGCAGACCTTCTTCTTATTGAATTTTTGAATGTCCTTCTGTAGTTTGGCAATCTTTTGTTTCAACAGATATTCTCTGTTGTCAGTTATTTCACTATTGATTTCCACCAATTTAGATTTAAACGTGGTGGACTGCAAAGTTGATTTCAAAGCCCCCTGGGCAGCCTGGATCCTGGCAAGTAGGGCATCTGCCAGTCTTTTTACGGTGTTGATGATGAGCACCAGAAGATCTCTAGTGCATTTCCAGGATACCAAACACCAATTCTGGGTAGGATGATCACTATGAGTCCGCTGGGGGCGATATTGGCCCACAGGTACTCTGTCATCATGGCTACATGCAGGGTGATTTTCAGCCATTCCCTTTTAAGTGAGGTTAAGGAAGACCAGTCTTCTGATTGTGACCCTGAGGCCACACTTCCTCCCATCCCTAGGAGGAAGGGTGTTTTCTGTAATATGTCGGCTACAGCTTCATCATTGAAATTGAGACCCTGGGTGTCCTCCATGTCTGGTAGGTCACCAGGCTATCTTCTCCAATGGAAAGGGAGCTAGAGTGTGTGTGTTGGGCCAGTCAGTGTAATTCCCACTGCTTGGTAACCTAATGTCCCACGGGGGGTTACCCGTGCATGCTATCATTCAACAAAAAAGGGACTGAGAGGCTTTTTAGAGAGGTCCAGCATAAATGCCCAGTCAACTCCTACTACCTAAACGGATGCGGTTCGTATTATTGTAGTGCCTAGGAGAAAATCTAAGCAGTAGACCAAGCCACCCCTGTTTGTAAACACAAGCACGGTGGTTGACCCGTAGTATGAACACATGGTAGGTAGTACTCACCCCCACCACACTGTGTAGATAGATTCACTGATTAGGTCCTTAAGAATTGCCACGGATTAAACTGACCAATAGACATGAAACATGTTGACCTCTAGAGATGAGCATAGCTTAAACTGAACCATAGTGTCAGATAGGCTTCCACTCTGTTTGTTTTAATGAGGTGGATAGCCAGCCAGAATAAAAGTCTTATTTGGACTATTCGACCTCTTTTAAACCACCCTTTCACTGTATATACACATTAAAGGCCACATCATATGGACCTGCTCCTCATTGGGTCAGCGCTGCAATACCCAACGGGCACCCGTAAAGGGGCTTTTTATCAGAGATCTTTTGTTCCCCGCCGTATGATGCAGTGGGGGTGTGTGGCCTTTAATGTGAGGGAGAGAGCCCGGTCTGGTAAGGTTTTAAAACCTTGCCTAGTTGTCCATTTGTACTCACTAATCCGCTCGAGAAAGGAGCCGAATCACCTACACCTCCTCGCCTGCACGATAAAGAGCACCTTTACGGGTGCCCGCCGGGTATTGCAGCGCCAACCAAACGAGGAGCAGGTCCATATGATGAAGCATGACACCAAGCTCGCTGGGTGTGTGAGGACCCTAGTTCCGATGGAAGGAATTCCCCATCCACTCTTTCTCAACCCAAGAACCACCATGTTTGTGTTTACAAACAGGGGTGGCTTGGTCTACTGGTTTAATTTTCTCCTAGGCACTACAATAAGAGGAACCGCATACGTTTAGGTAGTGTCAGTCACACAATGGCTCAGCAGCAGAGTACAGAACGCAGAGAACGGACTAAATATAAATGAGAGCAGGATACCAAACACCTCCCTCCCTAACGAAGACAATAACAAATAAAGAGGCATGAGGGATGGAAGTGAGAATAAATAAGTAAAGAGGAAGTAAATACAGGTCGAAAGACACAACACACACACACACACACCTATGAAACAATAGAAATATGTGTGCAATAAAGAAAGCAACACATTAAACATAAAAGGATAGAGAAACATAACCTCGCAAATGGGGTTCAGCCCACTAAAGCATCCCAACACCCAGCACAACAAAGATGCATTGCGCATCAAACAGCACAACAGTAAATGCAAACATGGAGCGAATGTGCCCCCTACATGTGGTTTGCATAGCCAAGCACAGAAGAATCCACCACCATTCAGAAAAAGTTTGAAGCCTTTTGTAGTATTCAAGGTTGAGAGGCCTTGATCTCCTCCTAAAAGATCCTGAGACCACGTATTGGAGTGCAAAGCAGTAATAGCAGATACAGAGGGTGGTGGGAATATCCCGTTTTTTCCCCCCCAAAAGTACTGGGCAATCAATCTTATCGAAAGCCGTTGTGAAATCTATAAAAGTCACTAATATGTGTGACTTGCGAGTTAGAATGTATTTCTCTTCAATTATTTTAATATGCAAATGTCTGTGGTACAATGATCTTTCCTAAATCCAGCTTGTTCTAAAGGAAGGATTTTCTCTTTAAGCACCCAATCATTAAGATGAAACAAGACGATACGCACACAAATTTTCCAAACTGAGGCTAAAAGGGCCATTTGCCAGTAGTTAACTGGATGTGCCTAAGGCCCTTTTTTAAGAGTGGAATTAAAATACTGTCCGATTAGGAGTAAGGAATCTTGCCTAACTGGTAGCAATATTTTAAAAAAAGGGGCAAGGAATGTGGCCCATAACAGGGTTCTTTCTTCAACATACATTTTGCAAATCCAAATATTTATTCCTAATGTAATTGCATGTAAAAAACTTGCAAAAAGAGGCATTAGTGCTCATCTTACCAAATTGTTGGTATCTAAAAAGATACCTAGAAAATGTATATTGAGTCCAAGCTAAAGTCATAATAATTATTTCGGAAGTACCCTATAAATGGAAACAGTCCAATTAAACTAGGTTTAGCAGTCATACTATAAGTTATAAAACTACATCTGTGAGGTTCGGAACTTTTTCTTACGACCTTTAAACATGATGATGTTTCCCGGTTCCGGGTTTTGAGGGTTATGGTTTGTCCACGGGTGGGGGCAACCCTTTCTGGTAACCACGATGCTGCTGACAATAGAACACATGGGCAGACAGTGCCCGAGAGGAAAAAACCCGAAAGGGAAAAACCTCTGGTGGAAGTGGTGACTCCAGAATCCAGGTAGCTGGACACGTCAACAATAGTAGGAAGCAAGGTGACGACAGACCTGGGAAAGAGAACCATGGGAAGGAGGAGCCCACAGGAAAACACCAAACTGGAGTAAGAATCACCAATAGAAGAATAACAAGAACGAAGAGTGCCAATAAGGGTGAAGAATCACCCACGGGAGCGAAGAGACACCAACAGGAATGAAGAGTGTTGCAATGCAAGAAAGATGACGATCCAGCCCCTTAAATACCCAAGGACAGGAAGTAACATAACAGAAAGGCGAACTACCATCTTGTTTTGGAATAGTAAAAGGAAAAAGATAGCGAAACCACCATCTTGGAATGGTGAAGAAAAACCCACCCAAGGCATTCTGAAAACTAGGCAGAGGAAAGGGAAAAAGAACAGGGAAAGATGGACCCTGAACAAGACTGCTGGTAGCTATGGATGATATCAGGTGAGTACAGTTCGGCCATAGGTAGACCGTCATTTATATTGGCGGCGTGCACTTAAGGAAATAATTGCAGCAAAGCTCGTTTTAGCACCCAGAAAAGAAACAGTGGGCCGCTGCACTGAGCTGCGGCATGCCAGGTGTCCTGGAATAGGTGCAGCAGGCCGAATTACGGCCCACAGCAGTGAGGCAGGAAGAGCCACAGGTTGATTAACGGCCCAGAGCAGTGAAGCTGAAAGAGCCGCTGGTCGATTTACGGCCCACGGCTGTAAAGTGGGAAGAGCAGCTGGTCGACTTACGGCCCGTGGCAGTGAGGCAGGAGAAGCCTCGGGTCGGTTTACAGCCTGTGGTGTAACAACATCTTATACCTATTATGTCAAAAGGAGTCCACAATTAAAATATCGTAATTGCCTTTATCAACCTGCAATATGTAGAAAACGTTTGTGTAAAGTGCATAGATATCAGAATATAGGATGACACACAAATACCTACAAAGTCATCATTTAATTATGATTCCATTTACTCAAAGTACGACATTTCATACCAACAATCATTTTTTATGATAATTAGACCATCCCACATTTCTCACAGTATAATATTTAACTGTTAATACCAGTACAAAAAAGGATATAAATAACCCCAAATAATATAAACATAACATAATGTAAGATTAAAAAATAAGTACAATACATTTGACCAATTAATTACAACACATCAGAAAGGAGGTTGTGAAAATATCAGTACATTCTCCATCCAAAACACTATACTAGTATCCATAATGTTTCGTATGCTTCTCATATCCTCTTAGAAACTGTGCTGCCATATTGGAACAGGTGAAACATAACCTGTAAAATAATATTCAAGCCATTCACCATAAAGGAAACATATCTAGCTTACCAACAGTCTTCAGGCCTCTTAAGATGGGGTGAGCTACTGTGTGGAAAGTCATGGAGATGCCTAGGAGGATGAGGGCAGCGGCGTCTTCACTGTCCATGATCATATCGATGTCTTCTGATGACAGCTGTTTCTGTGATGTGGTCAAGTCTAAAACTGTATTGAGTGGCAACAAGGAGATGGTTTTCATTTTGGTAGTTGGTTAGGTGTCTTTTGATCAGCTTCTGCAGGATTTTAGCCAGTTAGAGAGGCAGAGAGATTGGTCTGTAGTTGGCTAGCATTGTCAGGTTGGCGGATGGCTTCTTGAGGAGTGGGGAACTGTGGATTGTTTTCAGGTATCTGGATAGTTGGCTGTTGTGATGAAGGTGTTTAGGATCAGTGTGAGCAGTCGCCATTCCATTTGGGTGCCACGCTAGTCTTTGGGCTAGGAGGGACTACAAAAGACCGAGCTGAGAAGTCCGTGCAGCACTGCTTGACCGAGGTTGAACTGGAAGAACTTTAAAGCTGATATTTTTAAAGTTTTAATGTTGTAAGTATGCTTATGCGTTCATTATACTTGCCTTTCTGCAAATTCTGAATGCCTGATTGGTACCTGCCTGTTAAAACCGATCCGCCATTTATTTTGGCAGTCACACTAGTCTTTGGGCTGGAAGGGACTAGAAATGACAGGACTGACACGTCTGTGCATCACAGCTTGAACAAAGTTGGAACTAGATGCTTTTCAAAGCTGATATTTTTAAAGTTTTAATGTTGTAAATGTTTAAGTTTTAATGTGCCTTCATTATCCTTGCCTTTTTGCACATTCTGAACACCTGGTTTGTACCCGCCTGTTAGAACAGGTCCGCCATACCTTTTTGGTTGCTGCACTAGGCTTTGGGCTGGGAGGGATTACAAATGACTGGGCTGGTGCCTCTGCACCACTGGCGTATCAAAGGCTCTCCTAAGGCAAGACCATCTGCTCCCTTCCATGCCCTGATCGCGCCAAGGGCTGGTACCACTGGTCCTTTCACGTCAGGAAAGTCTCCAGATTTACTGTATTCAAGTAATGAAGTTCTCGCTCTCAAGTCAGATGGTATGAACAAGCTTTGTCACATCCTTGAACCACACCTTTGTGTGAATTTGTTGCAATGCTCTAACTGTAACCGGACTCTGCCAAAATTCAGAACCTTCCCAATGTAAGGCCTGTTTTAGTTCCTAGAGATTCCTCAGATTAATTTTTTAACTGTACCTTGATTAATGCAAGATCATTAATTAAGGACAAAATTTTACTTTTTGAGTTTTTAGTGACAGATAAGTTAGATACAATTTTTGTCACAGGAACCTGGGTAGATAATACATCTGGTCCTGACTTGGCTCAGGCAGTCCTGTTTGGTTACACGATTGTTAATGTACATAAAGTTAGTAAGAGAGAAGGTGGGTTGGCTATTGTTACACATGACTATTTTGCCATACGTAGCTCTCAGGATGTAAGTAGTTGTATCTGTGAAACGCTTTTCTTTCAAATAGAGCTTATGAAACATTACACCTTTAGAGGTTCACTGATATACTGCCCACCCAGTCCCAGAGCATCCTTTGTATCAAGTATAAGCACTTTGTTAGAATCTAGTTTTAAATCAGCAGAATTTCTTGGTGCCGGAGAATTGCATTTTCCATCTCAAGAAACCAGAGGGTAATGACACTGCTTTTTTGATTGTTTCTATGACCAGGTTAGGATTACATCAGCTGGTCAAATTTCCCACTCACTTGGCAGGACATTTATTAGACGTCATTTTCTCTGACAATCCACACCTTCATGTACTGGATTCTCTAACACTTCTGTGGTCTGACCATAAAGCTGTAATGTTTACGATTAATGAACCTAGATCTTTTCCCCAGAGTGGCCGTATCCCCCAAGTTACCAAGGGCAGGACCTGGCAGGAAGTCAACCCATCTGCCCTACATTCGGCTGTAATAGATACCTTGTTTGAAACGAAGCCCAGTCCTATGGAAGATCTTGACTCAACCATACAGAACTACTCAGCCTGGTTAGAAAGGGGCGATTGACATCCTCGCACCAGAAAAGGTTTCTATTAATCACAGGAAAACTCCCTCAGAACCATGGTTCTCTGAGAGCTTGAGCGTCCAGAACCAATTGTGCAAAAAGAAGGAGCAACTTTGGAGATCTAATATAGATGATAGAGAGATTTATAAGTAATCAATTGCAGAATATAAAAAGCTGATACTAGAGGGAAAAAATAAATAATTCTTCAGTAAGATACTACCATCTATTAATTCGGCAAAGGACCTTTCAACACTGTGAAAAGCTTAGCTAAAATGCCTGTGCCCAAAAGCAACAGCTGCAGCCAAGAATTTTATAATAACGTAGCCAACTTTTTTCAGTCAAATGTTTATTACATGTTTGTAACTAATAGTTAAACATCTGCCACTGACCGACAGTCAAGGGAGGGCATTCTACAATTCCTGGTTTTGATAAATTCTCTATGCTTAGCACAGAGCAGGTCCCCAATCTGAACAAAGCCACTAAATCCGGATCTCCATTAGACACTTGCCTTCCAGAAATTGCCCCACTTGTTCCAGAAATCCTAATAACTCAACTGACCATGATTTTTACCTAAATAAGGAATACCGGTTACTCCCCCCCAAATGGAAGAAGGCTTCCATTCTACCTTTAATAAAAATCAGTCTTGATCCACTAGAGCTCAGTAGGGATAGTCCCATCTCTATGTCAGCTAAACTACTGCGTTTAACACGTAACTTAAGACATTCATTGACACTCGTGGCTTGCTGGACTACACTCAATATGGATTCAGGAAATCACATAGTACAGAGACATTGTTGATAGCTGCTTCGGAGGATCTGAGGTCCATCTTAGATGGAGCTAGCAAGGCTGCACTGATACTACTAGATCTACTACTACTAGAGCTCTCATATGGTCAATCATACCATTCTGATTGACCGGCTTGCTGAGTTTGGAATAAGCGGCCTTGTCCGCAGCCGGATAATATCCTTTCTATCTGAAAAAGTGCAACATGTTGCATTAGGAGATTTCATCTCTGATCGGTTTTGCTTGCCATGTGGGGTGCCTCAGGGTCCCTTCAACCTTTAGACCTTCCGAAAACAGTGATCATCACTCTCTTTCTATACAGACTGTACTATGGGAACACCCTATTTATGGGCATCAAGAAAAGATTCCTTCATAAACTTCGGATGCTACAGAATGCATCGGCTCAACTCTTGTTGGGAACCTCAAAATATCAGTCTGTGTCTCAGGACTTGATTAAGCTATACTGGCTTCCAGTGGTAAAGAGGATAGCATTTAAGGCTCTCTGCATAGCTTTTAAAGCACTGCATAAAATTGGCCCTGGCTATCTCCAGGACAGATTCATTTGGTATACAAAAAAAAAATCAGATTGGCCGCACTCTGCTAGTCCTACCAGCGTGTTACCCCAAAGAATTGTGGTCCATGAAGTAGCGTCGGCGGGTACGCCTATGCCAAAAGTTTTAAATGAAAATAAGTGTCGCGTTAGCCATCCCTGGACACGTGTTTCGAGGTAGTTGCCTCTCGTCAGCAGGGAGTAGGTATGTGTGTAGGGTTGCTGCATAGGCTTCCAAAAAATATTCTCAGGTAAAGTACCGCTCAAGGCGCGCAGGTGCGTAGCCATGGGCTCGTCAGCCCCACCGGCTCAAGGGAGCCTGAATGTAAACAAAAATCCGATTGGCCGCACTCTGCTAGTCCTACCAGCGTGTTACCCCAAAGAATTGTGGTCCATGAAGTAGCGTCGGCGGGTACGCCTATGCCAAAAGTTTAAAATGAAAATAAGTGTCGCGTTAGCCATCCCTGGACACGTGTTTCGAGGTAGTTGCCTCTCGTCAGCAGGGAGTAGGTATGTGTGTAGGGTTGCTGCGTTGAATCAATCAAAATCAAACTGATGGGTTGCAGTAATTTGACGACGACATGGTGGATGCAAGTGTCAGAGGGCCCAGAGTGGGTGGCCTGCATGGTGGAATCAGTTTCTTCCATGGGCTTGGCTGGCCAGGTCTTTATTGTGGTTTCCTTGGTTGATATGGAAAGGCACACTGCGAGGTTGGCACTGTCTGATTGGGAATCGAAAGTGTCTTATATGGTATGGGAAGTGTGAATTTGAAGGGGAGTGGTTGGTTGAGGTGATCGGGGGTGGGGGGGGTCTTTTTTACCAAGATGCAGCTTAAGGTGAAAAATACGGGGTCCAGTTGGTGTTGGGTGGTGTGAGTGGGTCCTACCACTTGTTTATTGAGGACATCGTTTCCCAGTTCTTCGTGTAGGGGGGCAGAGTTAGGTTCAGTTGGGTCTTCTAGGTGGAATTAAGGTCTCAGAGCAGGTTGAAGGTCCTTGAGTTGAGGATGAGGGGTGAGATGAAGTCCTCAATAGTGCTGGCAAAATTGGTGCATGGTCCGGTAGACGAGATTGCTGCTCAGTGTGAAGTTTGACAGTGATGTGGAGCTTGAACTGGGCTGTCAAAAGCAAAGATAACTATCGTGAAGACATGAGATCATACAAAGCTGCACGTATATCGACGAAGGCCGCCCACTTTGAGGAGCGAATAAATAAGGCAGGCAACTCTTCTAGGGAAAGCTATAAGATTTTCAGAGAACTTATTACGGTTCCCACCTCCCCGACCTTTCATGTGGATAACTCTAACAAATGTAACCTGCTGGCTCAGTTTTTTGACACAAAAATACGAAATATCCTAGCCAGTCTTCCCCCTAGTTCAGGAAATATGAGCACAGCATTCCCCAATGGGGTTTTAGGTGGAAAGGGACTAGATACAGTCTCTCCCATTTCAAGGGAGGCCTTTTGTGAGGAGCTTTCGGCTCTGAAGAGTGGCTCCCCGTTGGATCCCATGCCCATCCGGATCCTCAAACAATGTGTTGATCCCATTGTCGGCCCTGCAATTGACCTTCTGAATGCCTCCTTTACTCATGGCATTGTTCCACCCAGCTGGAAGCAGGCTGTTGTCAAGGCACTCTTGAAAAAACCTGACCTTGACCCTACCGATCTGGCGAACTTCCGCCCCATCTCACTCCTGCCCTGCCTGAATAAGATCGCTGAGAAGTTTGTTAATCGCCAGCTCTCCGGCTTCCTGGAAGCTAACAATCTACTAGGCCGGACGCAGACTGGCTTCCGCCCAGGTCAGGGAACTGACGCGGCTCTGTTAGCGATGGTTGAAGAAGGCAGATGTATCTTAGATTCGGGAGGTTCCGCCGCGATGGTCCTCCTGGATCTAAGCGCGGCTTTCGATACGGTGGACCATAATATTCTGATCCACCGGTTGGGAAAAATTGGAGAAGGAGGCTCGGCCCTCCAGTGGCTTCAGTCATACTTGAGTGGCCGCTTCTATCAGGTCTGCGACGGTGATTTTAGTTCTTTGCCTATCCCCCTCCAGTGTGGAGTGCCGCAGGGCTCTTCATTGAGCCCTACGCTCTTTAATGTCTATATGGCCCCGCTGGAGGAGGTCGTTGCACCCTTTGGAGTGACAATGGCAACCTACGCAGACGACACCCAATTGATTGTTTCCCTGTCGCTATCGGAAAGTCAGGGGGCGAAGTTTGCTGCCTGCCTTACCAACATCATGGCATGGATGTCGGTCTCCCGGCTAAAACTAAATGGGTCGAAAACGGAGTTAATGCTTCTTGGCAATCTGTGCTCGTCTTTGCCCAAATGTATGTGGCCGGCCAGTCTGGGCGCCCCTCCGGCCCCTAAGAGCGCTATAAAAAGTCTTGGGGTATGGCTGGAACCTGAGTTGTCTCTGATTACTCAAGCCAAGCGTGTGGCAGGGACATGCTACGGGCTGCTCCGGTCAGCCCGAAAAATTCTGCCGCTTCTTCCTGACAATTCTAGGAGACTCCTAGTTCAGGGATTGGTGCTCTCGAGGCTTGACTATAGTAATGCCCTCTTCCTGGCGGCACCTGAATCTACTTTGAATGTGCTGCAAAGAGCGCAGAATGCAGCTGCGCGGATGCTCACCGGGACTGCTAAATGTTCTTCAGCGCGGCCGGCTTTGAAGGCCTTGTACTGGCTACCAATTAGAGCGCGCATCAAATTCAAAGCCCTCTGCATAGTGTTTAAGGCTTTACAAGGATCCGGCCCCCCCATTCTGAGAGATTTGATCCGCTCTTATAAACCCACTCGAGCCCTTCGCTCTGAAGTTGGGAACCTTGCAGTGATACCCAGGGCAAAAAAGGTGAAAACGGGTGGTCGCCGATTTTCCATTAATGCAGGTCTTCTCTGGAATACTCTACCGACGGCTTTGCGTAAAGAATCCAACCTGACAAAATTTCGTAAAATATTGAAGACTCACCTGTTTCCTCTGTAGGTTCCTCTTGGTGCCATGGGGTAGTGGCTCAGTGTATTACCTAGCGCTGGGACGCTCAAGGGCAGCCATGCGCTTTATAAATCTGTTTTCATTTAATTTCATTTCATTCATTCATTTAATTTCATTCATTTCATTTCATTTCATTTAATTGAAGGTCAGGTGTTCCATGTTGCTGCGGGTCGTGTCTGTAGTGGTGGTGCATCTGATTCAGTCCTTGAAGATAATGCGATACCATCTCTGGGCTTGTATTGTCTGTCCTGGGTGACAGTCTTGTCCAGGGGAGGGAGAGCCATGGAAATGTCGGGGCAGATGTGGGGGTCAGCCAGGTTTTTGTGAGTAAGAACAGGTCAGGTGAGTGGTCATGAAGTAGATCCAAGATCATGGTGTGGTGGGTGTCTGGCATGTGTGGTTGTCAGTCAGGTAGTGTATGCTGTCAGTGCGGTGTGGTGACTGGTGCGTGTAGCAGAGTGCAGGGGATCTTGCAAGTGGCGTAGGAGATGGGGCCTTCGATGTTGCAAGGAGAGGTGTCGTGCTGCAGCAATGCAATGAGCAGCATCTGGGGTTGAGTGCTTGGAGGGTGATGGCGGTGCAGGGGACGACCAGATTTCCTGGTGCTGGGCATAGGTAGGAGAACGGACGAGCGTGGATGGATGCAGAATCTTGCCTTTGGTGTGCCTTCAGTACATCAGCGGTGTGGCTGTGCTCCAGCCACCATTTATTAGATCTGGGAGCTGGGAGAAGAATAGGGAGTGGAGGGCAGGGCTGAAACGGGGCACTGGAATTAGAAAGCAGTAGAGCACTTCAAGGCAGAGGCCAGAAAGGTAGGGAGTACATGGCCAGGCCAAAAAGGTGAGAAAACAGTAAAAAAAAACGCTGCTAGATGGTGAAGGAGCAAGCCATCAGAAACAGAGCAAAATCAGAGGAAAAGACAAGGCAGACAGCCCAGTACTGAGACAGGGCAAAGGCAGAGGCATGAAGAAGGCAAACAGAGATAGAATGAATGCAGAAATATAAGACACCAGTAGAGAGAGTGAAGCAAGAGCGAGAAGTGAGAGAGATAGAAGAGAGTGACAGTGGAGAACAGCTGAAGAGGGAGGCAGGATGCATCACATGCATTGGTGCGGGTTCCAAAAGGGCCTTGCCTGATCAGAGGACCAGGTGCAGATAAGTCTCAAGTGTGGAAGTAGAGGTTCCAACTTAATGCCTGGTGCCCGCTGCTACTGATGGAGCGGGTAGTACAACATTTTGTATACCCCCCCTATTCAGCATGTTTATACTAATTAGAATAATCTATTAATTATAATACTATTAATGTGTTTGTGTGAAGTTTAACCAACATTACTAATGTACGAAACATATGTGGGATTTGCATTTTGCATGGCTAAAATAATTTGTAATTAACATATGTGCAGTAGGTGGCGGATTATTAACTGTAGTCATCTCAATGGAAACGTCAGGCACGATGATAGAGGGTGGCAACACAACAGAGTTTCTCAGCATTGAAGGGCAGGAAACCGAAGGTGTCATACTATGGAGAATCGGCCACCCTGTAATACCTTGACATTTTCAATTGAAATGTACCTTTTTTCTTTGCGACCAGGAAGTGGTGGTAAAACAACTGTACGTGTACCCAATACTCCAAGCACCGGGACTGGTGCACGATAAGAGGGGCCAAACTCCTTCTTGTTCTCCACCTTCTCACGGACCAGATCACCAACTCGAGGCAGCCAGCCGACCACCAGAATCAGGAGCGCTTCTTCAGATGTAGAGGGCACGTGTTCCTTTGCTAGAGTGTCTCTTGCTTCCTGTAGATTCTGTAATACAGCACAGTGGTCATCGAGGTCAAAAGGCGCGGCAGCTGCCGCCATGTCTAGACCATCAAGGTCCGGAACAAACATTCTCACTCCAAAGAGCATCATGTACGGGGTCCGCCCACCCAGAGACTTTCTAGGGAGATTATTAAGTGCACGTTGGACGTCATACAAGTGGGCAAGCCAGTTCCGGCCTGTACCTAACACCTTGGCTGTCAACGATTGCTTTAGGTCACGGTTCATCCGTTCCACAACACTATTGCCCTCAGGCCGGTATGGAGACGAAAATTTGACTTGGACCCCCAAACTTCTCATAGCCTCTTTGTAAGCCTTAGAGGCGAACGCCGGGCCCTGATCAGAGTGAAGGGTACCACACGCAAAACTCCCTATAAAGACACGCAATGCTTTGATGACAGTCCTGGCATCAGCACTCCTTTGTGGCCACACCCACAGAAAACGTGTGCACGAATCTACTGCAACCAAGATGTACTTGTACGCAGTATCAGAGGTAAAAGGACCGCAGTGATCTAAATAAACACACGCTAGTGGTTGATTAGATATATGCAGCTGCATTGGAGGTGGACGCGCAACAGAAGAAGGTTTGATCTGTTGCCAAATGTCACAATTAAGTACATAAGCCCGCGCTTGTTTATACAAACCGTACCACCAGTAACGTTGCTGCAAAAGAGAGACAGTTGCTGACACTCCAGCATGCGCTGACGCAACTCCTTCGTGGGCAGCTGTTATCAAATTTGGTCTGCAGTCCGCGTTGGGAATCAATCTATCACCAACGTCGTTAATCCTCACTAATGGGACGTTATCAGGACTTAAGTGATAATGGTATCGAGAAGGGAAACCTCGAGGGAAGTTTTTCCCTGTCTCCGAAGCAGCTATAGCTGCTAAGATGTCTGCATCTATCTTAGATTTTGATCTTGTAACTGCTGCTACTAAATATGTCGCCACTGCTGTTTTAGCTGCCTCGTCAGCCAAACTGTTACCAACAGCATGGACACCAACTCGTTGGTGACCAAGAGTGTGAATTACATCCACAAGTGGCAGACTCCCTTTGAGTTCTGACACTCGAGCCCAAATCGTTTTATGCTTTACTGAGCAACCTTTGGAGTCACGAAAACCATTCATAATCCAAAAAAGTATATTGTCGTTGTAAGATTGAACACAGTAGTAAGAGTCACTCACTATAAGAGTAGTGACTCTGTGATCAGCAAACTCAAGTGCAAGCACCAGAGCACGAAGCTCCGCCAGTTGCGCGGTACAATCACCCAATGACTGCGTATGCACTGCATCAGATTTGAACTCTCCATTCACGAAAGTACCGACTACAATTGCGCAAGCCGCTGAATAAGCGTGCCTTGATCCAGTTGCGGGTTGCGCCGACCTGTCAGTGTATATGACACAATGGTATTCCTCGATAGGGCGCAATGACTGTGGAGCTGGAGGAACGAATTCATACTCCAAACTCTCTTGAGTCTGCAACGCCGCGTCAAAGATGTATTCGACGTCAGGCGAAGCTAAGGAGGTCGCCCATTGTATCCACCTTAGATGCAAAGCCTTAGAATTTGGTACACTAGCTTTAGTGACTGCTTCAAGAGCAGGAAACGGTGTTACCACCAGCATGCGCTTTCCTTGTGATAGCGCTCGTTCTTTCAGGATCGCCATCTGAACTGCTGTCAAGACTTTTTCAACAGTGGAAAATCGCAGCTCAGCCGAAGTGTACAGATGAGATTTGTAAGCAATGGGGACTGTGTCACCCTCATTGAACGTTAAGTATGTGAAACCTTCCGCGCCTGGAACAATTCTAATGACCAGGTTGGTGTGGTTGTCATGAGTTTTTAGATATTTAGCTGTAAGAAGATCAGTTTGCAAAGTATATAATGCCAACGAGTGCTCTGGCAGCCAGCAAGATCTGGTATAAGTTGGTTGTATCAAGGCATAAAGTGTCTTGATACGCTGGGCATAATCAGGAATATAGGTTCGACCGAAATTCAGAAAACCCAGCAAGGATTGTAGTTTTTTCAGTGTCGTAGGGATACGAAGGTTTGCGCATTTCTCAAGGAACTGCGGTGCCAAGCCTCGACCTTCATTATTGAGTTCGTACCCCAAGAACAACACTCTAAATTCAGCAATGTGCGACTTCTTAAAGTTAAACTCGTAACCAAAGTCTGCAAACATAGTCACTATCTAATCCACACGAGCAAGGTGTGGAAGCAACTCGTCGTCTGTCAGATAGATGTCGTCGACATACGAGTATGCCTCTGGGTCTACCATCTCCAAGAGAGAGACCACACGAGCGGCAAAAACTCCAGGGCTGTTTTTATAGCCCATCGGGAGCCTCTTGAACAATTTTTGTTTGCCACCCGATGTGAATGCTGTCCTCTCATAACTAAGAAGGGCCAGAATATGGCAATAAAAACCATTGGATAAGTCGAGCGTAGTTTTGAAACGTTTTCTCACAAGACTATCTACGAGAGCCAAACTATGAGTATTTTGTGAGTTTAAATGCCGGTAATCCAAAACTAGGCGGTACGACCCGTCAGGCTTCGTTACAGTGAAAAAAGGATTATTCATGGGTGACACACATGTCTCAATCACTCCTTGATATTCCAATTGTTCAAGGATGGACGCGACGTGAGGTCTAGCCTCGCGACGCATGGGATATTGGGGTTGAGGCTGGGGATCGGATCGCAATGGAATCTCGTGATTGGGAGAACATTTATCCCAGCCAACCTGATTACGATATAACGCAGGCGCATGCACTTGCGCCCACTCCCCGGCCAACCTATTAGACTCCTCCGTGGGCACTGCGTGCCCAAAGGCAGGAAGTATAACTTCCTCTCCCCTAGGGGCATCCAAAATGAAAGCCGGAGGCCAATGTTTCTCCGCCAAAAGTATATCATATGTGGTGGTAAGATTATCCCAAAAAACCACTTTAATTTTGCGTTGTATGTCACCCTCAATATTAAGGACTATTTCAAATAATCTTTCCGGGGGGGCTACGCGAGTATCAGCAGTTTCAACTGTCACATAAATATCAGTTGCTGTCGCCTCCAGAAACAGACGCAATGCTTCCCGCACTACTGTAACCTCCGCCGCGCTGTCTAGCAGCATTAGTGCCCATGTCAGGTTCCGAAGCTGTGTCCTGACCATCTGAGGCATATCTCTCGCTGAGATAGCAGCAACTTTCTTTTTCTGAAACGGTGGACGTGGTCTGGCAGCGTCTTCCTGCTTGCCTTTACCGTCAGTCTGGCGGGGCTGGTCTCGACCTTGAGTGCCCCTTCCTCTTCCACGCTCTCCACCACCAGAGTGCGAAGTCGATGTTTCCTGTGAAGAACGAGGAGAGCGTTGTTCAGAAACCTGAAACCTATCAGGTGACTTAATACGAGTACGATCGCGCAAATCATAAGTGCGTTCACTATACGACTGAACTGGTGAGGCAGGATGAGAAACCTGTTTCTGTTGCTGCTTCTCTTGTTTTTTGGATCGCCAACTTTGTTTAGGAAAGTTGGGCTTTTCGTCTTTTGTAGACGAACTCACCTTAGTTTGCTGCACTACATCTGGAATTTTGATGGTGGGTTTCACACCTAAGGCACTACGTCCAACCATCCTATAGGCTTTCGCTATAATTTTTGCGAACTGCCTAGGTTTGTCGGCATCAGCCACAAGCTCCAGCATATTACCAACTTGGAACTGCATGGCATCTCCTTTGAGGTTGCCCATTACCATGGAACAAACCACATCGAAACTGTCGACAAGCCTCATTCCCAACTCAATAGCTGCCTCCGCACCATGACTTTCTTGAACTTTCCTGATGACGGAGTGTAGTACAGCCATAGACGGAGTGCCGTAGCACTTCGAATATGTCGCAGCAAAGACCTTGCCCCAATTGTCACAATCAACAAGTTCAGGGACCAGGTCTTTCGACAAAGTAATGGTGAGTATCCTGTGTTTATCCACAGGTGTAGTGTTTGGAAACACGGCTTCTAATTGATCAAATTTTTCCGCAAGCCAGTAAGGAAATTCATCCTTACTGAGAGGGCGATTGCCGACAACCGCGTTAACCATAACAGGGCTAATCACCACCGCGTGATGGTGATCCGCCCCGTGTCCAGCAGCCGCAGGTGCTCCCACCTGAACTGTGCGTGACACATACTGCACTAAAGCCCTATGGACCGTGATCAGGGCTGTGTGTAGTGTTCGTAAATCACCCACTCCCACCGTTAGGTAGCGTGGGTGTGGAGTATATCCGGCCAGTACCGGCCATGTAGCCCCTGCAATTGACAACGGGCCCATTCTCGCCGATACGACCTCATGGGGGAGGGCGCCATTAAACCCAATTGTATGCTGCCAGGCAGAAATAGGAATTTCCAGAGTCCGATATGGGGCATAAGCCGCAGGTACAGCCGAGGCTGTATATTCATGGAACAAATTATCGTCCGTATCCACCTCCGCAAAGGTCACCCATGAGTAAAACAACTCATACAGGTAGGTGGTATCAGCACTGACCACAAAAACTACGGACATCCCGTCATCAGGTACCCCATACGCCCTCAAATGAGCGTGCAGAGGAACCCTACTATGAGCGGGAATATTAACCGCCATAAGGACTCCTTAAAGAGTAACAACGATATTCACAGTAGCACTTGGGCTCAAAAATTATAACCTTTTTAATTTTCAAGCTTGATAGAACCTTTAGTCTAAACCTAGGTAGGTTAAACCGTCACTCAGGTTTTCCGGAAACGAGAGCGAGGGTTGTTGTGGACTAAAACTAGCACTACTAAAGCGTCTCAGACGTTAAGACCAAACGTTAGGTGCGCCATGTTGCAGGGATTCTGCTTTTGCACAGAACTATGCGCAGGAGACCAGGACCTCAGAGAATTGTGGTGTACCAGAAAACTCCCCTCAGAACCCAGAACCCCTTATCCGACTAGCTTAGTATCTCATTCGTTAACCTAGATCTAGCTAGGTGGTCCCAATGTATAGACAAACCAGAACAAGCGACTTAGATATTTCTCAGGAGTGGTGGGAATCCGAAATACCTGTTCGTACTTATTCGTTAGTCCACAACATAATAATACAGACACGGTAAAGTTTGAAGAGTTTATTTTATAAACCTCGCGTCCTAAGATGCAGTACTTTGGCTAACACTAACAATACAGATCAGAATCATTAGCATTATTACAATACCATATAGAATGAAAGGAGCAATCATACTATTAATGACAGTGGTATACGGCCACACTCCTTTCACTATAATCTAATACATTATTATTATTAGACTATTAGAAGGTCTCTTAAGCTAACAGGGGGGACCCCATACCGTATAGATCAGCTTAGTAGAATCACATCAAAGGATCAGCTCTCACAGCATACATCAGCTCTTCTTGTTCGAATGAATGAAAACCAAACTGTTCTGCAATATTAAAGACGCTTGTCCTTCAAATATTGGCAGCTGTATGCATGATATGTCTAACAAGTGTCTACGATCAATCTAAACACAACACTCTGTACCTTCTAGTGACCCAGACGCGTTCTGTGCATGATGTACAGACCAAGGGCACATTTCACGGTTAAGAATGTGCAACAACAGTTTGTTATCCTGTAAGGCAAAGTCGAGTCAGCATTTTACAAAATGAATAACACACAACAACAGTGTCGTGTGCAGTGCAGCAGAAACGACAAGCTTGCTTGTTAACTATGATCTCGGTTATGCTAACTTAGTGTTGTAAATAGGGCGTGGCTTAGTCCATCTCACAATACTAATGCTAGGAAAATAGAATATCGCATGATATATGTTGCTTTTGTGACGTTATCGTAATGTTGCACCAGATGACATCAATGGGTGAATATGAACGCTTTTAATGTCGCCATATGCTAGATAATTATAAGCACATAGGGGAATTAGTGAGGGTTTAACATTTTATTCGTTATTTCTATGTTTTAATTACTTTTTGTGTTTGTTTCGCTTAAGTTGTCCTTTGGGCCTAAAATCAAGATGGCTGCCTGACTAACTCGACGCGATGGCCACCATTCCACGAGGTTTCAGACGAAGTGCGCCTGCGTCACATCATGTACCAGTGGCCTCGACATGACCCTAGACTTGCTGTGCCTAAGCAAGGTCACGACTGGAAGCTTGCCAAGTATCTCGACAATAGACTTTTATAAAAATCGGAACCAGCATGTAGAGTGACATAACCTCATGAACCGTGCGAAACCTCACCGGACGATCTCGACTAACCAATGGGATGAGTCCAAATTTTGCAACATGTATCTTTTAGACCTTATTTCTATTATATAAGTGACGCTAGAATAGAGAGGCTAACTCTATCTCTACTGCTTTCGTACTATCTTTTGATGACGGAGATGAAGGTGACGCTACGTGACGGCTGCGTTCCTGAATCTTTGACAGACTAAATTGCTGACCAATTTCTTGATGAACTAAGGACTTCCAAAAATCTATGGGCACTGATCGATACTTGCACGTCTCTGGTCCTTGACCCAATCTTTGGGACTGTAGCGTGCTGACGGCAAAATTTGATGACTTAGAGGACGACCGATAGCCAGAATAGGTAAATATGGTGTTCTGTGATTTGCGTAATGATTAATAAATTTACTAGATGGAACTAAAATTCTTGCATTATTTAGATAAACAAAAATATTGATTAACAAGAAAATGTGTTTGGTCGTTTATTGAAAGAGGATAGATCAGGATCTTTGAGTATGTTTTAGCTGAACTAAATCATCAATATCAAATCAACTAATTGATCCATTGATCACGTGGGAGGAGTATCTTAATGTTTAGGTTTATGATGTGTAGTGATAAGGATATTAGTGCATAGAAGTGTAAATAATTTTCTCTATATAGGTTATAAGGTATTCCTTTCATGTCAGCGCTTGGAACATTCATGTCTCCTGTAAGTGCAGACCAGTGAGAAGCGAAGTGTGAATGTTGGTGATATGGGCCCCACCAATGATTGTACGAGTGAATGTGTTAATGTGATATTTGGTCTGTGACAAAGGGAGGATATTAGGTGCGGGGTTTTGTCTGATTCCCGTTACCCAGGTTTCTGCACTGCAACAGTTTTTCTGGTAGCAGGATGATGGTTATTATTGTTTTGGTTTGGTGATTATTGCTTGTACATTGCTTATTGATTATTGAATATTGATTGGTATTGGTTTATGTATTAACACTCTATGTGGAGTTGCGTCAGATTTTATGTTGTTTGCACGACTTCTGGGATGTAGGAAGTCAGAAGTTTGTGACAGTTCCGTAGTAGAGCAGAGGTAAGCGCTGCCCTCGGGAAAGACGGAATTGTTGTTGCACTGTAGGTACACAGGGGAAACGTGTAACGAGTGAAGTTGCACGACGCATTGTCTGGGTTCAGTTTGGTGACATCGTCGTGTGTTGCCATTAGAAATATCTCCTGTATGAAAGAAGTGTATGGTAGCGAAGGTCACCTGTGAAATTTTGGTCTTAGGTACCAGGAGTCCAAAAGGAGCGCTCATTACGCTTATCACTGGAAAGGTAATAGGTGTTCCCTAAGCTTGTTAGAAGGATAAAGTAGAGGGAAGTGCTACTTTGTTAACGAGTGTCATAATTCTGTAGTAGGACAGACTGTTCGCTCTTCTCGGGAAAGACAGAATTCTGCGTAAATGAACTACATTTTTCCGTGTAAAAGTGCGTGAATGAAAAAGCATTCGGGTTAATTGTGAAACTCTGGTTTTATTTCTCAGGAGCAATGGGTCTCCAACTAGGTGTATTAATTCTAGAGAAACGGTTAGCTGATGCTTGTCAGAAGGGTGAAGTAGAGGGATGTGCTACTTTATCAACGAAAGTAACGATTCCGTAGTAGGGCAGAGGTAAGCGCTGCTCTCGGGAAAGACGGAATTCTTGTGAAAAAGGTAATTGACTGTTCTTTGGTTAGCGAAGCTTACAATGGTGGCGTTTAACAGATTTGTGAATTGGAAAAACGTAAAAAGCTTACTGAGAGAATTTTGTAAAGGAGGGGTCAACAGGAGCAGGAGCTGCGACAGCGAGATAAGCTGACATCAGAAAAGCCGCGCTGGGATTGGCTAGTCATTGAGAAACGTTGACGCCCCTGATTGGTGCGTTAGTGTACGCCTCGCTAGGAGTGGAGAATTACAGGGTGACGTAGACGCTCCAGATTGGTGCGTTAGTGTGAGTCGCGCTGGGATTGGAGAATTGCAGAAGTGACGTAGAACAGTCGTAAAGAAAAGACTAGCGATACACGAAAGACAAAATATTGTATTACGATCCACCTGAAAGGGAGGAAAAGTGCCGGTTTGGAAAAATCAAGAAATGGTTTTAAAAAGGACAAACCGATTGTGACTAGGGTAGGCTAGTTGCTTCCCCCGCCGAAATCGCCCGCATCCTTTATGGTTGCGAAATACGGATATCATACTTGTATTTGGTTAGACAATTGGGTAAAATACACTAAGAACAACGGAGTTTTGGCATTTCCAGAGCATGGTTTGTTTAATTTAGCGGTTTTGAGAAATTTGAGAGAAAGAATGATGAACCTAGAACCGAGGCCTAGGCCGACACAGTTTGAAGCATTGACCGAATGGGAAGATGAAATGCATGACAGAGAGAGACAGAGGATTGGCGGAAGGTATAAGTACATGTTTGGTAGATATGGGCATGACACTCATGATGAGAGAATGAGAAGGTGGCGGAATGCAAGTATGACTGACGGTCTGTTTCCTATGGGAACTGCTGAAGAAGTTGGAGGTAGAAAATGTACGGAAAAGAGACATAATATAGAATCAAGAGGGTATGGAGTGAATGAATCGGAGGATGATGTTTTTGATGACATGTTTTATAAAAATCCACCTCCGTATCAACCAGATTCTGAAATGTTGACACCAAGAGCCCCAATGAGAGAAACTTTGCGAATCATTAAGACTGAACTAGTTCCCCAAGAATTAGGGAAAAATAATGCCATCAGAGAGATAGAGAGAAAATCAGATGATAAAATGAGTGGTGAAAATTCGGCAGAATTAGCAAAAACAACTTTAGAATTAACTGAAAAGATAAGAGAATTGACTAAAAATTTAGAAGCTGTAACTGTTCCAGTGACTATAGGCCCTGTGATGCCTATTTTTGATAAAAAGAAAGATAGTGAACATTGTTTAACAGTTCCTTATAATATCAATAAACAGACTGAGAAGCCAAAGCAGAGCCTAAATGAAAATCCATGGAGACAGACAATGAGTATGATCGAACCAAATGTTTCGAGTAACCCATTTATAGGTCCAAATGTAGCAGAAAGACATACAATGATAATGGAATCAGTATTAGAGACACAAAGGGACTCCGAACGAAGTAATGTAGAGAAACCAGTAGGTCCATCTTCAGAAGAATTGAGTGAATGGTTGAGAAGCTTGCAGAGAAAAGACAAAGAATCCCAATCAATAGATGTGGCCAAATTACAAATTACGAATGGTACTGGAAGAGTTAATAGTAGGAACTATCCCCACAGAGAAATTAAAAACTTATCAGGATGAGGAGTTACTGTTTTTGTGCAAAAGTGTAACATGGAGAGCAAAAAATCTGCATGAAAGACTAGAAGAAGTAGCTAATGAAATGTGTTTAGATATTGAAAAGGTGAAGGCTTTACAAAAAACATATCGAAAAGATTTTACTGAAAAAGATATTGAACATTTGAATACCACAGGATGGATAAGTCAGATTAAGGAGATAATTATTTTGTTGAGAAAATGGGGAGATGTAGATAAATGGAGAAGCAGGTGGTACCAAAAACGAGATGATGCTTCAGATAAAACATTTGCAGCATTCCCGGTGAGAGAAAAGGAAAAGGTAGTAACAGAATGCCCCATGAGAGAAATTCCAGGAGGAGGGTATGTACATGTTCCATGGACTAGACATGACATTTTGTCATTTACAAATGATTTCCCTCAACTTCGCGAAAAGCCTGTTGAGTGGTATAGGCAAGTGGACAGATTTGTGAAGTCATCTTAAGTATTATGGATTGATCTGAATAGCCTATTTGACATAATAGTACCAGCAGATTTATGGACAGAGTGCAAACTTATGATAAATTGGCCAACACAGGAATAGGAAACGGTGGAGGGTGATGCCTTCTTAATTGGTCCACGTCAGTGGATAATCAACATCAAGAGCATTGCTCAGAATGAAATTACTTGTGTTGTTTTTATTTCTGACAGACAAAACAGGTATAAATTGTGAGAGGAAAAGCAACAAGCCGACACGTGTTTCGCCCTAGTGGCCCATTGGCCTTGGGCTTTTTCAAGGCGGTTTTCAGTAAATAACAAGGTCTTCCTGCGGATGAAATAGATGAGTCTCTGCGGTCTCAGGGAAATCGGAGGAATGAGCTGTCAGAAAGGAACCTTTCTGACAGCTCATTCCTCCGATTTCCCTGAGACCGCAGAGACTCATCTATTTCATCCGCAGGAAGACCTTGTTATTTACTGAAAACCGCCTTGAAAAAGCCCAAGGCCAATGGGCCACTAGGGCGAAACACGTGTCGGCTTGTTGCTTTTCCTCTCACAATTTATACCTGTTTTGTCTGTCAGAAATAAAAACAACACAAGTAATTTCATTCTGAGCAATGCTCTTGATGTTGATTATCCACTGACGTGGACCAATTAAGAAGGCATCACCCTCCACCGTTTCCTAACCTTACCTTTTCAATGGCTCTTGGGTGTAGCCATTTACGAGGATTGTGCCACATATAAAATTGGGCCCTAACAACTGTAGCGCCGTAAGTCCAGAACTTTCCACCCATACAGCTTCCCAACACAGGAATACCCTAGGGATCCAAAGACATGAGCCCCTGACCCAGAAGTTATGAAGAAATATGAACAGGTTATTGCCTTTCTTAAAAATAAAGTACCTCCCAAAGAAACAGATTGGGTGAAAATTGACAGAACTCATCAGGAAAGTAAGGAGTCGGTACATGCCTATAACGAAAGGCTGATTTTGGCCTTTAAACAGTTCAGTGGTGATGAAAATTTGAGTGAAAAGGATTTAAGTCATTTTGTATACAGATTTGTATATGGTCTACGTCCAGAGATTAGTGAGATGATCAAACAACATACTGTAGATTGGCAAAATAAGAAAATAGATGAAGTATTGAGACATGCAAAATATTTCAGTGATGAGATTGAAGCAAAACAGCGTAAATTAAAAGAGAAAGCTATGTGGGCATAAGTAAAAGTGGCAGAGAGGCAGGAAGCTCAGTTAGCGGAACAAGCGAATAATACAGGCCCCAGACCAAAATTAATTCCTGGGAAAGGTAAGGGAAATTTTTATATAGAAGAAGCTAAAAAGAAATTCCCATGTCATAATTGCAGTAAAGTAGGGCATTGGAAATCCGAGTACTAACAATGAAAATGCATCATTGAATCCACAGGTGCAGAATGAGGTGAGTGGTCAACCGCAGCGACAGCAGCAGGTTGTTACCCAACAGAATCAGGTGCCAAAACCGCCTTTTCCACAAAGCAAAAACTCACAGAAATACAGTAATGAGACAGGATTCTACAACGAAGAACAGGAAACTAAGCTGCCGCGCGCTAGCGCTGTTTCGCAGTATTGGCTACAACGCGATGAGAGTGATTCGGAAGAGGGTTATTGACGGTGCGAAGGGAGGAAGAAGAGTGCGTACTTGGCGCAACTCTAGAAGTAGACCAGACAGGCCCATTTGTGGATGGGAAGATAAATAATGAAAATATTACTTTCCTAGTCGATACTGGTGCTGCTCGATCAACTGTTAGGTCAGCTGATGTTAAGAATCTTCCTCTCTTGGATGAAACGATCCAAGTAGTTGGTGTATCCAACAGACAGATTAAAACTTATCTTACAGAACCAATGAAAGTTAGCATAGGGAAATTCTCAGAAATGCACCGCTTCGTCGTGTGCGATTCAAGTCCTGTGAATTTGTTAGGTAGGGATTTGTTGTGCAAAATGAATTGCACTATTTTCTGTACCCCTGAAGGGATAGCATTTGAAACCCCTGATGAAGATGTGCTGTATAAAATGACTATGGCAAACAGGGAAAATTTGATTACTGAAGCCTATGCTGTGTTTAACCCTGATGAATTACCTAAAGAATTGAAACAGACCGTAAAAGCAGGAGTCTGGGATTTCACAGGAGAAGATGTGCGACTAATGAGAAATGTAGACCCAGTAAAAATACCAGTGAAGGAAGGAATAAGCTATCCAAATGTCCCTCAATATAAATTGACACCTGAGATAATTGAAGGAGTTACTCCTGTGATTGAAAAGCTGATAAAACAAGGCCTTTTGAGAGAAATAATGAGTAGCCCATGTAATTCCCTGATTATGGGACTGAGAAAGCCTAATGGAAAGTTCAGGATATTGCAAGATTTGAGAAAGATAAACAAAATTGTTGTATCATGTTGTCCCATTGTACCAAATCCATCTGTGGTTTTGTATCAGATTCCCCATGATGCAGAATGGTATACAGTGATTGATCTATGCCTTGCTTTCTTTTCCATTCCATTGCACCATGACAGCCAGCAGATTTTTGCGTTTCGTTTTGGCGAACGTATTTTGGCTTGGTGCCGAATTCCACAGCGGTATACAGAAAGCCCCTCAATATTTAATCAGATATTGAAGAAATCCTTAGAGAGTCTAGAAATGCCCGAAAATTCAGTGTTAGTCCAATATATCGACGACCTTCTTGTGGCATCAAAAACCCGCAAAGCTTGTGAAATAGACACTACAGCCTTGCTGAATCATCTGGCTGATGAAAGACTTAAAGTGTCACCATCAAAATTACAATTTTGCAAGAAAGAAGTACAATATTTTGGCCCTAATATTGAAAAAGGACTGAGAAAGATAACAATAGACAGAATCAGGATCATAAAAGGAATGAGAGCCCCTATGACGCAAAGAGAGGTGAGAATGTTTCTTGGAATGGTTGGATACTGTCGCCAGTGGATAAGCAATTTCTCCCTGATTGCAAAGCCTTTGGTACGCTTGACAAGAAGTGATGTGAGAGATCCCATTGATTTAAACAAAGAGGAATTGGCAGCTTTTAAGCGATTGAGAGATGGTCTGTGTGAAGCTCCAGCATTGGGAATGCCCGATTACGAGAAGGAGTTTGAGTTGTATTGCAGTGAGAGGAATGGATGTGCACTTTCAGTGTTAATACAGAAGCATGGAAAACTGAGGAGACCAATTGCATACTTTTCATCAATGCTAGACCCAGTAGCTGTAGCCTTACCTGGGTGCTTGAAAGCAGTGGCTGCTACCTGTCGGAGTTTGGAACAAAGTGAAGGAATTGTGATGGGATATCCTGTGAAAGTGTTTGTACCTCATGATGAGGCAATCCTTTTAACAAGGAGTCGCACTCAGTGCATGACACATAGTCGGCTGACTAAGTATGAGAAAGTCAAATTAGGTGCAACAAATGTGAGTATTGTGAGATGCTTGAACGTGAATCCTTCAACTTTATTACTGGATGCTGAAAATGTGGAAGTCAGAGACGAAGCGGATCATGATTGTCTGGATGCACTCAATTTCTGTACCAAACCACGTCCTGACATAAAAGATGTACCAGAAAGTGATTTCGTGATGTTTGTAGATGGGTCTTGCTTGAGAACAGATGATGGAATGTTGAGGGCAGCATATGCAGTAAGCACAGTTGCAGCAGTAATGGAAGCATCCTACCTGAAAGGAGTAAAATCGGCCCAAGTAGCTGAACTTGTTGCTTTTACTAGAGCATGTACGATTGGGAAGAGTGTGAGAGTGACCGTGATAACTGACAGCCAGTACGGATTTGGTGTGGTGCATGATTTCGGCCAAATATGGCTACAGAGAGGATTTTTGACATCAAGTGGAACTCCCATTACGAATGCTGAGGTGGTTGAAAAATTGCTTGAGGCGATACAGCTGTCTAGGCAATTGGCTGTTGTGAAGTGTGCTGCACATAGTCAGTCTGGCGATTACATCGCCATCGGCAACAAGTACGCCAATGATATGGCTCAATACTGTGCACGTAACCAGAATTCGATAAACAGGGCGAAGGAGAAAGAAGTGACTTCTTGCATCTTAATGTTTACTAACACTGTAGGCACCTGGGAAGAAGTAAGGCAATTGCAGGAAGAAGCAGGAGATGAGGAAATGAAGCAGTGGGTAAAAGCAGGATGTGCACCAAGGGAAAGGGATCATGTGTGGGTCTATCGGGATGGAAGACCAGTTGACCAGTTATGCCTGTTAGCATGATGTCTGCCATGGCACAGATGTATCATGGCCAGGGACACATAGGGAGAGATGCTATGATCTTGTCGTTCAAGCAGACCTGATACAATGCAAAATTTAGACTTGTAGCAGAGAGTCTTTGTCAAAGATGCCTTATATGTCAGCAATACAACCCTGGAAGAAAGACAGTAGTGAGTCTGGGAACCATAGGTCGAGAAGGAGGGACTTTTACCAGAATGCAAGTGGATTTCATTGAGATGCCTCCCTGTAACAGGTTGAGGTATGTTCTAGTTATGGTCTGTTTGTTTTCTAGATGGGTGGAAGCATTCCCAACAAGAAGAAATGATGGAATCACGGTGGCAAAATTACTTTTGAGGGAATTTATCCCTAGATTCGGGTTCCCAGTAACAATTGAATCAGACCGAGGAAGACATTTCCATAATGAGATCATAAAATTGATTTGTGAAGCATTGAATGTACGACAAAAACTATATTGTGCCTATCACCCAGAGGCTTCTGGTGTGGTGGAACAGATGAATGGTACTATCCAAAACAGGATAGGGAAAATGTGTTTAGCCACAGGTATGAAATGGCCTGATGTCTTGCCTCTAGTACTCATGACTATTAGATCAATTCCAAACAGAACTACAGGGTTGAGCCCCCATGAAATCATCATGGGTAGAGCAATGCGTCATGTGTTAATACCAGTCAACAAGCTGATGCCTATAACTGATGACATGGTGTTGGATTACTGTAAAAGCCTGGCTGACGCAGTTCATTCTGTGTTTCATCAGGTTAGAGCGGATGCCACCACCCTTGAAAAGAAGCAAGCCCATGATCTGAGCCCAGGGGACTGGGTAAGAATCAAAGTACACAGAAGAAGAAACTGTTTGGTTCCAAGGTGGGGAAAACCACGACAAGTAATTTTGACCACAACAACAGCTGTGAAGTGTGCTGGACTGAAAAACTGGATTCATGCAAGTAACACATTGAGAATTCCAAATCCAGTGGATAGCACAGAAAAATAATATTTTGACGAATCAGAATCTAGTACTGAATCAGATGACGAAGAAACAAGAACAAAAGAAAACCCTGAAAGGGGGGAATTAGAGTCAAATCTAACTTTCGTCCCCAGAAGTATTTCCTTGAGGAGAAGGCTACAGATTTCTGATACCAGCTCAGACTCAGAGACTGAACAAGGAACTCAACGTTCGAGGAAAGAAAAAGACAGTGAAAAGGCAATTAAAGAAATTACTGAGTGAGAAGTTCCGGATGAAAGATTGAGAGAAATTCCACCTGAAATAAACAATTTAGATAGGCAGGTGCCAGATACAGAGAGAGAGGGAAAGATTTCTGCGGAAGACCACCGAGGAGGTGTAGGGAACTCTAACATCCAGTTAGAGGTAGGGACAAGTAGTCAGCAGGAAGATTGAGTGCTGGAGATTCGAGGAGGGACAGAAGTAGGGAAAACGAAAGAAGTGGTGGAAAAAGAAGCTGTTGAAAGTAAAATGCAAGTTGAGACAGAGTCAGAGGAAAGCGAAGACGAAGTACCTGAAGGTCGAGTTCTAAGAAAGAGAGCTTGGAGAACTGAAAAGAATGATAAAGGAAGTAAACTGAAAAGAGCAGCAAAAGACGAAGTTTGGCCAAATAAAATAAAAAGACTGAGATATCGACTGACACGAGTAAATTCACCAAGAGCTGAACAAGTGAATGAGGTAGCGAGTCAAGAGAAATCAAAAGATGAAGAAATAGTTGTAATTAAAGAAAGCAAAAGAACGAGGAAACCTAACCAGAAGTATAAGTCGCCGGAATGGACATATGTGGCCCTGCCTGAAGTAAAAGAAGAGGCGGATAGCCAAGGAAATCCAGAGGTGACTGTACCAGAAGTGGTTGAGGAGGACGAAGAATCCTGAGAGTTATCTTGTCTGATATTGGAGAAGAAGCGGATGTTCAGGACATTCTGTATTCAGATCACGAAGGAAAGGTGAAAGATGATGAGATGCCAAACTGAATGAGACAAGAAAGCTGCTAATGGAAAGACAATAAAATATGGGAAAAAAGACAAAAACTGGTAGAACTAAGTAGGTGCTTAGAGCCTTGGGTTAGACAAACTAGTTGTGAAGTAGAAGAGGCTAAGTCAAAAGACACTGTTCATTTTAACAAAAATGGCAAACACAGATAGTAGAAAAGGTAGATGTATATTTTTGAAAAGATGGTGTAAAATGTGTTGTTGTTGTACAGGATTACTAATGCTTCTGTGGAGTATATTTGCTCTAATGATCTCATTTAAGGTTACAATAGATACAATAGAAGGACATAGTGAAAACAAAACTAATGTAGAAAAGATTCAAAAGGTGGTTCCAACAAGAATAGATAGAAACTATTTGCATAAAGACAGGTCTATAACTGATTTTTCTAATGATGTATTTTTGAAATTATTGTATGAATATGTAAAGACAATGGACGTAAGGGACTGCTACATTTGTATGCAGTTATCTGCATCTGTATCGGAGGGAGTGACTTATCACCACCTTCCAGTAACTTATGGAATAACCTGTAGTGTAATAGCTAGTTTATTTTACCAAACAGGGAAGTTAGAATATTATTTTTCAGATGTAGATAACATATTTTCACAAGTACCATCAATTAACAAGCTAAACAAGGTAAAACCTGCAAAGGTATTACGTGAATTTTTCTTAGAGACTAAAGAACTAACATTAGAATATATCTTTAGAAACAATTTGACTTGCAGTTTAAAGAAAGAAGTAAATACATTTTTGGATATGGTTGAAGAAAGGAGATTGAAAATGCAAAGGAAGGCATCTGAAGGAAAGATGGAAAAGACAGTCTGGGATGTAGAAATGGAAAAACACTTAAAAGGAGAAGCTAGTCCAACTATGGCTTTAGATTGGCCTCAGAAAGGGAAATTGTGTATTAGAAGGAATCAAACTGCCTATGATAATTACTTTGTAGGTAATAGTGAGTGCCATGATACATACCAAATCATGGGTGGATGGGGATTTAAAGTAGGAAATGATCCAGTTTTTCCTGGGTTATACTTTATTTGCGGGAACAAGGCGTATTATCGTTTGCCAGACCATTGGTATGGCACATGTTATGTAGGCCTGGTTTTCCCGAAGATTGTGGTACTGTAAAATTCGGAACCACATTGGAGGCATGGCCCCACCATGCCAATTTTGGTATCAGCAAACCGCAAATGACTAAAGCGGTATGTATAAGTGTTTTCGTCATGTTTCATCGGCAGATTCACAGTGTATGCGATACTACATATTGGACCCTCGGCTTCCATTTTAGAACAGTAGCCATTTTGTGATTGCCCTCACATAGGCTACGCTCTAAGATCATGCTTAGGCCTAAAGGACACGTACACCTTCTGTGACTTCTCCGTGACCTGTGCAAACCGACTCCGCTGCCCGAGGTCAATCCTGTCCGGCCAGTTCCTTTCCTCGCAGCCTAATGTGATTAGCATCAGGGCTCGACCCATCATAAAATCCTTGTTCACACACGATCTCTGACCTAGCTATTTTCACACCTGTTTCTGTTCCTACTTTGTGGCTTGTTTTACGAGCAGGAGGTGCCCGTTTTATTGGGGTCCGCTGCTATCTGATAAGGTTTCTGAGCCTTGCGGGGTGAAATGATTGTGTGCTTAACGAATTGAAATGTGGGATTGTCATTATGGCTCTGCTGTTCCTTTGAAAGGAAAATATGTGAATGACCACTTGTAAAATAGGGGCGTGTTGCCCAGAAGCGTAATATTTTGTATATAAGTAAAGACTGGGTTTTGGTTCAGGAGCAGTCTCCTGAGAACATACATTGTGTTGTACTTCTCGGATACCTGTAATTGGTCTGCAGCCAATAAATACGATCTTTGACTTCACCTAGAAGACTCTGTGTTTCTGTGGGTCTGAAACAGGAAGAACTTGAAGTCTTCGGGTGTGTTCTCCTGCACCGCTGGGTTCTAAAAACCCAGTACTACAGTTGGCGCCCAACGTTGGGCGATTTCAGCGGTACCGGTCCAAGCCAGAGGTTCGTGAGGAGCTTCGTGTGGAAATTCCGGAGGAAGGCCGCCACTTCATCGACCCCTGCATGTCGACGTGGTCCGAAAGTCTTTTCTACGAGGTTCTCCGCGTCCCGACGGCTACGAAGGACTGCTGCCCTGATTAATCGCAATGTTTTGGACCCTTGACGATTTGGTAGAGCGAAACAATTGAGAGAGTCTTCTGGTGACGCCATCGATCATCGATACCTCAGTTAAGTATAAGTGGAGCGTCTCCCAGTTTGTTTGGTATCCTTCGGGAATTTGGTATCCTTCGGGATTGCTTTGATTTGGAACTTGCAAGTGCCAAAGCCAGGGGACTCGTGTATTCACGAGACTATCTTATTCGATAATCCTTTGAAGTTTGAAACTAGACTAGTGAGCGAAGATGCCTGGTTCTAGTATATTTGGAAATTTGTTTTGTTTGGGTTGTAGAAAGGACTCCCGATTGGAGGATTCGTGTCCGGTTCCTCCAATTGGAACTCCAACTTATGAACTTTATGTGAAACATGGCGTGGGTCCAATACACCAGGAAGGATGGTGTTTTAAAATGGCCCCAAAATGGTAGTTTCGACACAGAAATCCTAGATAACTTAGAAGTTAAATTATTTAAGAAGAAAGCCCGGCCGGCGATGTTTGATTATTTTCGCCTATGGCGAAAGGAAGCCAAACAGAAAGAAATTAAATTGGCAAAGAAAAATAAAAGAGAGAGAGAGGTATGTCGATAATGCAAGCAGCTGTGCAGTTTAAAGATAATGAAGAGGACCAAATGAATGAGCAGTTGCACAGGCAACGCAAACTAGTTATTGATAAATGTTACCCAGTTTTGCCGCCCCTTCAGCAAGGCGCATCAAAAGAAAAGGAGAAAGATCCCCTGATGGCACATTTGTTAAGTTTGCCACCCCCGTATGCGCAAAATGCTACAGCACCTCCACAACCTCTAAATGCACAGCCTGCAGTTAATTTGCCGCAAGCTTTCCCACAGCCGCCAGCTCCCCCTCAGCTGGCTCCTCTCCCTACAGCGCAGCCCTCTCAAGGGCCGCCAATTTCGTTACCTGTCTCCTCTGCGCTTCCTGCGACTTTTCCTAGTACATCAGCTGCCTCCCTTGGCGCTCTTCCTGACACTGCCCCTGTACCTGTATCTGCACCCGTTTTTCTTCCCTCTGTCTTTCCCCCCGTTTTCGCCTCAACTTCTCCTTCTGCACGACAACGAATTGCTAGGGTAGTTACTAGTTTAATGTCGCCTGTCTTTGGGTCATCTAGTATGACCCCTGGTTCACAACGTAAGCAGTTGCGTAGTCAACTGCCTGATTCTGGAGAGAAAGAGGTATTAGACCATATGGCACGTAGGTGGATTGTTTTTTCTTCACTCTATGATGTGGAGTCAGCTGTTAATGTTTTTCACCAATGGGAAGCCCCAAAACAGAGGTATGTGTTTGAGAAAATGTGTGAATTCCTCTGTGAGGAATTGGAAGATCATGGTTCAAACTCAAACCCGCAGGAGTTGTGTTGAGTGCGATTTGATTTTGGAAAAGGTACAATTGTGGGTCCCAACGTAGATAAAGCAGTTGCGACTTTACTGTCCTTCAGGAATGATGATTGTCAACAATCATTGTTCGAACAGGAATTCCCTGTGGGGAAAAAGGTAAAAGCGCGCCAATATCCGATGCGTGAGGTTCCTCCAGTTTGGAGGCCTGGTGATGCTACTGCTGTTCCACCTGTTCCGCCACATTTTCAGCGTGTTTGGGTACATGTCCCATGGAAGCGTTCTGAGGTGTTAGCGCTTAAGCAGACATTGCCTGACCCCCGTAAAAACCCTGCAGGATATTATAAGGAGTTATCACAGACTGCAGAATCGTGTGTCATGAATCTAGCTGACATAGATATGTTGTTCGGGAATGTTGTTTCACAGCCTTTATGGGGATCCATTCGTAATGTAGATCACGTTGCAGAATTAGGTAACACATGGGCTAATATCATTGCCGCAGACACTAGACAAGTTGGTGGTGCAAAACCTGAGCCCCTAGTAGCAGAACTCCCTGGTAGAATTATTACCTACATGAAACCTTTAATGACCGCGATGCGTGTGAATTGGGATAAACTATCGGCATGCAAACAGAAGAAAGATGAAACGGTGTCTGATTTCTTCACCAGGTTTGAAGAAACATTTATCGACCACAGTGGTCAAGACATGAGTACTGAAGGTGGCCAACGGTTATTTGTTGATAAATTTGTGCATAATTTGCTTCCCGAGTTGTGTAAGAAATTAAAAGATTCAGAGAGTTCTTGGGCTGTTTCCTCTTCAGCGCAAATACTGGCCACTGCACAGTATTACGAAAATAGAGATAAAGATGAGAAGGATAGAGCAGACAACAAAACGAAGGAATTAAAGACGAAGGTTCTGTTACAACAGGCCTACCCACCGCGTGGTAGTCAGAGTAACTATCAGCAACCTCAACAGTTTCAGAGAAACATGCAAAGGTTCGAGTATTCCCAACCGCGTGTTCCTGTAGGTCCCAATCAATGTTCGTATTGTAAAGAGGAAGGTCATTTTAAGTATAGTTGTCCTAAATTGTTGCAGCGTACTAATAATGCGTATGGCACAAGAGGTAGAGGTGGTCAGCAAGCTCCTAGAGGCAGAGGGCGTGGAAATGTTCCCCAGAACGCGCGTCCTCTTCCGCCTCAAAATACAATAAATAGCTTTGATCAGCAAGCCAATGCAACTGGTAATACAGCTCAGTACTATAACAATGACTATTATGCAGAAGACGACAATGTGGAAGGTAATGATTACTAGGACAGCCATAGACAGAGAGAGGGAGTTGTTTCAGTGCCAGTGGATCAGAGTGGACCGTATGTTAAGGTGACTACAGCGGGTGTGTCAGAGCCCTTTCTGCTGGATACTGGTGCTGCAAAGAGTTCAATTATGCATTCAAAACTCCCTGGCGCGCCTTTGTCTGGCGAAATGAATGTTTCAGTAGGTTTTTCTGGCGCCCCGGTTAGGAACCCGATTTCTAGTCCTATGCCCCTTTCTGTTGGACCTTGTGAGCTAAAAGCACCCCTCATCCTAACGACAGGTTGTGGTGAAAATCTGTTAGGGTTGGATTTGTTAAAAAGATTGCATGCGACACTATATTGTTCTCCCTCAGGAGTACAACTTACATTGGGTAAGGAAGGGATTTCCCCAATGTATTTGTCGAAGAATAAATTGCCGGCTGAATTGTCATCCCTTCCGGATGTCCTTTGGGCTACTGGTCCCAATGATGTGGGTCTCTTGGAAATACCGCCATATGTGGTCACTTTAAAAGCCAATGTCAGATTGCCACGCATTCCCCAGTACAAGATCTCCAATGATGGTCAGAAAGCGTTGTTAGCAATTATCAGTGATTTGATTAAAAAGGGTGTAATTAAAGAGACAAGAGGCAACGTTTGCAACAGTCCTGTTTTACCTGTTTTAAAACGTATGGACCCTTCTCAGCCACCTGTTTACAGGTTTGTGATTGATCTTAGAGAGGTCAATAAAATAGTTGTGCCACAGTTTCCAGTTGTCCCTGATATATCTGCCTTGTTAACTATGATTCCAGCCTCCGCTGCATGGTTCTCAGTGATCGATTTAAAGAATGCTTTTTTTAGCATCCCAATTGCAGAGGAGAGCAGGGACATTTTTGGCTTCAGTTTAGGAGGTCGAAGCTTCCGCTTTAAACGCGCTCCACAGGGCTACTGTGAAAGTCCATCAATATACAGTCAGGCTTTAAAGGCGCAGCTTGATGCACTTGTTTTACCTAGTGGTGCTACCCTTATTCAGTACGTTGACGATTTGCTAATCGCCGCGGATACTGAAAAGATTTGTAAAGAAGCTACATTGTCATTGTTGCGTCATTTGTCTGCCTTTCATCACAAAGTGTCTCTCTCAAAACTGCAATATTGTCGACAAGAAGTGACCTACTTAGGTCATCTCTTATCGAAGGAGGGAAGGAAACTGACCCCAATAAGAATTCAAGCCATTGCACAATTGAGCGTGCCAAGAACACAGAGAGAAGTGCATGCTTTCTTGGGCATTACTTCATACTGTAGGCACTGGATCCCGAGTTTTTCTTTGCTGGCAAAACCTTTGTTAGCATTAACCTGTAAAAATACACCGAATCCTGTCCCATGGTCTGAAGAGTGTCAGAAAAGTTTTTGGAAATTGCGTAATGCATTATGTTCAGCTCCTGTGTTGGGTACCCCTGACTACAGCAAGCCTTTTACATTGTATGTTCATGAAAAGGAAGGTTGCGCATTATCAGTGTTAACACAGCCTTTTGGCGACAGACCGCGTCCATGCGCATATTTTTCGTCAACTTTGGACCCTGTAGCGAGGGCATTGCCAAGTTGTTTGAGAGCTACAGCCGCAGCAGCTGTGTCTATTCGACAGTCTGCTGGACTAGTGATGAATAACACATTGATTGTAATGGTTCCACATGCTGTGGACACATTGTTAAACCGGACCAAGACACATCACTTAACTAGTGCTCGATTGTCAGGGTATGAATTGACACTGTTGGCAAACCATATACACATAAAGAGATGCAACACGTTGAATCCAGCTACATTATTGCCGATTCCAGCAGACATAGATGAGATTGAGCAGCATGATTGTCTGTTCAGAACAGATGAAGAGACGAAAGGGAGAGTGGATCTTAAAGATACTCCCCTAACTGAGTGTGATGGTACCTTATGGGTGGATGGTTCGTGCTTCAAGCTTCCGAATGGTGATACGACTGCTGCGTATGCTATCACGACTTTGCACACGATTGTTGAGACTGCACGCATACCACATAATTCGGCTCAAGCAGCAGAATTAATTGCCCTTACAAGAGCATGCGTGTTGTCTGAAGGAATGAAAGTGAACATATATACTGACAGTCAGTACGCCTTTGGCGTGGCCCATAGTTTTGGGCGCTTGTGGAAAGAACGTGGGTTCCTGACTTTGTATGGAGCTAAAATTCAGAATGGTCAGTTGGTGAATGATCTCCTTGAATCACTGACCTTACCGTTACAAGTTGCAATTATGAAATGCAGTGCGCACAAGAAGGTCACCGATGATGTTGGCCGTGGTAATGCATTTGCTGAGGAAATCCCGAAAGAGACAGCAAAAGATGTGAAGACTCGAATGTATGTTGCAGGCCCTGCAAGATGGGTTGGTGATGTTGGAATGTGTGAAGACACGATAGAGAGTGTGAAGTCCCTTCAAGCTGAAGCCACAGAGAAAGAATTGAGTATGTGGAGAGAAAGTAAGGGTAAATTGGATGAGAATGGTTGTTGGGTTGATTTGTCAGAACATCGGCAATGGTTGTTACCTGATGCATATGTGTTTCCATTGGTTACGATGGAACATGGAATGGCACATATCAGTGTGAAAGGAATTTGTAAGTTGTTGGCTCCAGTATGGCAGAATGCTGGAATTCCCAAGTGTGCAGAGAATGTGGTCAAGAATTGTATGGTATGTTTGAAATACAATCCTGGTAGGGGAACCCCGACTCCAGCTGGTCATTTTGCGCCTCCATCATATCCATTTGAGGTTTTGCAGCTTGATTTTATCCACATGGAAAGGTGCAACAATTTGAAATATGTACTGGTTGTTGTTTGCGCTTTTTCAAGATGGATAGAAGCATATCCCCTAAAAGACAACACTGCTTTATCAACAGCCAATGCCCTTGTGAAAGAATTTTTCCCTAGGTTTGGAATGCCAAGAATGGTGTGGAGTGATAATGGGAGTGAATTTGTAGGTCGAGTGATGAAGAATGTGTGTGAGGGACTAGGCATTAAGCAGAAGTTCCACGCTGCAAATCACCCCCAATCAGCTGGATTAGTAGAGTGCTACAATGGCACTCTGAAACTTAAGTTGGCCAAGATTCAGGCGAGTTCTGGTCTTAAATGGCCTGATGCTCTGCCCTTAGCACTCCTATCAACAAGAATGACTGTGCATTCACGAGTGGGACTTAGCCCATATGAGATCATATTTGGCCGCCCGGCCAATATATGGGGTGTGCCAAGACCGACAAAATTCAGTGAAATCGAACATCCAGTACTGCTTGACTATCTGTATCAATTGACGGCTAAATTGCGTGTTTTACACCAACAGGTGCACGATACTCTGCCCCAGGCCTCTAAGCTCCAGGACACCCTATCGACCCTGGCTCATGGGTGCTTATACAAAATTTTCAATGAAAAAACAACGATGAGCCCCGTTGGATCGGCCCTCACCTCGTACTTCTATCAACAAGATCAGCAGTTCGAGTGAAAGGGAAAAAGAATTGGATACACGGCGCCCACTGCAAACGGATCCCTTTGCGTCTACCATATGACCGGTGGGTCCAGGAGGGTATCGCTGATTCTGAAACTGACACTGTCCCTCGTTTTGTGCTATTTAGTGATGCACACGTAAAAGGCACAACTTCAGAACGAGAAAACGACGATATTTTGCAGGAAGCTGTGCCACCGTCAATTCGATTGGACACCACAGAGCCTGAACTCTTGTTTCAAGACCAGACAGTACCTGGCAGAAACCGCTATAACTTGAGACCAAGGCCTATGGACAAATAAAAATTCCCTTCCCTTGCTATTTTCTTTTTGATATTACAGCTCTCCCATCTGAAGGACTTTTTGATTTTTGTTTTTCGAACCACCATCCGGGTTCAGCTGCAGGGTCGCGGTGCCAAGACTTTGGGGTACAAGCCGAAGACGTTAGGTCAACGGTTCTGGTTGGTCTAGGGCGTTCCCTGAACTGACAGGTGTACTCCTTAGCAGAAGATACTCATCCGCCGCGAGCAGCACGATTAGAGGATGGAGTTTTTCAAGATGGAGAGGCCCACCAAGGAAATAAATCTCAAAGGCAGAATATGTGAAATAATGAATAGAAAACGTTTTGTAATATTGTGTCTGTTTGTACTATTTAGCATAATGATGTTTTCTGTAGGTTGTGTATTATTATCTTTCCAAGTGTCATTTGCACCAACTGTACAGCCCACACCTCCTCCTACTGTTTTCCCACACTCTTTTCACCCTCTGCCGGAACACGAACAAGCTAGACGTTCTGAGTTCGTGAACAATTCGTTCATCCAACTCCTGCACCAGCACCAACTAGTTATGGATACAACAAATTGCTGGGTGTGTGGTTTGATGCCGCATACCATTAATAAGGGTATCCAATATCTAGTACTGCCGTTTAGTTATAATGGGTCATCATGGGCATTCCAGACTATGTCTCTTTTTGCGCTTGAAACCTACTCCCCGCGATTCCGGCGTTCCACTAGACCTAACTCGAACAATAAAGCCTTGATGAGAGGAGTTGCAGATATGAGTAGAGATATCAATGCATATACATCTATTCCCAAGGATGAGTTGCGAGCTTATGTAGGATGGAACGCGACAGGGTATAGCATTAGTTTGGGTGAGAAACAGGGTAAAAGTTCATTCCCGATTTGGGTCGTACCCCACATAGGTCGGTTCTGTCTACAAGGCAATGGTCAGAATCCAAGAGCTCAACTAGGGAAGAGTGACTGTACGGAAACATACACTTTTCCATCACAGTTTTCCCCTGCGTTTTTGGCTGCCAAGGGAACATACTTTGTTTGTAGTGATCGAGCATATACATGGTTGCCCCCTGATTTCTCGGGCACGTGTTATATTGCAAATTTGCTACCGCCGACATTTACTGCCGCCTCTGATTATCACAAGACCAGAGTTGTGAGAGGCGTTGTTAGTGAGGAGGATACTGCCGGTCAGGAAGCAGGAGACTTTTTCTTGGGTTTCCTGCCGTTTTGGGGACCAATGGTCAATAGTAGGAACCTGAGACAACTGACCCGTGAGGTGGAAACCACTGTTAATGTAACGGCTGGTGCCCTTGGTAACTTGACAGCTGAGCTCCAAGCGTTCGCCTCATGACGTTGCAGAACCGCATGGTTCTAGATGTAATACTGGCAGACCGTGGTGGGGTATGCAAGGTCATCCAATCGAGCTGTTGTATTTTCATACCAGATAACGCTCCGACAGTCTACCAGGCCATTTCCAAACTACATAAGATTTCTGAATCCATTCACGTGGATAAAGGAGATTGGTCAATGATGGGGTGGTTCTGGGGACTGATATCAGCCTGGGGATGGAAGATTCTGATAGTCGTTGGGATGATCTTGGCCATTCTTTTCACGTTTTGTCTATGTATACAGTGCGCTCCTGTAATGTGTAGCCTCTGTGCTACATCATGCGTAAGGAGGCCTGTATCAAGGGACGAGCTAAGCAACAGGATGATGCTACAGCAACATCTCCATGACTTCATGAATATAGATCTGGATTCAGATTAGTATAGTTCTTGCCTATGTAAGGGCAAAAGGAGGGTCTGTGGTACTGTAAAATTCGGAACCACATTGGAGGCATGGCCCCACCATGCCGATTTTGGTATCAGCAAACCGCAAATGACTAAAGCAGTATGTATAAGTGTTTTCGTCATGTTTCATCGGCGGATTCACAGTGTATGCGATACTACATATTGGACCCTCGGCTTCCATTTTAGAACAGTAGCCATTTTGTGATTGCCCTCACATAGGCTACGCTCTAAGATCATGCTTAGGCCTAAAGGACACGTACACCTTCTGTGACTTCTCCGTGACCTGTGCAAACCGACTCCGCTGCCCGAGGTCAATCCTGTCCGGCCAGTTCCTTTCCTCGCAGCCTAATGTGATTAGCATCAGGGCTCGACCCATCATAAAATCCTTGTTCACACACGATCTCTGACTTAGCTATTTTCACACCTGTTTCTGTTCCTACTTTGTGGCTTGTTTTACGAGCAGGAGGTGCCCGTTTTATTGGGGTCCGCTGCTATCTGATAAGGTTTCTGAGCCTTGCGGGGTGAAATGATTGTGTGCTTAACGAATTGAAATGTGGGATTGTCATTATGGCTCTGCTGTTCCTTTGAAACGAAAATATGTGAATGACCACTTGTAAAATAGGGGCGGTGTTGCCCAGAAGCGTAATATTTTGTATATAAGTAAAGACTGGGTTTTGGTTCAGGAGCAGTCTCCTGAGAACATACATTGTGTTGTACTTCTCGGATACCTGTTATTGGTCTGCAGCCAATAAATACGATCTTTGACTTCACCTAGAAGACTCTGTGTTTCTGTGGTTCTGAAACAGGAAGAACTCGAAGTCTTCGGGTGTGTTCCCCTGCACCGCTGGGTCCTAAAAACCCAGTACTTCAAGATTTTTCATATGGGAGGAGGAGAAGATGGTGTACATAACTTAGGTAGATATTTAGCAAGTAGGAAGAGAGAATCTTGTTCAGAAATTGTGGGTGATATCTTTGGAGCATTGATACCAGCAGTGGGAATATCTCTGAATGCAAACAAAATTAGAAGACTATCAACAGTAGTGGATCGCTTGTCAACAAGCACCGATGGAGGATTTTTATTGGCAAAATCGACTTGCCCTTGATATATTATTGGCAAAAGAGGGTGGAGTCTGTGGAATGCTGAAGGTTCAACATTGTTGTACTTACGTTCCAGTTGAAAGTAAAGATTTGAAAACTTATATTAAAAATATAACTGATCTGCATTACGAAATTGCACCACTGAGGTTGAAGGTGTTTGGGAAAAGATTGGAAAGAAAATATCTGCTATTAAGAATTTCTTAGTAAACCTAGGTAGTACCTTTTTAGGTAAAATCTTATTTCCATTAACATGTGTGATTTTCCTAATATTGATATTAAGATTAGGGTGTCTTTGTCATAAAAAGAAGAAAATTCAGAAAAAGTTAAAAAGAGAAAATTTAAGGAGAAAAGATAAGAAACAAGAGAGGGAATTTGAAGAAATAGAATTAGAAGAAGTTAAGGAAGTATGTATAAGACAGCAAAAAGAGAAGAGACTGGGGAGACTGAGTTGTGAATAAAAGCAAGAACTCACTTCGACTCCATGAAAAGTAATGCCAAATTTTAATGGTGTGGTGATAAAATCACCAAAGGGGGATTTGATGAAGCGGGTAGTGCACAATTTTGTATACCCCCCCCTATTCAGCATGTTTATACTAATTAGAATCATCTATTAATTATAATACTATTAATGTGTTTGTGTGAAGTTTAACCAACATTACTAATGTACGAAACATACGTGGGATTTGCATTTTGCATGGCTAAAATAATTTGTAATTAACATATGTACGCATACTAATACTAGGAAAATAGAATATCGCATGATATATGTTGCTTTTGTGACGTTATCGTAATGTTGCACCAGATGACATCAATGGGTGAATATGAACGCTTTAAATGTCACCATAGGCTAGATAATTACAAGCACATAGGGGAATTAGTGAGGGTTTAACATTGTATTCGTTATTTCTATGTTTTAATTACTTTCTGTGTTTGTTTCACTTAAGTTGTCCTTTAGGCCTAAAATCAAGATGGCAGCCTGACTAACTCGACGCGATGGCCACCATTCCACGACGTTTCAGATGAAGTGCGCCTGCGTTACATCATGTACCAGTGGCCTCGACATGACCCTAGACTTGCTGGTCCTAAGCAAGGTCATGACTGGAAGCTTGCCAAGTATCTCGACAATAGACTTTTATAAAAACCGGAACCAGCATGTAGAATGACATAACCTCATGAACCGTGCGAAACCTCACCGGACGATCTAGACTAACCAATGGGATGAGTCCAAATTTTGCAACATGTTTCTTTTAGACCTTATTTCTATTATATAAGTGACGCTAGAATAGAGAGGCTAACACTATCTCTACTGCTTTCGTACTATCTTTTGCTGACGGAGACGACGGTGACGCTACATGACGGCTGCGTACCTGAATCTTTGACAGAATAAATTGCTGCCCAATTTCTTAATGAACTAAGGACTTCCAAAAATCTATGGGCACTGATCGATACTTACACATTTCTGGTCCTTGACCCAATCTTTGGGACTGTAGCGTGCTGACGACTAAATTTGATGACTTAGAGGACGACCGATAGCCAGAATAGGTAAATATGGTGTTCTGTGATTTGCGTAATGATAAATAAATTTACTAGATGGAACTAAAATTCTTGCATTATTTAGATAAACAAAAATATTGATTAACAAGAAAATGTGTTTGGTCGTTTATTGAAAGAGGATAGGTCAGGATCTTTGAGTATGTTTTAGCTGGACTAAATCATCAATATCAAACTAATTGATCCATTGATCACGTGGGAGGAGTATCTTAATGTTTAGGTTTATGATGTGTAGTGATAAGGATATTAGTGCATGGAAGTGTAAATAATTTTCTCTATATAGGTTATAAGGTATTCCTTTCATGTCAGCGCTTGGAACATTCATCTCTCCTGTAAGTGCAGACCAGTGAGAAGCGAAGTGTGAATGTTGGTGATATGGGCCCCACCAATGATTGTACGAGTGAATGTGTTAATCTGATATTTGGTCTGTGACGAAGGGAGGATATTAGGTGCGGGGTTTTGTCTGATTCCCGTTACCCAGGTTTCCGCGCTGCAACACTACCATCATTAAGTAGGTCCAGGAGAGCAGGAGGTGGTGGGTGGAGCTGTGAGGAGGCATTGGAAGTGGGAGATTGCAGAAAGGCATAGGTGAGAAAGGTAAGTAGTGTGCAGGGAGGCCAAAAAGAGGGGAGAAAATAGCCAAAAAAGCATGTAAGGGGGTGAAAATGGAAAGTGTGTAACTAAACAAGCAAGATGAGAAATAAAGGAAAACCAGGCAGGAAGGGAAATATGATCAAAACAAGCAAGAAGAGAACCAAGAAAAAGCAAGAAAATCAAGAGCCAAAAGCGAGAAACAAGAGTCAGAAGGATGAGTAGGCAGAGAGAAAGAATGATGAGGAGTGAAATTGCACAGTGAGAGTAAATAGCCTAGTGAGGAAGGCACAAAAAGCAGTGAGATTGCGGAAAACAGGCAAAAACAGAGACAATAAGTGAGGCAGACCAACAAGAACAGAGACAGGGCAAAGACAGAGGCACTAAACAAGACAAACAGAGATAGAATTCAAGTAGCAATAAAAGACACCAGAAGAGAGGGGGGAAAGTGAAGAGAGCGATAGCGGAGAGCAACTGGAGAGAGAGGTTGGCAGTTTCACAGGTTCTGGTGCAGGGTCCAAAAGGGCCTTTCAGGTCATAAATATCAGGTGCAGGTAAGTTACATGTGGGGGACAGGAACCTTTCATCTATATTATTCTGTTCTCAGACCCTTGCCAGAATTTTTGCTTACTTCTATGAAGGAAGTCAGTAACGATTCTCAATTTTAAATACACCTTCATGGTTTTGACTTTGAACATTGTCTTGCATATCTTTTCTTTATTTGTTTTGGGCCACCGTGCTTAGGGATTAACACAACTTAGTGCAAAGTGCTGTGCTGTTAACAAGTCCTGTTTTATATGACTGAGCAAAAACGAAGGACTCTGCAATGTTGGTATGTGATGCATCACAGTTTTCGTCTTAACGGAAAGAGTGCACCATGCTGCTTTACTAAAGGCCGAAACAGGTGCCCAGCAACTCCTGTAAGCATACTGATGTTTCCTCCCTATGATTGGCTACCCTCCTTTTCATAATGAACTAGCAATTCTGGCCTAAATACAGCTTTAGGTATCTTGCTAGCCTCATGTTTCCAATTTTCAGTGATCATTTGGAAATACATAGCTCTACTTTATAAGTCTCTATTTTTATAGACATTTTCTGTAGCACTACATGACAACTGTTTTACTTAAGCATACAATAATACATTGTAAGGAGAAGCTTTAGTTGTTTTGATATATTTATTGGTAATAGGCCTTTGAATGAATGCACAATCTGTTTAAAAAGTACACCTGCAACTCACACACGATGTGCTCAGTCTCTACTGTGCTTTACTGAAGTCCTGTTTACACTTCAAATGGGTGTACTCTTTTGCAACGTCTTTTCCACCACACCATTGCCTACTGTTAAAAAGGTTTTGTCAACATTCACAAACAAGATGAGGTCCCTTAGGGAAACCTTCTGGTTGGCGATTGGGATGCCATTATATGATGTACTCGGTAAAGTATTAATGTTTTTCTGATTGATTTCGGTAGCAAAGCATTATTACATCCCATTCTGAAACGGCATTCAGAAGGAACACCCTAAACAGGTCCCTGCCAAAATACGATTCGGTATGTAGTCACCAACCAAAATTGTGATTTGGTAACATGTTCCCAAATCACAATTTGCGTTAGCTACATACTAAAAGGCCTATTTGCCATCACAAATGGGCCAAATTAGTAAATAGGACCCAGAGCGAATACAAAATAGCCTTAGTAGATCTGACCTTACATCACTACTCTATCATGTTACCTTGTTTACAGAGATGTATAGATAAGCAATTTATGGAAAAGAGCAACTTTTCTTTTTCCCTTAATTGTTTGAGAATAACCCACTGATGTAATATATAATCTAAAATGTAACTTTTAGTATATGTGTACAGTGTTTACCATGTTCTTCTGAAGTATTGTTAGGATTAAAAACGTTAATGGTAATTATATTGTGTGGAATTTAAATTTTATCACAGTGAAAAATTCTTACCTTCAAGCCAATACTATCACTACTTTGTACATGCGCACGCTTTCTGGTAATTTATGCTTGACATGATTCTGTACCTGTTGGACTTGGCCCTTTGGTTTTATGACTCTGGGCACTTTACCACTGCTGATCAGTGCTAAAGTGCATATGCTCTGCCTATGGTAAATTGATGTATGAGTGTTTCCATGATTGATTGCTTTGGTTTACTTATCAGACCCTAGTACAGTGCACTGAGTGTGCCCAGGGCTTGTAAACCGAATGCTGCTGGTGGGCTTGCAGCACTGGTTGTGCCACCTACAGGAGCAGCCTGTAAAAGTGTGTCTCAGGTCTGCCATTGCAGAGCCTGTATGCAGTCTGGTACTGCCATGTTGACTGGGCAAGTGCACCCACTTGCCAGTCCCTAAACTTTCCCTTTTCTGCATATTAGTCACCCCTATGGTAGGCCCAAGGGCAGGGTGCATTGTAGGTATAAGGTAGGACATGCCCTGGTGTGTGTGGCATGTCCTAATAGTGAATTACAGCCATTTTCGTTTTTCACTAGTGCAAGGCTATCTGTTCCCCATAGGCCAGAATGGGCAGTTTGATTATTACATCTTATAATCCTAACTGACTCAGGGAACTAGGTAGAAATTCGAGTTTAGTATGCCTGAACTCAGAATGATAAAATGCATCTTTTAGCGAAGTTGGTTTTAACATTCTGGTGCCGATTCCGATCCGTTAAAAATATTCCCCGTACGAATCGTATCCGGATTTTTTTACGTACGAATCGTACAAGTCCCGTACAAACTGGCAAGTACGATTCGTATGTTAAAAAATCCATACGAATCGCATTGGGAAAATTCCCCGACACGTCCTCGGGTCGGAAAAAGTGTCCGACATGTCCCCGGACAGTTTTACGTACGAATCGGGAAAATGAAGTCCGAGCGCGCAAATACAATCCGTCCCGCCCGTCCGAATGCACAACCGTATGGAAAAAACACCGTACGGAGCGAACTCCCATAGCAACCATGGAGACGGCCAAACATGTGCCCGCATAGATGCCGAACACCCCCCCAGCCCACCCCCCCAAGTACGCGCCGTACCCCCACCCCACCCCATGTAGGTACGGAGCGTATCCCCACCCCGTAGGTACGGAGCGTACCCCTACCCCGTAGGTACAGAGCATACCCCCACCCCGTAGGTATGGAGCATACCCCCACCTCGTGTAGGTACAGAGTGTACCCCCACCCCGTAGGTACGGAGTGTACCCCCAACCTGTGTAGGTACGGAGCGTACCCCCACCCCGTAGGTACGGAGCATACCCCCACCCCGTAGGTATGAAGCGTACCCCCACCCCGTGTAGGTACAGAGCGTACCCCCACCCCGTAGGTACAGAGCGTACCCCCACCCCGTAGGTACGGAGCGGTGGGGGTACGCTCCGTACCTACATGGGGTGGGGGTATGCTCCGTACCTACGGGGTGAAGGTACGCTCCGTACCTACGGGATGGGGGTATGCTCCGTACCTACGGGGTGGGGGTACGCTCTGGACCTACGGGGGTGGGGTGGGGGTACGCTCCGTACATTCGGGGGTGGGGGTACGGCACGGACATGGGGGGGTGCTGGGGTACGGAACGGACATGGGGGGCTGGGGGTACGGTGCGGATGTGTAGGGATGGGGGTACGGTACATACCGGGCACCCTTTTCGCCGTGCATCGTGGCGTACTTAGCTTTTCCGGCACTTTTTGGGTCCCATAAAATTATTGCCGTGCGAAGTGCTGTGGGTACGAATCGTACTTGCTGGTCCGTAAAACGCTGCCTGACTCCGTGCGAATGTCGCGTACGCGGTGTCCCGGATCGGAATTGCGGGTATATTTTAGCCAGTCGGTGTTTTTTACGAATCATACGGAAATGGTGTTTCCGTACGAATCGTACTTGCATGTTTGTAAGGTATTTTTCCCGGGTACGAGTCGGACGGAGAAAACGCTCCGTCCGACGATTCGGACCCGGTTTTTCCAGGATTGGAATCGGCCCCTCTGTGTTTGAAAATACCACTTTTAGAAAGCAGATATTTCCTTGTCCAACCATCCAAGCCTGCCTCTGCTAGGTTGTGTATTCCTTGTCTAGAGTTTGAGTGAAAGGGGCTGGGGGATTCCAGGAGACAGGGTGTGTCAGCACTGGGCTGAAAAGAGAGATCTGCATGTAGATGGGTGGGAGGAGTTGCACCTGGGACCTGAATAGGGCTGTGCCTTCCCTCCACAATGCTGGCTCCACCTCATGTGGTGCGTCTGATGTCCCTGCCCTGCACTGTGAAAGGAAAGAAGGAGTCATGTAAACAGAGTGCTCCAGGACTGACCAGAACTGGTTTGGACTAGGCAAAGGCCTCTCTGCCTTCAGAGAACAAAGGGAAACTGTGTATAAAAAGGGGGACCCAGACCCCAGAACTTTAGATCACTTTTGGGAAACAAGAAGAAACCTTTGCTGAGGAGAGGAACCAGATAGACTGAGGAGAGACTATCCCTAAGCGTGAGGGATTGGCCTGCAGTGGTTGCCTGACTGCCAAAGAGAGGAGAAAGGACTTTGTGATACTTTCATTCAACTTGTGAAGTATCTCCAAGGGCTTGAGATTGAGCTTGCTCCTGCTGAAGTCTCAGGGACAACAGACTTCACCCACCAGCTCCCCAAGAGTTCTTTGGAAGTGCCTGCAGTTGTGTTGGGCTTTCTGAGGGACTGCGTGTCGCAAGGAGCTGGAAGCGCGATGTACGAAGAAGAAGCGTGTAGCCAAACTGCGCTGTCGCTTCACAACACGAAAGCGCCTCGCATCGTCGGAGAAGAGGATCGATGTCGCACCAGACACCGTTGCATCATCGGAGAAGCGTGTCGCTGCCGCAGCCGCTATCGTTGCAACGCTGGGAAAGCATGTAGCCACTGCAGTTGTCACATCATTGCCGAAGCGCCTCGGATCGCCGGAGAAGGTGATCGACGTTGCATCAGACGCCACCGCATCACCTGGAAGTGTGTCTCAGGGCCTGTCGCGGCTCAGAAGAATTGTTGAGTCGCCGCACGGCCGTCGGGTGGGCACACATCGTGTCGCATGAAGGAGAAAATGCCATTTTTGTTTCATTGCACCGAATCTTCATCGTATCACGGCGTTGCGGGCCGCATCGCCACTGAAGCGCAGTAAGAAACCGACGCATCACCTCCCCACGCCGAGAAGAACCAACGCATCCCCTACGCATCAGTAGACCCGACGCATCACCGTTCTTGCGTTTAAGGAACCGACGCATCACCTTCCCTGCAACACTTTCGTTGTATAGCGTTACGCCTCCAAAGGTACATTGAACTTAAAGTGTTGCATTTACCATCTTAAGAGAACTAAGCTATTTCTACCATTTTTAAAATACAGTATTGTGGATTTTTGTTGTTTGTGGTCTTGTATTAAATCTATATAAAAATACTTATTTTTATACTACAACTTGTGTGGTGTCCATCTGTAGTGTTGTCACTGGGCTACTGTATGTGTTCACAAATGCTTTACACACTGCCTCAGAGATAAGCCTGTCTGCTCGTGCCAAGCTACCAAGGGGGTGAGCAGGGGTTATTTTAGGAGTGTACCCCTTTACCCTGACTAGAAGCAAGGGTCTCTATTTGGTCAAAGGTACATACCTCTGCCAACTAGAGACCCCCAGTTCTAACAGTACCATTTATTAGTTACATTCATATGTGAAATGTTGTACTGGTTTATAAAGTAATTTGATCACTAGTAAGTTGGATGATGTCATCAATAATGTCATTTGAGACATCATTGGTGATGTCATCAATGATGTAATTGAACACGTGGTGCAATATATGAGGTCATAAGCAGTGCATGGCGGGGGAGCAAGATATAGTTAGGCCGCCTAACTATAACTGGCAAATTATGGTTTTAAAAAAATTACATTACGATTGATATGGTCACCTAACTATAATGTCCCTTTAACCTTTTTATTTATCAGTGAATTTCTAGGATTTTTTAAAACATTTGTTAAGGTCTTTTTCTCATACCTAATTATAACATTACCTTACCTTTGTATTTTTCAGTGAATCTCGTCTTTTTTTAAAACAAAGTTATGAACACTTAGTTATAATGTCACTTTACCCTTTGTTCTTTTCAGTTCATTTTTCAGTTATTTTCTAACATACAGATGTAGTTACCATACCTAACTAAAATGTCAATTTAACTTTTTTAGTAAATTTCTAGGTTTTTTACATAAAGCTAAAGCATATTAGCAATCTTAAATATAAAGTCACTCTTATCTTTAGGATTCCTGTACATTTTCAATAGTGTCTTTTAATTTCTCTGCTAAATGACTGTCATTGTATTTTTTTTTTTTACTTTGCACAGATATTGTGATACTCTCCTTGGACTCAGAAAATCAATGAAAGGGTCCCAGGAGAATCACAGGTGGATTTTACTTCCATTTGAGCTTTTGTCATAGACACAATAAGTTAGGATGTTTTGTGTTGTTTTCTGAAGTTTTCATGTTTAAGGGTGTTACGGTACCACAGACCTGAATATGGTAATGCAGACCCATGACACAAAGAGTCATGACAGCTGATTGGGTGAAATCACTTTCTCACTCTATTTAACAGAAGTTCACATCCTTTCAATCTCATTTGGGATTAGTACTTGGGTGTGTCCAAATCTTGTGCTGCTCTTTTGTTTTGGGGGGGCGGAGGGGGGTCCAATTTTTTTGGGTGCGTTGATCCTTAAAAAAAATTGCATCTGGAGGGGAGGGACCCAAGGACCTGAAAGATGAGCAGAAGGAGACCCCAAGACCAATAGAGTCTGTTGTGTGGATGTTTTTCTCAATTTCTATGGAATAGAAGAAAGTGTCAGCAAAGATTGTGACATACAGTCTCTGCCACAAGGTATTCAGCATGGATACTGGCAACAAGTACTCCTTCAGTACTTCTGGGATGAATAAAACAGATGAAGGGATTGCATCCCAGACACCTATCTCATGCCGAGCAAAGGTGCGCGGAGGAGGAAGTGCCTACATATGCTGCTGGACCCTCCCTTAGACCTAAAGACACTGTTTCACCTCATGTGCAGCCGAGGCAGATTGATGTGAACCCGGTTTACCAGAATCTGGTTCTCTACTGCAGCAAATGCTCCAAGGTGGTTGTTTTGAGGAAGCAAAGTGTGTCTATTAGGGACAAGTTGCCCATCAACACCACCTAAAGAATTGTTTTTAAACTCCAAGTTAAAATGCCCTTATAATTTATGTTAAATCCCATAAAAAATGTAAAAAAACAATACAAATATAAAATAGTTTCAAAAACACAAAATAAGGTTTTTTATAGAGCCACCTTTATTGGTTTAAAAATAGATAAATGTGGTGGTATTTGTCATGTCTCACTGTTTATGTTACTGTATAATAATAGTCCTGTATAGCAGCCTGTACATAACAATAAAAGGTAAGTCTATGGTTGTAAATGTAAGCAAAAAGAAAACACATAATTTATTTTCTCTTAAATAATTACAATAGCATGCTATAGCAAACTATTAATTTATGCTACATGATAACAGAATGCACTAATATATCCTTATAGTCTAATGTAGTAGAAGATACTAATCATATAAGGCACACTAGGGCTTAAAACAAGAGAGCAGGCTTTTAATGGCTAGTAGACACTACTATGATAGCATTGACAACAATTACAGAATTCCACTCTTTAAGTGTGAATTGTTCTAATAGCGAACAAAGCAGGTCTAAGGAATATACTGAAGCTTTACAGCCCGTGCTCCTGTGAAGTTTGAGTGCCTTTTGAATATTTTGCTAATTGTTTGGGCTAATTACTACCACACATACTCACACAAAGAGCTCTGATAGTGTCCAACATGAAGGTATATGTCTAGAGGGAGTCTGCTCGCCTTGAAATGTTGTGCACACGGCGTAGCCTGCACTCAGCATGAACTTGCCCAACCTTCTGGTATTGTTTCAAACACAAGAGGTCAGCCATCCACAAAGGTTTCCCTAGAGGGTCAATACTATGCATAGTAGGGACAAAGCCACCTAATGGGGCTTGGGTGGCATATGGGCTCTCCGTGAAGAGTTGTGTACAGGGCATAGGCTTTGCATAGTATGGGCATTACAACCTAAGGGGACATGGATGTCTAGAGGGAGAATGCTCTCTGTGATGGGTGGCACCTAAGGTGAAGACCATGCACAACAGTTACTAGGCCACCTATATGTGGTCCAAAGCCCTCAAGTGATAAAATATCTATGTTGGTGTCAGGACAGAGCAAAGACTGTGGGAAATAGAGTGTATGAGCGTCTCAGTGGATGTGTGAGTGAGTGTACTAATGTCTGAATGTGTGTGTGAGTGGTGTATGAGTGAGTACGTCTGTGAGTGAGTGCATGAGTCTCTGAGTGGGTGCATGAGTAATTCAATGGGTTTGCGAATGGGTGCACAAGTTTCGCATTGGTTTTTGAGTGGGTGCATGAGTTTCTGAGTGGGACTGTGAGCGGGTTCGTGGGTGTCTGTGTGGGTCTGCAAGTGGCTGCGTGACTAAGTGGGTCTGTGAGTGGTTGCATGACTATCTGAATGGGTCTGTGACTGGGTGCCTGAGTCTCTGGGTGGGTCTATGAGTGAGTGTGAGTCCCTGAGTGGGTGTGTGACTGGTAGCGTGAGTCTCTCAGTTGGTCCGTGAGTGCATGTGTTAGTGTCTAAGTGGGTCTATGAGTGGGTGTGTGACTTTCTGAGTAGTTCTGTGTGGATGCACAAGTCTCGTAGTGGGTCTTTGAGTGGGTGTTTGAGTATCTGAGTGGGTCTGTGAGCGAATGTGTGAGTCTCTCTGTTGATCTGAGAGTGGGTGCATGAGTGTCTGAGTGGGTTTCTGCCACAGTGGACTGTGAATGAGTGCAACAGTGTCTGAGTGGGTTTGAGAGTGGGTGCGTGAGTGTCCCAGTAGATCCCTCATTGAGTGCGTAAGCATTTAAGTGGGCCCATGAGTTGGTGAGTGAGTGTGTCAGTGAATATGTGAGTGGGTGTGTATCTAATTGAGACTGAGGGTAGGTGTCTGAAAATATATGTATTTTTTTATTTTTTCATTGATATTCAGTAAGTTGTTGTGACGTATATCTGTGAATTTGTTGCAACTTTACACAGTGGGGTCGCACTCATGGTCGCATAGAATTCGTGAATATTGCAAGTGGAAAAGAAAACACTGTTTTTCAACATATTTTACTCATAAGGGGTCCTTAAAGACCCCTATATTCCACTCATGGGCCAGTGCATATCCAACCTGCCCCGTTATGGCACTTTCTGTCATTTGGTTTGAGACCCGGGAGAGTGTTTCGATGAGGTAAAATGGTGACCTCCAGTCTCTGCTCATGTTTTGTCAGCCAATCATGGCATTCCTGTTAGTTTGGCCATTCGTGATTGTTCACAAATTATCCGCGATCCCACATAAAGAAATTCAGATTTCCCTACATTTCTCAACAACTACCATACTGATTTACACCAAATAACTGAAAGAGTGATCTGCAAACCAACATCTACCTTTCTACCAAATTCGGTGTAATTCCTTCCAGTGGTTCGGGCTGCAGGTGTGTCTAAAGATTCTATGGGAAATAACATTGGAAACACTTTTTGACCCCCCCTTTTTCTCCAGCCCGCTTGACAGATCACCCTGAAACTTCCCAAGCAGAACAAGATTCACTGGGGCACCTTTTGAGAAAATGTTGTAAAAATGCGCCAAACTACGTCAAAGTTATAGGCAAGTCGTGCGTAGATATATATATATATTCACTGAAAAACCATAGGTTTCAGGGGCGTTATAGTTAGCTGGACATTTCCCTCGTACAAAACCCTAGAGATTCCCCTGTTATAGTTAGTTCCGCTAACTATAACTCGCGCCCCCGCAATGCACTGCTGATGACGTCACATATTACATCACTCATGACATGGTCAGTGACATTACTGATGACATCACTGATGACATCTCAAATGACATCACTGATGACATCATTGATGACATCATCCATGTGATAAATTAGTACATCTTCTCACACCCTAATATAACCTTTGATACACCGACTCAAAATTTCAAAAGGCCATTTTGACAACCATAGATACTCCAATACCAATAACTACACACCCACTCATTGACTTTTAGGTCTACATACATGTCCACTCACTCACCTGTACAGTCACTCATACTTACAGTCACTCTGTGCATTTATATACCTATATAGACACTCACACACCGCCAATCATCCATTGACGTACTGACACATCTAATCAGTCATGCAAATAATTAATCACAGTCCAATTTACTCACCTATACAGTTAAACACACTCAAGTTCACTTACTCATAAAAATACTAACAAATTATGTGTCTTCCTGCAGAAAAATAAACAGCACATGACACAGATATCATTGCACTATGGCGCATACAGCCACTCCCAAAATCACACACTCTCACATATAGATAGTTATATACTCTTACACACATATACAATGCGTTTCACATATGTAGTTACTGACACATGTACAACTGAGATATACATTCAATTACTAACACACCCATAGGTACACTCACCCAACCATACAGTCCATCACAGATGCACTCTTAAAACCATGCACCCACTGAATCACCCACCCACACATCTAGTCACAGAGTCACACACACCCTACCCACACAAACACTCAGGCACCCATACAGATACTCAGACAACCAATCAATAACCCATATAGACACTAATATAGCTATTCACAAAACCATGCAGCCACTTATACACCAACACACAGACACATACAGACATTCACACAGTTTAGTCACTAGTCTGCAGTAAGATACATTTAATGACTCACTTATAGAGTCAGTTACGCACCTAGAAAATCATCCATTCACACACTTGTACACCCACTTATTCTTCAACAGGCCTTTCCCTATATATATTAAACATAATAAAACTGTTCAGAAACACATACTCAATGGATGATGTCATCAGTGATGTCATCAGTGATGTCATTTGAGATGTCATCAGTGATGTCATCAGTGATGTCACTGACCATGCCATGAGTGATGTAATATGTGACATCATCAGCAGTGCATTGCGGGGGCGCGAGTTATAGTTAGCTGAACTAACTATAACAGGGGAATTTCTAGGGTTTTGTACGAGGGAAATGTCCAGCTAACTATAACGCCCCTGAAACCTATGGTTTTTTCAGTGAATTTCTAAGGTTTTTTAAATGCTAATTCCTAACTCTAACGGGCCTGAAACCTATGGTTTTTTCAGTGAATTTCAAAGGTTTTTTAAATGCCAATTCCTAACTATAACGTGTATGAGACCTATGGTTTTTTTCAGTGAATTTCAAAGGTTTTTTAAATGCTAATTCCTATCTATAACTTATCTCTAAAGATATCATGAAAAGCATTCTTTTTTAAAAGTAGGGTGCACATTATTTTTGTGGAAAAGCATCTTTGTGATTGGTTAAGAAAAAGCAGTTTCAACGTGGAGTACATATCATTGGATAAAATTTGCTCAGCTCAACCACACCTGTTACTTGCATTTCGAAGGCACTGTTCGAACTTATAACAATCGTGAACTTTTAACCTGCACGTGTCGTTAAATGTTCAAGAAAATGTTACAAAAAAATATCGTTAAGTTTTAAAAAATTGATGGACTTTGAATCTACACGTGTTGTAGAATGTTCTAGAAAGTGTGTTGATAGAATACGTTGCACTTCTGACTTCTATGTGTTGTTGAATATTAAAAAAACGGTTCATATGGAAAATTAAAAAGAAACCAATAGAGAAGTTTTGAAGCCTAAAAGAATCAAGGAACTATTCTAATTTATTCTTTACATGTATTTATGTGTGCAGCAACAAAATTATAGACACAACAGCACTAGGAAGAGGAAGAAGCAGGGAGTGGGGGGAGGGGGGAGATGGGCAGAATGGCACACATGCACAATTAAGTACAACACACATATAGACTAACAATGGCCAAAATGAAACACACCAACAAGGAGCACAAGTCACACAACCCGCCAACATCACACCACTGAACGTGCATAGAAGTGAAAACCACGCTGCATTCATACAGGATGTGTACAAAGGCCAGTCGTTGGTGTTGTGGGATGTCTGCGACCGTGGTCATCATGGATGAGATGCCCAGCATGTGGCACATGGTCGAGTTCACTGTGTGTTATGTTGCCAAACGGCTGCTCCTCCCTCCCACGAGCCCCCACACTTTTGTACGGTGCGCTGTTGTATCTCGTGCACTCGTACGGCACACCATTGTAATGCCTATTTGCGCATGTCCTGCTACATTCCAACTACAACATCACAGTGCCGTTTGGAGGTGGTGCATGCCTCTTTACAACATTGACTCCTGCGGCTCGTGTAGCAGGCCACACCAGAACACAGAGACACACTTACCGCACTTCCTGTACACGGACATGTCCGAGACACCCCGTTCCCCTTGCCGGATAGGCACACCCCTGCACTGACCTGTGAACCCCAGACCAGCACACGCCAGTTGTGCATGCAGGAGGATGCGTACGTAGCTGCACATCGAGGCTCACTGCCAACGCTGAGTTGACAGCACACTGTGATGTTGCAGGGCTCGTGCCTATCATGCTAAGACAATGACCACAGGGACACACTTAATAAGATGTGGGTTTGGGGGGCTTTGGCGGTCCTGGAGTTGTTGAGATGAGTCTTCTGGCCCTCATGGGTATCCCTGTATCATGCTCATTGACTCAATGGCACCTGTGGGTGTTCTGGTGTGGCTCTTGGCTGTGTTCCCTTTCATGGTGCAGGTAGTTATCCTGCTTAACACCAGCAGAAAGCAGGTGTAAAATCCCTGGTGCTAACGTGTCTTATCGCCGGAATTTGTTTTGCATTGCAATTGGTGTGAAAGTTGTGATGTGATTTTTTTCGTGTGCAGACCAATATACGGACTGAGCAGTGTATCTTGTCAAGATCCAGCACCTGACGCACTATTCCCAATCAATATAAATACAATGAGATTTCTTAATAGATTTTGTGTGTACACTGTAAGTGCAGCCAATACCTCAGTGCAATTCAATATAGGATTTTAGTATTTAGAATAAATCGGAAAGGTGCACCTCGTGTCTTTTTGAACGGGAACGGCTACTCTCCATTTCATTATCAGCACTTTAACGGAAGTAAAGTTGAGATAAATCTAACACACTATTCAGAAGTTGGTGCAAACTGCAGATATCACCAGTATTCCAGCGATAAGTGACCCAAAATTTAACACCATGGTGGACTCCATCAAATAACAGTAATAAGAACAAGAAAGAGTCACCCAGCAGTTAAGAGAACAACCAAAAACGTTATTAATTTTTTTTTCAAACTTTATCTTTTATAATAAGAAATATATAAACGATAAACTATTTTCAAACTTTATTTTTTTATTAACATATATATGTGAACAATAAACTAATAAACAAAATGTAACAACAATAATACAAAACAACAAGGCGGAACACTCCTGTGGGGACCACGCCCACAACGTTTTTCTTCAGTGGTGAGGACATTTTTTACTTTTCCCAAGGGGCAAACAAAGACCAATGCCACCTTCGTCACTCGCAAGATTTGCGAAAGAGTTGTGTTACGAGGGGGTCCTAACAAAAAATACTCGTGCGGCACAGCAAGTATGATGAAACACCTAACGACCCTTCATACAAACAATCTTGCACGAGAAGAGTGCAAACGGATGAGAAACACTCCTGTTCTGTATCTGTAAAAAAGAATCACAAATAAATGTATATTAATAACTTTCAAATTTATACTATTCCATTACTGTACAAACACATTTTATATAAAAACTGACTAAGAAACTATAGCCCTGAACCACAAGTGTGACGATCGTTAAAACACTACATGCATAGTGCATACTACTTTGAAGCAGTTCATGCCCTAAAGCCTACCTCACTAAAAGACTACATGCTAACTGACTAAATGATTACAGTACTATAAGGAGACACACTGGGTGAGTGACAGGGTGTTTGCTAGAAGAGTATGAATAGAAGGCGCATAGAAGGTGTGAAACACAACTGTGTAGGTGATTAGAGGACTGCATCCATACTGCACAGGCATTTAAAGCAGTCCATGTGCTAAGGCCTGGCTCACTGCATCACTACTTGGGTACTGACTGAATGATTAGAGTACAGCAAGGAGAGTGCCTAGGTGAATTTATAAGTGCTAGGCTTTTCGCACAGGGAATGGATTAGTACTTGGCACTGAATGGGTCACTAGAGAAGTGCAAAGGCAGTGACAAGTGCTGGACTGTATGGATACTGACTAGGAAATTGAAAATGTGAAAGACAAGTGTCTAGGTGGTTAGAAGACTGCACGCATAGTGCATAGGGGTTTCAAGCAGTCCATGTGCTAAGGCCTGGCTCAGTGTATGAATACTTAGGCACTGACTGAATGATTAGAGTACTGCAAAGATAGTATCTTGGTGAATTTATAAGTGTTTGGGTTTTAGCACAGTGAATGGATTAGTACATGGTGCTGAATGGGTCACTAGAGGACTGCAAAGGAAGTGACAGGATGTTTCCTGGAAGTGTATGGATACTGACTAGGGAATTGAAGGTGTGAAAGACAATTGTGTAGGTGGTTAAAGGACTGCATGCATAGTGGATAAGGGTTTGAAGCAGTCCATATACTAAGGCCTGGGTCACTGGATGAGTACTTGGGGTCTGACTGAATGATTAGAGTACTGCAAGGAGAGTGCCTGGGTGTATTTATTAGGGTTTGGCGCAGTGAATCGATTAGTACATGATGCTGAATGGGTCACTAGAGGAGTGCAACGGCAGTGACAGGGTGTTTGCTGGAAGTGAACGGATACTGACTGGGGAATTGAAGGTGTGAAAGACAAGTGTGTAGGTGGTTAGAGGACTGCATGCATAGTGGATAGGGGTTTGAAGAAGTCCATGTGCTAAGACCTGGCTCAGTGCATGAATACTTAGGCAGTGACTGAATCATTAGAGTACTGGAAAGAGAGTGTCTTGGTGAATTTATAAGTGTTTGGGTTTTGGCACAGTGAATGGATTAGTACATGCTGTTGAATGGGTCTCTAGAGGACTGCAAAGGAAGTGACAGGATGTTTCCTGGAAGTGTATGGATACTGACTAGGGAATTGAAGGTGTAAAAGACAAGTGTATAGTATGTTAGAACACTACATGCATACTGCATAGACATTTGAAGCAATCTATTTGGTACTTAGAAACTGACTAAATAATCAGACTACTTCTAGGACAGTGCTTAGGTAAAACTTTTAAATTTTCAATTCTGCCACAGTGAACAGAATAGTACATGGTACTGCACCTTAGTGTCAAACCTTGACTCATTTTATCAATGCATAAGCAAAGACTAGCTTCTAATGCTACTAAAACTTGACAATATGAGAGGTTTTTAATTAGGTATCTGTCAGCAAATACACGATGTTACCAAATGCTTCTCTCACAGTGGTTCTCAAATGCACACAGACTCACAGTGTGATTCTAGACAACAACCACTATACCTAGGAGTTTACTGCACACAATCTTCATATTTCAGGACTGCACTTTTATGTCAAAGCCTGACTCATATAATCAAAGCATAAGCAAAGAATGGCTTCTAATGCTACTAAAACTTGACAACATGACCGGTTTTAAAACAGTTATCTGTCAGCAAATACACGATGTTACCAAATGCTTCTCTCACAATCCTTACCCAAATGCACACAGACTCACAGTGTGATTTTAGACAAGCAACACTATCCTAGGAGTTTACGAAAACTCATTCACTAGTCTAGAAGAGTTAATGGTACTGAACACAATCTACATATTTAAGTACAGCACATCAGTGTCAAAGCATGACTCATTTAATCAACGCATAAGCAAAGACTGGATTCTAATGCTACTAAAACTTGATAACATGAGAGGTTTTAAATTAGTTATCTGTCAGCAAATACACGATGTTACCAAATGCTTCTCTCACAGTGGTTCCCAAATGCACACAGACTCACAGTGTGATTCTAGACAAGCACCACTATCCCTAGGAGTTTACCAAAACTCATTCACTACAGTGCAAGTGGTAAGGGAATTGCACACAATCTACATATTTCAGGACTGCACTTTTCTGTCAAAGTGTGACTCATTTAATCAAATCATAAGCCATAACTGTCTTCTAATGCTACTAAAACTTCACAACATGACAAGTTAAAACAGTTATCTGTCAGCAAAAACACGATGTTACCAAATGCTTCTCTCACAGTGGTTCCCAAATGCAAACAGACTCACTGTGTGATTCTAGACAAAAAACACATTTCTCCATCTAGAAGTAGTACTACATTTTAGTATAGAAACATAACATAACTCATTTCACAAATTCATAAACAATGACTGGTTTCTAATTCTACCAAAATATAAAAACAGCACAGTTATCTGTCTACAAACACATGAAAAACACAAATGCTTATCACAGAATGGTTTCTACATGCACACACATTGTAGAGAAAAAAAGTACTCCCTACACTTTAGCAGGAGAAATTCATTAGTCTGATTAAAATCAAAATAGTCTACATACATCCCCTCACAATTAAATAACTCATCTTTCAAGTTCTTTTGTAGATCAAGAAGTATATCAATCACTCACCTTATTTTGTTTTACAGAATCTCTGCACTGTTCACCTCTCAGCAAAAACAAAGAATGGAAAAGTTTCCCTTTCATTTTCCACACATATACATGTAAACATCAAATCACAATCCTTCACACATAAACTCAAAAGCAAACACACATTTCTATTGGTTAAACATTTCAACCCTTTCCAACTGAAATACATTTCAACCCTTCCCCCAATCTGCCTTCTGCCTGTTACCATAGAAACAGCTCATGGAACACTGCACTGAGCTCACAGGTCACAAGTTCAGCACACAATGTTACTAAACAAGACAGGAAGTGTGCTTGACTTTTCAACATATCAGCTTATCATATATAATGTTCCTTACAATCTGTTTTTGTTAACCAATAAGAATCATACCTTTAAAAAACAGAAATATACACCCTACCTTTCAGTGTAGAAAGTAGTCATACGACCAATGATTTCTTCTCTTTTTTCAAAAAACATTGCCGTGGATCCGCGCACCCAACGCGTGAGAATAAGTGCACCCAACGCGCTAGGATGTGCGCACCGTGCACGTATTTTGCCGTTTATAAAAAAAAAAGGGGGCCCCAGGGGGTCCTTCTGGGAACCCCTAAGCACCTCTAGAGGGTCAGAGTATTTCCACTCTGCCCCCTTTATATATTTTACACACTTATTCCCCTTGCTTCTTCAGCATCGCTTCTACCGAGGCAGAAAATGGCCACCAACAGTTCCTGGTTTTCGAATGTAGAGAGACACTCGACAGCCAATTAGCATTCAGCGCGCGATCGGGAGGGTGCGCGCTTGGTTCGGGGAGGGTGCGCTTACGGTGCGGGTAGGGTCCACGGATCCTCACTAACTTTTTTACCCTAATTTTCTCAGGAACTACTGAACAGATTCACACCATTTATGCAAAAGGCACGAGTCTGAACTGAGGACTACCTCTTTGCCAAATTTGGTGTCATTCCGTTCAGCGGTTCAGGCTGTAGCTGCGACAACAGATCCTATGGGAAATTGCATGGGGAAAACGCGTTTTGGGGCCCTCTTTTTTCTCAGCCCCCACTTGACGAAACACCACAAAACATTCAGGGTAGGAGCGGAGCGGAGCTGGCCAAAAGTTTGGAAAATTTCGCGAAGATTCATCAATCGGCGCCAGACTTATTGGGAATAGAATGTTGCGGATTTCTCTGGAAAATAGGTCCTAACTATAACTATCTACTGGCGACCGCCAGTAGATAATATATATATATATATATATATATATATATATATATTCACTGAAAAAAACAGGTTTCAGGGATGTTATAGTTAGTTGGACATTTCACTCATACAAAACCAAAGAAATTCGGCCATTATAGTTAGTTCAGCTAACTATAACTGGCGCCCCCGCAATGCACTGCTGATGATGTCACATATTACATCATTCATGACATGGTCAGTGACATCACTGATGACATCTCAAATGACATCACTGATTACATCATCCAGTGACTGTGTTTCTGTAAAGTTTAAATATGTATTAGTTATATATATATATATATATATCCAAAACATTACTTCAGCAGAATGAAGCCGCACTCCGTTGCAGGTAAGGAACCCCTTTATTTACACAAAGACAGGCAGCTTCAAATCCCGTTTTTCAGTCCTCTTGGCTTACGCGTTTCAAAGACATTCCTTCTTCTTCTTCAGAGCCAAAGTGAGCAGTTGGGAATTCTGTGCGTGACCCCAGGACCCTGCGTGCTAATTAAATTACAATTAGGCCTCCGGTGTGCCCCTTAATTCAAATACCTTTCGCTTAGCACGCTGGTACCTGAAATCATTAATTATGCATGATTTTTACCCTCCAGTGGGTTGTAATGTTCACTGTAATACAAGGACAGTTTAAGCAGCCCACATTGAGCCTCTGGATCGGACTCTGCCTGGCTGATTAGAAAGCACCTGCAGCGCCGCATTCAAAGTGAATTTTCACCTCGAGTGGCCCCATATCATGATGTTCGAGGGGGGTGCGTCGCTTCCACGGCCTGAAGACGCCGTGTGACATATCCAAAACATTACTTCAGCAGAATGAAGCCGCACTCCGTTGCAGGTAAGGAACCCCTTTATTTACACAAAGACAGGCAGCTTCAAATCCCGTTTTTCAGTCCTCTTGGCTTACGCGTTTCAAAGACATTCCTTCTTCTTCTTCAGAGCCAAAGTGAGCAGTTGGTAATTCTGTGCGTGACCCCAGGACCCTGCGTGCTAATTAAATTACAATTAGGCCTCCGGTGTGCCCCTTAATTTAAATACCTTTCGCTTTGCACGCTGGTACCTGAAATCATTAATTATGCATGATTTTTACCCTCCGGTGGGTTCCAATGTTCACTGTAATACAAGGACAGTTTAAGCAGCCCACATTGAGCCTCTGGATCGGACTCTGCCTGGCTGATTAGAAAGCACCTGCAGCGCCGCATTCAAAGTGAATTTTCACCTCGAGTGGCCCCATATCATGATGTCCGAGGGGGGTGCGTCGCTTCCACGGCCTGAAGACGCCGTGTGACATATCCAAAACATTACTTCAGCAGAATGAAGCCGCACTCCGTTGCAGGTAAGGAACCCCTTTATTTACACAAAGACAGGCAGCTTCAAATCCCGTTTTTCAGTCCTCTTGGCTTACGCGTTTCAAAGACATTCCTTCTTCTTCTTCAGAGCCAAAGTGAGCAGTTGGGAATTCTGTGCGTGACCCCAGGACCCTGCGTGCTAATTAAATTACAATTAGGCCTCCGGTGTGCCTCTTAATTTAAATACCTTTCGCTTTGCACGCTGGTACCTGAAATCATTAATTATGCATGATTTTTACCCTCCGGTGGGTTCCAATGTTCACTGTAATACAAGGACAGTTTAAGCAGCCCACATTGAGCCTCTGGATCGGACTCTGCCTGGCTGATTAGAAAGCACCTGCAGCGCCGCATTCAAAGTGAATTTTCACCTCGAGTGGCCCCATATCATGATGTTCGAGGGGGGTGCGTCGCTTCCACGGCCTGAAGACGCCGTGTGACATATCCAAAACATTACTTCAGCAGAATGAAGCCCCACTCCGTTGCAGGTAAGGAACCCCTTTATTTACACAAAGACAGGCAGCTTCAAATCCCGTTTTTCAGTCCTCTTGGCTTACGCGTTTCAAAGACATTCCTTCTTCTTCTTCAGAGCCAAAGTGAGCAGTTGGGAATTCTGTGCGTGACCCCAGGACCCTGCGTGCTAATTAAATTACAATTAGGCCTCCGGTGTGCCCCTTAATTTAAATACCTTTCGCTTTGCACGCTGGTACCTGAAATCATTAATTATGCATGATTTTTACCCTCCGGTGGGTTCCAATGTTCACTGTAATACAAGGACAGTTTAAGCAGCCCACATTGAGCCTCTGGATCGGACTCTGCCTGGCTGATTAGAAAGCACCTGCAGCGCCGCATTCAAAGTGAATTTTCACCTCGAGTGGCCCCATATCATGATGTTCGAGGGGGGTGCGTCGCTTCCACGGCCTGAAGACGCCGTGTGACATATCCAAAACATTACTTCAGCAGAATGAAGCCGCACTCCGTTGCAGGTAAGGAACCCCTTTATTTACACAAAGACAGGCAGCTTCAAATCCCGTTTTTCAGTCCTCTTGGCTTACGCGTTTCAAAGACATTCCTTCTTCTTCTTCAGAGCCAAAGTGAGCAGTTGGGAATTCTGTGCGTGACCCCAGGACCCTGCGTGCTAATTAAATTGCGGCTTCATTCTGCTGAAGTAATGTTTTGGATATGTCACACGGCGTCTTCAGGCCGTGGAAGCGACGCACCCCCCTCGAACATCATGATATGGGGCCACTGGAGGTGAAAATTCACTTTGATTGCGGCGCTGCAGGTGCTTTCTAATCAGCCAGGCAGAGTCCGATCCAGAGGCTCAATGTGGGCTGCTTAAACTGTCCTTGTATTACAGTGAACATTGGAACCCACCGGAGGGTAAAAATCATGCATAATTAATGACTTCAGGTACCAGCGTGCAAAGCGAAAGGTATTTGAATTAAGGGGCACACCGGAGGCCTAATTGTAATTTAATTAGCACGCAGGGTCCTGGGGTCACGCACAGAATTCCCAACTGCTCACTTTGGCTCTGAAGAAGAAGAAGGAATGTCTTTGAAACGCGTAAGCCAAGAGGACTGAAAAACGGGATTTGAAGCTGCCTGTCTTTGTGTAAATAAAGGGGTTCCTTACCTGCAACGGAGTGCGGCTTCATTCTGCTGAAGTAATGTTTTGGATATGTCACACTGCGTCTTCAGGCCGTGGAAGCGACGCACCCCCCTCGAACATCATGATATGGGACCACTCGAGGTGAAAATTCACTTTGAATGCGGCGCTGCAGGTGCTTTCTAATCAGCCAGGCAGAGTCCGATCCAGAGGCTCAATGTGGGCTGCTTAAACTGTCCTTGTATTACAGTGAACATTGGAACCCACCGGAGGGTAAAAATCATGCATAATTAATGACTTCAGGTACCAGCGTGCAAAGCGAAAGGTATTTAAATTAAGGGGCACACCGGAGGCCTAATTGTAATTTAATTAGCACGCAGGGTCCTGGGGTCACGCACAGAATTCCCAACTGCTCACTTTGGCTCTGAAGAAGAAGAAGGAATGTCTTTGAAACGCGTAAGCCAAGAGGACTGAAAAACGGGATTTGAAGCTGCCTGTCTTTGTGTAAATAAAGGGGTTCCTTACCTGCAACGGAGTGCGGCTTCATTCTGCTGAAGTAATGTTTTGGATATATATATATATATATGTATATATATATATATATATATTATCTACTGGCGGTCACCAGTAGATAGTTATAGTTAGGATCGTGTTTCCACAGGAAATCCGCAACATTCTATTTGGAATAACTTTGGCGCCGATTGACGAATCCTCGCGAAATTTTCAAAATAGGTGGGGCGCTCCGCTCCTTCCCTGAAAGTCTCAGGGGGATTCGTCAAGCGGGGGCTGAGAAAAAGGGGGGGTCCCAAAACGCGTTTTCCCCATGCATTTTTCCATAGGACCTTTAGTCCAAGCTACAGCCCGAACGGCTGAACAGAATTACTTGAAATTTGGCAGAGAGGTAGTCCTCAGGTCAGGGATGTGCCTTTTGCAGGTCTGGTGTAAGCGCGATTCTGATTGGTTGTTAGATCTTAGTAAACATTCGAATCGGTCGAAACCAGGAAGTGTCAGCCGCCATTTTGTCTCTTGCAGTCTGAGGGGGTGAAAAACAAAGGTGGAGAACGTGAAAAGGGGGCAGGGTGGACAATTCCTGACCCCCTAGCCTTTGTCAGGGGGTCCCAGAAGGACCCCCAAGGGCCAAAATTTCTTTTAATTTTGTTTCGAAAAATCACGAAGTGCGCGTAGTGTGCGCGTACGGTAGAAATGGAAAAATTCCGCGAACTGCGTAACGTGTGCGTGCGGTGCGCGAAGCGCACTGCGCGCCCACAGCGCTCGCACGGTGCACGAAGCGCACTGTGCACGTACGTGAAGCGCACAGTGAAAAACCTTAAAAATAAATAAATGAATACCTAACTTAGCATTTAAAAAAACGTATAAATTCACTGAAAAAACCATAGGTTTCACGCGTTATAGTTAGGAATAAGCATTTAAAAAACCTTGCAAATTCCATTAAAAAACCATAGGTTTCACACATGTTATAGTTAGCTGGACATTTCACTCGTGAAAAACCATTGAAATTCCCCCGTTATAGTTAGTCCAGGCAACTATAACTCACGCGACCGCAATCCTCTGCTGATGACATCAGATATTACATGATGACATATATGTCTTTCTGAAAAAAAAATATTTGTAATATATGTATAGCTAAAAATTAATGGAAGAAGACATGGGTATATAAGTGTCTAAATACAGTGATGTAATATCTGACGTCATCAGCAGAGGATTGCGGTCGCGTGAGTTATAGTTGCCTGCACTAACTATAACGGAGGAATTTCAATGGTTTTTCACCAGTGAAATGTCCAGCTAACTATAACATGTGTGAAACCTATGGTTTTTTAAGTGAATTTGCAAGGTTTTTTAAATGCTTATTCCTAACTATAACGTGTGTGAAACCTATGGTTTTTTCAGTGAATATATATATATATATATATGCGCGCCAAGGTGTATTGAAGAATGAGTGGGTGTATAAGTGTCTGAATGGATGATTTAGTAGGTGCGTGACTGTCTGTATAGGTGAGTGATTAAACTTGTCTTACTGAATGCATTGGTTAGTGACTAAACAGTGTGAATGTCTCTATCAGTCTGTCAGTTGGTGTGTAAGTGGCTGCATGGGTTGGGAGTAGCTACATGAGTGTCTATATGGGTTATTGATTGGTTGTCTAAACATCTCTATGGGTGCCTGAGTATCTGTGTAGGGGAGTGGGGTGTGTGTGACTCAGTGCATAGATGTGTGAGTGGGTGATTCACTGGGTGTAGGGGTTCAAGAGTGCATCTGTGAAGGGCTGTATAGGTGAGTGAGTGTGTGTATGGGTGTGTTGCTAAGCGAAAGGATGTCTCAGTGGTATATGTGTGAATAACTACATATGTGAAAGGCAGTATATGTGAGTATTGGAGTATATAAATAACTATATGTGATAGTGAGTGATTGTGAGAGTAGCTGTATGGATGAGTGTGTGCTTGTATCAGTGACTTTACAAGAGAGTAAGTATGTTTTAGTATCTGTATGAATAAGTGAGGTTGTGTTGAAAACTGGTGAGTAAATGGGGGTGTGATTGATTCTTTGCATGACTGACTGCCTGTGTTACTAACTCTATGGGTGAGTGGCGGTGTGTAAGTGTCTGTATAGGTCTATGAGTGCATATGATAGTGCTGTATTGATGAGTGACTGCGTGTATGAGTGACTGTATGGGTGAATGAGTGGATGTGTGTGTAGACCTAGGAATCAGTGAGTGGGTATGTAGTAACTGGTATTGGTGTGTCTATGGTTTCGAAAATGTTAGTCGGTATTTTAGAGTGGGTGTATCAAAGGTTAAATTAGGGTGTGATGAGATGCATCAGATTATCACGTGGATGATGTCATCAGTGATGTCATTTGAGATCTCATCAGTGATGTCACTGACCACGTCATGAATGATGTAATATGTGACGTCATTAGAAGTGCATTGTGGGGGCGCGAGTTATAGTTAGCTAAACTAACTATAACGGCCAAATTTCTTTGGTTTTGTACAAGTGAAATGTCCAACTTACTATAATGTCCCTGAAACCTGTGGTGTTATGCGTGAATTTCTATGGTTTTTTAAATGCTAATTTCGAACTATAATGTCCCTGAAACCTATTGTTTTTTAGTGAATTTCTAAGGTTTTTATAAATGCTAATTTCTAACTATAACGTCCCTGAAACCTATGGTTTTTTCAGTGAATTTTAAAGGTTTTTTAAATGCTAATTTCTAACTATGTATACAGAGGTAGGACATGTGCAGAAAGAGGAAGAGAGGCGCAGAAAGAAGCAAGAGAAATTCAGAAAGAGGCAACAGAAGTCCAGATAGACGAAGAAAGGTGCAGAAAGAAGCAAGAGGTGTGCACAAAGAACCAACAGAGAAGCAGAAAGAGGCTCTGTTGCAAAGTCATCCTGTGCTCCAAACGTTTTGCTGATGGGTACTGGTGCTAACTGACTCTGACTAACCAGGCCCGGAGCCAGTGCTATGCTGAAAGACACTTAGAATACAGTGAAAACACCTACATACACTAGGGTACACTATGGGTTGGGGGTACCCCTGTGATTGGTATGCCCTCCTCTGTAAGGCCCTAGTACATAATAGGGCAGGGGGATTAAAACTACCTCTAACTAAGAGGTGCAGAAGGAGGCAAGAGAAGTGCAGAAAGAAGCAACAGAGGTGCCGAAAGAGGCAAGAGAGATGCACAAAAAAGCAAGTGAAGTGCGGGAAAAGAGGTTCATAAAGAGACAACAGGGGTGCAGAAAGAAGCAAGACAGGTACAGAAAGAAGCATGGAAAGTGCAGAATGAAGCAACAGGGGTGCAGGAAGAGGCAAGAGAAGTGTAGAAAGGAGCAGGTGAGGTGCAGAAAGAGCCAACAGATGTGCAACAAGAGGCAAGAGAGGTGCATAAACAGGCAAGAGAAGTGTACAAAGAGGCAAGAGAATTGCTGAAAGAAGCAACAGAGGTGTAGAAAGAAGCAAGAACAGTGCAGAAAGAGGCAAGAGAGATGCAAAAACAGGCAGTAAAGGTACAGAAAGAAGGAAGACTAGTGACGAAAGAGACAACAGGGGTGCAGAAAGAAGCAATGAGGTGCAGAAAGAGGCAACAGACGTGCAGAAAGAGGGAAGAGAGGTGCAGAAAAAGGCAAGAAAAGTGCAGAAAGAGGCAAAAGAGGTACATAAAGAGACAACAGGGGTGCAGAAAGAAGCAAAATTGGTGCAGAAAGAAGCATGGAAAGTGCAGAATGAAGCAACAGGGATGCAGAAAGAGGCAAGAGAGGTGCACAAAGAGGCAAGAGAGTTACAGAAAGAGGCAAGTGAAGTGCATAAAGTGCCAACAGAGGTGTAAAAAGAGGCACGAGAGGTGTAGAAACAGGCAAGACAAGTGCACAAAGAGGCAAGAGTATTGCTGAAAGAAGCAACAGAGGTGTAGAAAGACGCAAGAAAATTGCAGAAAGAGGCAAGTGGGATACAAAAACAGGCAGGAAAGGTAGAGAAAGAGGGAAGACAAGTGCAAAAAAAGATAAGTGAGATGTAAAAACAGGCAGGAAAGGTACAGAAAAAGGTACACTTGTTATATCAGGCCTGCCCCCTCCTTGCACCACTGTGCAAACGCGCCCTCTGGACCGCTGTAAATTGCGGGATTAAGTCCCTTTGAATTCTGAGGGTCCCTGGGGGCCAACTAGCCCACCAGGTACCTCCAGTAGGCGCCACAGAGCTGCGTTGCACAGAGGTGTTCTGAAGCCATGCCCCTTTTTACATCACGCTGAAAACAGCTTGGAGGATGTAGTCCATTTGTGCCCTGAGGTCATCAGGACACAAGAGGACATCTTCGCCCCACCAGCAGTGCACCAGAAGCCGTGTTTGCAGGATCCATCATTGCTTTTATACCCATTTTTACCATTAACTGGAAGAAGGTAGAAAGTACAAAAAAATCGCAAAAATAGGCAATGTCCCAGTAAAATGCCAAAACTAAGAAAAAATTGTGGTTTTCTGACAAAAGTCTGTCAGTCCCCAAAATCTGGGAAGATGGTGATTTCAGCACCACAAACCCTTTGTTGAGACTATTTGCAGGGAAAAAACAGACCCTTTCATCTGCAGCCCTTTTTCCCATTTTTCCCAAACAAAACAAAATGTTGCTGTATTTTGGCTAATTTATGGGTCCCCTCCAGGGGAATCAACAAACCCTGGCTACCTTTAAAATGCCCATGGTGTTGGAGGAAAGCGCACAAATTTGGCGTGGATACCTGATGTGTTCAAAAAGTTACAGGAGCCTAAGCACGAACTACCCCAAGTAGCAAGAAAAAGGCTTAGCAAAGGGGGAGGGGGGGGGGGAGAAGGCCTAGGAGCGAAGGGGTTAACAAAGATTTTTCAGTCATTTCCTTTTGTTTTGTTATGACATACCTTGCCTCCTATCTATGGCACATATTAGGCACTGGTCATTCCAGGAACGACCTTCAGCCATGCCTATTGATCTGTGGGCATTGGGTAGGCCCTGTGCTCATCTCAGTGCCCCCTGCTTTGGAACCAGCAGACCACACAATACCACCTTTCCCAGTGGGTTCTGAGCAGGCGATATTACCTTCATTCACACCTTCCATCTGATCTTCCTGCCACCCAGGTTGTTCAATCAGCAAGTTCTTGAATGCTGGCGGAGTTCTCAATGGTTTCACCCTTATTTTACCTTTTCTGTGTAAAAGTGTCTTGTCCTTCTCTCTGTGCAATGTATTTGACCCACATGGATCCAGGAATTTTTATTCAGATCAACATTCAAGAAATAGGTACAGGGATCTCAAAATATTGCATCTTTATTGAAGTTTTTTTGGCTCAAGAAAAACATACTTTACACTTGCCATTTGTGTTCTGGTCCCCATTGCGTCAGACAGCGCATTCACATGGCCCTAGCAGTTTGATTTTTTTTTCAAAATAAACTTTTTGTAAATTGAAATCCACAGTATCAAAAAAGAGTCACTAGAAACTGATCACAAAATATATGGTGGAAAGAAATCAATTCATACCCGCCCCTAAAATGATTCCCTTCAAGCAGTCAAATGTTCAAGCATTCCCCCCGTATGTGCATCCCCAGCTTTCACTTTCTTGGCCCCTTAACAGAATATAAACTAAACTCAATGTTGAATGTATTGTAAAACCTTGCGCTCCACATTTCAAATGATGGGACCTCAGTATGAAGCCATACGGATGCTATACACAATTGTGTAACCGCAGCAACAATAAACACAAGATACCTAAACTTATACATTGGTCTTCCTAACTGTACCTCTTCCCCGATCCCAAATAGCATAACAGAGGCCGATATTTTTATAGCTACACCTGTAATCTCTGACAACAGCCTCTCAATATGCTGAATAAGCACCGTCAATTTGGTATCGGAATAAAAAATATGAAATATATCGGAATCATCTGCAACACATTGAAAACATTTCCCATCATATCCCCCCATTTCTTCATCTTTGCATGAGTGTGGTACAGATTAAATATAGTCTTATAGTGTTGTGTTTTTAAATTCGCCGCCATAAGAATCTTCCCTGCTACATCAATCGACTTTTCTAAGGATACACATTGCTTCCCTTAGATGTTTCCCCGTTTAAGGTTATATTTCTCAAGATCATCAGCTTGAAAAGTTTGCAACTCTTTATAAAGAACCCCAATTTTCTCCTGCCGTCTAATAATTTCAACTATCTTATATTGCTTTAACGTTATTGTATGTTTACTTAGGCAATCCCGGATCTGCAGAAACGTAAAAAATTGGCTAGGGGGTAGCTGATAACGATCAGCCAGATTAGAAAAGGAGGAAAGGGAGCCCCCAGTTTCCATGAGGTGCCCCAATTGCTTAATACCAGATTGTCTCCATTTTGTTGCCACATAGTCATGAAATATTGATGGAAGAATCCCTACGGCTGACATCGGTGTATAAAATGATAACCCTTCAATCTTAAGCTTTTTACTCACAATCTTCCAGACCTTATAGGCTACGCCCAGTATTTCAAAACAAGTTTTTTAATAATAACTACCATCAATTTTTTTAAACAGGCAATTTTGAACATCCGTCCCCAACACCATCTCATAAATTGATGGCGCCTCAGCACGGTTATCAACTCCTTCTCCAGTCAATAATATCCGTATATTTGCTAAGATGCATGCATAATAGTATAATGCAAAATCAGGAACTGACCACCCTCCTTTGTCCCGTGGCAAGGTCATATACCGTACAGCTCTCCGTGATTTCCCAGGGGCCCACAAGAATCTGGAACAAAGTTGTTGAAGCGGTTGTAATTGCAGGTGAGATATCTCCAATGGTACAGATCTAAAAAAGTGTAACACTTTAGGCAGCATGTTCATCTTAAGCACATTAGCTCTACCAACCAGAGATAAGTGGAGACATTCCCATGCCCCAAGAGCCTTTTTAATCTTTCCAAATATAGCCTGCCAATTTTCCTCAACAAGCTCTTTCAGGCATACCCGTATCTCAACACCCAAATACATGACCGCCTTCACAACTCTCGGATCACTATCCATAATATGTTTAGTACATAGAATCTGAGTTTTAGATGAATTAAGCTTATAGCCAGACAAACGGCCACATTCGTGTGCTAGATGTTCAATTTTGGGTAAGGCGATCATTGGATCAGATGTTGCAATAGCTACATCATCCATATATGCGAAGACACAGAACTGATCCTGCCCTACCACAAAAGGTCATATCTTGCAACTCCTCTCTAGCATATCCAAGAAGGGATTCATATACAGCGCAAACAGGAGCGGGGAGCAAGGGCACCCCTGTTGTGTGCTTCTAGAAATTTGAACTAATTCGAATGTCAACCCCATAGTAAAATCCTAGCTAGGGGGGAGCGATATCAAACCTGCAAATATTGAATATACCTTTGACCAAACTCCATCAAGTGCAAAATTCCACAGAGAAACTTCCACGACATGCAGTCAAATGCCTTCTCGGCATCGAGAAGCACTATTTCTAGATCTCTAGACTCCACCTGAGTGATGTCGAGTATAGTGATAACTTTGCAATATGGTTCACAGTCCCCCTTGCTGGAATGAATCCATGCTGTTTTAACGAAACCAATGGTGATATGACCTTGGTCAATCGATTAGCCAATATTTTAGCATAGATCTTTCCATCACAATTGGTAAGTGAGATAGGGCCATAGGACCCGGGGAGATCACCTGGATTGTCTTTCTTTTTAAACACAACAATATTGGCCTCATCCCACGACTGTGGAGCCAAACCAGCTTGAGCAGCTTGAAAAACAGAGAGAAGGTCCATTTTAAAATCTTGAAAAAAGGTCCGATATACTTCGGATGGAAGCTTATCTGGGCCTGCTGCTTTACCCCTCGTCATGCTATTTGTAGCTTGCTCTAGTTCATCTAGCGTAATCGGGCTATCCAGTTTATCTTGTTCTGCCTGGGGTAAACGCTGGAGTTGCGTGTAGAAAAGCCCCAAATCCCTAGCATCCCAATCTGTCTCTTGCTCGGTACAGAGCTCTTGATAAAATTTATGAAAGATCTCCAAAATCTGATGTGGATCGTGTGCCACACTACCGGCCAAGTTCTTCATACCACCTATTGTTTGTCTTGCCTCTTTAGTACGGAGTATCTGGGCTAAACAACGTCCTGTTGCCTCCCCATATTCATAACATTCTTTTTTAAAAGATGATACCTTGTAGCAATTTCTTTGCTCCATAATAGTTTGATATTAGCTTTACATCTAGCAACCCGTGTTTGGAGTTCAATAATGTTGTTTTCTTGCATGATCTCACATGCAAGATTTTCTTCAGCAGCCTTAACTTTATTATACAGCTCCTGAACTCTGAGTTTAGCTTGTTTATGTTTATATAATCCAAAACCTATCACTTCCCCTCTAAAACCAGCTTTAAAGGTATCCCAGACAATCCCATAATTAGTAGAATACCGTCTGTTCTGAAAAAAGTCCCTGATACAATTTCTCATGTATTCAAGAAAGCCATTATCCAACAGGAGATTCCTATCAAACGTGAATCCCCTTGAAACTATATTCGAACTCAGAGCAGGAATATCAAAGACCACTGGGGCATGATCAGATGTGATTCTGGGATAAACTTGTATCTGAGTTTCTGTAAGTAATAAAGGTGAAATAAGAAAATTGTCAAGCCTTACTAGCTTGTTATGTGGGTAAGAATAAAACGTGTGTCCAGAGTTTGGTTTCTTAAGCGTACCCCAGACATCTATCAGCCCATGATCTGATAATAAATGATATAGAGCTTTAAAAACCCTAGGTTTCCTACCGCTATAACTCTGAATGCCAGCTTGTAATTTCCACCCCCACTAAATTAATATTGAAATCCCCACATAACACAAGTGGAGTGGGCCATAAAGCCAGGTCAATATTTAAATGTTCCAGAACAGTGGTTTTATCAAAGTTAGAACCATAAACTGTACACAGTGTGAACCTAGCACCCTCCACCATACACTCCACAATTACCCACCGCCCGTGACTATCCATTAGAATGCGTCCAGAAGATTGTATATTCGATTTAGCCAGCACCGCAACCCCACGATTCATTACCGTTTGCTGTGAGAAGGCTAGAAGAACATATCCCATTTCAGGTAATACCTTACGCTTCCCCCAGGTTATATGTGTTTCCTGTAAACAGACTAAGTCATCCAGAGTTAGTTAAAAGAAACTTTGACAGCCAATTTAGCCTGGTTATCCAACCATGCATTTGCAGCTTATTTTGGAGGTGAAAAAATTCAATTTTGAACTCTATGGTTTTTATTCTGTTAACCCGCTCTAGCTCTGACATTCCTGTGTTTACTGGTCCAAAACTTAGAACTAAGCAGGACCTGACCCAGGATGTAGGGTTTGATAATTATATGCACAATAGCATTAACACGGTGTGAATAACATGTAGATGAAACAAAGACAGATTATGTTTAGGGAACTGAGCATATGCTAACATCATGTAATGAAGGCCTTTGTTTCAAAATGATTGGTGTGTCTGCAAATATCCTTTTGCATGTAATTTGTGCCTCATTCTTACCTTGCACTCAGACAATGTATGCATAAGCAACTTTGCAAACAATGTTTTTGAGATGTAATGTCACTTTCCCAGATAAAGAATGAGATTTATGATCTTTAGAGGTCTGTAGCACATTGTTTACTTAAAGTGAATGTTCCCACAACCCCACCTGAGGACTTTGATGGTTTATCGTTTACTTGGGATGAATTATACTTTGTTCTGCTAATTCATATATTGCATTTTAATCTCAACTTCATGTGTCATTTGACAATTGCTGACTGACTCCATGTCATTTAATTTGCTTTCAGTAGTTCCTTGAACTTTCAATAAACCTTCATGGTTTGATAATAATACTTGTTGTTCTTTATTGTCAATGTGCTCTACATTTATTTCTAAAATGCTACTTCATATTAAATTGATTTGAGTGACCAGATCCAGAGAGGAGGATTAGCACTGCTCACGGTTAACTCCGCTCACAATCCGTCAAAAGCCCTTTAATTTGACATTGGAGGAAAAGCGCTACATCAGGGAGATGGAATACACACAGTTCCAGCACTCAAGGGACATGTCTGTACTGTCCAAATCACTGAATCACTAACAGGATGGTACAGTGGGCTGCAGTGGGAATTTGAAGTCTTGCAGGGCAAAGAGTCAACGTCTGTACTCATTCCTTTGAGCTCTCACTCATGCTTCAAAGGACAATCTTTGGAGTAATCTAGTAGGTTGCTGTATACATATTGCCATTAAGGGGCTGTAAAATCAATTCAACATTTATAATCCAAATCATCTTTTAATGAAGGCACATGGCACTTTAACTACCTCGTTTTTAGTGATCAAAGACAACTACCATTTTTAAAACTTATGTGATGATTTAGAACCAAATATAGCAAAAATACTATACATCCACTTTAGACATAGAACCTTGCCCTTCAAAAGTTTTAGGTTAAAATGGTTAGGACCATTGAATAACATATAGCAGGTGTAGCATGTGTAGCATAAGAAGGAGAATATACCATACTTGTCATTTTTCGGTCCAATATATTAAGAACCACATGCTAAATGGCTGATCCCAATGTGTAGAAGGCTGGGTACAAGTAGGAGTGAGGAAGCTTACAGGTACCTTCATGCTGATTCGACCTCTTATTTGTTTTTTGCAGTCTCCAGTTAGCTGTTTCATTTATGGCTGATAAGAAATAGAAAACAAGTCAATTCGAACTAAAATAGCCTTTTTCTATTTTCTATTTTTTACTAGATTTTATAAATTAGGTATTTATTTTGTATATATGAACTTGTAAGGGTCACGTCTACTTACACTCGAACTTTAATGTCTTGGTGTTTTGTTTGTATTTTTTTAACCTGTTGATGTTGATTTTAATGCTCAGTCTTTTTTGTATTATTAAAGTCTATCTCTTTAATGGTACATAACCCGAATAAAGAGTATTCTATTCGATTCACTATATACATTTGATTGCAATAATATATAATACACCTCCTGGACATTATAAAAGAAACTACCTCCTCTTCTGTAAGAAGTGCATTTTGTATAGTCCTTAGACTTGAAAGTATGTACTGTCTGTTTGCTTAACAACTTGAAAGCACTCATGCTTCTCTACTAATGGCCAGGTGGAATTCCAATTTTAATTCTGTGGTAAGAACCTTTCACAAGTCATGAAGGCTGTGTCATTCTTAACTTGATTCAAAAGGTTTCAACCCCTGCAAGAAGTAAACAAAATTATTAGAAGTCTTCCAGTCTCTGATGGAACCTTCCTGTACCTGACACTCTAAACCTCTTTCCATCAACAAAGTTTACTCGGTCTTATAGGGAATAATGTCACATGCTATTGATGTGCAGAATTCAGAAAAAAGATAGGCTTCAACAGGGGACTGTGGCACTCAACTGGTGCTTACATCTGCCTTTGAGCACCTGGCCACAGTGGACTCACAGAAGTGGTCACAGTTGTTTCTTTGGCTGACCCTGCGTGCATTTTTCAACTTTAAAAAAGTCTTTACCTGTAGGTTGCTCAAAACCTACTACTCTTATGCCGCAGAGAGATGAAACCATACATTTTAGAGTAAGAGCACATGCATGTCTGAAGCCATTTAGCAGGTATTCACTCCTTTATTCCATAGCCAAATTAATACAAGTGGTGGATATTTCTTGCACTATGTTGTGCTTTTTAAGGCTAAGTACAACAGAAGAAAACAAAAACAAAGCCTAAGCATGCATAGTAATGTGGAATTGTCAACATTACAAAGTTCAGCAATTAAAAGAAACAATTTAAATCTGTGCACAGAATTCCTCTAAAAAGTAGTAAATATTCAAATGATATCAACATCTTTTGGTCTTGATTTGGTGCTAATAGGCATTCTTGATTTTATTTACACAAATAGGTATGATGAAGATTTTAGAACAAAGTCTTGGGAGTCATGTTATGCCCCACAATAGCTCACCATCTTTTTAAGACTTTCCCGATGCTGTTTGGGGAAATTCATAACAAAAGTGCTACTTCAGACAGAATTGAAGCACTTTTTTATACACAAAGGTAATACCAGGTGGGCCAACAAGTTATGCCAGCCTTCTTGCTGTTAGTTGTGCTGTTACAGAACTTAGTTATGTATCATTAACAAAATATATATCGAATAAATATAATTGTCTGACTAATATCATGTTACATTGTTTACAAAAATGATGATTCATTGGCTGTAGATTTTTTATCATTAACTCCAATGGGGCAATATTTTTGTAAATGACATTTAGGACACAATATTTTTGCTATACATTATTTTGGTTATGATATTCTAATATCATACCAGATTAAGTTTACTTAATTTGCACATTTGTTTAAACCCATTGCATAGGGTGTGCCTGTATGGCGAAGATGTCGGCTGAAACTCTTTGGGTGTTCTCTTGGGTATGGAGAGATACCCAAACTGGCATAACCAATCAACAGACAGAAATGCCAAAAATGTGAAATGGAACCCAGGGACAAACAAGTAATCCACAGCAGAAAAAAATACAGGCCTGTGCTGGTGCACACATGGAGGAGAAGGTGTCTATTTAGAAAGATACGTGAATCGAAAGTGGAATGCCACAGGAGGAGAGGTGCTCTGTGTGCACAGAGCCCGGGCGGGGAAGAGAAGATGATGGAGGTAGCCCTGTAAAGGTACTAAGGAGGACGTATCAAGCCACAAAGCAAACCTGTTCCCTAGAGTGTGCAGCAAAGTCAAGATCCTGCTGGAGGATCCCCTCTACCTCTTACTGAGAACACACGGCACAGGCCATGAACAAGAGGTATAACAGGAGACCATGCAAAGGCCCATAAATATTTAACACACCAGGTAAGGCAGAAGTTGGAAACGTTATTCACAGTAGGTGTGAATGGATAGGTGGACTTGAGTGGATGACCAGAGGGCAAAAGGACATTGGCACCTCCTGCACAAAATCACTGGAAATCATCTTAGAAAGTGAATATGGCATCCCACACTGGAGTGGTCAGGCAGTCAGATGAAACCCTGCTGAGTAAAAAGAATGTAAGAGGACTGGTTCTGAAAACAATGGAAAGAGGACTTAAAGAGTGAGTTACTGGAAATCTGCTAAGGACTAATAGAAGCAGTAATCTCCTTGAGATTAGACATTGACCATTCGGGTAATACAATGGAGAAATGGGGTTGAAAGTGGCCTCATTAGAAGAATAGAAAACTACTCACTTGAATGAAATTAAGATGGTAAAAGAACAAATAGGCATGCTATTTAACAAGTGTCAGGATATGCAAAATTGTGCTGTAATAAAAGGATACGCAACATAAAAGAAAAAGCGAAAGGGGACAATCTTCTAGGTCAAAGCCCTATTTGCCCAGATTCGGAACCTAAAGTTGGGAGAAGTAGTAGGTATCAAACACATACGTAAACTAGATACAAAAATGGCAGATACTATAGCTCAACCACAAGATAACCTTGCTAAAATGTCCTCTTTTCTCCACAAAGATTTACTGATAAGAGTAGTCCAATTCCAAGGGCCTATAACATACAATGGTTGCAAAAGCATTCTGCTTCAAAACCTATTACAAAATACCCTCAGCAAGAGAAAGGCCTTCAGGCCCCTGGTAAGCGTAATCACAGGCCAAAATATCAGATTCTTCTGGACCTTTCTGGGAGGCCTGCAATTTCAAAAGGACATAGCAACTCATGACATTACAAAAGTGGAGAGAGGTTTGGAAATACTAGGTATAATCATGGTAGAAGACAAGGTCAACTAGAGGAACAAAATGGTGAGGAACATGAAAGACACATATCGGACCGGCAAAGACAATGGAAATGTTTGACGAGAAAACAGAATACAGCGTTGACCGAGAAAAATGCATAGCGAAACACAGAATGATAAGAAACGTTGCCCCTGGAGACTAGACAAAACGGACTCACCGGATCATTCAAAAGCTTAAAAACAACCGTAAGGTAAACATGAAATGTTGTGAGTGAGGTGAAGAAGAGAGGGGCCCCATGTTCTGAGAAAAGACGTTCTTTGACCACAAGGTGCTATAGACATGTGCTCTGGTTGAAACTCCATTTAGAAATGTTTTTTGCTGAAGTTCTGGAGGGAGTGAGGAGGGTGTCAAAAGTCTAGTTTTGGTGCAGAAGGAGAAACTGGAGATGAAGATAACAACACCAACCAGCAAATGTAAGTCTATTAGGACAACTGCATTTGTCTTCCAACACAATCAAAGTACTATCAATTAATGTACGTAGCTGACACTATCAAAGTAATTTCACTTAATTTACATGGCTGAACACCCCACAAAATGCTCTGAGTCAATGCTGTGTTTGAATCATAGAAGACTGAAAAATATGCAGTAGACATAATTGAAAAGGGGGGATTCAACATGTTTCTCCTTGGAATACTACCCTACAAACATACATGTCACAGAGCACGCAATAACATGATAATTCTGAAAAGAAACTAAGCTGGTCTAACAATTCTGGAAACCCTCTCTGACCAACAGGCAAGGGACATTATAGCTCTTAAAAATGCCAAAACTCGACTACAGAGTATGTTTATTGGCCACAGCCTCCAACAGCATCAGGATCAACTGATGTTCATAGAACCCAGACAAAACAACAGTCCACACACATTCTGGATTCCAAAGAACTTGGAACGTAGAATTTTAAATTCAGAATAATGACTACATTACCACATATTCTCCAAAGGCAGGAGAGGTACCAAAACACTGGCTATAGCCACAATCTACACCCCAACCTCAGGTTAAGATATTTTCATGCAAAATGTGCTGCACAAGGGGAAAAGCTTTGTGGAAGGTACAGTTTTATTGGTAGCCAACTTCAACAAAGTAGCTCATCGTAAATTGGACAGATCATGAATGAGTGGGAGCGTGGACCTCGAAAATAGCTTTAGTGGAAGTGGGAGGGGATTTAGCTGACCTGGAACTGCAGGATGTGTGGTGGACCCTTCATCAGAATAAGTTTCATGACAGAACATTGTGGAAAACAATAATGACATCAAAATATGTTTAAAATAATATTGTTTTAAAAAATATCACTATCCTTTACATAAATAAAAATATTCTATTGTTAACAATATTAAAAATACAAATATAGAAACAAAAAATATTGTGCACTGCAAAGATATATAGACAGTAACAGAAATAAAAAAAACATAATATCAACTACAATAATATTGTTAAAAATAAGAAAAAATCATTGAAATTATAAACATTCATATATTAAATGTAATAAATATAAAATATATGAATTTAGTACACAAAAAATAATAATGTTTAAACATGTAGGAAGTAATATATTCAACATACATTAACTAAAAAATTGAAAAAACCAACAAATACAAAAAATAAATCAAAAAATATATAGTCATAATAATAGCACAATACAACAAATAGACACATTTCAAAGTAAAACAAATGCACTAATTAGTGTCCACCACAAACAGTAATATTGAAAAACAAAAATCAATCTGCACATGAACTAACCAATAAGAATAATCATAAAACAAACTAACTAATACAACTAATAAGCATAATTATTCAAACAGTATATAAAAATCATAAAACTCATGATTTTTCACAAAACAAATATAATAAGTGCAAGAAAAGAACATTCCGTCAGACTGCATGAAGAAAAGCCAGAAGGAAGATGTGAAAAAAATTACCAAGCTCCATCACAAGTAAGTTAAAATATTAATGGGCTGATTACGACTTCGGCGATCTTGGTACCACCAAGCCGTCTATGGTGGTCCAACTGCCAACTCCGCTGCAGTTCGCCTGCCCAATTTACGAGTTGTGAGCTTGGACCACCACAAGACCACCACCACTGACATTTGAGCTACCACAGCAGCAGAGGTATGGACAGCAACAGTCAATAGTGGTGGTGCCGGTCTTGGCACTGCAAGGGTATTACGACTTGCCTTTCCACAGATGTTGGTGCAAAGGCAGGTAAAGGGCCACAGAGAAGGGCCCCAGGGCAAACAGGCCCCCCATTTCACACATGTCCATGCGTACTGTTTGCCATGCACCATATGGTGCATGGCAACAATGCGCCCGACTTGCTGGCAGCACAGCAGTGCGGTCAGCATTGGCTTCAGGTTCTAACATAGAACCAAAGCATGCTGGCAACTTGGCTGCACCGCCACAACACCACCACCCACGGGAATGTTTTAATGAGGTGGTCTGGATACCACCGCCTTGGTGGTGTTCTCCTGAATGCCAACGTGGTGGACTGACGGTGTCCCCGCCAAACTCATTATCATCCCCTAAAAGTTCTACAATGTAACCTAACATAATTTTAAAACACTAATTGATAAATAATTTAAAAACTCTCTCTTTTGTTATGTATATCACTTCATAAGTACTAAAAAAAAAACTCTACAAAAATGAAGCAGTGCACACCGAAAAATCCAGTTTCACACTCATACACATGGACAATGGCTCATTCAAAGTAAGTAAAATAAACAAACATAAAAATAAAACAACTCTTGTGTGTTAAAAATAAAAATAAAACCCCATCAACCCCTAAAACAAACAAACCTGCATGCTTGAAATGTAACTAAAAAAACACTTTTCTCCGAAGAGATCAGAAAAGCCTACTTGACCCACATCTCGATGACATAAATAGAAACACAAAAAAAACACTGCAACTTAAATCAACAGCTCATGTGCAGCACAAGTAAAATTGTCAAATAGTTTAAAGCATGTTTACACTATATTAGCAAACTAAATTACTGTTGTAACATAATAATTAATTTTATAATTAAACTACTATCAGACAGAATGGCATAAAGAGGAACTGCTTTCCCACATGGGGTACACACACAGCCAGGAAAGAGCAAGCACCGAGAATGTGAATTGGAAATGTTTTAAAATGTGATAAATAGTACATTCATTATGGGAGGGCTACAACCCAAAAAAAATTGTAATTAAAGTGACAGAACTTAAACATAACAGAGATGGAATGAAGGCACGAACTTCAAGATTTCAAAGAGGCAAGCACAGGTTACCAAGAGCCCACTACTAACATTTTAAAAGCTATACTCTCTAAAGTATCTGAGCACCTGAGTCACCTATCAGCAATTCCTACTTTAAAACACCTAATATCACATACTGAAAAGCCACAAGTCAAACCCCTGCTGCCCATTAAATATTCCAAGACTTACAGATTTTAGGACACCTAACCACTACACATCATGATGAACTCTTCCTCCTATATGACAACGACAATAATGGGAGAGAATAATTATATTTCAAACTGAAAATTCACATAGATATACACCATACATACCTCTCATGTATGTACTGCTGCAAAACAAAAACAGTGCAAATTTTTGTTCTCAGAGTTTTATATAGTGCAAACTTGCCTTGCAGGTATCAGAGTGCTCTACATTAGCACCAGTTGTGTTACACAAGGATACATTTATTTTTGTTAGGCACAGGAAGATTAAGTGATTTTCCCAGAATCACAGGATATTGAGCGTCGTTGCCGAAACTCGAACCTGGTTCCCCAGATTTGAGTCCGACCATCTTAACCCTTAGGCCACATCATCTCCCCTTTTTTACTTTTACTTTTTAAAATTTACTATGAACTCTTAAACAACATCAAAAGAAAAATGAATAACTATTCTTCATACATAATTTTACTAGACTTTGAACAGGCAATGATGCAAACAATATTTAAACTACAACCACACACAGCCGTACAAGGTTGCTATAACTACTTCAACCAAAACATTTGGAGACAGCACCGGAAATCTTCATTAAGTGTAAAATATGCTACAAAGAGCCAACTTACATTTGAGATTAAAATGTTACTAGCTGTAGCATGAGTACCTCTAACAGATGTAGTTAACCGCTGCAATATGCTAATAGAATCCCCATTTTACCAAAAGAATGAACAAAAATGAAGCCCCCTAAAGGTCTATTTTGAAGACCAATGGGTTGGTAGACTGTACCTCTCTTGACACAAGCGCCAATACAAATTCTAAATAGCATGGTGGAATGCCTACGACAGCACCATGGCTAAACAAGCCAAAATCAAGCAATATTTTGTCCAAAAATGAACAAACATTAAGTACATTAATGGACTATTTTAAAGACCCTTATGGTGGCAGACTGCACTGCTCTGGTCACAGACCCCAACACAAAGTACAAATACCATGGTGGAATGTCTATGACAGCAGCATGGCTCAACAAGCCAAAACCAATGATGTAATGGAAAGATGGCCGAATTCCTTCCAAGTCACACTAGGAGGGAGCCAACCTACACCCTACAGATTCATGGAAGCCGTCCAACAAGAATGAAGCTACCATCTACTAAAGATACAACAATCAAGAAACCAAATCAAACCTAAAATAAGTGAATGCTGCAATTCAGAGTCTGACTCTTTGTTAATAACAAAGGAGAACACTACCTAGAAATGATAGCAAAATCACTATTATAAACCACCTACCTACTTATATACTCACTAGTAATGGGCAACAAAAACTAACACCACTATAACATAACTATTTTTAAATACATTTTACAATAATATTTTGTATAAATCATTCCAACATACTAATAAAGTACAAAACATGAATGATACAAATAAATGATTTTAATTCTTAATTAGCAGTATTCATACAAACATCAAACTGATACAATATTAAAAATAAACACAGCAGCTCACAGTTAAATCACACACATCAAAAATAAAACAATTGCATTCCAATAAAATAATACGTATGCATATTAAAATATGATATTTACCACCCATTAATAAATAATCATACTTACACTTGTGTAGCTGAAGTTCTCGAACCACATCAATCTCCCAAAAATTTAATCTACAAATAAGTCAAAATTAAATACTAATTAAATTAAAAAACAAATGCAAAAAAATGAAATATCCAAGCTAAATCTACCGATGTAATCCACAGTAATTAGGAACCATAAAAAAACCAATAAATTAAAAACAAAAGTGTTCCTTGAAAAACAAAAATTCAAAGGATATATACCTACAGAGTACAAAATACGGGTAGCAGTAAAAAAAGGCCACTAAATGAAATTTTTAAAAAAAGACTATCTTTCTACAGAAAACAATAGAAATGTTACGAAAAGTTATTGAAACTAGTGAAACAGAATATGTAAGTGTTTTCCAAATGTATAAAAAATGCAAAAAAAATTAACAAACTTTAACTGTAGATGTAAAGTATAAATGAAATAGTGCTAACAAATAAATCATTGTATTATAAAGTACTAATTAATATTTTCCAAACAAATATATCATAATAATATAAAAATGCAAACTATTATGTTTATGAAATATATGTGTAAATAATTATCATATGCCTGGTTTTGAAAATGTTTAAAAATATCCATGTGGTAAAACTGTTTCAAACCATACATTATCTGTAACACTGTACAAAAAAAGTTAAAAATATATTGTACCACTGTAACAAGAAAAACATTTTTAGTAAAGTATATATGTGAAATAAAATGCAAATGTATACATTAAATACAAATTATATTAAAAAAAAGAATGTGTACAAGCTTTGACATGGGTTGTTACTATAATATACAAACAAATGCAAAAGACATAGAAGTAGTCAGTCAAAAGTAACTTTATTTGGTTTTCACAAACCATAAAGCATATAAAACACATTTCTTATTAAAAAAAGAGAAGGAAAATAAAACGAACATTTACAGTTCATAAAGTCCTACTTAATTTCTTTGTGGTGTCCAGCATTGAATCTTTGCCTACTTTTGTAAGTAAGCTTTCTACCGCTATCGTAAATTTTATCCCCCTGCAAATTAAAATGTTTGATGTGGCGCCCATCCAACTTGTCGCCGCCTGTCTGCAGGTACGAATATTTAAGTCATTATAAACTGTTCTCAGCTCCTTCCTTCTTTCTGCTTTTACTGTTTCACAGACACACAGTAAATGGCACAAGGATTCAGTGTGATAACCACATAAGCGACATGCCTTTGTTTGGGCTTTATTTTTCCAAGAGGGCGCCAAGTCCAATGAACAAGATCTCCAAATCTGTATGCCATGAACCTCCTTTTTAGGAACAATCGGAAGTGCGCTGCAAGGTACGGTTGTGGTTTTAGCCGTGTATAAGAATTTAATATGATCCATGCGTGGCGGCGTTTTAACAATCCCCTTTTATCCTCCACAAAAGATAATGATTTTGCTTTGTTATTGCAAGCTTTTTTAAATGTGACCTTTTCCAGCTTGCTGTTCCAAAGCCCATTGAGCTCTAATTCTTCTAGGGCTGTCCTCAATTGGTCCCCCCATGAATTTGGGATTTTTTGCTCAAGTTCTTGTTTTATTTCCAACCAGCATAAGTTGTTCAAGGTTCCCGATTCTGCTGCTCTAAGTTTCCAGCATAAATTTACCAAGGTTGCCTTCCTTTGGAATGCTTGGTTCTGTAGTCCGAATTCCAAACGGATTTGTGCTGGCGAGGAACCTTTAAAGAGATTGAATACCGTTTTATAAGCCTTGGTTTGTAATTTATTTAAGATGTTGCTTTCTTGGCCATGCCAGGTTTCCAGACCGTAGGACAAGGTTGGTAGCAATTGGGCTGCCATGATTTTTAAAAGATGCCCATGTGAAGGGCTTTCCAGTTTCTTGAATAGTTGTTTGTAGGCAAATATTAGGGATTGTGCTTTTGCTGTAATCTCCTTTTTCTGCTCCACCATTGACAAATTTCTTGCCATTTTGATGCCCAAGTATTTATAAACTCTTATTTCCTCTATTTGAGAGTTCTTTGCATACCATTTGTAGTTTCCTTGTCTTGGGCCTGCTAATCTTACCACCTTGGTTTTTGATTTATTTAATTCTAAACCTTGGGCATCCATATAGTCTATAAGTTTATTTATTGACCTTTGTAGTCCTATCGGAGTTTGACTTACCAGGACGATGTCATCTGCATACTGTAAGTATTGAACCGGCTCATTTGCCAGGTTTGGTGGGTGTCCATTTATTTGTTCTAGGTGACTGTTCAAATCTGCCAGGTATAGATTGAATAAACCTGGCGAAAGGACGCAGCCCTGTTTTAATCCGTTTGTTATTTTTATTTTTGAAGAAACTCTTTGGCCCTCCCCTAGTTTTACAGTAGCCCATGTCTCGCTGTATAGTAATTGTATTGCGTTTATCAATGACTGTGGCAGTCCCCATGCTTTCAGTTTCTTCCACAAGTGATCCCGCGGCACTCTATCGAAAGCTGCTTTCAGGTCTATATAGCAGGCCACTAATACTCCCTTTTTCCTTTTAGCTTTTTCCGTAAGAATTGTCATGGCTGTTAGATTTGTAATGGTACCCATTCCCCGTCTGAAGCCTGTTTGGAATAATGCTGTTTTCCTCTGTCCATTCTTGTAAATGTTCCAGGATGCATGAAGCATAGAGTTTGGCCTCTACGTTGATTAGGGCGATCAACCTGTAATTCCCGGGTTCTGTTCTGATGCCACTCTTGTAAATTGGGTGAAACAGGTTACCACTCCAGGATTGTGGGATCTTGTTGTCACAAAACACATGGTTGAAAAGAGGTGTTAGATATTTTGCCCAAACTTCCGGGTCTCGTTTGAACAGAGCATTTGGTAGCCCATTTGGGCCTGCTGCTCCTTCAGCTTTCAAGTTTTTTATCAGTGTTTTTATGCATTTAACAGTTGTCAGAGTGTGGACATCCACTTCCCAGCTACATTGATGTTTTCCACTTTCAATATTAGTGCTGATTACCTCGGTGTAAGGTTCTTTTTCCTTTATGTTTGGTGATCTTACTGCATCTACCTTTTCTAAACAAAATTTGGGGTTATACAATTGATCTATGTACTCTAGCCAGATGTTTTCGCTTATTCCAATAGTATTTTGCTTTCCGTGTCCTTTCATTAATTTGTTGATTATACCCCAAAATTCTTTACAATTTGTAGTTTGCTTGCCCACAGCAGATCTTCCCATAACTTTTCTCTGTATTTTCTTTTTTCCACTCTGCATTCCGCCTTGTATTCTTTTCTCAATTTTTGGATCTTTCCACAGTCTATTTTTTTTCCCATTTTAATTGCTTGCACGTTTTGGCTTACCTCTTTAGCGATGTTTCTTTTTTTGTTTCTCATCTGCGTTGTATACCATGGATCATTGATAAACCCGTGATTTCCCTTTCTTACTGTTTTTGCTGGAAATTTGTCCAGGAGTAATTCACATAGTTCCTCCCAGTTACTTAGCGATTGAACTTCTGACTCCTCATCATTCTTTATGTGTTCATTCACCATATCCATTATCTCTTCCATGATGTTTCCTCTCCATTTAAGCTTTCGTAAGTTGTACATTTCAGGCCATACTACTAATGATGCTGCACTCTCCTTTTGCTTAATGCTTAGATCTAGAACTGTCTCCTGAGGGAAACGGTCGCTCTCCGGACGTGTTATGATGCAAAAGTTGTCGACCCAGGACGAAAGCTCTTTACTGATTATCGTATAATCAATGATTGATTGTTTTTTTCCACAGGAAAATGTGATACCAGCCGGTTGGTCTCCCTTCGTGTAACCGTTTAGGATGACCATGCCTAGTTTTTCCAACTTGTTTCGTATATTTTGGTTTATTTCCTTATTCTTATTCGTCTATCCTCTTGTCAGATTATAATTAAAGTCCCCTGATATTATCATCTCATGATATTGATGTGTGACTTGTAATGTTTTTATTAAGTTTATTAGGGTTGACAATTTTTTCTCTTTTTTGTTCTTTGCAGGATGAATATAAATATTAAGGAATATTAGCTTATCCCCCACTCCTTCTCCTTGTACAGGAAGATTTTCTTCCACTTTTATTATTTGAATCCAATTTTCTCCGGAATCCATTTCCTCCGTTTTCCAACAATTTTCTATTGCAATATATATGGACAACCCCCCTCTTGGATGCCCATACTTGGAGATTTTTTCCGCCATTATGTGGAATTCTTCATAACCTGCCAAGTGCTTTGGTGAAGTGTTCCATGTTTCTTGAAGCAGTATTACTTTGAAATTTCTTAAATAGGTGATGGTTTCTTGGTCTTGTTGCATTTCTTTAAAACCATGAACATTCCAAGAACAGATCATGGTTTTTTTCTCACTTTGATTTTCTGCCTTATAGTTTTGTTCCCCCCTTACTGTGATGTTATCATCAGGATCGATGTAAATTCAAGTTATGGGGTAACCAGGACCAGTCATGATTTCCCTCTGACTGGATATCTGTTTGTCTGTCCAAAATAATTTGCACGCCGGCTCCCCTGCATGTCTCTTGATTTGGTGACGTACTTCTAGCCCCTTTTAGCACCGTGGAAGACTTTCCCTTTATTTTATGCTGCCCGGAGACCTCATCGTTTATTAGCGGGTATGGATATTTTATTTTCAGTGGGTATGATATTATTATGCCCCATGTTTCGAAGATCTCCCTAGTGGAGAAGATCCGTTCCGTTGTCTCAATCGACGCCCAGGTTGTTCTACTTAATTCCAGATCCGTCTCCGTGTTAACTTGAACAAATTCTAGAGCCAAGAGATCGGACGATGGAATGTCCCTCAATTTCGGTATTTCTCTAAATAGTCTCATTATGTTACCCCTATTTAGTGTGTCATTTTTTCCCTTTGTTTGATATTCCGGTTTGAAAATTAGTTTACAGCCTGTCTCTACTGTATTTGGGTGGAGTTCTTGATTTCCATTTTGTTCCCTTTTTTCCCTTGTCCTTTCCCCCGCCTTTGCGTTTGTCATGAGCTCAATGGTGGGCAGTCTTTTTTAACTTGATTTCTGCGTTTTATCTTCCTCATCGCTTTGGCTTCTGTTATCTTCATTTATTCTGATCTTTTTATCTGTCCTGGTCTTCTCCAATTGTTTTTTCTCTGCTAATGTTTTGCACGTTCGGCCATTTTTATCCATGGTAATAGCTAGCTGGATGTCTGTACTTGAAGCTCTTTCTATGTACAGTTGTTAGACTTGGGGGTCTCTGGTTGGCGCAAGGTTGCCCTTGTGTCAAGCAGGAACCCTCTCCTCTACATCAGGGCGCAGGATGACCCCTTTTGAATGACCCTTGCTCACCCTCTAGGTGCATGGCGTGAGCAGCCAAGGCTATTCTCCAGGCGATAGTCAGTTAAGCATTTGTAACCACACACACAGTAAATACATCAATCCCCCCAGAAATGGGCACCAGGCTTGGATATGTAAAAATACGCTCTTTATGTAAAAATAGGTATATATATCAGCAGACTTATCACAAGACCAATAACGTTTTCTCTATGCCACCAGATTGTTAAACAGGCAAATGTTCTTTGTTTGTCGTTTAAAATGTTATACTCTTCAGTCTTTTTAGCAAGGCTTACTCGGGATTCCAGTCACTTACAGGGGGGTTTGGGGCAGTCTCAGCCCTTCGGTGCGCTTCTTCGCGTATCTCTCTCCCCTCTGTCAACGATGAGCCCGGACCCTGCCGCGGCTCTTGAAGACGGGGAAAGAAGGCGTTGCGGGCCCCGAGCCCGGTACTGGAATGCTGAGGAACGTTGCAGTCCCTTGGGGGATACCGCACGGGTCAGTGCGGCTCCGGTGATGGGAGGGGGAGTACCTTTGGATCCTCTTGAGCGGGTGCGTGTATTCAGGCAGGCGCGGCCCACGACCCTCAGCACGGCAGTGCGGGGGTCTCCTCAGCGGGGGCGGTGCGGCCTGATCTCAGATCGAGATCGCGAAGCGGGGTCACAGGGCACGGTCCGTGCAGCTGGGGACCCGGCGGGGATCACGATCGTCGGATAGGAATTCCGGCAGGAGGGGCGATAGCGCTTCAGCGCGCTCCAGTAGCAGGCGGTGGCAGAGGCGCAGGCAGCCTAGCCCGGGGGCAGAGAGCGACTCTGGTCGGAGCGAGGCTCTCAAGGGGGGCAAAGGCAGGCAAGCTCCCGAGTGTCACGGCCCTAGGAGGGGCGATGAGGGGCGCAGTCTTCCTCAAGCGGGATGCACACACGGCTCGAGTTTCAGGACGAGCAAAGGCACAAAGAACCCACTGGTCCTGGGGTTCCGTTCAGGGGGCAAGCTCAGATCAAGCCCTTGGAGAATGTTTCAAGCACAAAGCGGCAAAGTCTTTTCAGCAAGTCTCTTCCTCTCCTTTCTAAGCAAGGCAAGCAGCAGGCCAGTCCTTCCAGCGTCTTCTTCTCCTTCTAGTCGGGCAGAGGTTCTTTGTGGTAAAACAGGATTCTGATTTCTTAGGAGCCAGGCTCCTACTTTTATACAGTGATTCTTTTGTTCTTTAGCGCCAGGGGGCCTGGGCCTGGCTCAGTCCAGTTCTGGAGCACTTTGTTATGGTGACTCTGCTCTTTCCTTTCAGCAGCAGGGCAGAGACATCAGCCGCTCCACAGGGGGCGGAGCCGGCTTTGTGGTGGCAGAGCCCAGGTCTCTTCAAGAGTCAAGGTGTACTCCTCCCACCCATCCTGGTGGCAGCCAGCCTGTCTCTGGGGATTCCCCAACCCTGCTCCTTACTGTTGCTAGGCAGAACACACACACACACAGCAGAGGCGGAATGAAATGGTCAGGTCAGTAAATACTAACTTTCTAAAAGTAGTATTTACAAAGCCAGGATATTAAAATAAACTTGACTTGAGTTCAGGCATACTAAACTTAACTTTCTACCATGCTCTCTGAGTCCACTGGGGTCACAGCGTGTAGTGACTCCAGCAGCCCATACTGGCCTATGGAGAGCAGGTAGCCTTCAATAGTGAAAAACGAAAATGGCTGTAATTCACTACTAGGACATGCCACACACATCAGGGCATGTCCTACCTTATGCCTAAAATGCACCCTGCCCTTGGGCCTACCAGAGGGGTGGCTAATATGTAGTTAAGGGAGGGTTTAGGGACTGGCAAGTGGGGGCACTTGCGCAGTCAGCGCGACAGTACCAGACTGCACGCAGGGTCTGCAGTGGCAGACCCTAGACCCATTTTACAAGGCCGCTTCTGTGGGTGGCGCAACCAGCGCTGCAGGCCCACTAGCAGCATTGGCATTCACAAGCCCTGGCACTCCTGGTGCCCTTTACTGGGGACTGACAGTAAATCCAATAAACCAATCATGAATATCAATTACAGGTACACTTTACCTAGGGAGCACTTGCACTGCGGCACGGATTAGCCGGGGCGCAGTGCCCTGAGCGGACAACACCAGTAAAACATTTGAGGCACACCAGCAAAAAGTGGAAGGGAAACTCACGCCAAGGTGCCAGGTCTAACAACAGTCCAGGACTTTTTTCCCTTTTTTGCAGATTTATTTTAGCTTCATTTGTAGTCTGTTTGTTTATTAGTTCCTGATGCTTGGTTTTTATGCCATCGTCGTTTTTTACTTCAGGTGCCCCTTTTTGAGACATGTCTTCTATTGCCTGTGTTTTAGTTGTTTGTTTGTTATTGATCCTTCTTATCACGTTTTCCGCCTCCTCCTCTACGCTCGTTTTTATTTTTACTTTTTCAACGGTATTCTCTCCTTTTATTGTTTTCCTATCAGCAGATACTAATACACACTGATTTCTTTGCATGGAAATATTGCAATCCCTTAAATTTTCTGATGTTATTGATTCTTCAGTGTTATCCTGTGTTATTTGACTTGTGACTGCTTGCTCTTGTGCACTATTGTTAGTATTTTGTGCAAAAATAGCATAATTTTGTTTTTTTCCCTGCTTAATTTTTTAATTGACGTTCTTCCTAGCTTTTCGAGCTCGTTTGCGTTGTCTTTTAGTTTGATTTTCCAACACGCTTGGGGCGGCAGCCGTATTTTTTTCGCTGTACCTATTTACCTGCTCTTTTGTTATATTTACATCGTCTTCCGTGGAGTTTTCTGCAGATTCTATACTTTGCCTCCTACTTCTTTCAATCATTGTAATTTTACCTGTATTTACTAAGCACGATTTTTCTTCTATTTGCTTTCTTGCTTGTGCAGCGCATAGAATCTCAGTCAAAATTTCTGGTAAGCATGTCAATTTCTCTATTATTTTGCCGCACCCGCAGCTTTGGTCCAATACTTCGTACTTGTTTTGTTGGTCTTTGATTGTTCCATTTGTTATTTGGTCTGCAATTTTATCCAATTTATTATTGATTCCGGCAATGTGATTTGCGATCAGGTTCATTAAGTCTACCTGCACATCCAATTTGTCCGATTGAAAATTTAATACTGTGATTGCTTGCTGTAGACTTTTTAGTAACTGATCGCTCCAAGTGATTGTTTCTTTGTTTGTTGGTAGGATTAAGATCCCTGATATGGAATCGAACCCGCTTACTGATGAAATAGTGATTGGTGACTGTGTTTTTTTGACAAAATGCGAAGTGGGTCGCACACCGCTCGTCATACTAGCAAATAGCCCCATAGGATTGTGGAGAATGTAGTGACAGCGGCGGGTACACCTATGCCACGAGTAAAAAGATTAAAATGCCATCCCTGGACACGTGTTTCGAGGTAATTGCCTCTTGTCAGCAGGGAGCAGGTACGTATGCGGGGTGCTGTAGACTGCCAAAAATTATCAGGTATAGTACCTCTCACGGCGCGCGGGTGCGGGATACGGGCTCGTCAACCCATAGCTCAGGGAGCTTTAAATACAAAATGCGAAGTGGGTCGCACACCGCTCGTCATACTAGCAAATAGCCCATAGGATTGTGGAGAATGTAGTGACAGCGGCGGGTACACCTATGCCACGAGTAAAAAGATTAAAATGCCATCCCTGGACACGTGTTTCGAGGTAATTGCCTCTCGTCAGCAGGGAGCAGGTACGTATGCGGGGTGCTGTAGACTGCCAAAAATTATCAGGTATAGTACCTCTCACGGCGCGCGGGTGCGGGATCCGGGCTCGTCAACCCATAGCTCAGGGAGCTTTAAATACAAAATGCGAAGTGGGTCGCACACCGCTCGTCATACTAGCAAATAGCCCCATAGGATTGTGGAGAATGTAGTGACAGCGGCGGGTACACCTATGCCACGAGTAAAAAGATTAAAATGCCATCCCTGGACACGTGTTTCGAGGTAATTGCCTCTCGTCAGCAGGGAGCAGGTACGTATGCGGGGTGCTGTAGACTGCCAAACATTATCAGGTATAGTACCTCTCACGGCGCGCGGGTGCGGGATCCGGGCTCGTCAACCCATAGCTCAGGGAGCTTTAAATACAAAATGCGAAGTGGGTCGCACACCGCTCGTCATACTAGCAAATAGCCCCATAGGATTGTGGAGAATGTAGTGACAGCGGCGGGTACACCTATGCCATGAGTAAAAAGATTAAAATGCCATCCCTGGACACGTGTTTCGAGGTAATTGATGAAATAGTGATTGGTGACTGTGTTTTTTTGACTCCATGTGGTGAGCCACTTCATCCCTTGTTTACTTCTTTCCAAAGAGTGGGGCTGGGGGCGAGTTTGATGGGGGTTGATACTGCTCCCCTTTCAACTCCCCTTTCCTTTTTTTCCGTTGGGACTATATCCCTGTATATTGCCCCTATTTCCTCGGCTTGTTGGGATTTGAATTCTAGCATCTTTATGAGGTCGTCTTCCTCTGTTGTTGAAAAAGATCTTGACCAGTTTATCTTTTGGATTGTTCCTCGTTGTATAACTTGATCTCCGCTTTCGCTTTCTTCCCTTAACATGTACCTTTGAAGTGTTTTTTCTTCCTTACTTTTTTCGTGAGAGGCTGTACGTTGAGTTGTTGGTTGATGTATGGATTTGGGTGCCAGAGTGTGTATTTGGGCTGTCGCTTTTAGAAGCCATTTCTTTAAGGCTGATTTTTCTTGAACCGGTCTTTCATCCCTTTCTTCTGGCATCTTCCTTCTTTTTGTTGACAATTTTCTGGTTGGCTTAACGTTGCTTCTGGACATTTATCACCGGCTCTTTTTGGTGTTATCAAGTGTGTCGGTTTTATGGGTGTTTGTAGGCTTTGTGCCTCTTCTGAGTTTGCATAAATTGCCGCCATCGGGTCTTTTAAAAACTGGTATTTGTGCTTTAGATTTTTCCCACTGTGTTTAAATGACTCAGTAGCTGTAGCTGTAGCTGTAGCTGTAGCTGTAGCTGTAATGGGGATCAAAATCTCTTCTTGTGGGTTTAAATCCTCTTTCAGCTTACTCTTATTACTCTTATTTCCTGATTTGTTAACCGTTTTTATATGATCCTGTGTTGTCGCTCTTTTCTTGTTTTTATAGATGGGGGCTTGGCGAACTTTTCCTGACCGCATGTCCCCACTTCCTTACTCCGAATTGGAGAATGGTCTAATTCCAGTGTCAGTCTTGGCCCCTGTGCTGTTTTCACTGTTACTACTGTCCCCCCTGCTACGGGGTGTTCTCATCACTCCAGGCAGAGGTACTCTGCACAGCACTACTCCACCCCTATTTCGCCTCACCACACCTCACCACACCTCACCCCCGAACTTTCACCTCCCTTCACCACTACCAATGCCTCCTCCCAATCCGGTTCATAGCAGACCAGACTGCTCCTTTTGCGCCCTGTTCAGGTAGTGTATGGCTTCAGGGACCTCTTAGTTTTCAGGGCTCCGGCTCAGGGCCAACCGCCTGCCCCCCCAAGTCCGACCCGCACCTGTCCCCACTCCCGTTCCCACTCACAACCCCGGACACCCTCCTCACCGCTTCTTGTCTTCCTCCTTGGTGTCTGATGCAGCACTGGGCGGCCGGGGGAACCTCTGGACACGGGGAGCCTCTTGGGCTCCGGCTGCCTGTCTGTGACCGTGCCTCCTCTTTGCTCTTTGCTCCAATCCGCCTCCGCTTCACTCCACGCCCTGCTCAAAACTCCACACCGCGGATGTGCAACTGCGGCCGGACACTTGTAGCGAGGGTTTCGGCGGGGATTTCAGCAAGCATCCAGCTGGCATCCACGCACGGACCCCAGCGTACTCCGCTAGCGCGCGTGACTACGAGACCGCGAGCCGGCAACTCGTTTCTCCGCGGCTTGCTCGCTCGGCGTTCAGGTGATTCTGGTGATTGTGGCTCTCTGGCTCCCTCTGCAGTCACCTTCAGGAATACCTAATAAATCGAATCTGCTTCCTTCTGACAGTTGTGAACGGTCATTGAACTAAAAACAACAAAACATTTTGTAGAAGGTGGTTTACTGTTACAAAGTGAGATGACACTGGAAGGTACAAAAGAAATCTTTATTTCATCACTCCAACACCACCGCTTCCAGTCAGCTGTGGAATGTTCACACAACAAATATATAGTACATATCAACTGGGATAGGATGGGAGGGGAGACAGAATGTACCATTACATTGATTATAACACACCTCCTTTACATAGAGTGACCAATAAGCTGTGAGGAAAAACAAGGAGGAAAGGGAAAGAAAAGGGGGGAGGGAAATGAAGTGAAGAAGAAACTTCAAGCCAAAAGGAATATATCAAGTTGGAGAAATCAGTCACACACAGGAGTTAACACTAAGAGATAAACTCACTTTGCACTGTAAACATTATACCACACAGGAGTTCTCTGAGATCTCCTTGGAACGCAAGGCACAGCATCCCCCACTACTCTTTCCGGAATGGGACGCGCCCTGGGGATGTCTGTGGGCCTGTGGGAACCAATTTTGTCCATGCCCTAGGTTTGACTATTTTCAATATGGACAACATTTCTGACCACCCTGGCTATCCTGATGGGTTCGGAAAATCTGCAAGCATCCCTTCTGTGTGGTTTGTGAAGATCTACGCTGACCCATTCCTCTTATTGAAACACCATGGGTTTCACATGCTGATTCTGAGCATACCTGTTTTTGTATTTGTCCTGGTGTTCAGAAACCATCCTAGATATTTCACTAGGGTCCACCGCAGACACACCCTATTTCATCAACCATGAAGCAGACAACCTGGTCAGAGGAGCTCTGCCCTTCAATTACATGAAGGGAGAAACCCCCGAAAACACAATTGGGTGTGGAGTGTTATGCCCATAAGGTGTCCTGCAAGGCAGAAGCAGCAGGAGTACCTTTGTAAACACTCTTTGATCATGCATTTAATTCGTTCCACCAGTCCATTTGCACGAGGGCAATACAAAGTGGTCTTGTGAGGAGCAATATGAAGATCAAACAAAAACTCTTTCATGCACGCATTCTGACGTGAACTGTACCCCGTTGTCTGTCACGAAGACGTCAGGAATCTTTCAAGAACTGGATGAGAGTATCGGTATTTTTGATGTACACATTTGAAAACCAGCCGAGTGTGATATCCACCAACACCAGAATGAAATGCTTGTTCAGCACTTTGAGATTGAGGGGGCCAATTATATTGAGTGCTAATTTGGACCAACGGCTATCTGGGACCTCCACTGGTGGCAACTGAAGCTTCCTGATTTGGTGAGTTTTGTCACTCATTCTGTACTACATGCAATCTCACACTTTGGTCTCAACCATGGTGTTCATGCCTAGCCACCAGTAATCTAGGCGTATTTTGTTTTTGGTGAGATTCCGCCGTAAATGACCCACATGAGCCAACTTCACAGTTTTCTCCCTTAACTTCTCAAGGGGAATAATTTTCTCCCCCCTGCATACTGTACCATCTTGTATGTTTAACTCCAACCTCACAACACAGTATTTAGACATTAACGCTGGATCTTTGTTTTTAGTATTCTTTAAAAGAAGCCAGAATTTACACAATCATCCCACTGTTTCTTATTCAAGATCATTATTTTAAGTATGACATCTTTTGTTTATTTTTTATTTTTATTTATTAGCATTTAACAGGACTTACCACGTCCAGAACAGTTTACAATTTACAGACTGTAGGACTACCACATCCTTCATCCAGTACCTTACAAATACGTAGTGACATCTTCCATCTTATTTTTCAATTACAATTTACAATGTGATGCACAATCAATTAGTTTTAATTCCCATGTAAATAATCCACCCGATATTTCCAATAGTCTCTAGGCTTGGATCCAGTAGGCAGCTCCTCCTCATACGTTTTTAGAGCATCCTTACAGTAGGCCATATCTTCAAGCCAACATTTGGTGGTGGGGGCTTTCTTACTACCCCAGCATATCGAAATTGTACGCTTGACTAACAGCAAGGCTATGACACAAAATTTACGCTTAGTAGCGTGCACATCTTGGATTAGCCCCAACAAACAAGTACGGATCGTACATTCAATGTTGACACCCACCATCCTCCCCAGCATCTACACAACTTGTACCCAGTAGTCAATGATCGGCCTGCAAAACCATGCCAGGTGTACAAAATTGGCCTCATCCTCACAACACCTTTGACATCGGGCATCTGAGTGTAGGCCATACTTACACAGTCTGGATGGAGTGTGATAGGCTTGATGCAAATATTTATAATGCAAAACGCTTAAATTACCATTTGGTGTAAACATGCTTGTGAGCGCGCAACACCTTGCCCACTCCTCCCCCGTGATATGGTCCTCCAGGCTATCATTCCATCTCAGTAAGGCCTTATGCGCGTTACCATCTATGTCTTCCTGCAATTTAGTGTACAGTTTCAACACCATATGTGCGCAGCGTGTGTCAGTTATCAGCAATTGCAATGTTTTTAATTGCGGCGGTTCATCAAGGTAAGATGGATATAGCTTTCTGATGGCTCCCTGTAACCTATAATACGTGAATTTAAAAAGTAATGTCTGATTGCTAATATATGTGAGGTCCTTAGGCTCAATAAAGGTGCCATCATTATACAAATCACCCAATGTATCAATACCCACTTGTTTGAGTAGTTGTAAACCTACGTCCTCCTGTGTAACTGATATTTCCGTATGTTTAAGCAGGGGCATCACAGGAGCATATAGTGGCAGTTTATGGACCAGCCTACCCATCTTTCGCCATGCTGCAGTAGTGGCATCAATTGTATTAATGACCCGGGAGTGCAGCGGGGGCCTCTTATAGGGCAAAATAGCTGTCAGTGAAGTTGGATGTGCATCACCCTCCTCTATTGCCACATGCGTTAAATAGGGGACCCTATGATACCAATAATGCGCATATTGCGCTTGCGCACATAGGTAATAAAGAAGGAAATCTGGAACCTGAAATCCCCCTCTGGAATAGGGTAGAGCCAGGGAATGCAGCTCAATTCGGGCTTGCTTACCTGCCCTTATCAGTCGCGCTACCATGGCGTTCAACCGCTTAACCCCTTCCATGCTGCGCAGATTCCGCCGCTGTGCTGACGGAATCTTGCGCGGGCGTGGTCATGACGGAACGGTTCCGTCATGAGCACAGCTCAACCGTGGCTCATGACGGAACCGTTCCGTCATGAGCACCGAAGGGGTTAAACACCGTAGCCGGTGGCGTGATGGGGATGGTATTAAAAAGGTATAGTAATTCGGGCAATACAACCATCTTAACAATGGCCATGCGATCCGCCAATGTCAACGGGAGCTGAATCCAGAGTCTGACTCTGTCCTCTAGGGCATCTATTACTCTCCCATAATTAGTGCGAATCACAATTTCTGGGTCTCGGTGGTACCAGATGCCTAGGTATTTAACATGGTCAGTTTGCCATTCAAGGGGGAACTCCGTGGAGTATGGCTGTGTAGTGTCTGTTAGGGGTATAATGAGAGATTTATTCCAGTTAATTTGGAGCCCAGAATGCCGGCCAAATTTGATATACTCTCTCAGCAAAGGGGCCAAATGCACATCAGGATCCCGCACATACAGCACCATGTCATCTGCGTATAAAGAGATATGTAACAGCCTCTCTGGGAATTGAAGTGCTGAGTAATGATGACCTTGCCGTATTTTACACGCCAACGGTTCAAGTGCTAGTGCAAAAAGCAATGGGGACAGCGGGCACCCCTGCCTTGTGCCTCGCGCAATTGGTATGGCTTCCGATACATACTAATTAACCCTGATTCGCACTGTGGGTGCTGTGTAAAGTATTTGAATCCAACGTAGGAATATTGGGGGAAACCCCATGCGCTGCAACACAGCGTGCAGATACGGCCACTCGATTGAATCAAAGGCTTTTGCTGCATCCAAAAGGATTGCAGCAGCTTTCGTGGACAGGATCAGGTAATGTGACAGCACAAAGAGTGTTCTTGTGTTATGAGTTGTTGACCTACTTGGTATAAATCCTGACTGATCCGGGAGTACAAGTTTAGACATGAGGGGTTGTAGACGTTTTGCAAGGAGTTTAGCTAATATTTTAGTATCCACATTTATTAAGGACAAGGGTCTATAGGAATCACATTGTTCCGGATCTTTATTCGGTTTCAGGAGGGCAATAATCATGGCTTCTCTTAATGTGGGGGGTAAGATATGTTGGTCATGGGTGTCTCCGTACATTTCTACAAGGTGGGTCGCCAACTGATCCACAAATGCCTTATAAAATTCGGAGGTAAATCCATCCGGGCCTGGCGCTTTGCCATTTGGGAGAGACTTAATTACTTCAGTTACTTCCTCTACTCTTACTGGCAGAGAAAGGTATTCTCTCTGTGAGTCTGAGAGCCATGCAATTGCCACATCGTCCATAAAGAACATAATTTCTCATGGCGGAGCCGCGGATTGCGAGGCATATAGCTCACTATATGCTCCCATGAACGCCTGTAGTATATTCTGTGTATCATATTGGTGCTCACCTTTATTATCGGCAACAGCTGGGACCGTATGCGGATTGTGGCCAGAGCAAATTTTGTTCGCTAATACTCTCGCCGGCCTTCCCTCTTCACCGAAGAAGCGTGCATGTTGACGCTTCGTTAGGTATTTAAGTTCGTCATCTGCAAAAGATTGATATTCCGTCATGACATTTCTAATATCCCCCAATATCTTTGCACTATGCGTGCAGGCATATTCCCGTTCCAGCGCTTCCAGCGTGGCTTCCCGCTTACTAAGTTGATTGCGTATATCTTTCAAATTTCCCGCACTAGTGCTAATACATATACCTCGTATGGTGGCTTTAAAGGCTTCCCACAGCAAACTAGGGTCGTCAGTGGATGGCTTGTTCAACATGAAATAATCCGTGATAGCCTTACTAATAGTCTCAGCGTATACAGTATCTAGCAATGCTTTTGCATTAAATCGACAAATATACAGTGGGGGTGTGTATTGCGGTATGTCTATAGTCAGAAGCACAGGATTGTGATCAGATAATGTTTTAGGCAAGTGGCGTATGCGCTGCGTCCATGACGCTTGTTACTCTGTTCCTAGTCAGTAATCAATGCGTGACCAGCTGTTGTGTATGGCTGAGGTGTGAGTGGCCTCCCTATCTCTAGGGTGTCGGGTTCGCCAGAGATCAATCAATTGCGTGTCGGACATAAGATGCTGCATCATTTCAACAGCTCTTCTATGTGGCTCTTTTGATCCATCCGACCTATCCAATTCGTCATTTATAGCTAAATTTAAGTCTCCACCCCAAAGCAGTGACATCTCAGGCAGGTCATTAATTTTTCACCAAATTGATTGAAAAAATTCAGGGTCATCCACATTTGGCCCATACGTGTTTATTAAAGCTAGTCTCTGCCCCCTTATACGCCCTGTTATAATGACATAGCGGCCTAGTTCATCTATTTGAGTGGTATCAATAGTAAACTGCGTCCCTTTCCTTACCATAATCATTACTCCTCTAGAGTATGTGGAGTAGGTTGAGCTGTGAATCATTTCTGCCCATTTTTTCCTGATAGTACTCTTGTGCATGGGAGGGAGGTGGGTCTTCCGAAGGAGCGCAATGTCAACATGAAGCCTGTCAAAATAAGCAAAGATCTGGCGTATCTTCTTGGGGTTGTGAAGTCCCCTAACATTCCATGTTACCATATTTATGTGCGTTGGTTGCAATCAACCTATATCTGGCATTAGGAGCTATCCTATAAAATGGAGCCGCCGAGTGCCTCCCAAGTGTATAATCACTGTTGGTGTTAGCATCATGATGTCAATAACCATAGTACCAGTAATAATATCAGCGATGTGTCTCAAGCTCCACAGTCTGCAGAACAATACCCACCCCACCCCACCCAACTCCCTCCCACTTTGGCAGCCCAACTTTGCCAAATCCACACCCCAAACTGCAAAAACAGCAAACCAAACATGTGGTGGGGAGCACCCGCCTTGGGGGATCCGCCAAGTGCACACAACTTCATCCAGCATTGTGGATGTGGTCGGGGGTTACAATAAGAGTGCAGATATAAAACCTTCTGTAATCCTGGCAACTAATGCCGTAGGTACTTCTGATACACCGACCTCAACAACACATAGGGCAGTATAACCTAAGTATCCACACACATCATGTATCTAAGAAATCACAAGTAATGATACACCAATCCGCAATGACCCTTCCCGATAACCATAATTACAGAACACATGCGATACCGCAACGTTGACTTGAGTCATAGTTTTTGCAGTCTTTGGTTAGTTATACTAAACCGTACAAACTATCTTCATATCTAGTGTCCATCCTGCCTGCCTGGGATACTCTAATGCATGCACAGTTCAAACATTACTGCCAGCAGAAGGCAATCCAGTTTATCGTTTCAGCAGCTGAGTCGCCATGCTTTTGACCACCCTCTGCAGCGATGAGTGAGAGGAATCCCTCTACTACGTATATAGCACAATTAATATGATTCACAATCAATGGATCAGTCCTCACAACACGATGACGCAGCGTCAGACACTGGCCTGATCCAGCTTTGCCTCCTTCAATGTCACCAACTCTCAGTACTACTGGCACTGTTGAATTTTGTGTGGTTTCTTTCAGTAGGCTGGAAGAATCTACTGCTTCACATTCATGTTATTCCCCAGTCGCAACAGCGCGGGCACGAGCATCAAATGTCCCTGTACCGCCATTATGATATGTTCACAGAGGGTTTCATTTCAAATGCCCTATACAGTTTGCCACCTGCTAGAGCACCTAGAGGGCGTCCATGTCGCCAATCTTTAGTTTGTAATATTAGTTATGGTACGCTTCTGGCAGTCCAGTGCTCACTTCGTCAGATTTCACCATGTGGGTGGGCCACTTGCGCCCCTCTGTGCAGGGTGGCTGTACACCAGGAGGCTCCTCAGTCAATCAGCTTATTATCGGCATCTTCCCCGTTATTTCTCCTCTTACACAGCATGCGCGATCAGGGGAGAAGCCCTGCAATGCGTCCACAAACACGCACAGCAGCAAAGGCATAAATTAATCAGCATGCAAGGCATACCGTGTGTCCACTCGTTGTCCCCGTCACACCGCAACTGCATCACGGAGCCACACGAATCGACCATCAGCTTACCCGTCAATGCAAGCGCCTGCCATTTTGTACCGTCCGCTACACGCCTTCCAGCATTCAATCATCAAGGCTGGCGGCACAATCATAGACGCTGAAGCCGCCCCGTCCACTGTTCCTGCATCATTTAATGAGCGCCAGCAGTGCGATCCAACATCGGGAGCGGTGCCAGTGCCACCTTCCGTCTACTTCACCTGACTTATCAGCTCCGATCCGCTAGTTCCCTGGGCGCCGCCATGTTGTGGACTCCAGACCTTCGCCCCGCGCTGATTTTCAATCGCCGTTTACTCAGCATCTGGGCATTTTCCGATTATTCCAGTGCAGTGCCCTCGCTGCCAGGAACTTCCAACGCCTCTTAGTTGACTTTGGTCTTAATGTAGCCTCCGCATAACGCTCTTTTTTTGCCAATTGAATTCCCGACCGGCGGAGCTGTCTTAAACGGCAGCCATTCCACAGCGCGCCCTCTAGCGCCCCCAAGTATTACATCTTTATACTCCACAATGTTGGTATCTTCATCAACGTTTGTAGGAGAACAGCACAAAAATTCTACAATTACATTCTGTGATCCAGGTAAGTATTTGACCTTGAAATTGTATCCTTCTATTCCCAAAATCCATCTTGCAATCCTGGGAGTGGTCCTGGCAGAATCTTTTGTGGTGAAGGCATACATTAAGGGCTTGTGATCAGTTTTTACAGTGAACTGTATGCTCCACTTAAACAATCGGAAAACCATGACCGCCAAAAAGCAAGCAAGCTCCTCTTTCTCCACAACCACATAGTTATTTTCAGCCCCTTTTAGTGCCGAGAGGCAAATGCAACAAGTTACTCCTTACATAGACCCACTGTGTTATACTTGCCCCCAAACCCTTGTTGCTTGCATCGGTGCTCAATACTGCGGGTTTAGTGGGTCAAATCCACTCGGGGAAGGGGCTGCTCTGATACCAGGCTTCACAGACATAAAGGTACCATGACACTCTTTACTCCACACGAAAGATACCTTGGATTTAAGTAACATCCGTAATTGTTCCACAATGCTGGCATAATTCTGTACAAAGTTAGAGTAATATCCTGACATATACCTAAAAAGGATTTAAGATCTTTGACACTGGTTGGAGCTGCTGTATTTTAATAGCTTCTACCAAATTTAACTTAGCTTTTGTGCCATCTTATGAAATGGTGTGTCCTAGGTTCTCTACCCACCCCTTTCTCCTTGTTCAAGGTGAGCCCTGCCTTCCCTAGATTAATAAACACCCTTCTGAGCATGACATTGTGCTCCTCCAGATTCTTGCCATGGATGAGAATATTATCTTGAAAACATAATGTCCCAGGCATGTCTCTTAACACATGTTGCATAATCCTCTGAAAAGTGGCTGCAACAGAGGCCAACCTTAAAGGCATACATAAGAACTGGAACACCTCTAGAGGAGTCACAAAGGAAGTAAGGTGGCGTGAATTGGGATGTAGCTCAACCAGGTGGTATGCGGAGGAGAGCTCTAGAACATTGAAACAACTTGCTCCCTTAATTAAAGTAATACCTTCATAGATACGTGGCAAGGGATGTCTGTCCACCCATATGTTCTGATAGAGATCCCTTAGATCAACACAAAGTCTAACGTCCTTGCTGGATGCTTTAGAGCCAATCACTGTGAACTCTCTATTGGTTCAATTACAGCTGAATCTAACCATCTGTCCAATTTAACTTTTAAGAGTACATGCATCATGTGAGGGATCGGCCTCACCTTATATGCCACAAGTTTAACATTAGATTTGAGTTTAATGCAATCTTGGTAATTTTTCAACAACCCAAGCTTGTCAGAGAAAACATTAGGAAAATCGCTGCAGACTTCCTTACCCCCTACAGAAGGATCAACTAAAAGAACTTGATCAGGACTGTTATGATCTGACTTGGTTCCAAGTTCTTTTTGATGTCTCCAACCCAATAAGTTAGATCCCTTCTGCGTGACATAGATTTTACCCCCGGTGCTCCTTCCCTTGAACCCAGTTTCTATGGTTGTCATACCCAACCCATTGTAACCACCCCGTTTAATATCTGGTTTAATATCCGGTGTTTGTAAGACCTTAAGCAATTCAGGGAATTCAGAAAAGAGATTTACATCCACCAAAGTGTATGGAGAGCATGAGTCGGCCAACAACCTAACAGGTTTGTTATCTAATGTAATGCTACAGGATGGGAAACCCATAACTTCATCCCCGCTCTATAGTATCTGGAGCATTGTCTTGTTTAACAGCAGACACAGGTTTAGTACGTTGCTCCTTGCAAACCCTTCCCAATTGACCTCTCTTACTACATTTGTGGCATACAACTGTTTAAGCTTGACAAGTAATGTTATTGACTAAGTGATTAGGACTACCACATCTGTAAATACGTGGGCTTAGTACCTACGGGTACTAGATTAGCATTTTTGTTATTGGTGTCCTTCCCTGCATCTTGTTTACTTATGATATTAACCTCTGCATGATTGTCACCTCCTTCTTTCATCGCAGCCATGCAATCTGTAGCATGTTCAATGTCGACAGCAATGTCAATGGCTTTAAGATCAGGTTTTGCCATTAAGAGTCTTTCTTGGATCTTTGGGTTGTTGGTACACCTGACTAAGTGATACATGATGAGGGAATCTAGTAAAGTCTCAAATTCGCAGGTGTTGGTTAGGCCTTTCAACATAGCAATTAACAGTTTTACTTTTAGTTTTTCTCTGTACTCTAGAAAACAAACTGTGCCTTTACAGCACAACATTTGTTTATTTTCCAAAAGGATTTTCGAACTTACATATCGCCACTTGATAAACATTTTCATCGCCATCACTATCTTCTTCATGCAAACACACAAAAATGTTGTCATAAGTTTTGGGACCTTCGATACCTAAACTGTGGAGTAAAGTAGGCAATTTACGTAAAGGAGAGGATTTTTCCCCACCGATGGCAATGAGGTAAGATTTTAGCAAACCAATCCATTGTTTCCATGGTAAAATGGGTTCATCCACCTTATTTAAAAAAGGAGGTGGTGCGACATATTAGTTGCAGCCGTGGTGATGGTAACAACAAAATTGGAGAAGGACTGGAATTCCAACAAGGTTGCCCTTTAGAGAACAGATAATAACAGGTCCCTAGAAAACTCAATTGCTAAGGAATAAAATGTTGTACACTTGAGTAAACATCATAGCAACATAAAAATATCCTTATAAGGTGCACTAGGTGAGGATCTCATAAAGGCAAATATGCAAAAAAATAACCCCTTCCCCCCAAAAAATATTATGTAAACCAAGCAGAGTCTAACAGCGTGGAAAACGCCAAAAGTTGGTGCAGCAATAGAAGAAAAAAAATGCAAGTAGTAATGTAAGAAGAAGGTCAGAACCACAGGTTGAATGCTGAAGCTGAGCCTATCAGCGTGAAGAATGCCAACAGGCTGAGAATAACATTAAGCTGGTGTGCTAAAACAAATAAGTAGGAAGCAGCCACAATGATGAACAGCTGTGGCTACAATTAACAGTCGCTGAATGTGGAAGCTGAGCCTATCAGCATGAGAAATGCCGACAGGCTGAAAAAAACTCAACTGTTAGCGTAGGAAATCAAATATGTGAGACGTAGTACCAACAAAGGATCAGCTGTGCCTATCAGCATGATAATGACAAGAGGGCAGGTGGGAAGGGAACACTAACACTGCCAGGAATTCCCTTAAGACAGTGACTGGAAGCGTGTAATAATAATAATAATAATAATATTAATAATAATAATAATAATAATAATAATAATAATAATAATAATAATAAACGGCCACACCTGATTGCCGTCATGAAGAGCTGAGGAGAGGGTGGCCCAACAGCAGATATGACCTCCCATGCAGCGGCCCTGCCCAGGGAGGTTGGACGAAGTTGACAGGGAATGGTGCAGATGTATCTCTGACAAGTTGAAACTGGGTAAGCGCACACCGGGCTCCTGCTGGGAGAGTTGCCAGCAGGCAATGCTGTGGAAGCGTCTCTGAAGAGCTGGTGCCGGGCAGGACAGCGAAAGACACAGAAATGGCGGTGTCAGTCCACCGCACACCGCGTTCATGCTGGGAGATCACTGCCATCGTGCCCAAAGAGTCCCTTTATCCGGCAACCACTGCCTCTTCAAACCGGATCGTATTATCATCCAGTGCCAATCGTATCCATTTACTCTGGCTCACTCTCGAGCCTTCGCGTAAAGGTAATACCCACACTTTAATCATTATTCCGCCTCCAATAGAACACGGGTCGGCCGCACTCTTACCACACACTTTCCTCTTCTCTCCCCAGACCCAGGTGCCCTCAATTGATCACTGCACCACTACAGCAAGAGCTAATTATCCTCACTCCACCCTTATGGAGGATTCTGTCCTTTTATTCAAGGCAGTATGTTATACTTAGGCAAATAATTATACCGTCCTGATGATGATCCCAATATCGAGTTAAAGGGGATCGAAACGTCGTTGACCTATGTAACATATTTACATGTTAAACCATTGTGTTAAACCCAGTGTGAATATTGTTCATGGAAAGCTTGTCTTCTATTTCCATTGACCATGAGCTTCCTTTGTTTCTTCGCCTGAACAACTAAGGGGCCGATTCCGATCCTGGAAAAATTTCCCGCGTACGAATCGTATCCGGATTTTTTACCGTACGAATCGTACAAGTAGCGTACAAACTGCCAAGTACGATTTGCATGGGAAAAAGTCCATACGAATCGCAGTGGGAAAATTTCCCCACACGTCCTCAGGTCGGAAAATGTGTCCGACACATCCCCGGACGATTTACCGTACGAATCGGAAAAATGAAGTCCGACCGCGCAAGTACGATCAGTCCCGTCCTTTAGATTTCACAACCGTATGGAAAAAACACCGTACGGACCGAACTCCTATAGCAACCATGGAGACATGTGCCCGCATACGCGCAGAACACCCCACCCCAGACCTCGTATGTACGCGCAGAACACCCCCCAGCCCTCATATGTACGTGCCGAACACCCCCCCAGCCCCCGCATGTACGCTCCAAACGCCCCCCCGGCCGTGGATGTACGCGCCGAACCCCCACCCGTGTATGAATGGAGCGTACCAACACCCGTGTATGAATGGAGCGTACCAACACCCCACCAGTGTATGTACGGAGCGTACCCCCACCTGTGTATGAATGGAGCGTACCAACACCCCCACCAGTGTATGTACGGAGCGTACCCACACCCCACCAGTGTATGTACGGAGCGTACCCCCATCTGTGTATGTACGGAGCGTACCCCCACCCGTGTATGAATGGATCGTACCCCCACCCGTGAATGAATGGAGCGTACTAACACCCCAACCGTGTATGTAGGGAGCGTACCCCCATCCGTGTATATACGGAGCGTACCCCCACCCGTGTACGAATGGATTGTACCCTCACCCGTGAATGAATGGAGCGTACTAACACCCCATCAGTGTATGTACGGAGCGTACCCCCACCCGTGTATGTACGGAGCGTACCCCCACCCGTGTATGTACGAAGCGTACCCACACCCCACCAGTGTATGTACGGAGCGTACCCCCACCCGTGTATGAATGGATCGTACCCCCACCCGTGAATGAATGGAGCTTTACAACACCTCACCAGAGTATGTAAGGAGCGTACACCCACCCGTGAATGAATGGATCGTACCCCCACCCGTGAATCAATGGAGCGTACCAACACCTCACCAGTGTATGTACGGAGCGTACCCCCACCCGTGTATATACGGAGCGTACCCCCACCCATGTATGTACGGAGCGTACCCCCACCCTACCAGTGTATATACGGAGCGTACCCCCACCCGTGTATGAATGGAGCACACCAACACCCCACCAGTGTATGTACGTAGCGTACCCCCACCCGTGTATGTACGGAGCATACACCCAGCACCCCCTGTATGTATGGTGCGAAACACCACCACCGATGGATGGTGCGGACCAACACTCTGCCCGTGTCTGTACGTACCCTACCCCAGGTCCCTACACCAGCACCCTCACCCAACATCGCGCATGTACGAGTCGTACCAAGCCATAGCAAAGGACAGCACTGTACAACAACATGGCCCATGTACGCACTGTACAGACGCCAAAAACACTCGTACTGAACCAGGACAAACAAAAACAACACAAGGAGAGTAAATTTGATGCACACAACACCACAAAACATGTCCAACAAGCCCAAATACATCCAATACACTGACCTGCAACTGCCAAACAGCTAAACAGAGGCCCAAATCACAACCACTCCTTATAACACACCCACCCACCCAAAGTTCAAACACAGCCACACCCACAAATGGACCAATAAAAAGGCCCAACACACACAAACCATGATCCTTTGCAACGGATCCACGACTGCCAGACCACACAGACAACGCACTGCACCATACTACATCCCTCAATACACCTTACACTTGCACTGCTTCACACAACCACCATCACAAACACCCCCTCATCACATTCACATACACACACCTTCACAACCACACTCACACAACCATCCACACCCAAACCCCCACAAACATCCACACCCACACCCCACACCATGCCCACTAACAAGAATCCGAAGATCACAAAGGAGGAGCTGGAGGTCCTTGTCGACGAAATCGTCAGAGTCGAGCCACAGCTCTTTGGAACATTGGTAAGACGGACCAGCATATCCGAAAAATCTGCCATGTGGGAGAGGATCGTCAATGCTGTTGGGTCCACCAGAAGGACCAGGCATGAGTGCCAAGCCCGGTGGTACGATCTGCGGAGGACGGTCCGCCGCAAAATGACGGACGACCACAACCAGGCCAACATCACTGGAGGAAGGCCGGCCCGCAGACCCGTACACTACCATCCCTGGGAGGAGAAGGTGATGGCCACGCTGCCGCCGGTGGGAGTAGACGGACTAGAAGGAGTCCGAGAGCCTGGTGAGTACACAAACAACTCACTTCACATGGGGGGGAACGCCATACACAACCAAAATACCAATCATGCACGCAACCCCCCCAAAGCCAGCACCGGACACAACCACACTCCAAAAACACACAAATGCCACTAGCGCCTCCATGCCCCAAGCAAGGCCAGGCCAAGTCACAGGCCACACAAAACACCAACACAAGACAGGATGTCCCCGATGCCGGGAGGGTTGCCCTCAAAACTAACATAGAGCAACTCTGAAGCACACAACAATGTCCTCAGCCCATATGGCCTAGGGAACAGCCATACAAACAGTGTGTCCCCACACAGTACTGTGTTGCATGCAAATGGTGGCCGCGTTGCAGGATGACATGGGTATGAAGGCACAATTTACACATAACAGCAGCTAATGAAGACGCTTCACTCTAAAAGAGTGACAGCACACACCGCCACAACAGCAGCGCAGACTCATACACTCCGCCCAATGGGTGCCTGGAGATAAGCAACAAGCCCACATGAACAAGCCAATGGCCTTTGAAAGACCTGCAAACTGTGTGTGCCCAGGAAGCTGGGCTGATGTGACAGAGGGTGACACACAGAGGGAGGGAGAGGGGGAGAAAGAGGGAGACGGACAGAGGGAGGAGGTTGACAGAGGGAGGGAGAAAGGGAGACAGAGGGAGACGGACAGAGGGAGGAGACTGACAGAGGGAGGGAGAAAGGGAGACAGAGGGAGACGGACAGAGGGAGGAGGTTGACAGAGGGAGACGGACAGAGGGAGGAGGCTGACAGAGGGAGGGAGAAAGGGAGACAGAGGGAGACGGACAGAGGGAGGAGGCTGACAGAGGGAGGGAGAAAGGGAGACAGAGGGAGACGGACAGAGGGAGGAGGCTGACAGAGGGAGGGAGAAAGGGAGACGGACAGAGGGAGACGGACAGAGGGAGGAGGCTGACAGAGGGAGGGAGAAATGGAGACAGAGGGAGACCAAATCACCCTTGGGTGGTGTGGCCATGTCTGCTCATCAGCAGGTGGAATGTGTGCATGCAGACAAGGTTTGGCAGTGCGTGCACCCCCCCTTCAACCTCTGATAAACACTGGGCCATGTGTCAATCTGTGCACGAGTAAATACGTGCTGCAGGCACAAACCTAACCTTACACCCAGTATACCCACCAACTGTGTTTGTTAGAACCCTGTCACAAATGCTTAAGTTACCTACCTGCATTCCAAATAGCATGGAAAAAACAACATTTGGCCACGTACAGTGCAACACGTAAGGCGGCTCTGCATGGTTTGCTACGCCCGCTCACTACACTGCTGACTGCGTTTCAAAAAGATGCATCAACTAAGATTGTGTCACACATAGGTCAAGTGTCGAAAGCTGTGGCCAAGGGACATACCCATGCACGAGTGCACTGTGAGAGGAATGCAAGCCAAATCCAACCACACAGAGGAACTGTGCCAACTCAAAATGCTTGTAACACAATTAACATTGTCTCTCTCACACACAGGTCAACGTCATCCATCTCCCCCCAACACTGGGGGGGAAGACTCACAGGACCAGGCTCTGCGTGAAGAGGACCCCACCAGCAGCGACGACTCTCACCACTCTGTGGATGACCCAGACCAATCTGGCCCCTCTGGTGTCCAACCACCTGCAGCACCTGCGTCAGGTACAACTGTGCCAACCCCCACCCCCATTCCTGCCACATCCCTGGAGACATCCAGGAGCCCTGCCCACACACAACAACACAGCCAGTCTGTCCAGGAGGGACAAGGTTCTCCGGGCACCCAGGAGGAGGCAGGCGACACCGCAAATGCCATCCCTCAGGGGTCCCGGAGACCCGACGTGCCCACAACGGCAGGCCGGGCTCAAGTGGGCAGGGGTGGTGGGAGTGGAGGACGGCGGAGGCGCCAGCCTGACCAGCCAGCTCAGGACCCGGTCATGTCACCCGTCCACAACATCCTGGACACATACCGGCGTGACTCCAGAGGCATCGACCAGGTAGTGGAGACCCTCAATGAGAATAGGAACATGCAGGTCGAGTATCATGCCAGTCATCTACAACACCATGGGCGGATGGAGGCAAGACTGGCAGAGCTCCTGGCGGTGCACAGGGACGTGAGCCAATCCCTCCGTCAGATCGCCCAAAGCCTGGCAAACCCTCCCTGTGCCCCCAGGCGTAGACCAGCACCAGAAACAGGGAGGGAGGAGGAGGAGGATTCATCTGACAGAGCGTCCCTAGCATCGTCAAGGCCTGCTTCTGAGGGTCCCCGTAGGAAGGTGGGTCGTCCACGCCAAAGACCGTGAGAGTCAGCGGAACATCACCATCTCCCAGGTCACCTGGCCTGGCACCTGGCCCTCTGGCCCAACAGCAGCACAGCAGCAAATGACATTCTCTGCCACATGGCCTTGCTGGTCACTGTCTGACCAATGTTGACAAAGACTGTGGCACAGATTCTGATGACTCTCAATGGCAAGGATACCAACTCCCCCTGTGAACTTTGGATTCTACACTCCCGCCAAGCACCTCTTGTCACCCCCCCAAACACGTACCCCAGCACTAATAAAATTCATCACAATCACAAGATGATGCCGTCATTTTGCATTATTCCACTACATGTGTGTTTTGTAAAGTCAAACCGTGCCTGATTTCAGAAGTAACTCCAAACATCCATACCCTGGGGTCTGAGTCTGGCACAGGACACACATGGGTCACAATGTACCATCCAATACAGATATGGAGCACCATACTCACCGTGATGGGCCCAACCAGCTGAGGGGGTGCCCGCACAACTGTGCCTACAGACCAATGTAGAAGAGCAACAGTCATGCGCAGAGGTCAGGGATCATGTGGAGTGTCCTGGGGTGCTACTCCCAGGTATGTGTAGACACGTGGAAGAACCATGTCCTGCATGCTTGAGTCAGGTGGATGTGGAGAATGGTGGGCCGGCCAACGTTGGATGCATGGAGATGGCACAATGGGGTGTTGGATCACAGTGCCACAAGGTTGTGTTGTGGTTGTGGGCTGCATCCTGAGTGTGTGCGTGGATTGAGAAGGTCATCCTGCAGCTGGCAGTGATTCATTCCCCCCATCTCTGTTGGACGTTGATGTGGCCTGGTCGCCGGATGTAGAAGCAGAGCTGTGCAGATGCACCCTGGATGTGGACAAGTATCATGGGAGTTGTAACGCACACGTCCGTAGAGTGCAGGGTAGGATGAGACACGGATGTCGTAGTTGACCTGGGGGATGGTCTCTCTTGCCTTGAGGTGGATGGAACTGGGGATCTTGTGCATAATCCAGAGTGTGCAGCAGCATGAGGCACAGATGCTGCTGATCTGCACAGCACATGTCAGCAAGCAATCCATGATGAACACCAGCTCGGTTGCGTGGACACTGGGTGCCCTTGCTGCAGGGCCTGCAGCAGCATGCGCCATGTCAAGAAAACAATGCCACAAGTAGCACACAAAGACAAGGATCTCAGGAAGGAACCATGCAAACGGTGTATGTCAAGGAAGGACTGTCTGGTTCAACATGGCACACACACACACAATGGATGCACATGCAGCACAGTGGCTGTCGTGGAGACTGACATGCCACAATACCTACACAGCCATGGACATCATGCACAATACAGATTCTAATCCCTGACAAACAGCTTGCATCTTGCTACTCTACACATAGACTCATATGCACCCTCTCTGAGAACTATGCCAGACATGCCGCATGCACAGTGGCAACAGACCACCATTGAGAGAGATGAGGCACCTTGGAGGCAGAGGGAGACCTTTATTAGTCATGTGTGTCGGAATGCTAATGCAACTCTGTCAACACATACACAGGTCATGTGGATGAACACGTGGGACCAACACTGGCACCCCCCTGTGCACCACAGATGCTGGAAATCCATAGAACTGGCACACAAGTGACGGGTTACAGCTAAACACCCCCTGCTGCTCACGGAGAGGCTGCTATACACCATTGAGCCTCTAATGGGGAATTCACACACCATGTCAACCTGGTGCAACCCGTATGTTTCCGAGAGCAGTGTTACACACATTGATGGCTTCATCACAATCCACAATCCCATTACAGATGACTGTCACCAAGTCTGACCAACAATTCAGGTGAATTCAGCTCCATGACATGTGCCCCATGGTGATTCTACATGTATGTAAAGTATCCAAACATGAACAGGAGCAGTGCATACACATTCCAAACAAATACCACACCCAAAAAGCCGTGCTGCATCCCTTACCCTAAGGAGATTTTCAAACTTGTCCGTGCATGTAACGCACATGTTGCTGTGTTCATGAGGAATAGCAGGAGCACAACAATGCCACCAGCAGACAGCAAGCGCAAGTACCTGTGGATGAGAGACACACCAGAAGGCAGCCAAAAGAAGCACATCCGCATGCATGTGCATGTACTCGACACGTATAAGGTTGTCAACATGCTAGGTGACAATGATGTCTCTGGAAAAACATTCTTCCATTGCACCATCACTCGAGTGACACATCCAAACACACCTCTGACTCACTTGGCAGACATGCAGATGGACACACACATCGCAACACATGCCACACACGGCCAAATGCGTGCACACTCAGACACTGGAACTCACCACTAAGCAAAGAAGTTGCGTGTTAGACCCGGCCTCGTAGCATGGCTCTTCCTGTCCTCGCACTACCTAACCTGGTACCTGGGACCCCAAGCACACGGCTCAGCCGATCCTTCCCACCAGAACACACACACGTGACCCGGGCATCCCCGTCCATGGCCTCTCTCCTTTCGGCCACCCCGGGCACGCGTGCCCACTTCATGCACCAAGATGGCCGCCCGGCCCCAGCACAACCCGGGCCTAGAGGCGCCACTCCGGCTGGAGGACATCACGCTTCCAGGGGATGAGAGAGGGAGGAGCAGTTTCTATCGCACCTCTGAACTCCCCTGGGATGATGGGTTTCGATCGGCCCTCCGGCCTCCCTGAGGGCTGGCTCCACGCTTGCTGGGTGTCTGGGACTCCTCCCGACCCGGCCCTGAAAGGATCAAAAGACAGTGGCAGGAAACCCCGACAAGCAACCCCCAGGTGACAAGACCCCTGCCTGCACAGACTCCGGACATCAAAGAGGGGTCGACCTATAACAAGGGGTGCTCTGGGACTGTCCGGCAGATTCGCCTTGGAACATCTGAGCCCTGCTGAGTGACTCGCGGCTCCCTGAAGATCGTAAGACCTCCGAACTTGTGCTTGAGCCCTGCTGAGTGACTCGCGGCTCCCTGAAGATCGTAAGACCTCCGAACTTGTGCTTGAGCCCTGCTGAGTGACTCGCGGCTCCCCGAAGATCGTAAGACCTCCGAACTTGTACCTGAGCCTGCTGAGTGACTCGCGGCTCCCTGAAGATCGTAAGACCTCCGAACTTGTCCTTGAGCCCTGCTGAGTGACTCGCGGCTCCCTGAAGATCGTAAGACCTCCGAACTTGTGCTTGAGCCTGCTGAGTGACTCGCGGCTCCCCCAGACTCTCTTTGGTCCCGCCGGACCCCACGACGACAAGCGTATCCCCCAGCTCGAGGATTGTGAGCTGTGCGCCGGGTACGCTCCTGCATTTGATCCATATCCCCCCAAAGACTGTCCCGCTACCTCTTACCCCCGCCAAGACTCTGTGAGCCCACGCTCTGCTTGTAAATATCTGCCTTGCTGATCATAAAGATCCTACCACTTCGATTTGATAAAGCTTGAATCCTAAGAACCCTCGGTGTGGTGTCTCTTTGTCGTGTGGTGCCGAGTGTACGATCCTAGATACGAGATTCCTCCCCTGCGGAGTCTCCCGCCAGTGCCCGGCTACGATACTTTGAGGGTGGGTCTCAGGACAGTCAGGGCCCCCTCCGGGCCCCTCTGAGGTCGCCTTCTAACATTGGTGGCAAGCGACGGGATTCGGGCCCATAACCTAGAGATCGTACCATGAACAACTGACGCACTACCGACAAAGATGGCAGAAGGAAGCGCCATGAGCCCCGCAGAAACCAACACCAACAGGGTGTTCCAGGTGGAACAACTAGAAGAATACACGCACAAAGAACTGAAGCAATTCTGCAAAGAACTTAAAATCGCTACCACCGGTCTCAACACCAAAGAAGATTTGCAGAAAGCACTGAAAGCTTGGGTGGAGGCCGGGGCCTCCCGCCCAGAAGGCATGGGGGAGCGACACGACGAAGCAGAACCCCCCCAAGGCGAAAGCAGCAGCAATCAGGTGCGAGGCTTCGTGCCAGACGGGGGCCTTTCCCCTGAAGAATTCGCAGACAGAGAGAGAAGTCGTAATCACGAACTCGAGTTAGCCAAACTCAAAATCGAAGGCGAATTGAAATTAGCGGAAAAAAAGCTAGCAGTAGAACAAATGCACGTACAAGGCGAATTGGAAGAGAAGAAGCTCCAACGGGAGCACGAAGGAAGGAAGCTCCAACTAGAGCACGAACGCAGCTTGAAGGAGATCGAGCTCAAAGCCAGAAACGAGGAAGGGAGGCCCCCGGGGAACCGAGAGGCGGCCTCCCCGGCGGAACAGAAGGTCCACATCCCCAAGGACGTGGTCAAAGAATATTATAAAAATGATGACATTCAACAATGGTTCAGGGCCTACGAGGTCGCCATGACCTCTCATCGGGTCCCGCAGAAGGACTGGGGGGCAGGGCTGTGGGGACGGTTTCTGAGCGAAGGAAGGGACACCCTGCTCGACCTACCCCTCTCCCTGCAGACCTCCTACAGCCACATGAAAGAGGCTCTCCTCACTAGGTACGGCCTCACCCCAGAGATGTACCGTCAGCGATTCCGGGACTGCAGGAAGATCCCGGGCACCACCTGGGTGGAGTATGTAAACTTTTTCAGTCGGGCCTTCGATGGGTGGATCAAGGGCAGCAAGGTCACCACCCTCGAGGAACTCACCGACCTCATGTTGTGGGAACACCTGGCTGCGAACTGCTTTGTGGAACTACGCCAGCATCTGCTCGACAGCAAACTCACCGATCCCCGGAAGCTGGCTGTGGAAGCAGACCGCTGGACCAACACCCGGGTCCCCCGGAGCATTGTAGGAGAATACCCCCGAGCCAGTCAGGGACCACCCCGCCAGAGAGGGGGAGGGAACCAGGGAGGGCAGAGAGAGTCCCAGTCGAGTCCCCCGAAGGCCCAACCTCCACCTTTCCCGGCGCCCCCCCCACCAGTCTCCGGACCCCCCGGGAGACGGGGGCACCGGGTAACCATCACTTGTTTCCGTTGTCAGAGGCCCGGGCACTACACCAATGACCCGGAGTGCCCCATGGCCCCCCAGGTCCCCCCTGCTGCAAACCCTGCTAGACAGATAGCCAACGTAGCCCTGGGGGAGGAGGTTGAGGACACCGGGGAGTGGGAACCCGCAGCTATGGCCCTAGTATCCCTGGGAGATAGAGAGATGGTCCCTGGTAGCCTCCTGCCCTCCAATACGAAGAAGTACGGGCAGCTCGTCAAGATCAATGGCCACCAAATAGAAGCCCTGTGAGACACCGGGGCCAGCATCACCGGTGTCCTCAGGCACTTAGTCCCCGAGGAGCAGATCCTACCCAACGTCTTTTGCCCCGTAATTTCCGCAGATAATAGAGAGAGTATGTGTCAGGTTGCCCTGGTGCCGTTTGAGTGGGGAGGGGTGATAGGTAAACTGAGGGTTGCCGTAAGAACCTCCCAGCCGGTCGACTGCCTCTTAGGGAACGACCTGGAGAGTTCTCCCTGGAAGTACGTCGAGCGCAAGGCCCACCTAGGAATGATGGGACTCCCCGAGTGGGTGTGCGCCACCACCCGATCTATGTCAGCCCGACTCACCCCCCTGGGGGAAGTCGAGGACACCCCGACCGAGGGAGTCAGAACAGTCCCCGCCGAGGGTCCTCCCGTCCCCCCATCGGGAGGGTCAGTCGCCAGCGACGAACCCTCACCGTCCGACACCACCCCGGTCCCCGAGTTAGGCGATCTGGCCGAATTGGCCCTGTGGCGCCACGAGGGCGGGCCCACCCGGGAGGAGTTCTACCGGGAGCAAGCCACCTGTCCTTCCCTGGTCGGACTGCGGCACCAGGCCGAGGGCCAAGCTGCAGGCGACCAAACCGGAATGCACCGAGTTTATTGGGAGAATAACCTCTTGTACAGTGAGCAGAAGCCGGTGGAGCTAGGATCCGGCCGGGTGCTGGTGGTACCCCTACGCTTCCGAGACTTCCTCCTGGGCTTGGCCCACGACGTCCCCCTCGCCGGCCACCTGGGTCAGGACAAAACCTACAGCCATCTCGTGACTCACTTTTACTGGCCTAGGATGAAAGCAGCTGTAGAAGCCCACTGCAAGTCCTGTCCCACGTGCCAGGCTAGTGGGAAGAGTGGGGGGAAGCGCAAGGCTCCCCTCCAACCCTTCCCGGTCGTCAGTACCCCATTCGAACGAGTCGGAATCGACATCGTGGGGCCCCTGGATCCCCCCACCTCCCAAGGTCACCGTTTCATCCTGGTCCTAGTGGATCACGCCACCCGATACCCTGAGGCGATCCCCCTACGCACCGTCACAGCTCTCGTGGTGGGCCGAGCCCTGATGGGGATCTTTTCCCGGGTGGGGTTTCCCCGCGAGGTCGTGAGCGATCGCGACACTAATTTTATCTCAAAATACATGACGTCCCTGTGGCAGCAATGTGGAGTGTCCTATAAGTTCACCACCCCGTACCATCCCCAAGGGAACGGCCTAGTAGAAAGGTTTAACCGGACCCTGAAAGGGATGATCAACGGCCTAGAAGAACCCCTCCGGCGTAAGTGGGACGTCCTGCTCCCCTGCCTCCTGTTCGCTTACCGGGAAGTCCCACAGAAGTCCTTGGGGTTCAGCCCGTTTGAATTACTATATGGACACCCCGTCCGAGGTCCCCTCAGCTTGGTTAAGGAAGGGTGGGAGGCAGCACCCCAGACCACCCCACGAGATGTGTTCCAATACGTTCTGGCCCGCCGGAACCAGACCAGGAAGTTCCGAGAGCTGGCCGAGGCCAACCTGGAGGCAAGCCAAGAAGAGATGAAGCTCTGGTACGACCAGAATGCCACTCTGGTCGAGTTCCAGCCGGGCCAGCAGGTATGGGTCATGGCCCCCGTGAAGCCTGGCGCCCTCCAGGACAAGTGGACCGGGCCCTTCAAAGTGATTGAGCGGAAGAGTCCAGTCACGTACTTGGTGGACGTCCAGTCGCCCCGGGATCCCCTGCGGGTCCTACACGTGAACCGCCTCAAGCCTCACTTCGTGCGGACAGAACTGAGCCTCCTGCTGGCCACCGATGACGGGGCCGAAGATGAGTCCGATCCCCTCCCGGACCTCCTGTGTGTCAAGGAGAAGGATGGCTCCGTGGAAGGAGTGAACCTCTCCCCATCCCTCACTGACCAGCAACAAGCGGACTGTCGCCAGCTCCTAGGACAATTCTCCGACCTCTTCTCCCTGATCCCCCGAGTCACCGACTGGTGTGTCCATGACGTGGACACCGGGGACAGCCCGCCAGTAAGACACCGAGCCTACCGAGTCCCTGACCGGGTCCGGTCCTGCATTCAAGCTGAAGTCTCGAAGATGTTGACCCTGGGGGTGATCAAGCCATCCGATAGTCCCTGGGCCAGCCCTGTGGTCCTAGTTCCGAAGGCAGCGGCCCCCGGTGTCGTCCCCGAGCTCCGATTCTGCGTGGACTACCGGGGGCTCAATGACGTCACCCCGGCCGATGCCCACCCCATCCCCCGAGCCGACGAGCTCATTGACCGACTCGGGGCGGCCCGGTTCCTCAGCACATTCGACGTCACCTGCGGATACTGGCAGATTGCGCTCACAGAGGAAGCCAAGGAGCGGTCCGCCTTCTCCACCCCAGATGGACATTATCGCTTCCGCGTAATGCCCTTCGGAATGAAAAATGCCCCGGCCACCTTCCAGCGACTGGTGAATAGGGTCCTGGCCGGAATGGAACAGTTCAGTGCGGCCTATCTAGACGACATCGCCGTTTTCAGTTCCGGATGGAGTGAGCACCTCCAGCACCTCCGGAGAGTGCTAACCGCCCTGCGCCAGGCAGGCCTCACAGTAAAAACCAGCAAGTGCCAGATTGGGCAAGGATCAGTAGTCTACCTGGGGCACCAGGTCGGGAGCGGTCAGGTCGCCCCTCTACAGCCAAAGATCGACGCCATCCTCGCCTGGGAACCACCCACCACCCAAACGGAGGTCCGAGCCTTCCTGGGCCTCACTGGCTACATCCGGGGGTATGGCAGCCTGGTTGGCCCCCTCACCGAACTCACATCCAAGAAACAGCCCAAGAGGGTGTAGTGGACTACTGCCTGCCAGGAAGCGTTCGATGCCCTAAAGAAGGCCATGTGCACGGCCCCCGTCCTCCAGGCTCCCGACTACTCCAAGGAGTTTGTAGTCCAGACCGATGCCTCCGAGCATGGCATTGGAGCCGTCCTGTCCCAGGTGAATGACCAAGGCCTAGACCAGCCCATCGCCTTCTTCAGCCGGCGGCTGTTGCCCAGAGAACAGAGGTGGAGCACCATTGAGCGCGAAGCATTTGCCGTAGTCTGGGCCCTCAAGAAGCTGCGCCCTTACCTGTTTGGCACCCATTTCAAAGTCCAAACCGACCATCGGCCCTTGCGATGGCTCATGCAGATGCGAGGAGAAAACCCCAAGCTACTGCGGTGGTCAATCTCCCTCCAGGGGGTGGATTTCACCGTAGAACATCGCCCTGGTACGGACCACGCCAACGCTGACGGCCTCTCCCGGTTCTCCCGCCTCAGCGAAGAGAACCCCCCAAGATGATGGGTAGTTCTCTCCGGCTTTTAGCTGAGGGGGACGCGTGTTAGACCCGGCCTCGTAGCATGGCTCTTCCTGTCCTCGCACTACCTAACCTGGTACCTGGGACACCAAGCACACGGTCCAGCCGATCCTTCCCACCAGAACACACACACACGACCCGGGCATCGCCGTCCATGGCCTCTCTCCTTTCGGCCACCCCGGGCACGCGTGCCCACTTCATGCACCAAGATGGCCGCCCGGCCCCAGCACAACCCGGGCCTAGAGGCGCCACTCCGGCTGGAGGACATCACGCTTCCAGGGGATGAGAGAGGGAGGAGCAGTTTCTATCGCACCTCTGAACTCCCCTGGGATGATGGGTTTCGATCGGCCCTCCGGCCTCCCTGAGGGCTGGCTCCACGCCTGCTGGGTGTCTGGGACTCCTCCCGACCCGGCCCTGAAAGGATCAAAAGACAATGGCAGGAAACCCCGACAAGCGACCCCCAGGTGACAAGACCCCTGCCTGCACAGACTCCGGACATCAAAGAGGGGTCGACCTATAACAAGGGGTGCTCTGGGACTGTCCGGCAGATTCGCCTTGGAACATCTGAGCCCTGCTGAGTGACTCGCGGCTCCCTGAAGATCGTAAGACCTCCGAACTTGTGCTTGAGCCCTGCTGAGTGACTCGCGGCTCCCTGAAGATCGTAAGACCTCCGAACTTGTGCTTGAGCCCTGCTGAATGACTCACGGCTCCCCGAAGATCATAAGACCTCCGAACTTGTACCTGAGCCTGCTGAGTGACTCGCGGCTCCCTGAAGATCGTAAGACCTCCGAACTTGTCCTTGAGCCCTGCTGAGTGACTCGCGGCTCCCTGAAGATCGTAAGACCTCCGAACTTGTGCTTGAGCCTGCTGAGTGACTCGCGGCTCCCCCAGACTCTCTTTGGTCCCGCCGGACCCCACGACGACAAGCGTATCCCCCAGCTCGAGGATTGTGAGCTGTGCGCCGGGTACGCTCCTGCATTTGATCCATATCCCCCCAAAGACTGTCCCGCTACCTCTTACCCCCGCCAAGACTCTGTGAGCCCACGCTCTGCTTGTAAATATCTGCCTTGCTGATCATAAAGATCCTACCACTTCGATTTGATAAAGCTTGAATCCTAAGAACCCTCGGTGTGGTGTCTCTTTGTCGTGTGGTGCCGAGTGTACGATCCTAGATACCAGATTCCTCCCCTGCGGAGTCTCCCGCCAGTGCCCGGCTACGATACTTTGAGGGTGGGTCTCAGGACAGTCAGGGCCCCCTCCGGGCCCCTCTGAGGTCGCCTTCTAACATTGCGTATGAGCCAACTCCGGATGTCCTCTACCGCCTCCTCCTCCTCCACATCACTTGCCTCGTGACCAAGCCCTTCATCCTCCACGGGTGGATGGTCCTGCTCATCTGGATCCAGGATGAGTGGCACAGCTTTCTCCACTGCCATGTTGTGCAGCATGCAGCACACGAGGAAGATCTTGCAGACCTTCACCGGTGCATATGGGAGTGCGCCACCGGTCTTGTGGAGGCAACGGAATCGGCTCTTTAGGAGGCCAAACGTCCTCTCTATCACTCGCCTGGTCCGCCCATGGGCGTTGTTGTAGCGGTGCTGGGCAGCCGTGCTGGGGTTGCAGAGAGGCGTGATCAGCCATGGTATGTTGGGATAGCCAGCGTCCCCTACATGGAAACATCATGGACAAGAGTGGGTCAGGAGAAGCAGTAAGACAGGAAGATGACGTTAACTACAGGACTGCCAGAGTATACCCACCAACAAGACATGCTCGTTCGTTGCGCAGCTGCAGCATCATTTCAGGCACGCTGCTACGCCTCATGATGTAGGCATCGTGTGCTGATCCTGGAAAACGAGCACAGACATGTGAAATCACCATGTTGGCAAGACACGCCACAAGGGCATTAATGGAGTGGTAATGCTTGCGGTTCCTATATGCTACCTCCTGTGCCTGTGGTGGTACCAAAGCCACATGTGTTCCATCTATGGACCCAATGAGATGGGGCATCCCTCCCAGGGCATAGAACTCACGCTTGACACCTGTCAACTGCTCAGGAGTTGGGAATTTAATGAACTCATCCAGGTGCTCCAACATGGCCTCTAACAAATCATGCAGAACACGGCTGAACATGGTTTGGGACATGCCCCCAACATGAGCAATGGTATTTTGAAAGGTACCCGTGGCAAACAAATGTAGGGCTGCCATCACCTTCATCTTGGGTGTCAGTGCAGTAGGATACCGGTGTAGCGGTTGGAGGTGTGGTGCCAGCCGTGTCGTCAAGTCCTCAATCAACCGTTGGGGGAAGCGGTAGCGGCGTATACAGTCATGTTCCCTCGGGTCAGCCAAGTCCGGAATTGGTCGAAGGAGAGGCGGAGCCCTGCAGTGAATTTGAAGGGACAACGAAGAGTGAGTACAGTACACCACGAATGTCAATGTACTGAGCACATGTTCAACAGGCAATACACATATGCTACATACAGAGTCAGGTCTGTGCAATATGCCCTGGACACGTATGCCAGGCAGGTGACACTCCCACCAAGAGCCAGCCACAAACCTGGATTCTCAGGCTCAACATGACATGGCATTAAACTAGCGGTGGGCCAGTGTGAGTGAACAGGCAGACGCATCACAGGAGTGCCAGACATCCGCATATGGGCAGAATAAATATGTCAATCATACAGACAGGTTGCGGAACACTAGAGGCACAGGTCACATGTAATGTAAAAAGGACAGACCACACGCCTTGCCATCAAGGGGTACATGTCAAGACTGATCACACATACATTGAGAGTATGCAGATATGTCCTTGTTTTGGAACTCTGTGTCGATGCATACATACACACCTTACGTCGGATTACACATGTGGGCTGGTGTGTGGAACAGTGTGCCATGCTCATCTACACACAGACACATGTTGGTTGCAGCAACTGCAGATGCATTTGACCAAACACCTACGGCAAACCCATGGGAAAACATGACACACACATGACATAGTCACAGCGTGCAACACGGGCATTCACATCTCTGGTGTAATATTCCGTGTACCTGGCATCAGGGGACAGTTGCGGGTGTCGGTGACTGTGCCATGCCAGTGACACATGGCTCAACAAGTCTGTACTACATGCACACATGTCAAAGGAGTGAAGGGGATGTGTGGCACATAGTGCACCATCACACATGACATGTGTACACAGCTCATCATACAGTCATTTGCTTCACACCTCAGGAGTAATGTGCCACATCACAGCCTGACACACCTGTGCCCGACACATGTAGTACTGCACAGACAATGCCTTGATGTCCAGCCTTGGCCAAGTAGGACAGCTCTATTCCTGTCTGTGTGCCGCCTGTCACCACTGTCAGGTGTGAAACGCACCGTACATACGCACTGATGGCGTGTGTAGTGTCCCTATCACTATGGTCGTGCTGGCGTATGCGTACGCCATAGTGATACGGACCGTACCGCGCGTGCAGTGTCCCTATCACTGGCTGCCTTATATCTGTATTGCTGGCCTGTTTCATTTACAGGAGTACAGAGTGATTGGTCAGTCATATTAGCATCCTACGTTTCCTCCAATCCCTTTAAACCTACCCCAGTGAGTGTCTTTGCATGGTTTAAAAATTGAGCATGATGTCAAGTCAACAACCACTTTGCAACAAAGTATATTGTTTCCAACCGACTTCTGCTGGCCACCTGATGAAAAAATTCAAACTTTAAACTCGGTCTCCATGACAACCAGCATGCATTTAGGCCCTTATACTTGTCCCTCATGTGTCCCCTCTGTTGTTCCAATATTCACACACAGAAACGGACCGTACACGCGCGTGTAGTGTCCCTATCACTATGGGAGTGCTGGCGTATGCGTACGCCATAGTGATACGGACCGTACACGCGCGTGTAGGGTCCCTATCACTATGGGAGTGCTGGCGTATGCGTACGCCATAGTGATACGGTCCGTACCCGCGTGTGTAGGGTCCGTACCACCATGGTTGTGCAGCCCTAGGCGTACGTCATGGTGATACGGTCCATACCCGCATGTGTGTTTGTTGTGTGTCACCAGCTTTTGGAAGTGCGCTGTTGCATGGATACACTGCCAGGGGTTAAATGTGCAGTGCATGACCTGTTCCCCAAAGTACACCGGTGCTGTTCTTCCTCCCTTCCCCTCCTTGCCATGTGTTCCCTGGTCTGTGTGTAGTCACTCTTGCACAAGGTTATATAGGCTGCCAGTTCATCCAAGTGCCCAATGCTTGCAACATCATGTGTGGGGGTGGTGTGTAACAGGTTTTGGGACCTTGCCTGTGCCCTGGCCAGTTCAGTCATTGTGGGGTCCATGTCAGTTGGCACTGATGGTGAGTCCCGACATAGGAGTGTGCTTTACAAGTGTACTGCCTTACAGCATGCATGTCCAATGTTGTGCCCTCTGACATGATGTGCATGAGTGGGAATAATGCATAGTGCAGGGACGGTTGCTTCAGTTGCAGTCATATCCATCCTGGACCATGGAGGAGTGTGGCCACTACCGTGCCCTGGGGCACCTTTTCCTAGGTATCATGTGTGTCATCCAACAATGTGGACATTCTCTGTGTCTTCGGCATAGGTTGAGCTCTGTGGCATTGTACCCTGGCCTCATCTGTATTTACGTAAACTGTGCTACATGTGTCCACTGTACTGTGTGACCCAATTTTGCTTGTGCATACTCACAGTGGGCAGTGCCTGTGTGTCTTGGTATGACAATCTGATGATGGTTAATTGGCAATGATATATGTGGACTGGCGCACCAGGGGTGGTTTGTGTACAATCAGGATTTAGTGCCGGCCATGTGTTTTAATCCCAGAGTAAGAGGTGTAAGTACTTCCTCTGTCAATCACATTGTCTCAGGTAGGGGGTGGTTTTTGCGGGCAAGGCCTACATGTAAAAATCTGAAGTCTCCATGGTAGGTCTGGCCTGTGTGTGATGTTTGTCTGGACATACACTCAAGGTGCAGTGACCCAGTCATGTTGGGCATGGTTTAATGTATTAGCTTTGCAGCATGTGCATGAAGTTGATAGACATGGTTCCTGCTCATCCCTTTTTCTGGCAACGCTGTGTGGTGCAGATGCTGTGCACGATTGTCCCCAGAGCCTGGATCCTCTGTCCAATTTGATATCAAGTAATTTGCTGTTGTGTCATGCTCTCCATTGTTTCTCAGTGGCATGGTGGGTCAACCAACCGTGTGTTGCAGGGCCTACATATGTACCTTGTATTGTAGATGTTACTCATGTTACTTTTCAGGCTATGCACTGTGACCTATGTAGATTTGACTCATGTGACATATGTTTCCAGGTGTCTGATTATTTCCTGTCTCTTCACCTTGCCCACAGCATCGTCGGGGGACTCCGAGGGAGACACTGGCACGGACCGTGAGGAGGGATCGAGCACCAGTGCTGTCTTGTCCGGCGAATCAAGTGGCACGGAGGCCGAGGGGAGTACGGCGGAGGACCTGTCCAGTCCCACCACCGACTATGACGCTGACGGGTCCGAGGCTGAGCTCCCAGAGGGGGCGGAGGCAGCTCACACAGCTGAAAGCAGCACTCAATCTCTGCCCGCCCCCTCCATTACCATCACCGGCCTCCCACTTGCTCGGGTCCCTTCCCGCCGTGCTAGGTCACCACGTGTCTCCTTCTTGCCAGGCACCGCACCCCCTGCCCCTGTCTCCACTGCTGCCGCGAAGGCCGAGTCTGTGGACATCCTGTGCCAGTTGCAGGTTGGTCAGACTGCGATGCTTAATGTCCTCCATGGCCACACCCGTGTGCTCACCCAGATGGAGGCATACATGGAGGGCATCTCAGCTGCGCAGTCTTACCAACGCCAGTTGCTGAGGTCCATAGACTCGACACTGACTGCAGCAGTGGGTCTCCTGCAGCGCTTCGTCCCCCCCTACCCCTGCACCATCCACACTTCCCACTCCCATGCCTGTCCCAAGCACACCCAGACGTCCCCATGCATACACCCCACCAGACACAGGCACCACACCACCAGGGAAGGCCAAGCGCACACCTCCTGTCATGCACACACAGGGTGAAGTAGGCACGCCCACTGGGTCGGGGGGCAAACGGAAGACACGCAGCCACAGTGGGAGTCCACATTCCTCACAACCCCCTCCCTCCAAATCCACTCCCCTCAGCTCTCCTGGCCAAGATTCAACAAAAGATTCATTCATGGCCGCTCTGTCCCTGAGCCCCAGTGTGTCACCACCCCGCAAGCGGTCAAAGGAGTCCCCGGTCAGGGTAGTTGATTCCCCCCCTGTCCACATCCTCCCCCAGCAGCGCTGCGACCCATCTCGCCGACCCCCCCCCCCTCCTTGGGGCCTGTGGTTCCTTCGGGTGCAGGGGAGATGCTGGGGGACCTTGCAACCGTGTGCAGCGCCATTCTCACCACCACCTTTGGTGCTGCCCCACCCCCTGTGGTGGAGTCCTCCGTCCCTGCACCCACAACACCTATCCTTGCCCCTCCTGTCCCTGCGGTGCCTGGTCCTTCCCCCCCACATGATGCCCCCCCTGTGGAAGCAAAGGAGGTATGAACTGTGCAGGCAAGCTAGGGGACACGCGTCCCTATGTGTCCCCCACCAGGAATTGGACTATGGACTGCCCTATGTGCCTTGTACCTTTTGAACTTTTATTACCCATTTTGTTTTCAGGCTGAATAAAGCAATGTTTTTTTTCCTTTGAACACTACTGCTTTTCTGGTATTGCTGTTGTTGGTGCTGCTCCATGATTTGGGGTGGTGATAATGTGTTAGGTGTCTGGGAAATGTAGTGGTGTGCTGCTCATGGGGTGGACCCTGGTATCTGTGTGCCATCACAAGGTATTTGCCAAATGTCTTTGTTCATGTCAGCTCTTACTGCATGGTGACGTTGTCCCAAGGTGTGTTCCTTCCTCTGTGGCCCCTGACATCTTCCCTGCACGGTGTTTCATAAATGTTGTGCTGGGCTGTGTCTACATATCCTTGGTGTGTGACGGATCCGTTCAACTTTGGCCATGCATGCTGGGCAATGTCTCCACCTGCATCATTAGTGGCATCCTTGGTGGTCACTGTTCTTGTGTATGGAGTATATTGACATGACTTCACACACTATGCATGTGTGTACTCCCAGCCTCGCACACATGTGTTACGTGTTCTGCAGGGTCTTTGGGCACCTGACTGACATTGTATCTGTGGGTACTGCACCCTTTTCTTTCCATGGGCACTGCTGGGAGGACTCTGCACCCACCCCTCCTGTGTCTGGGCACTGCTGGGAGTGATAGGCACCCACCCCTCCTATGTCTGGGCACTGCTGGGAGGACTCTGCACCCACCCCTCCTGTGTCTGGGCACTGCTGGGAGTGATAGGCACCCACCCCTCCTATGTCTGGGCACTGCTGGGAGGACTCTGCACCCACCCCTCCTGTGTCTGGGCACTGCTGGGAGGTCTCTGCACCCACCCCTCCTGTGTCTGGGCACTGCTGGGAGGACTCTGCCCCCACCCCTCCTATGTCTGGGCACTGCTGGGAGTGATAGGCACCCACCCCTCCTGTGTCTGGGCACTGCTGGGAGGACTCTGCACCCACCCCTCCTGTGTCTGGGCACTGCTGGGAGTGTTAGGCACCCACCCCTCCTATGTCTGGGCACTGCTGGGAGTGTTAGGCACCCACCCCTCCTATGTCTGGGCACTGCTGGGAGGACTCTGCACCCACCCCTCCTGTGTCTGGGCACTGCTGGGAGTGATAGGCACCCACCCCTCCTGTGTCTGGGCACTGCTGGGAGGACTCTGCACCCACCCCTCCTGTGTCTGGGCCCTGCTGGGAGTGTTAGGCACCCACCCCTCCTATGTCTGGGCACTGCTGGGAGGACTCTGCACTCACCCCTCCTATGTCTGGGCACTGCTGGGAGGACTCTGCACCCACCCCTCCTATGTCTGGGCACTGCTGGGATGACTCTGCACCCACCCCTCCTGTGTCTGGGCACGCTTGGGAGGACTCTGCACACACCCCTCCTGTGTCTGGGCACTGCTGGGAGGACTCTGCCCCTACCCCTCCTATGTCTGGGCACTGCTGGGAGTGTTAGGCACCCACCCCTCCTATGTCTGGGCACTGCTGGGAGTGATAGGCACCCACCCCTCCTGTGTCTGGGCACTGCTGGGAGGACTCTGCACCCACCCCTCCTGTGTCTGGGCACTGCTGGGACTGTTAGGCACCCACCCCTCCTATGTCTGGGCACTGCTGGGAGGACTCTGCACCCACCCCTCCTATGTCTGGGCACTGCTGGGAGGGGACTCTGCACCCACCCCTCCTATGTCTGGGCACTGCTGGGAGGACTCTGCACCCACCCCTCCTGTGTCTGGGTACTGCTGGGAGGACTCTGCACCCACCCCTCCCGTGTCTGGGCACTGATGGGAGTGTTAGGCACCCACCCCTCCTATGTCTGGGCACTGCTGGGAGTGTTAGGCACCCACCCCTCCTATGTCTGGGCACTGCTGGGAGGACTCTGCACCCACCCCTCCTGTGTCTGGGCAATGCTGGGAGTGATAGGCACCCACCCCTCCTGTGTCTGGGCACTGCTGGGAGGACTCTGCACCCACCCCTCCTGTGTCTGGGCACTGCTGGGAGTGTTAGGCACCCACCCCATCTATGTCTGGGCACTGCTGGGAGGACTCCGCACCCACCCCTCCTATGTCTGGGCACTGCTGGGAGGACTCTGCACCCACCCCTCCTATGTCTGGGCACTGCTGGGAGGACTCTGCCCCCACCCCTCCTGTGTCTGGGCACTGCTGGGAGGACTCTGCACCCACCCCTCCTGTGTCTGGGCACTGCTGGGAGGACTCTGCCCCCACCCCTCCTATGTCTGGGCACTGCTGGGAGTGTTAGGCACCCACCCCTCCTATGTCTGGGCACTGCTGGGAGTGATAGGCACCCACCCCTCCTGTGTCTGGGCACTGCTGGGAGGACTCTGCACCCACCCCTCCTATGTCTGGCCACTGCTGGGAGTGATAGGCACCCACCCCTCCTATGTCTGGGCACTGCTGGGAGGACTCTGCACCCACCCCTCCTATGTCTGGGCACTGCGGGGAGGACTCTGCACCCACCCCTCCTATGTCTGGGCACTGCTGGGAGGACTCTGCCCCCACCCCTCCTGTGTCTGGGCACGCTTGGGAGGACTCTGCACACACCCCTCCTGTGTCTGGGCACTGCTGGGAGGACTCTGCCCCCACCCCTCCTATGTCTGGGCACTGCTGGGAGTGTTAGGCACCCACCCCTCCTATGTCTGGGCACTGCTGGGAGTGATAGGCACCCACCCCTCCTGTGTCTGGGCACTGCTGGGAGGACTCTGCACCCACCCCTCCTATGTCTGGCCACTGCTGGGAGTGATAGGCACCCACCCCTCCTGTGTCTGGGCATGTACGCTCGGGACATACACGGGTGTTGGTACGCTCCATTCATACACGGGTGTTGGTGCGCTCCATTCAGACACGGGTGTGGGTACGCCCCATTCATACACTGGTGGGGGTATGCTCCGTACATACACTGGTGGGGTGTTGGTGTGCTCCATTCATACACGGGTGGGGGTACGCTCCGTACATACACAGATGGAGGTACGCTCCGTACATACACTGGTGGGGTGTGGGTACGCTCCGTACATACACTGGTGGGGTGTTGGAGCGCTCCATTCATACACGGGTGGGGGTACGCTCCGTACATACACTGGTGGGGTGGGGGTATGCTCCATTCATACACTGGTGGGGGTACGCTCCGAACATACACTGGTGGGGTGTTGGTGCGCTCCATTCATACACGGGTGGGGGTACGCTCCATTCATACACGGGTGGGGGTACGCTCCGTACATACACTGGTGGGGTGTGGGTACGCTCCGTACATACACTGGTGGGGTGTTGGTGCGCTCCATTCATACACGGGTGGGGGTACGCTCCGTACGTACACTGGTGGGGTGGGGGTACGCTCCATTCATACACTGGTGGGGGTACGCTCCGTACATACACTGGTGGGGTGTTGGTGCGCTCCATTCATACACGGGTGGGGGTACGCTCCATTCATACACGGGTGGGGGTACTCTCCGTACATACACTGGTGGGGTGTGGGTACGCTCCGTACATACACTGGTGGGGTGTTGGTGCGCTCCATTCATACACGGGTGGGGGTACGCTCCGTACATACACTGGTGGGGTGTGGGTACGCTCCATTAATACACGGGTGGGGGTACGCTCCGTACATTCCCATACCCACGATCTGCAGGCCTGGGTACGGGCCGTACCCATGCCTTTGGAACATGGGTATGGTGCGTACCAGCATTGTTGGGGTGCCGTAGGGGTACGCGTGGTACAACCCGTACCCACGCTCTTAAGGCCTGGGTAGGGTGCGGACCCCCAATGGGGTGCCGTAGGGGTACGCACCGTACCTAGGCCTTCAGAGCGTTGGTACGGGTCGTACCACGCGTACCCCTACATCACCCCAACGATGCTGGTACGGCCCGTACCCATGCCTTTAGAACGTGGGTATGGGCCGTACCGCCATTGTTGGGGTGACATAGGGGTGGGCATGGTATGACCCATACCCACGCTTCTAAGGCGTGGGTACGGTACGTACCGGAATTGTTGTGTTGCCGGTTCGCGTCAACATCCAATTCCGTTGTGGTGGACGCTTGTGTTGCTGGACACGCCCCCACTCCCTCGAGTTGACCAGGTCCTGCAGGTCAGGTATGTCCAGGGCATGTCTGATTTGAGACTTGGGTGGTGGTTATGTGTCCTGCCCATGCCCCCCCCCTTGCCCCTGGGTGTTGTTCTGACCTTCTGCGGCGTCTGCGTCGGTTCCTGTAGAGCAGGTGGACTGCTATGAGGGCCGGGATGACGCGTAGGTTGGGGTCCATGGCTGTCCGTCGCGTACAGGTGCTCCTTGTGCGTGTCGTCCTGGTTTCCCGGCAGTTTTTGGCAGCCGGAGAATATAATCCGTGAGGGATGACGTCGGTGCGGATCGTACTTCCTGGTTCGTGAAACGCAGCCAGAATGCATCCCGACGTCACGTCGGCGCTTTTCCGGATCACATTTGTATGTATATTTTCGTCGGTTGGTGTTTTGTACGATTCGCACGGAAATAGTGTGTCCATGTGAATCGTACTTGCATTTTTGTAATTTGTTTTTGCCGGGTACGAGTCGGACGGAGAAAATGCTCCGTCCGACGGTTCGTACCCGGTTTCTCCAGGATCGGAATCGGCACCTAAATGTCCAAATGTAATTGTCCTTTGTTTGTATGTAGGATGCAGGATTGTGCTCCACTGTATCTCCTTATGTGCTCTTGAATTTGCCTAACAATTCTTTGAATTATTAAATTTTTTGTCCGGCTGGACATCCTACAATATAGTACTGATCCTGGTCTATATTCATCATTACGTTATAAATGTTTTTAAGGACCTTTGTGCGCAATATAAAAGGAGAGCAGGACACAGCATCGTCCACACACAGGGAGGCACAGCTGGCCGCATCACTTCACCACAACCACTGTGACAAGGGGAGCAGGACCCCCAGGAAAGTGGGTAACAGCGGTTGAAAGAAGATACAGGAGGAGGGCAAGGGCAAGGCAACGCAGACACATGCTACTGCCTGAGGTACGAGAAAGGCACACTGTCAGTAAGTAGGTTTAAATTGAACCACTCCCTTAGCTTGTCCACCCGTGATTAGATTGTTCAGTAGAGGGGAAGGCATAGAAGGCAAACACCACAGTGTCACTGTGCAAGTAGGGTACATGTGCCACTGCAGAAGAAGTTGGGGTGGTGGTGTATCGTCCCCACACAGTAAATCATCGCCAGTGTTACATAGTGAGATGGCAGTGGTAGGTACAAGATGAATATTTATTTCATCCCTCCACCAGCACAGGTTCGAGTCTGCTGTGGAATGTTCACACAACCAAGGCATGGTACATACCAACTGGGATAGGACGGTAAGGGAGATGGAATGTACCAATACATAAATTATAACATTTCCTAGTCCCACCTCAATCTAAAATAATTTTTGGAGGTGTTGGACACTAAGGGCCAGATGTATCAACATTACAATTTGCGAGTCTATAATACCGAATTTTACCGATTCGCTAATATTGACTCGCAAAATGCAATGTATGAAGGAATCTGCTAATATTTAGCGATTCCTATGCATTCCTTATTTGCCATTCGCAAATTGCGAGTCGCAATTAAGGAATGGTTTCCTATTTATTCCTATGAGCCAAGAGGCCCATAGGAATGAATGGGAATTGCCCACGCAATTTGCGAATACACAATAGGTACTCGCAAATTGCGCACGCAATTTCAAGTCTGCAAGGGTTCCTAAAGGACACCCTGTTGTACTCCTGAAATGTGCAGGTGTGCAAATATGGTGCATGTACATGCACTAAGGACATGTTTGTGTGCCACATGGCACTTTGAAAAATGCATGAAATTGCATTTTTCAAGGAAATCGCAATTTGCCACCAACCTGAAGTTAGTGGTAATTTGCGATTCCTTACAGCAAAATCGCAATTAGCGATGTCTACCAGAATAGCATTTAAGGAACTGCAAATTGTGATTCTCTAAATGCTTGCGCAAAATAGGGAATCGCAAATGTTGTGATTCCTTATTTTGCGAGTGGGTTTCTACTTATCTGTATTGCACACAGCTAAATTGCAATTGCAAACGCTGAAATTCTGCGAACTTCAGCGTTTGCGATCGCAATTTACCTTGATATATCTGGCCCATAATGGGTTAAACCATTTTAAATAAGGTGTTGGATATTTAAGGGATTAAACTGTTCCCACTCTAATCAACCATTTTGGGGTGGGTGTTGGACACCAAAGGGATTGCAATTATCATTCCCATGCCACTTTAGAACATTTTGGGGAAGGTACTGGACACTAAGGAATTGCACATATTTTCCCCACTAATATCTAAAACATTTTTGGGAAGATTCTCAACATTTACTATTCTCACTCCAACCTAAACAATTTTGGGGATGGTGCTGGACTTTAAAGAGGTTATGTTTACATGTTCCACTCCAATATAAACCATTTTAGGGGAAAGTGTTGGACATTGAAGAAGTTACATTTAATAGTCACGTTCCAATGTAAATCATCAGTTCTTCTGTCATGAAAAGGCTGGTGAAAAATGATAGATTGAGAAGCGGGCTGAATGAATACCAGTGGCTGAGATTAATTTAAGCATTTCATCCATCACATCGTTTTTGTTGGCCTTTCAGCTGGCCATGATTCTGATTCTGTTGTCACGAAACTTATCTCATTTCTTCTCGGTCACACGCTTTGCAGTTTTTCCTTGGGTCATTACTCAACTTAACAACTCTTAGGTCTTCTCCCTGTTACATTTTTATATCATTCTGAATTAACATGAGAACATCACTTTATGAAATCTTTCTTTTTTTTTTTTTTAACACGGACTAATCACACAGAAATAGCTGAATGCTCTAACTAAGATACACATACCAATAAAGAACATTTAATAAGCCCGTATTTTTGCTATGTTTTGTCTACAGCCTTGATAAAGTTACTTTATAGTAACGAAACAGGTGTCTGCTGTCTTTTGCTACCTCACAACCGGGCTGTCCTTGATTGTTCTCAATCGTCAACGTTTGATAAGTTCCAGGACTGGGACTTTTTCTTTGACCTATGCATCGGCTTACAGTGTTCTTAGTGAAAAACACCATAAATCAATACTGAAAATTTGTTTTGTACTTGGAAATTAATACTGAAAATTTGTTTTGTACTTGGAATCAAATACAATGTATCTAGTTGTGTTTGGAAAAAGTTACATATGATACGCTTTGTGATGTCCCAATTTATCAATATTGTAATCTGATTCACATATAAGCGGTTTCTAAAAAAGAAAATCATTCTTTGGATTGTTTAATATTAAATACTTTGTACAAGAATATATGTGCCAGTGATGTTCTCTATTTCTGAACAAATTGTACTTTTTCCTTGCTTTCCTGTCCAATAGACAAAATAAGAAAATCATTAACATAATGACTTAAATCAGCCATTCCTGTCATACTTACCTATTTTTCTTTGAAATTATTATATTCTTTTTGACTATCAGAGTGTCGAGGTACAATTCTCTTTAAAACATGTGACTCATAGAAGGTTAAGTATAAACTGAATCCAGACCGGACTCAGTAAGCGAAGTATGTGTGGACACAAGTTTTTAGAATTACATCACATTTTATCAACATCATTAAAAGGAGTATCATTCCGATATTTACAATTAGTTCTGGTGCTCACACACAGACAAGTGGAAGTGTGTGAAGTCAAGGTGCTCTTGTGACAATAAAAAAACTGTACATCGCATTGAGAACAATGTACAAAACTCCTAAGTAAATTAATGCAGTAAAGGAGTTTTGATTGTGAGGTCGACGGCGTTTCGATCTTATTACATTAAGATCATCATCAGGACAGTTAGTGTGAGCAAGTAGAATCTAAACAAGGGAAAGAAACAAGCAAATTTAACCTGTGTCCAAGTATATACAAGCACTAGTTTAGCTAATCATGGAGAAAAAACTAATTAATGCACGTGGTTTACTCAAATGAGGAAAGACTGGGTGAGTCAGTGGACCTCATTAACAAGAGTCTTAATAGACCCGATCACAAATTTAATTATTTACAAAACGGAACTAAGGGAGAAGATATCGTACATGAGAATGCTAGTTTACTGGTAGAGTAATTGGGCGCTAGCGAGGGTGAGCCAGAAAAGGAAAGTGGTGACTCGGCAGAGATTAAAAACAGGAAGCTCGATGCAATGGTCGGACAACTCAATACGTGAAAACATGCTCAGATACATTGCAAGGAAGGTGCAGCGCTGGGATGGAGCACAAGCGGACACAGAACGAGGAGCAAGGTCCAAACTTAATGCTTACTTCCAGATAGGCGGAGGTCCAAAAATCGACCGGAGTGAAGTGCGTAAGGCTCAAGTTAATAGGAGGGTCCATAGCGATCTCTTGGCCAGGTGAAAGAAGGCGTAAGGTGGATTAGAGCCGGGGGGGCCATATACTAGTGGTAATGAACATGGGGAACAACCTTTACAACGCAACTTTTACAACGCACTACACTTACAACGCATTTTTTACAACGCAAAATCCATTACAACGCATTCCATTACAACGCATGACACTACAACGCATTTTTAAAAACTACCTTTACAACGCATTCCATTACAACGCATACTACCTTTACAACGCATACCATTACAACGCATAATATTACACTACACTATCCAACACTTACCCTACTGTTGCACCCCCTGGAGTTAGAATAGTAATTTTTACCCCTATACTATCCAACACTTACCCTACTGTTGCACCCCCTGGAGTTAGAATAGTAATTTTTATCCCTATACTATCCAACACTTACCCTACTGTTGCACCCCCTGGAGTTAGAATAGTAATTTTTACCCCTATACTATCCAACACTTACCCTACTGTTGCACCCCCTGGAGTTAGAATAGTAATTTTTACCCCTATACTATCCAACACTTTCCCTACTGTTGCACCCCCTGGAGTTAGAAAAGTAATTTTTACCCCTATACTATCCAACACTTACCCTACTGTTGCACCCCCTGGAGTTAGAATAGTAATTTTTACCCCTATACTATCCAACACTTACCCTACTGTTGCACCCCCTGGAGTTAGAATAGTAATTTTTACCCCTATACTGTCCAACACTTACCCTACTGTTGCACCCCCTGGAGTTAGAATAGTAATTTTTACCCCTATACTATCCAACACTTACCCTACTGTTGCACCCCCTGGAGTTAGAATAGTAATTTTTACCCCTATACTATCCAACACTTACCCTACTGTTGCACCCCCTGGAGTTAGAAAAGTAATTTTTACCCCTATACTATCTAATACTTACCTTAAATGCAATTTAATATTATGCGTTGTAATGGTATGCGTTGTAAAGGTAGTATGCGTTGTAATGGAATGCGTTGTAAAGGTAGTTTTTAAAAATGCGTTGTAGTGTCATGCGTTGTAATGCAATGCGTTGTAATGGATTTTGCGTTGTAAAAAATGCGTTGTAAGTGCATGCGTTGTAAAAGTGTGCGTTGTAACAACATACATCCAATGAACATGCATGAGTCGGGGCCTACTTACTTAGGACAATGCTGTGAGGCTCTCAGGAGGCGTGTACGATTGGAAGTAAATTGGAGGAGTCGCGTGGTGCCCCTGAGTAGGCGGGGTTGCGTGAGACGGTCCTGGGCCATACACCTGTTCACATGTAACCAGCCCAGAGCCAATTTCGCTGTCTACCCTGCAGCAGCCTTATCTTAAAATGCGGACACAAGTGGTAACCACACTCATTCTAATTATCTTGTCCTTATCTTGTCCTTACTGTGGGTAAAACTCAGATAGTATGACTCACCCACACTCAAGGTCTAAAACCAGGTGATCAAAAAGCAAAAAAATCCTGGCGTACTAAATGGCCAGAACACATATACAAAACACCCGATGCCTAATTTGCTTACCTTTGTCAAAAGAGAAAAATTATATATCGCAGTAAATAGCCCTGCCTTGTATTACATTGCATCGAGGAGACGTGGGTGTTCCTCTGTATCCACCCTTGCATTGTTTAATTCTGTGCGCGGGCGGGGCCATGACGGAGCGGTTCCATCATGCGCACAGTGCAACCGACGTGCATGACGGAACCGCTCCGTCATGCGCGTCGAAGGGGTTAAAATGTGTTTATTTAGTGGCACAGGTAGAAAAAATGCAAAACATTACAATTCATTGAGGAATAAATTGATCTTCCAAGCCCACATAAACCGATTCATTTCGTACAATCCCCCAAATAGAACACATATTCTTAAAGTAAATGTAAAAACTGTAGAAAACCTGCCGCAGTACTGCAACCCTTCCATTTCTTGACAACAGCGACATTCTCCCTCCACACATTTTTGGGATCTTCACTAAAGCCCCTATTTTCTGGGAATATAGCTCTTCCTTAGATTTCACCTGCTTCATCTTATAAATCCATGAATGGAAAGACGAGTTTCTACCAATCTCCCATTTTGTAGTATCAATGATTTGGCCACTAGGGATGCAAAGAATATTAACTGCTTCTGACGAACTGTTAGATTTAGTGTGACGTTAATGCCAAAACGAGCTCCCGGGGGATCTGGAACTAGGGAGACCTGGAATTTGGTTCTAAGCCACTGAAAGGCTTTCTTCCATAAATCTGAGCGAGCTGGGCAGGTAAAACATACATGCAACCAATCACCTATATCTTGTCTACACCTTAAACATATTTCAGATACAAACAGGAACATTCTGTGTAGGCAAGACAGTGTATAATAAAGAAGTCAATTAAAAAAAGCCTTTTGTTTAAAATTGGCCCCTCTGATGGCTTTATGGGCCCATGTGTTATTAATTTCTAGTGATTCATTTTGATCTTAAACCCAGTGGATGACTGTATTTTATTTAAAGATAATGTTATGATTTTAGCGTGTAGCTCTTGCTGTAATATATAATACCAGTTACCCACTCCCATTACTCCACAGACATAATATGCCTGGCTAATGCATCTCCTGAAGGTTGAATCTTTTGTAAAAAAAAAATGATGAAATGGCAGGCAGGAAAAAATAGTGTAGGGGGAATCTCTGAATTACCCCAGTATTTTTGGGGAACCTTAATCATTACATTGGAGGATAAAAAGAGAAAAAGTGGAAGAATCATCTTGACTAAGGCTATTCGTCCAATGATTGAAAGCGGGAAACACTGCCATTGTCAAGGTAGATTTTGAGTTGACAAATATTTTAGTTGATAAAGCTGCGAAAAAGCATGGAATACCCAAATATCTAATGGAACCTGCCCTCCGAACTTGGAATCGCATACCAATGGGTAGTACTTGGTCAGAGCAGCTTCACATTTCGCATGGTTAATTCTATAAGCCACTAAATCCAAAAATGTTTTAGTTTTGTCGAATCTTCTCACAACATTTTGTTTTTCTGCATCCAGATAGAGAATCAGATCATCAGCAAACAATTTCAGTTTAGGTGTCCCCTGCAACGGTGCCCAAATTTGGATAAATGTTCAATAAATAGTACAAACATCACCAGGACATGGGACAGTGCAGGCCGGTGCCACTGCTAATTCTCAAAGCTCCAGCTGTATGCAAATTTATAATCGTTTTTGCTTCTACCTCGTAGTAATAATTACAAAAGCCTTACCAGTTTTGAGAAGAAATGAAACCTATGTAAAATGGCAAATAAAATCTCCCATTGAACTAAATCTAAAGCTATCTTAGCATCTATCATGATAATTGTCGCTTTACCACTGTTGTTTGCAAAGTAATTGATAGCTTGTAGCAGGAAGTTGGTGTCATTTGCAATTGTTCTCCCCAGTAAAAAGCCACACTGCTCCCTATGGACAACTTCTTGCATTAAGGGGGGGGTATTCTTGAAGCAATGATCTCTGTAAGTAGTTCATAGTCATTGTTCAACAGGCTAATGGGGCGAAATGAATCGGGCTTTTGGCGATTTGTCTTTTATCAAAAAGCTAACAATTATGGTCTCCTTGAAGGAACTAGGTATCTGGCAGCCCTCAAGTATTTGTTTAACCAATATTTCCGCAATTTGGGCCATGAAGGTGTTCTACAACTCAGTGGGCAATCCATCGCTCCCACAGGCTTTCCCATTGGCAGTGGTCTTTATAGATCCCTGGACTTCAGTAAGCATAATAGGAGCCACTGCCTGAGGCAGCATTTCTCTACTGAGAGTAGGCAGGTTGATTGCTCCAAGGTGATTGATAGTTTTTTTCGGGAGGACAGTGGCTGGGGAGGCATATAGCTTAGTAAAGTGCGTAAGGAAAACCCTATCTATATCCTCAGCATGATTTACCCTCTGACCCCTGTCGTAGTCATTTATCAATTTGATTGATATTTTATTGTTCTTTTTCTTTACTGACCAAGCCTGAAACCTCCCAGCATGTTGACTCTGTTCATAATATTGCTGAAAGCATGTGTTCTGGTCAACTATTGCCTGGGACTCATAATGATCTTGTAATCACTGTCTGGCTTTCCTCAGCCTGAACTCAGTCATAAAGGAATAAATAGCATGTCAAATGTGTCTGTGTTGCTTGGTCTAAATCTTGCTGAAGTGCCACGGATTTGCCCCTTCTTAGATTGGATATGTTAGCTTTGTACGAAATTGATTTGCCCCTAATGAAAGCCTTGCATGCCTCTCAGATTGAAAATGTAGAAACTGAGCCTATATTCTACTAAACTAATCTGCAAGATTGGATGACATGACTGCTACCCACCCATTATTGATTAGCAAGGCCTTGTCTAACACCAATCATGTTTACTCAGCCTGTTCGTTATTCACCCTTAGCATTATTCACCAGGACGGAGTGATCTGAAGAGGGATTTTTGGGTATGTGAGACTTCCCCCTAGCGCACTAAGGAGACATTTTTAAAAACTAAATAGATCCTTGAGGCAGAATGAAACCTTTTTGAGAAGCCAGTATATTCTTGGGCTTGTGGATGATGTTCTCTCCAGGGATCAACCAGGGCCAAATTTCTACACATTTAGCTAAGAGTGTAGAAGCTCTAGGTTTGTTTTGTGCTTTGTTCTTGTGGGATGAGTCCAGCTTTATGTCCTGTAAGATATTAAACTCCCCCACCCATCACCAAAAAGCCTGCAAGTGGAAGAAGAGCAATATAAAACTCTTCGTGAGCGGTTACACCACCCTCTATATGGCCATACAAGATGATTATATGGAGGGATTCATTTTCTATTTATATACTCACTATAATCCACCTTCCTTAGGGGTCCCTAATCACCTGATACACTTATTTTGTGTAGTCGAGACTGCCACCCTGCTTACTACTGGCCCATCAGATGCAAAAAATGCTTGGAGAATGAAACTCTGTATTTTAGGTAGTGCGGTTTGTGTCATTTGAGATTACCTTTGTTCACAGCCCAGTATTTTCACACAGGTAGCCTGGTGCAGAAGTGGCCTTGCCAGGGTAGGTGCATGCTGAGTTTGAATATGCATGTTCCAATAACATACATGTACAGCTTATGGGCATCTAGGATTGTCATATTTCTCTGGTTCAGCTCAGAATCGGACTACAGGCTATATCCCCCTGCTGAACCAAGTTAATTACTCTACTACTAAAATAGATCTCCCTAACAAAAGGAGCAATTATCAGAAATATCAGTGCTTGACTTAGATGGAAGTGTTGGGGAATAAAATCTGCATCTGGTAATTAGCTGCCACCCTGCACCTGAATCAGGTCCACTGATGAAAGGAGAAAGCCAGGCATTCAGAACCAAACACAGGAGCGACTCCCCTTTGAAGTTTTGGTGTGAAAGTAGCTGACAGTGATGTCTGATAGGGGTGGAGCTGAGGCCCTCATAGAAGCCTTGTACAGAGAAAACTTGACAACACCATATTGGGTTGTCCCATAATGCTATACAAGGGGGTTGGAACAGGGTTGGAGGGATGAAGTGGCATGCTAGGACTGGATAGGGCTTTCTGACATCCACAACATTCTACCTAAACCTTAAAAGCCCAGCACAAGAGAGAGGTAGGGAGCAAGGCCCTGGACCAGGACAATGGCCAGCTGAAAGGACAACAAAAACAAAGTGATGGATGGAATGCTTAAATTAATCTCAGCCACTGGCAATCATTCGGGCTGCATCTCAATCCCTCATTTATCACTCACTATGTCACCTCAGTTTGGACACAGCCATATACAAATCTTTCTTGACCCTGCTCCAATGTGAGCAGTACAACTTGAACTGCCGGCCCAGGTCCTCCCTGAATTTGACCACAGGCAACCAAGGCTAATTTTGCCCTTATTAAGGCTCATTAGTCAGGTGTGGCTTGGTTCCAGTGGCACAATAAACACGGGACCCATGTCTTGGCCTATCTGTCACACTTATGTCATCAAAAACAAGGTGATGGATGGAAAACTAAATAAATCTTAACCACTGGCAGTCCTCCAGGCCACATTCCAATCCATCTTTTTTCACCCACCATGCAAACTCAGTTTGGACATAGCCATGTGCAAATCAGTCTTGACCCTGGTGCAGTGAGAACAGTCCATCTTGTACTCCCAGACCTGATCCTACTTGAACTGGAGCACAAGCAGCCCAGGACTGATTACACCCTTAATAGGGCTAATCTGCCAGGTATAGCTTGGTTCCAGTTTGGGCTGAATTGTTACCATTGGCTGACATTAATTGAAACATGCTATCCATCACTTTTTTATATACTTTATCGTGTCACCCTATGTGCGACGAGTATGCCCATATGTAGGTCCTTTGTACAATGTGCCACTGAAACTAAGCTATACCTGGCTGATGAGCCCTAATCAGGGCAAAAGAGGTCCAGGGCTGCTTGTGTTCCTGTTCAGGGAGTAGCTGGCCAGACAGCTCAGGCTGGAGCAGGGCCAAGATTGATTTGCATTTGGCTGGGTACAAGTTGAGGTGGCATGGTGGGCAGAATAACAATGCACTGTGATGTGGTTCCTAGTAGCTATTAGTGGCTGAGATTAATTCAAGAATTCCGTTCATCACTTTTTTGTATACTTTAGTGTGGTGCCCTTTGTGGGATGGGTGTCCTAGATTTGGGTCCCCTGCACAGTGTGCCAAGGTAACTAAGCTATACTTTGCTGATGAGCTCCAAAAAAGGCAAAACCGGTCCTAGGTTGCTTTCGTTCTGGTTCAAGGAGTACCTGGCCTGGCAGTTTGAGCTGGACTGTGCCCACAAGAGCAAGGTCAAGACTGATTTGCATATGGCTTGGTCCAAGCTAAGAATGCATGGTGTGCAGAATAAAGGACTGGGAAGTGGCCCGCGTAATTACCAGTGGCTGAGATAAATTCAAGCATTCCATCCATCACTTTTTTATATACTTTAGTTTGTCGCCTTATGTGGGATGGGTATTCCCAGATGTAGGTCCAGCGTACACTTTGTCACTTGAACCAAGCTATACCTGGTTGATGAGCCCTAATAAGGGTGAAAGTGGTCCTGCCTTGCTTGTGTTCCAGTTCAAGGAGGAAGTCGTCAGATAGTTGGGCAGCGGATGGTCAACACTGATTTGCATATGGCTTGGTTCAAGCTGAGCATGCACGGTGTACAGAATAACGATAGCCTGGGATGCAGCCCAAGTAATGACTGCTGATCCTGGCCCCCTTACACACATACCACTGCTAGTCACTATTAGGAAGGGACGCCCTAAACACGCCCCTTCCTGATACCAAATTGCAAAACAATGTTATCATTTGGTAATTGGTTAAGAAATCAAAACATTGGGTTTCGTACATGTAGAAATTCTTTCTTTGAGAGCTCTTAAAATGTACGTACATCTGGCCCTGAAATGCTTTATCTGTGCTATGATTATCAATATCTGCTGTAACTTAATTTCCTGCTGATTAATTTGGTTCAGCTGTTACATTCTCCACAAGGCTACTCCTTGTCTGCCGTTGATTTTCCTGAATTCTACTTTGTCTTTGTGCTACATATTCTTGCACAAACGCCAGATAGCTTTCTTTACTGTATACCACACTATGCTGTTAGTGGTAGACACGTAATAGTTATAAATGCCTTCATCTCTAACCTGAGTTCCTGCAAGTAGGCCTTTTCCAGCAACAACATTTAAGAAAAGTAAATTTATAATTATGTGGCAGATTAATTACAAGTTCTCATGCTAGTGCTTAAAGGGCATAATCTGAACTGTAGGTGAGGTAAAAACTATGGGGGATATTCTCAAGAATGTGTGATAACCATTGCAAATTTAGCTTAACACAACTCTTCACATCGCAGTCTATCGCGGGAAAATAACATCTTGGTAACGTGGTATTCCCAATCCGGTTAACCATGTGATAGGCTTACGATAACGCGTCAAATGTCCACGATAAAGTCAACGCGACGCTGTAAAAATGCGAAACACGAACGGAAAAAAAGCTGCGATGAGGCAAATAGTGATATAAAAAAACGCGAAAACCAGCGACTGGTCTGCAATTCCCACGCGTCATTCGGGAAAATGCACTATAAAAGCAACAAACAAAAAAGGGAGAAAAAAAGAAACTGCGTAGCACCATTGATGCACCTGGACCGAGTGCAGAGGCCAGCGCGAACCCCACAAGCCCCACAGACCACCAGCAAGGAACCTTGTGGTCGGGGAAGGCCAAGGAGAAGAGGAAGAGGCAGACGGGGTGCAGTCCGCAGGAAAACCAGATCAGTGTCACGGAAGTGACAGAACACTACCATCCACTGAACGTCAATATGACAAACGTGAATGCAGTCAGAGTGTCGAGGAGGTCTATGGAGGAGGACAAGAGGCACTGGCATGATGTGAAAAGCCAAACCAAGCACAAACCCACTGCCAACAGGAAGGCAGCAACGGTGACAGGAGGTGGGAGTCCTGCACCACAGGATGAGCTGGAGGAAACGGAGGCCACAGTCATCAGGGTGGAGACGACGCAGGGAGTTGGGAGTCTGGACACAGCTCGATAGGACCTGACACAACATCAAGAGGATGAGTAACGACCAGGGCCTGGAGGGACGGTGGAGAGGGGCACAATGGCACACATGCACAACGATGTGTAGCACACTGCACACCCACAATGACCCTGGATCATGTCCCTGATCCCCGTGGCACACTGCAGCACACACACATCGCAATAACAGCACATCCAACGACAATGTGGCACAAAGTGCATCACCGACAATGCAGAACAGAGGACACAAATGGGTCAGCTCATGAGCCGAAACAGGCCAATCACATCTAACATAGCAGAAAATTGTGAGATGGAAATGCACGTGTACAACCACACATCCGTCATGTAGTCCAAATGTCCACTGTCCCGCATCATATATAAAGCACCTCCCAAACAGTCACAATGTACATTGTCATACAATCTGCATGTAAACTAGAACAATGCGCCAACATACATGTCAACACAATGTCAACATGCATCTCCCCTTCACATTGCAGAGGGACAAACGACACCTCCAGCAGAGCAGACCAGACTACTCATCAGTGATGCTGGAGAGGACCACCACAACTTCGACACCAACACCCTACAACAGCTCAGGCAACTTACACCCAGGAGAAGGGCAGCCAAGCTACACAGAGGAGACCCCAGCCCCTGCACACACCACACAGCAGGAAGCACCCGCCACCACGGCTGTCTCCCAACACTTCACCTAGGCAGACATCACATTCCAATGCCAGGTGTCAGAATGCCAAAAGGAGGTGGCCGAACAGGTGCGGTGGGGTCAGAGCTTATGGAAGCCAAGTAGATCACATACGTGGGTGTTCAAGTCCCATCAGGGACCATATGTACCCTACAAACGAGACCCACACCCTGACAGATACACATGCATTTGCACATTTCCTGCAATGAACCACGCCCAGAGCTATGTGCTTTTTACTCACACCCCTATGCTGGCCTGGCGTGCGCTGAGCCGACGCACTCCGCTCACGTCACAGGCTACATTTCTGGGATCTTCCCCACTGGCTGGGGTGACATGGTTGTGTCCACTGTCCACTACACTCCATACACTCCATACACCAGCAGTGCATGTGGACATGGTTATGTCTGTGGTCTGCATACTGCAGTCTGTCCAGCACATCTACGGCTCACTTGGCATTGTGTACCTTCTCTTTCATGGGTCACTTGCCTCCGTCGCACATGCCTGGTTCCCACCTCTCCCCACATTCTGCTATTGTGTGGCTGAGGTGCCATGCCGTTGATGGCTCATGTACATGGCTAGCCCAGGTTGCCACAGTAAGTTATGCTGTCGTGTCTGGTGGGTGGGCATTTTGTTTGGCATATTGAATGTGAGTCTGTGGCGTGTGCATTCCCACAGTTGTGAGTTGCATGATTGTGGAGTTGGGGGGGTGTGGTGTGTTCATTTGGTACTTGCCAACGAGCAGTGCATTTCCATGGGTGCCATCCTGTTAGTGCTGGTTGAAGATGGACTGTCGGTAGAAGTAGGAATCATGCACACTGCCTGGGTAGTTAGCGACGACGTTGGTGGTGATTCCCAGGTGGTCCACTGCTGCCTGCACATTGATGGAATGCGTGTGCTTTCTGTTGAGGTAATTGTGTGCAATGTCACCAGGGGGCACCAGTAGGACATGTGTGCAGTCAATTCCCCCTGACATGTGCGGAAAGCCTGCTATGGCGTAGATGCCTTGCTTGGTCTCCAGCTGTTCCTGCGCAGTGTGGGGGGAGTATAGGTAATGGGGTACCAAGCTGATGATGGCATCCAAGACAGCTGTGATGAACTTTGATAGGGGTGGCTGTAAGACTCCTCTGACTCTGGCGATTGTTCGATAGAAGATCCCAGAGGCCAACATGTGCAGCACAGCCAGCAGCTTTGTCTGCGGAGGAATTCTGGTTGTCCGCTGTGTTGGTACCCTCAGCCTGTGGGCAATGGTGGTCAGGATGCGTAGGATGGTTGTCCTTTTGAGCCTGTAGTGGGCGATGACCTTCTCTGGTGTTGGGTCTGTGAGGTTGGTGCGTTTTCTGAAGGTCTGCTGTCTTGATCTGCGCTGCCTCTGTGGTGTTCCAGGGGGGGGGGGTTGGTCCTGGGGGTGGTGGTGGTGGGTGTTGTAGCCCTGTTGGGGCTCCGTGCTGCATGAATAGTGGCTCCATGGAATCTGTTGGTCTTCAGGTGAGGCTCTGGGATGGTCTCCCTTTAATGGTGCAGGTTGTCGTCCGGCTTTGCACCAGGTCAGAGCAGGTGTTAATTTCCTGCAGCTAATGCGCCTTATAGCATGTTTCGTGATCTTATCGCCGATCTGGCCGGTCGATGAGAATGTTGAGGTGTGGTGTTGCCATGCCTTTTTGCTCGGGAACGCCTACTCTGCATCTCATTAGCGATAGTTGCCAGGGTCAACTGTGGCGATTTTTTGGGGGGATGCTATCGCCAGGAAAACGGGTGATATTGGCTATTTGCATCAGCTTTTGAATTGGGCGATACATTTATCGCGATTTTGACTAAATCTTAACTAAATCTTACTGAATTTCTCAGTAGTTAAAGCTCAAAAAGGCACGGGAGCGATGGCGGATCCCTGTAGTCAAGCACTAGTTACATTAGGAAATAATGCACATTATTATAAGCATTGTCCGGCATTGTCCGGCACCCCTCCCCCCCGGGCCTGTTTATTTATCTATGTATTCTCAATTCAGGTATGGGGTACTCGTACACTGCGGCCCGTATGTTTTGGTGGTCTCTAGTAGCCAGAAGGTCCAGCCCGGCTACATGTTTATTTTTATCATCAGGATTTAGAGCTTTGGTGCAATAAGGGCAGTGTCTTTTCTGTCCTGTCCTTCTTCATCCTCCATCTTGAAAGTATAAGCCTTAAGTTCTTGCAGTAATATACTTGTCGGTATTCTAATCGTTTTTTAAAAAAAATAGTACAAATTTGGGGCTCTTGCCCAATGAATTTTTAATTAAAAGAAAGTACCACTGTCTCAGTAGATAAGATCTGTATCAAGATTGCAGTTTATAATGTACCCATCTCAGGGCAGTGTCAAAAAATCAAAAATATTGCTCCTCTTGCTCCACCCACTCCCTTGACATAGCACATGACAGAGTTTACTCATAAGTTCCTTTCTAAGTTATTATCAGGTCTAATCTGGAGCCTCATTTATTGAAATAAATATTATGGGGCTTTTCGCTTTAGCATATATTGCTGGGACATGTACGTGACATTCTAAAAAGATCCATGCAAAGGAATTCTCATATTTGATCCTTGATTGTTAAAGTGATCAATAGCGCCCTAAATCCCGGAAATAAGACACACAATTCACGTTGTCTCTTTGCAGTCTCCTAAGTGAGATTACAGAAATACTGTGAGAGAAAATTCATGCTTGGTTACAAATCGGTTTTTTGTGTCTTGCAGTAGTGAGGATTAGTTCTTACATTTCTAGACCTGAAAGTAAGCAATGATGGCCCTGGGTTTGATTCCTGTTTTAGACATAGCTGTAGGCATTCATTGAGCTCTTGCAGCTGCTAGATCCACTTAACTCTACTCCACCTAATTCATCACCTATATGTTTCAACAATAGCTCAACAATCCAGGTCATCATATCTCTCACCCTTGCCTCTGTAGCCTCCAGTACTCCAATTATAATTATGTTGGAATGTCTGGATCTATCCTTACACATGTAACTTAAGGTATTGATCTGTAAGTCATATGTGGTTGCTCTTGTAATCAAGATTCTCTAGTAACCATGTCCTGGTTGATCTCCGTGTATGCCCCAACCACTCAGCTAAGGCCTATACTTTTTGGCAATGCTTCCATCTTGAGACTGTGCACTTTTTGCACCTTTTCAATTCCTTTTATTTCTATCAGCATATTTTTAAATGAGGACTTAGTGGGGTCAATCGTACTCTCAGCAGTTAAAATAACCTGCCTTGACAGTGCTCTGGATTTAGTAGGCTGTACTTACCCATCTAAGGCTTGCAATTTAGATTGGAGAACTGGATTCAGAAAGGGTATATCTTTGCTTGTATTGAAAACAATACACTCCTGAAGCCTTCAGAATACTTTGCGCATAACAAAACTGATCAGGGATATTCAACCCCTGTAAATTGTTTTATAAGTAGTCTCTCTATTGGATGGGGGTTGTGGAGTAGATTTTTGTCTTCGAGGGGACTTGAGAAGTGGTGTCCCAGAGGCACCAGCCTTTCTATATGAGCTTTTGAGTCATCCTCCCTCATTTGCTCTTGTACCTGTAATTAGCAGGCTGTTTTCTTTGACTACCCTCCATGATTTTCAGTCGTGATTGGAGCTTCTGGGATGTCTCAAGTGAGTTGCTTTGATGAAGACTTGATGGCAGAAGACTCTGAAAGAGGTCTACTAGATATTACCTTCTTATCCACTTCAGAAAAGGGATTGTTTTTCCGCGTTACTTGTTCATTTATTCTTCCTATATAGTCTGTTTTCTAGCTGCCTGTGTGGGATCTTGCTCGTCCTGCATAACGTTTCTTCTTTCCAGTCCAATTTTGTTAGTGTTTCTTAGGTCGGATGCTTCCTAGCTGGGATCCATACTATTTGGGCGGATCGAAGGGATGCATTTAGTGAGCCCTCCTGTTGGGTTACTAATGCATTTGATTCAGCCACTGTCATGTTCTACTCCCACTCTGGCCCCTTCCAGAGTTGAATGAGATCAACTGAGGCCTTTGGTTTGCTATTTACTGGCCACAATGGCTGGCTAGGGCATCAGCAATGTGCTAATATTGCTGATGAGGATATTTTTTAGTTGCGCCACTTATCTAAACCGGGTTGTGACTGGACTTAACCACTTGCACATCCAAATTGCTAATAGTATATGTCTGAATAAGTTCCCTTCATCAATGCTATTTAATGAAGCCTTTGATAACCAGTTAATGAGTAAATCAGCTTGAGTTGTATCTACAGCTCAGTAACACTAGTCACATCAAATGCCTTTATAATTTGTTTATGAAACTGGGAAATAACATACTTTTCCATTGAGTTATGATTTACTAATGCTTTGTTGTGACATGCCTCATTGTTCATGCCCTTAAATCCACCTAAAGTAAAGTGTTTATATTTCTTTATTATGTTTTAAAAGTTGAAGGTTATTTATAAAATTAATTTAATTTAATTTAATTTACGTACATTTTAACAAAAATTGTTACATTTGTTTTTAAATTGAAAAAAGTGAATCCATTATTTTAAAATAAAATAATAGTTTCTAATTTGTATATTATTTTTTAACACTAAAATAATGTTATATATATTTTTCAGAAATATAATGAGTTAATTAATTTTAATATTATTTCCTAAAGCGTTCTATTTGAAGTTCCTACCTCCATTACTTTCTATAGGAGGGTCTTGTAGTACCTGTGAGTGGCCAAGGGTTGTACTGTGCTTACTCCAGCTCTGAGCTTTTGGGTTTCTTTTTGCTCTTTAGTATCTTTAGCACCTTCCTATTCAGTTTGAGTATATGAACGTGCTTACTCTGTTTTTTTGATGGGTTCTTGTCCCTCTTTAAACCCTTCCCTACCCCTCTCTTAAACCACCCCCCTTAGTCCACTTCAAACCTCTCGCCTCTAGTTGTAAACAAAATTCTAGTCACTCCCCACTGTTCTTCTGCATTTACTAGTAAAACATATGGGTTTGGAGGTCTCTGCAGGAGGGGTGGCAAAGGGGGGTAGGTATCACTATTTTAGTACTACTAAATGTAGTAAAAATTCAGTTTGTGAAGTGCCTCCTTAATTTTATGTTTGACCTTACACAGGACAATGTTTATAGTTGGGTGCCAACTGAAAGTTTCTTTACTACCCCAACTGGAGAGATAGTCCCACTGGAGGATTCTCCACCCACATAGAATAGTGCAACTCTAACTCATTAATAACTACAGAAAACAAGAAGCTTTCGTCTGGACACCAGAATGAGCATACAAGCTAATGTTTCTTAATTCTGTTATCTTGCATGTGATCATTTGAAGTAAAAATGGTAAATATGGCATCTCTTGATTATAGGGCACCCTAAGGTCCGGCTTATGGTCACCCATGGTGGAATGAACAGTTTGTGGGAATCCATTTATAACAGTGTTCCTATTTTGGGAATTCCCCTTTATGGAGATCAGTTTGACAATATGGCTCGAGTCGTGGCAAAAGATTTTAGCACTACAATTCCTGTTGGGTAGCTCACCGCACAGAGATTCACAATGACAATGAAGCAACTCATAGAAGAACCAAGGTATATCAAATGTGTTACAGATTGTTCTAACATATGCATATATTTGATGTACAGATCTATACTCAGACCAACACTCCTATTTGATCATTCGGTGTGCGTTCAACAATTCTTCTCTACAAAATATAGTCATGATGCAATTATTAATACAATAATAATAATAATAATAAGAAGAAGAAAATAAATAATATAATTTATAAGTAATATGTCTATATATTTACTCGAGTCAGAGATGCTTAGAACGGATGCAGGAATCAATGCAAGTCTTTATATTTGACAAATTGACACCAATCATAAGGAACATGACCTAGCTTGGATAAATAAAGAGATAATCATAAGTGCTGGCTGGAGCTTGGAAGTGCCTTTGTGGGCGTTGTCTGAATGTTACATCACAGGGTTTAGCCTGACCAGTGGCGGCTGATACAGGGCAGTGGTAGTTCGGTGGGTGGGGGGGTTTAAAAAGCAACAAAATTCCACTTAACTGTCTGCCGCCCCTCCTCCTTTCTTCTTCTGCCGGCAACGCAGGAACAGGAAGCACCCAGGCTTCCAGGCTCACCTAGCCAATCCCCTAGCCCCTAGCTAATCGCAGTGCTGTGATTTGTCTAAGTGCCGTGGCACATCGCTCAAACAGGTAGTGGGTGCCTGGACATGTTCTCTACCCAGGCTGTGTATAACATGCTAAATGCACATGACTGTTTGGCTGGCCCATGACAGCCAGCCAAACAGTCAAGCACACTTTAAGTGCACATGCCACTCCCCCTGCTGGCTGACAGCAAGCCCTGCCACGCACCTTAAAAAAACACACAACTGGGCCAGTACATGAAAAACTAAAATGATAATAACATTGTGCTATTATCATTTTATTTTTTCCGTGGGGCGTCGCTCCTTCGCATTAGCGGAGGAGCCCCTGCTGATCCTGACCATCTAATAGATTTCCCTTAGCCCTAAGGAAGTATGATATTCCAACTTATCCTTCAGAGTGTAAAAAACAGACTTGTGTGGCCCATGAAAACTCCAATGATCTTACCCAGAGGTCATTCAAATTCGGAATGCAACATTACCTGTCAGAGACACAGATGTTTAAGTAACTTTACTTCTCTCATTCTCCAAAGAGAGCACACACATGAAAACTGAAAAAGCATTTTATTAGAATCTGTTCTAGTGGATAGTGGATACAAATATATTGCACATATTAAAAACATTGTGTTTATAAGTGAACACAAAACATACAATATAAAAAACCATAAATCAAATTATGCTACCTGAATTCCCTTCTTCCGAAGTTCTGGCTCATATTCCTTAGCACTGAAGGGTCTGTCATCATTGGGGTGCATCACATTTGTAGCGTAGCTGAATGACTATACAAGGCAATCTGTCTCTCATAAGGACAAATTATACTTATGTGTTTCCAGTCTACAACCTCAGTGTAGAAATAGCAAGCTCCCTATATGTGTCAAGGACTAGACCATGTGAACATCTCTCAATTTTCGGCCTTGGATACCAAAAGAGAGGGTTACTCTTCCTGAGAGTCATATCTCCATCATACATTTAATATAAACATGAAAGGTGCCAAGTGTCTCCTTTACAGGATCCAATTGAAAAGCAAAAATCTTGATTACGGAAGATGGAAGATACAGGGTCAACAAAACTACTCTGAACCAGAATGGAGAAAAAGCCAGGCAAAAGATCTTTTGAACAAGAAAAACCAAATAAGGAATGCAGCTGCAGGCAAGTTGAGAAAAATTCTGAGACAGAAAGATTTCAAAGTAGGGGATGAATTTTGACAAAAAGGAAAGCAAAACGTGCACTGTGAAACATGAATCTAAAGACAAAGGGCCATATGTAGGTGGGCTAATACCGGTCGGTAACGGCCGAAAATCGGTAAATTTCCCGTTACCGACCGGTATTTAGCCCTTTGCGATGTAGGAGGCTGGATTTAAGGATTTGTTATTTTGAGGAAGCAGTAAATTACCGAATCCTTAAATCCTATGCAGGGAGCACTCAAGTGAGTGCATTTTTGGTTTAAGGATTCATTATTAACCACCAACTACAAGTTGTAGGTAAATACCGAATACCTTTCCAAAAGCAATTTTGTGCTTTGTTAAAAGTGCCATGTGGCGCACATACATGCCCTTAGGGCATGTATGTGCGCCACATGTGCACACATGCACGATTCAGGGGTGAAACAGGGTGTCAATGTGACACCCTGCCACCCTTGAATATGCTCCCCCTATTACCGATTCGATATTTACCGAATCGGTAATAGTGAATGGCTTCCCATTCATACCTATGGGCCTCCAGGCCCATAGGAATGAATGGGAAGGTATTCCTTATTACAGATTCGGTAAATACCGAATCGGTAATAATGAATATTACCGAATCGGTAAAATTTACCGATTGTTTACCTACATTCAATTTACCGATTCTTAAATACCGAATCGGTAAAATTCGGTATTTAGGAATCGGTAAATGGAAATTACCTATATATGGCCCAAAGTCTGTATATGGTCTAGACAGGACATGACTTCACAGGAAAAAAGTTGGCACCATCTTCAATTGGAAACTGTAACAAAATGGTTCTTTTTGTATGGTCACTCCCAAATCTTGAACTGATGCTTCTGGATTTGTTGACTCTAAGAGTACAATGAGGCCTGCCAACCAGACCCCTGTGCCAGTGCCCTGACTCTAAAACACATATAATGAATTGACTTATACCCAATTGGCATGAGCTAACTTATCTATAAGTCTGTAGTATTTGGTGCCCAAGGTACCTAGGACAGGTAAGTTAGAGGGTTACCACCAGGGATTGCAGCACTGGTTGTGCCACCCTCTGTGTGACACTGGCAAAACGAGTCTGCTAGTCTGCCACTGCAGACTGAAAGAGCAATTTGAAACTGCCAGCCCTGGATATGCCATTTAAAATTATTTCAGAGCCAGACGTCCTCCTGGCATATGTGTTAAGTCACCCCTATAACAGGCTTACTGAGCTCTAAGGCAGGTTGCAGCATACAGGCAGAACATGTGTTTTACGTGTTCTGAAAGTAAAAACACAAAACTGTTGCTTTTATTTTGTAAAAACTGTGTCTCCCCATTGGCAAGTACCCAGTTACACGCTGACCCCTCACCTGTGCTAACTCAAGAATGGTGCAACCAAAGTTGATACACCAAGGTATCAAACATATCTTTGCCTGTTGTGTCCTGCTCATGGAGAAGCCATCTCCAGAGCCCAGCTGAAGCAAGAGACTCCAAACGTCAGCTGTCTGACCTCCTATTCTCAGCACAGGACCACAACAGCTGAAGAAGCCTGCTGGGGAAAGTTGGTAGCCCAGAATCTTCAGGCCGCTGCCAATGGCTGCCAGCAAGCACCAGTGACTACGATCTAGCGCTCAAAGTTGCACCTCAGTCTGCTGGACCAGGTAGAGTCATCAGAGGGGAGCTTGGTCACCCAGAAGATGCGCTATTGCCCAGGCCAGGGAAGGATTTGGCTGTGACTATGGGTCGGGTAGCCCAGTTGGGACTGGACTTCTACCAGGACCAATAGGACTTCGAGGGACAACGACCCTGTGGTCAGGAAGGTGTCATATCCTCCGTGGACCAAAGTGTAGCTGCAGGAGGACCCCAATTGACCTCTTCGCATCCACAGCATCCTTCAGCATCTTGAGCATTCTATATCCCTTGCACCAGGACCACTTCCATGGGAGCCTACAGTAAAGGGATAGAAGTGTCTGGAACTGACCGAAGACTGCTCTTCATACCAAGGTAACTGTTTCTAAGGACGTTACTGGTCCCCCTGACTGGCTTCTTGTCAGTCACCCAGAGTAATTCCAACCCACCTCAATACAACTAGCCAAAGTTTTTGTACAAATAGTGTTTCTCTCAAATTCATTGAATTTGGTAATTCTGGTTCGCAGTTTAATAAAAAGTACCTCTTTACTGTACTTTGTAAAATCTATATCTCTGAAATCCAATAGTGAAGCTTTTTTCGTTGTGGGGACGAAAAATACAATGTACTTTTATAAATTGGCGCCAGATTTCTTCAGTGGCTCATTTATTTTTTCAGTTGTTTTGGTGCAGTTTAAATGTGTTACACTTGTTCCTTTGTGTAATCCTTGCTCCGTAGAGCCCCATCTAGCTAGGGTTAAGCTAGAGGGTTTAACAGATGAAACCTACTGGTTCTAAAGGTGTTGGTAAGTATGTTACATTGTGAGGTCATACAATTTCATATAATACAAACCATTTCCTCCCATTGGTGCCTGTTAGGGGGATCCAGAACTTTTGTTTAACAGTACCCTGCATTTGTTATCGGGTTTGAGACCACTGAGAATCCACCAAAGTGGACACCTAGAAAAACAATTCCTGTGCTCATCAAGCAATTGTCGAGTGGTGGTGACTCTAAAGGATTGCTCCAAAAGGTTTGCTAAAGCATTTCAAGAAGTTTGGGAAATGTTGAAGAAAGTTGTGGCAACATTTCCTGATTGGTTCAAACGTTTTGAAAAGTTTTGAAAAAGTTTAAGTAGCCACTTTTTCAGCCAGGAAGCATGGAGCTCACCATAGCTAACCTTTCCTCCATCAACAAAATGAGCTGAGGGCAATTTGTAGAGACAGAAAGCTCAACATGGGGGTCAAAGCAAGAATAAATGAGCTGATCAGGGCCCTCTAGAAAAGGAATTACTCCAAGGTAGTGGGGAAGAGGATGGTGTGGAGGAGCATGACAACAGTATTCTGGATGGAGCCAGTGTGGAAGGAAAAAGCCTGCACTCCTGCACAAGGCCAAGGTCACTTCCAGAGCAGGCTCTATCACTAGTCAGAGGTTTCCTTTCAGAGGACATGGCAGCTTTGGACCTGGAGGAGATTAGCTCTTGAAGAAAGATGGGTTAGGCTGGGCCTTGGGTCCATAGAACATGGTGGCAGAAGTGTAACCAAAGCTCTTTGCTTTGACCCCTGGAAAGATAAGGCAGAATGATAAGTCAACACGGAAAGGGACAACACAGGCTTGAGTTCTGTTTCTTGACACTTCAGTTACAGCATTAGATGGTTGGATCAAAGGCAACAAAGTAGACACATTTCAAGGGCTCCAGCATCTGCTGGATTCTAAGTTGAATAGCCCCAGGGAACTGTGCAGTCAGCTAATGAGTTGATGTGTACCAGGTTCATCACAAAGTACCTGGGGAGTGACCAAAAGAAAAGTGGTCGGGTCCCCGTGAGGGGAAACAGGGGGGTAAGAATAAAAATTAGGATATCACCAAATAGTTTTCTTTGAGTGGGGGCGAGCTCCAGGCCCAAAGTAGGTAGCTGTGCCCCCTTTCATTCCAGTAGAGCATCTGCTGGGTCTGGAAACGCCTGCTTGATTTGAAGTGGAAAGAAGGACATATGCAGCAATGCTGGGTCCACCTGACTTGGTGAGTGTTGCTACCAGAGCACAGAGGTCCTGAGTGAGTATCAAGGGATCCTGGAGCCTGCAACTATGGACTAGGTCCTTATGCAAGAAGAATGACAGGAAGGTTGGCTGCCTAGCTTCCACAAGTCCACAGGCACAGAAGTAGCCCAACCCTCTGGAGGAAGGCCTCGTGCCTGGAGACAAGGCTGCTTCTAAAAACTTGCTTGATGTGACAGAATTCTAAGAAGCAGTGGGTCCCTCTAGAGAGGACCTGAGCAATAGACAGGGGCATGCCACACTCTGGAAGACCTTTGGCACTGAAAACAGTGTTTATAACGCTGCCATTACATCGCGTTCCTATTACAATGTAGTTGTTACAACAACCGCGTTGTTAGAACGCGATGCATTTACATCACAAGTAATTTGATCGACTTGCTGCAAGGGTCGCTGTAACCTAAGGAATAGTATAGTGTACTATTCCAACACCTTCCCTACTGTTGCACAGGCTGGAGTTGGAATAGTAAATTATACTATTCCTAAGTCCAGCACGCCCCTACAGCAAGTCGATCTAATGACTTGCGATGTAAATGTAACGCTTTCTAACAACGCAGTTGTTGTAATGGCCGCGTTGTAATAGAACGCAATGTATTAGCATGCGATGTGACATGCTATATTCTTTAGCACACAGCTGTCAGACAGGAACAGGGGGTACCAGTGGTACCCATAAGGTCTTCAGGGGGGAGGAACTCCTGTCATTGATCCAAGAGATACCAAACCAGGAGCAACCAGAAGGTTGGTGGTCCCCCAGCAGTACAGAGAGTTCTACCTTAACATGGTCCATTTTATCCCCTTAGCTGGACACCTGGGCAGACCAATACCTTGGAAAAGCTGGTCAATCACTTTTTCTGGCCCCAGATGTGTGAGAAGGTAAATGAGTGTTGCCGTTCCTATGTCACCTGCAAGGCTACCCTCATACCACTCCCAATGTTGGAGAATCCCTTTGAGAGGGTGGGGATTGAAATTATTAGTCCCCTAGACCTCCCAACAGCCTCAGGGGACCGATTCATTTCAGTGGTAGTGGACCATGCCACTAAGTACCCTGAAGCTATTCCCCTTAGAACAGTCAATGTTTCTGCAGTGACTAGAGCCCTCCTGGAATCTTAATCAGGGTTGGGTTCCCTAAAGAGGTAATCTCAGACAGAGAAGCACATTATATGTCTGCCTAGCTGAAAGTAATGTATGATAAGTGTGGTGTAACGTACAAGTTCAGCACACCCTGCCAGCCCCCAAGAAAATAGTTTAGTTGAGAGGCTGAACAAAACATAAAAAGCATGGCCATAGGCCTGGAAAACTCAGGGGGGTGGAATTTCCTTCTCCCATAACTGCTATTTTCCTAAAGGGCAGCCCCCCAAGAAGGAGTTGGCTTTAGAGTTTCACTTTTACACCATGTATGAGGCACACTCAGCTTGCTACGAGAGTTTTGGTAGAGACTCCTCAAGGAGCCCAAGCAGGACATAGTGGAGTATATCTTGGCCATTGCTCCAGGATGGCTAAGTACATGAAGAAGGTGAATAGGAATGTGCGGGCCAGCCAGGAACTTGTGAAGCACTGGCATTACCAAACGTCCTCCATGCTGGAATACCAGCCATGACAGTTGGTGTGGGTCTTGGAGCCTGTGCCACCCAGAACACTGCAAGGTAAGTGGGTTGGGCTGTGTCCAATCGTAGAAAAGAAGGGGGAAGTCACCTACTTGGTAGATTTGGGTATCCCCAGGAGCCCTCATATAGTCATCCATGTGAACAGGCTCAAGTTGTACCACAACAGGGTAGACATCATCATGCTGATGGTGAGTGATTGGGGAAGAGGAAGAGGTGAGTCAACCTCTACCAGCCTCTCATTCTCCCTGCTGAAGATGGTAATGTGGAAGGAGTAGTTATCTCCTCCACCCTCAAAGGGCAGCAGCACAGGGATTATTATCAATTGCTGAAGCAATTTGGTGGACTGTTTTCTCTGACCCAAGTGCTGACAACATGGCATGCCCATTATGTGGACACTAGTGACAGCTTGCCTGTCCAAAGCAAATTATACACGCTGTCTGACAAGGTCAAGCCAATATCACAGCTGAGGTCACCAAAATCTTGGAGCTTGGGGTGATTGAGCCCTCCAGAAGTCCATAGGCCAGCCCAGTGGTACTGGTGCCCAAGCTCAATTCCAAAGAAGGGAAACCTGAGATGAGGTTACGCATGGACTACAGGGCCCTCAGTGCATTCACTAAGACTTATACCCAGTTAATACCTATAGCTGATGAGCTCATTGATTGGTTGGGGGCAGCTAAATATCTGAGTAAATTGGACCTGACTTCAGGTTACTGTCAGATAGATATCAAGACAGATTGCAACACTGATTGTGCCATCTACTTAAAAAGCCCTTCTTAACATGTGATCTCCTCTGCCTTTATCATGCTGCGTAAAATCAAGAAAATCCCCAACATTTTTAACTCGGAGGCCCTCATCCAAGCAGATATTGCTCTTGTCATCTCAAGGATCGACTATGCCAAGTCCCTCTATTCTGAACGCTAAATGCCTTGTTAAAAGGCTTCAAATCATTCAAAACCAGGCAGCACGTCTTATCCATAAACAACCTAAAAGTTTTCATATCACTCCACTCATGAAAAATCTCCATTGGCTTACTGTAGAACAAAGAACGATCTAAAGTAGGATGTATCACTTTCAAAGCCTTCACTGATAAAAGCCCTTCTTTTATCACCTCAGACTATATACTACATGCTCATTACACCCTGCCCACTGCAACTATATGTCTATTCCTAAGTTCAGCAGTAAGAGACAGGGCAGAACCAGTTTTTCAGTCATTGCACCTAACCTTTGGAACACCTTCTCCAATGAAATAAGATCAGTATCTTGCTACTTAAATTCAGGAAAGCATTGAAAACCTGGCTATTTAGGCAAGACTACTCTTAAACTGATATCCTTGTATATTTCCTGGATAATAGTATTGCACCCTTGTATTACCTCTGTTCCGCCTCAGCGCCATGAGATCATTCTGGTGACCATGTGCTTTACAATTACATTAACACAATATAACAATATTATATTGATATTGTGTCAGGAACACCTGTGTCATATTTAAATCTGCAATTTGCTGCTGACAGACACAAGATTAAAAAACATGAAAGAAATAGGGCATGTAATCTAATTCTGTCAAGCTTTTTGGCCATACATTGCTTCGTATGGCTAAGAAGGTTTCTCTATATTTTCCCAAAATTCAATGCTCTTTCTCCTCAAACCTAAAATATAATCCACGACTTAACCATTTGGACTCATGTGACTGCACTCTAATCATTGATCAGAAACATAAGGAATCTTATTCCTTGTGCTTCCATCTGGGTTTGAGTACTTTCAGAGACCTCACTGATTATACCTCTTGGTACCGTATGCTTTATTGTTGTCTAAAAAGATAGGCCACTTTCGCGAGAATGCATTTTAGTCCAAGGGACAGAGAGTATTTATCTCCATTATCTGGAAGAGAACACCGAAAACATTGTGGCACCAGGAATGTAGTTACCTTTCCTCTTGCCTTACCACAAGCCTGGAAATCTTGGCAGTTACAGCATTATTGTTTATATTTATCCACATCTGCTGCCCTTAAAATTTCTCAACAATATTCCTTATAAGCATCCGTCTAATCATAAGCAACTCTTGTATGCTAATTATACCATATAAATTGCACCCTGTCACTGATAACCCATTTTTAGCTTGTAGATGGAGTCCATATATATTCAATGAGCCTTAGCCAAACCAGGGACCAGAGCTCTTACTCTGGCTGCTCCTCATTCCGTTGATGAAGACCTTCTTGGGAAGTCATTGTCTCTAAGCCATAAAAACATCAAAACTACCTACAGGATCTAGTAGATGCATTTGTCCCAGGGTATACAGTGTGCATATGGCAGCTTAACCCCCAAACTTTTCAGTGTGAGGACTCTGTTAAGGGCACAGTTAGACCTGGCAACCTTGGGTGGTTGTTCCCTAAACCTTTCGCCTTCACCCTTCTGTTTCACTGAACTCATTTTTGTTGGCTCTAGGATGCTACACAATTAACCACTGCTAACCACTGCTAAAGTGCTTGTGCTTTCTCCTTAAACATGATAAAATTGGCCTGTAAATTAAATGCTACTAGTGGGCCTGTAGCATTTATTGTGCCACCCACTTAAGTAGCCCTTGAAAACACTTCTCAGGCCTGCCATTGGAGCCTGTGTGTGCAGTTTTAAAATGCAATTTCAATCTGGCAAGATAATCCTTTGCCAGACCTAAACTTAATTTTGTAATATATATATGTCGTCCCTAGTGTGGGCCCTACACAGCCAGTTGGGCACGGTGTGTTGTATTTAAAAAATGTGGGACATGTACTTTTAAGTTTTACATGATCTGGTAGTGAAAAACACTAAAAATCATTTTTTACTATTGCAAGATCTAACTCTTTAATTGGATAACATTGGGTTACCTTATTACATTTAATTAGAGAGAACTTTTGTTTGAGAGCATATAGGAATATCATGTTTGGTATCAGAGGAGCTGTAATTTAAAACGCTGTTTAAAGGTAAAGTCGGATTTCAAGTCCCAATTCTATAAATGTCTCTGTTTAAAGGTAAAGTCAGATTTTAAGTCCCAATTCTACAAATGTCACTTTTAGAAAGTTGCAAAAAGGTGAATGTTTTGCATTGTTCAGCATTTCGCCCATCATTTGTTCCTTTTGCATTTTTCGCCCTAAGTGGGAAGGGTATGCCCAGACTTGGGTCTCGTGCTCAATGCGCAACTGGATTCAAGCTATCCTGGCTATGATATGTTATAGCAGCTTATAGAGCGCACGGCTGCCCCAGCAAAGGGGCGTCCCGGCGCTGAAAGCAGAAAGCTGCACAACTAGTGGCCAGAAGGCAACTTACAGCGGAGGGAAGAGGAATGTTTTGACAGCTTTATGGAAAGGCAGATAGGTCTTTATACTACGGATGGAAGGGGGAGCGCGTTCCAGAGTTTCAAGGCCAACACACGGAGGGAGCACCCTCCGGCACGGACCCTCCTCACCCTAGGGACAGACACAAGATTCTGTCCCATAGAACGAAGTAGGCAGGAGGGCGTATAGAAGGTATTCAGATTAGCCAGGATACCAGGAGATGAAAAATTCAGGATTTTGAACGTAATGCAGAGGGCCTTGAATTCTATGCGCTTGGCCACAGGCAGCCAAAGGAGGCGACGGATGGCATTGGAAGTAGTACACCTCCTAGGCAGGCCAAGGAGAGCTCGGTCTGCCCCATTCTGAACTCTTTGTAGTCTGACAATTTCGGTCTGGTTGGCCCCCAAATACAGGGAACTTGCATAGTATAGTTTTGACATATTCAAAGCCTGGACAATAACCTGCCTGATTGGGGGATCAAAGAAACCCAACAGAGGTTTGAGGCCCCGCAGAAGCCCAAAACAAGGCCCAGCCACCTTCTTGGTTTGGGTGCAGAAGCTAAGGGCGTTGTCAATCCAAACCCCCAGGTTTTTTACCACCAGTTTAGGGACAGGTGCCTGCCCCAGCGAGGGAGGCCACCAGAGCTCACTCCACAGCAGTCTCTCAGACTTGCTGGCATTGAGCTGGAGCCAGTTGGCAGTCATCCACCCCGCGACAGCCTCAAGATCGCTCCAGAACTGACAGGGGTCCCGAGTGATGTCGTTGGTGAGTGTGACTACCAACTGAGTATCGTCTGCATACAATACTACCATGAGCCCTCTGTTCTTTGCAACCATCGCCAGTGGTTGAACATACAGGTTAAATAGGGTAGGGCTCAGAGCGGAGCCCTGCGGCACCCCCTGCTTGGTGGCATAGACTCTGGAGACAAAGGGAGGGGCGGCTACCTGGAAGGACCTCTTAGCAAGAAAAGTGGCAAACCACTCCAGGGCGGAACCCACTATGCCCACCTCCTCCAGACACCTCAACAGAATCTGGCACTTAGATTGAGCAGGATCAGTGCCGACGTACGACCCTCATCCAGGGCCCATCTCAGATGCTCAGTGACAGCAAGAAGAGCAGATTCCTTGCTGTGCCCAGGACGAAAACCATTCTGAGAGGGGTCCAGTATGTTGTTTTCCTCCAGATACCCCGTCAAGATGGTATTGACATGGACCTCGGAGATTTTGGAGACCCAGGGCAGGAGGGAGATGGAACGGAAATTATCGGGTTTAGCGGCGTCCAGGTTAGATTTTTTTAACAGGGGGACCAACCTCGCATTTTTCCAGGTGCTTGGAACGGCAGCCGAGGAAAGGGATAGGTTGATCACATGGCTCAGTGGAGGGATGAGCATGGGTAGAATTTTCATCGAGTAGGCCGACTTGAGAGGATCCCACGAGGAACAGGGTCAATACTGATTTGCATATGGCTGGGTCCAAACTAAGATGACGTGGTGAGCAAAAGAACGATGGATTAAACCTAGATCTTTCTGACTGAAAGTGAATGTTTGCATTGTTCGGCATTCTCATCATTTGTTCCTTTTGCATTTGTCGCCCTAAGTGGGAAGGGTGTGCCCACACATGGGTCCCGTGCTCACTGCGCCACTCGATTCAAGCTAGCCTTGCTTATGAAGGGTGATGCCCTGAAACCAGTACCCGGATGCTTGTTTTCAGTCCATGGAGGGCTTGGCTTGGCAGTTCGGGCTGGACTGTTCCAAAGACGAACAGGGTCAAGACTGATTTTCATATGTCTGGGTCCAAACTGGAGTGGCGTGATGAGCAAAAGAACAATGTATTAAACCCAGAACTTTGTGACTGGGAGTGAATGTTTGCTTGGTTCAGCATTTCGTCCATCATTTGTTCCTTTTGCACTTTTAGAAAGTTGGCATCTTCTTGCCCTAACAATTTGGTGCCTGCAGCCTGTTCCTGGGTCACATGACTAGGTATAGTTGGCAGTTGACCTATGTGTATTCCTCCCAGACTGCCACACATTACAAGGACTAGGTGTTGACAGGATGGGCCATCTTGAGTTGATGAGGGGGCAGAGCTGTCACTTGTCACACTTGCACTTCAAAGACACTGCCTCAACTCTCACAGAAAGGTGTTCACACAAACCTATTGTGCCTGTAGACAGACTGGGCCCAGGAAAGGGAGGCAGGAAATTCCAGACACTTCTGTAGGGGGTAATGCTCCAGATGTTTCCTCCACTTGTGCAACAAGGTATAAAAAGGGGACCCTCAGACCCATTCTGCAGTTTACATCTGGACCTGTTGATACTACAGAAGAAGGACTGCCCTTCTGCCAGGAGACTACCATTCTGTTTGAGCCCTGTCCTGCTTCCTTATAAGGAAAACTGGACATGCACCCTTCATTCCAGGCTAAAATGACTCCAAGTTTCAGCTGACTGACCTCCTGTTCTGAGCAACAGGGAAACAACAAGTTCAAGAGGTTTCCCTGCAACTGCCCAGCTGATCACATGCACTGGACCAACAACTGGACTTGCCTGAGCCCTGCTGGGCTCTGCTGGAATGAGCTTCTGATCCCCAAGCTATGTCCCTTTAGTCCTTTACCTTTGGTATTGCATCAGTTGGGCGCCTTCAAAAAAAAGGATAAATTCTGAAGTTTTGGGCTTTTCACAACTGCAAACTAGCCTATTCAAGCCAAGATCTTGCTACCATGCTGGTGAACAATGTGAAGCTTTTATGAAACCGACTTTCTGCACTAGAGTTAGCACCAGCCATGACCGGCAGCGACAGATATGCACTTTGCACTACATAATCGACAGCCCGCAGTGACCGCCAGTGCAAGCCTCCAGTAACAACTGTCTATGATGTCCGACAGGATCTTCACGCTTGAGGGACAACAGTCACCGACACCTGGCCTGCTCTTCATGCAACAGTGAAAACCATCCAAGATGCTGTCCTTTCTCCTCGTGGCCTCCTGCATCGGGAACTGGACACTTTGGGCTGGACTTTAAAAAGGTCACTTTTTTAGTGAGACTAACCTAGTCCCTTTATCCAGCCCATGCTCCATCACAGTCGGTCTGAACTTATTACTTTCACCCCGTCTCGCATGATCAAATAACCATGAGTGACACTTTGTGCTTTTATATGCTGGACTTACCTCACATCTTTGGATCACATATCTCTGGTGCTATGGATTTGTTTCATTTTCGTGTCAAATAATTTGTTAAATTGTACTCCATTTTTCTAATGTGGTGTCGGACTTTTTCTTGTGTTGTGTTTTTACTTTATTACTATTTGTGTGCTGCATGAATACTATAAACATTGCCTCTAATTTATGCCTGACTGCTTTTGTTCCAAGCTAACAGAGGTTTAAGCACAAGTTAGTGTAGTTATTTTTTGTGGTTCACCCTGACAGAGATTGTGGCTGTTGCTTGAGAAGGGCTCCCACCCCCCTCAACCAGGAACACAATTTCTCACAGGCACATAGATGTACACATTTTGATTTTTAGGGCAGTGTCCTCTTAACTGTAAATTGTATCAGTCTGAAACCTAGTTGTATCTGCTCCCACCTCTGAATCTTCCATGTCCTCCCCTGGGATTCATTATTTGATTAGCTCAGAGCAAGGAACCAACCTTCTCTTTTTGCTTTCTATGCACTTCCACTCACACCTTATTTATTGGTAATATATGCTCTGGTACTCTAAAATCTTCAAGTGACATACACATCTTGTAAAATCTAGGATGCACAAACCACTGGTGTATCTACCATTATCTATCAATGGAGTAATTACCTGTCCATTTATTGTCACCATTATAAATACTAATTGGTTAAAGGACAGCTGCTGCCATTTGTGGGTCAGATTCTATTCCTACCAGTGAGACTAGAGCAGCCTCCTCACTTCCATTTTCTCCTAGCACCTCTTGAAATCTGGAATGCTTGAATACAATCAATCAGTCAATCAATCATAGCATTTGTAAAGCACACTACATACCCGTGAGGGTCTCAAGGCACTGGGGGGAGGAAGCTGCTACTGTTCGAAGAGACAGGTCTTGAGAAGTCTTCTGAAAGTCAGAATGTCTTCGGTCTGCCGTAAGCGGATGGGGAGGGTGTTCCGTGTTTTGGCGGCGAGGTGGGAGAATGATCTGCTGCCGGCAGTCACTCTTCGGATGCGGGCGACGGTGGCGAGGGCGCGGTCTGCGGAGCGGAGCTGGCGGGTGGAGGTGTAGAGGCTGAGTCGGCTGTTGAGGTACACTGGTCCGGTGTTGTGGAGTGCCTTGTGTGCGTGGGTGAGGAGTTTGAAGGTTATCTTCTTGTTGACAGGGAGCCAGTGCAGGTCTCTCAGGTGGGGTGTGATGTGGCTGTGGCGAGGGATGTCGAGGATAAGGCGTGCGGAGACATTCTGGATCCGTTGGAGCCGTTTCAGGAGTTTGGCCAGGGCTCCTGCATAGAGTGCGTTTCCGTAGTCCAGTCTACTGCTGACGAGGGCCTGGGTGACCGTCCTTCTTGTTTCGTTGGGGATCCACTTGAAGATCCTGCGAAGCATGCGGAGGGTGTTGAAGCAGGAGGAGGAGACAGTGTTGACCTGCTTCGTCATGGAGAGGGTAGAGTCGAGGATGACCCCTAGGTTGCGTGCATGGTCGGTGGGTGTTGGGGGTGTTACTAGTGCAGTCGGCCACCAGGAGTCGTCCCAGGCCGAGGGGGTGGATCCGAGGATGAGGACCTCCTTCTTGTCTGAGTTAAGCTTCAGTCGGCTGTTCCTCATCTGGTCGGCGACGGCCTTCATTCCTTCGTGGAGGTTGGTTTTGGCAGTGTGGGGGTCCTTGGTGAGGGAGACTATCAGCTGGGTGTCGTCGGCGTAGGAGATGATGTTGAGGTTGTGCCATCGTGCAACGTGGGCGAGCGGTGCCATGTAGACATTGAACAGCGTTGGGCTGGGGGATGAGCCTTGGGGTACGCCGCAGATGATCCCGGTAGCTTCAGAGCGGAAGGGGGGGGAGGCGGATGCTCTTTGTTCTGTCGGAGAGGAAGGAGGAGGTCCAGTCCAAGGCCTTCTCTTGGATTCCGACGTCGGAGAGGCGTGTTCGTAGTGTGAAGTGGCAGACCGCGTTGAAGGCGGCTGACAGGTCCAGGAGGATGAGGGCCGCGGTTTCTCTGTTGTCTAGCAGGGTCCTGATGTCATCGGTGGCGGCGATGAGGGCAGTTTCGGTGCTGTTGTTGCTGCGGAACCCAGACTGGGAGGGGTCCAGGATGCTGTTCTCCTCAAGGAATCTGGTCAGTTGTTTGTTGACAGCCTTTTCGATGACCTTCGCCGGAAACGGGGGCAGGGAGATGGGTCGCAAGTTCTTGAGGTCTTTGGGGTCTGCCTTGGGTTTCTTGAGTAAGGCTTTGATCTCTGCGTGCTTCCAGCTCTCCGAGAAGGTCGCTGTCTTGAAGGAGATGTTGATGGTTTTCCAGAGATGGGGTGCGATGGTGCTGCTGGCTTTGTTGACGATGTGGTGTGGGCAGGGGTCTTCCGGGGATCGGGAGTGGACGGTGTTCATGATCTTGATGGTGTCGTCGTTGTTGATGTTGGTCCAGGCGAGCAGGCGGTTGGTATGGGTGGTGGTCATGGGAGCGGGGGTCTCAGTGGTTGCCGGGGTGGTGACGGCGTTGAAGCTGTCGTGGATGTCTGCGATCTTGCGATGGAAGAAGGTGGCCAGCGAGTCGCACAGGTCTTGAGAGGGTGGGATGTCGTTGGTGTTGGAGCTGGGGATGGAGAGTTCCTTCACGATGTTGAAGAGCTCTTTGCTGTTGTTTGTGTTGTTGTCTAGGCGGTCTTTGAAGGAGGTCCTTTTGGAAGATCTGATGAGGTGGTGGTGTCTGCGGGTGGCGTTCTTGTGGGCTGTGTAGCTTTCCGGAGTTCGTTCACGGATCCAGTTTTTTTCGAGTTTTCGGCAAGTTCGCTTGGAGGCCTGGAGGTCTTCGGTGAACCAGCTGGCTTTCTTGCTGGTGTGGGTGTTGGAGGGCTTCTTGAGCGGGGTGAGGGTGTTGGCGCAGTCGTTGATCCACTGTCTGAGGTTGCGAGTGGCAGTGCCAGGGTCGGTCGGGTCTGCAGGTGGGCTCCAGGTGAGGGTGGTCGAGAACTGCTCTTCAGTGACTTTGCTCCAGCAGCGGCGCGGCATCTGTTGGGTGAGGTGGTGCATGGTGGGTTTCCGGAAGGTGATGTGGATGCAGCGGTGATCGGTTCAGTGGAGCTCGGTGGTGTAGTTGAAGGAGACGTGGGAGCTTGCGGAGAAGATGGGGTCAAGCGTGTGGGCGGTGGAGTGGGTGGGTGTAGTGATGAGTTGTCTGAGTCTGAGGTTGGCAAGGTTGTCGATCAAGATGGTGGAGTTGGTGTCGTTGTTGTTCTCGAGGTGGAAGTTCAGGTCCCCGAGTAGGATGTAGTCCGTGGAGGCAAGGGCGTGTGTGCTGAGGAGGTCGCTGATGGAGTCGCTGAACTGTGCTCGGGGTCCGGGGGGTCTGTAGACAAGGGTTCCAAGGGTTCCTCTGAGGGTGGTGTTGGGATCGGTGTGAATCTGGAAGTGCAGGTGTTCGGCGGTGCTGAGGATGTCGTTGGTGTTGATTGAGACTTTGAGAGTGTTACTATGGACGATGGCGATTCCTCCTCCTACTCCATTGGTGCAGTCCCGGCGGGTGATCTTATAGCCTCCCGGAATTGCTATGGCGATGTCGGGTGCCAGGTCTCCGTCTGGGGTGTTGGAGTCCAGTAGGTCCCAGAGTTCCACGGTGTGTTTGTGTGCGGAGCGGGTGTTGAGAAGGATGCATCTGAGGTAGTTGGGTTCTTTGGTGGGTGGGTTGGTGGGCCGGATGCTGGTGAAGCCGCAGTTCCGGCAGGAGAAGGGTCCTTGGGTGCGCTTCGGGGCGGCCAGGCAGCAGGTGCGTGTTCGTACGGCGTTGAGTGCGTGGAGGGTTCTGGAGCCATAGCAGAGGCGGGCGTCGTGGCGTTCGCGGGGGCCAGGGGTCCTGGTGCTGGGCACGGTCCAGGCACGGACGGGCGCAGATGGGCTTGCCTTAGGCACGCCTTTGGCATGCTAGCGGCGCGCCCTCCATATGAGGGGATGTGGGAGGGAGGAGCAGTTGGGAGGCGGGAGCGGGGCGGCGAATGGGATTGTAGTGGGGCAGGGCCACAGGGGACACAGCGGCAGGAAACGAAGGGGGGAGCGGGCGGGCGTTACAAAAGGCAAAAGTAGAGGGTACAGAGGGCAAGGACAATGGCAGCAAAGAGAAACGAAAAACGGGCAAGATAACAGAAAACAGTGCTACAATACAGCAGTGAACAAAGTAACAAAAATAAACAGTGACACAGCAGAATGCAGGCAGTGGGGAGAATGTGGGGCACGTACCAAGGCGAGCGCCAGCAGCGGGCTCAGGGCACACAGGTGGAGCTGTGTGGCGGTGAGGGTAGCGACCTGCCTGGTGTCAGGGTCAAGTGTCGCTCTCTTCACCGCTGCGCGGCCTCCATATGAGGGGATGTGGGAGGGAGGAGCAGTTGGGAGGTGGGAGCGGGCGGCAAATGGGAGTGTAGGGGGGCGGGACCGCAGTGGACACAGCGGCGGGAAACAAAGGGGGAGCGGGTGGGGGTTACAGAAGGCAAAAGTAGAGGGCACTGAGGGCAAGGTCAACGGCAGCAAAGAGAAACGAAAAACGGGCAAGATTACAGACAACAGTTCTACAATACAGCAGTGAACAAAGTAACAAAAATAAACAGTGACACAGCAGAATGCAGGCAGTGGGGAGAATGCGGGGCACGTACCAAGGCAAGCGGCAGCAGTGGGCACAGTGCACACAGGTAGAGCTGTGTGGCGGTGAGGGGAGTGACCTGCCTGGTGACAGGGTCAAGGGTCCTTCTTTTCACCGCTGCGCGGCCTCCATATGAGGGGATGTGGGAGGGAGGAGCAGTTGGGAGGCGGGAGCGGGGCGGCGAATTGGAGTGTAGGCGGGTGGGGCTTTCTTGCGACATAGAATATGTGAAGCTGGTGCAATGTGGGCATTCCTATACAACCAAATCACTACAATGTGACTAGAAATAATTGCCCTGGGCATAACATATCTACTCTTGGCTTTGTATGGAACATGGTGGTGCCTGGATCTCCCTGTTTGGAACCCTTATTGAACTTGCTAGTGTGTTCCTTTTGGAAGCGCCAAATACTTTGTTCTCTAACTCCCAGTCATCTGCTCTAGCTTACTTCCATAGGTATGTAAATTTATAACCCACCAGGGGGTGGTGCAGGACTATGTTCTAGGTACCAGTTGCTCAGTGACAACGAGTTAAACATATCTTCAATGTCCACATCATTCCCATTTAGTACATGCATGTTTTCCCATAACATAACTTTCCTTTTATGGTAGTTTTTTCAATAGCACAGTTACCTAGTGTGTAATGTATCTAGAGTGTGAAGCATCTTGTCAGAGCTCAAGCTTCCTGTATCATTAAATGGCCTCACGGTTAACTAAATACCGAGACGTGCACGTCCTGCAGAGAATAAAGGCTCTTTTTAGAGATTCCCTTGTCATACTAACTTGAGGAGGTGAGGGTGTTTATACACGCTCCCTCAAGTTTTAAATTCAGGTCAGCAGATGGAACTGGTGCTTGGCTTTCGGTTCTGGACCTTTGACCACAACTCCTTCCTGTGTTTTCCTGTGGACTTCCTGCTCAACAGTTCCTGGAATCCTGATTTCATTGGTGGTATTTATTTTATTCTTTCTTCTGGCCGCTAATTATTAAATATTTTATTTGTATTTTTTAATATCAGCTGACTCGTGGGCATGTTTGAGATATATTCGCGGCCGCGTCTTTATTTTCGAACTTGCGGCCGCATTTGAGGAATATTGGCGGCCGCATCTTTGCTCTTGGACTCGCGGCAGTGTTTGGGGTATATTCGCGGCCACATCTTTGTTTTCGTGACTGCAGCCGCATCTAATGTTCTTTGTGGTCACGTCTTTTGCTTTTTGATTCGCAGCCGTGTTTGAAGTATACTTGTGGCTGCGTTTACTTATTATATCTGTGATTGCCTTTCTTTTGCTGCCAATGTTCTGGAATTCCTCATGCGCGACCTCTGCAGTCTATTTGTTTTCTTTTTGTGATACGAACATACCAGCACACTGGATTATTTTTGTGTGACAAAAGAATACCAGGATAGTGGATTATTTCTCAATCACTGGAATTACCGGCCACTTACGACTGACTGTGAAAGAACAAAGAAGGCACTGCCTGTTTCGCCTTATATAAGCGCAGTCTGTCTCTTATTAATTCTGGAGACTCTAGCTGGTAAGTGGAATTTTTTATCTCTGCAGAACAAGCACGTTATTGCAAACTAAAGTCTGTTATAGTAAAGTTGGGGAAGAAATTTATGAGAGTTGTTTTCTGTTCTTTTCTTTCTCTTAGGCTGCTATGCATGATCTTCCCCTTTGACCCGAAATCCTTGAGCGTTCTAGGGGAATTGAGAAGTGGCCGTTTGTTTTGGATGTATTCCCCACATCTCCTTCAGTTAGCCTTCTTGTATGAGATTAACCCATTTCCATATTAGGGGCTGTCTTCGGGAGTGTGGGGAGTGTCTCTTCGTTCCTGTGGCTTGGACACAGTTCCAGGTTAGTGATTTCTGCAACAGAAAGCCAAGCCTACGAATTACTTTCCACCCGAACGAAGATGAACCCGGAAGGGGCATGTTCTCCCCTAAACCCCGGACTCCAGAGGCCTTCTTTGGAGGAACTCGCGGCAGCCATAGTTGACTTACAGAGCGAAGTAGGGAGACCAAGAGTAGAGAATCAGCGCCTCCATGCGGAATTAGCTCAAGCTAGACTTCAGACTTCTCTAGACAGTAGTGCAACAGGGATGACTCAAAAGAATAAGGACATTTATATTCAACGAGCCAGTTTCACGATTCCTTCTTCCACTATGGGTGCTTTCTCCCCAACTACTGAAAATCTTCAACCTGTACATGTAACAGTTCATACACCTAACCCTGTCCTTCTGGCCATGCCAGAAAGATTCAATGGAGATAGCTCCAAATATAGTGTGTTCATAAATCAATGTCTTCCACATTTCATGTGTAAAGCGATGTCTTTCCCCGACGATGCCGCCAAGGTGGCTTTCGTAATTTCTTATTTAAGTGGAAATGCAGCTAAATGGGCCATTCCTTTGGTAGAAAATAATGATCCGCTCTTGTATGACTTCCATCAATTTAAAGCAAAGATGTGAAGTCTCTTTGCAAAACATATGTTTGTTTGAGCCAGTGACAACAAATTACTGAACTTAAAACAGGGGTCTAAAGATCTTCTTACCTACCTCACAGAATTCAACAGATTTGTAGTCGAAACTCAATGGCCAGAAGAAAAGAGGACCTCCTTATTTTACCGTGGGTTAAATGACGATTTAAAAGACCTTCTCTCTCAAATAGTTGATCCTCCCGAAGATTGTCATGCTTTTATTGATCTAGTAGTCAAACTCGATCATCGGTTAAATGAAAGAAAAGGTAAAAAATCCTGCAACGCTCTGTCTCGTTTTGTGTTAACTCGAGGTGATAAAAGAGAGACTAGAGAAAATAAAGACACTAGTGAACCTATGCAGATAGGTGGGCTAAGAGCCCCTTTGACCGTTGAAGAAAAAGATAAATGCAGAAAGAACAATCTATGTTTGTATTGTGGCAAGGGAGGACATTATGCTAGAGAATGTCCAGCTAAACCTCCTTCATTCCCTAAAACAATAGCTGGAAATCAAAACCATGCAACTTCATCGGAAAACTAAACAACTTGAAGAAACATGAGACCGGTTCTTCAAGTTGTTGGTCCAGTGAGGTCTCTCAACATTTAGCTCAGATAGTCGCTCCTGTTGCAAAACATTTCACCCTGTCTGTTACACTAATTATATCGGACCAGCGCAGAAAAGCAATCTCCATTCTTTTAGATTCTGGTGCTACTGGCAATTTTCTTGATATCCGTTTAGCACATACATTAGGCATTCCTTTTTTGCCCAAATCTCGGCCTGAACCGGTGAGGGCAGTAGATGGGAGTGAATTGTCCTCTGCTCTAATAACTTATCATACTCCTTACTTAACCCTAGTATGCAGTAATGGTTAGTCAGAATCTCTTTGTTTTGACTTGATAGATACACCCAATTTGGGAGCTATTTTAGGAGTCCCTTGGTTACAAACTCATAATCCTCACATAGACTGGACTCACTCTTAAATCCCCCTATTGTTTGTTACACTGTTGCAATGAAGCCAGTCGGATAGAACATCCTGTGTGGTGTGCACTTGAAACATTTAAAATTCCTTCTATCTATGAAGACTAAAAGGAAGTCTTTGATGAAGTCAGTGCCTCTACTCTTCCTCCGCATAAAAGTTATGATTGTCAAATCGATCCGATTCCGGGATCCCAGTTACCGGTTAGCAGAGTTTATGCTCTGACCGAATCTGAAACAGACTATCTGCAAAAATATATAACCGAAATTTTGGAGAAAGGGTTCATTCGACCTTCCACATCTCCTGTATCTTCGCCCATTTTCTTCATTCCTAAAAGAGAAGGAGGTCTGCGTGCCTGTTTGGACTACCACGCGTTGAATAATGTCACTATAAAGAATAAATACCCTCTGCCTCTTATTTCAGTCTTGTTAGATCAGATACGTGGAGCCAACATTTTCACCAAACTAGATCTCAGAGGGGCCTACCATCTGATAAGAATCAAGGAAGGAGATGAATGGAACTAAATTTGGACTGTACGAATATTGCGTCATGCCTTTTGGACTCTGTAATGCCCCTGCTGCTTTTCAGTTCTTCATCAATGAGATCTTACGAGAATATCTGGACCTATTCTTGATTGTCTATATAGATGACATCTTGATTTACTCACAGAACGAAGAAGAGCATGTGGAACATGTGAAGAAAATCTTGCAACGACTCAAAGACAACCACTTGTTTGCTAAATTAGACAAGAGTATGTTTCACACTACTAAACTAGAGTTCCTAGGCTTTGTGATCTCTCCAGATGGAATTCACATGGACCCCAAGAAAATAGAAGCCTTGATTAACTGCCCCAGCCCCACCTCGGTAAAGGAAGTGCAATCCTTTATAGGATTTGCAAATTTTTACAGAAGGTTTATTGACCATTTTTCTGACCTTATTTCACCTATTACTCGATTGCTCCACAAGGGCGTTGCCTTTAAGTGGTCCCACGATGCAGAGCAGGCCTTTGTACAATTGAAGAAAAAATTGACTACTTCCCCCATACTTAGACACGCAGACAACACTTAGCCTTATTATGTAGAAGTGGATGCCTCCCAATTTGCTGTAGGAGGGGTTTTGTCACAACGTGATCAGGTGACTGGCTGTCTTCATCCGGTAGCTTACTTCTCCAAAACACTCCTTCCGGCTGAACAGAATTACACCATCGGAGAATGTGAGTTGTTGGCCATAAAACTGGCTTTCCAAGAACGGAGACATTATTTACTGGGATCCCCTCACACTGTCACTATTTATACGGATCATAAAAATCGACAGTTTTTTAAATCCGCCAGAGCTTTAACACCCCGGCAAATTAGATGGGTCTTGTTCCTTAGCGAATATGACTTTATCATCACTTATCGACCAGGCGCTCAACAAGGGAAAGCAGATGCATTATCTGGAATAGGACAAGAAAAGAAAATCCATAGAAACACATTTCCCCTCATTCTACCATGTCATAAGATGTAGGGGTAGGAGATCGAATGGAGAATGTATCTCTACTATTTTTTAATCAGGTATTACATGCTTATTCTACCATCTCCACCTCTGACTGGGTAAAAAAAACCAAAAATACAATTCTAGACAAACTGTACTATCATGACGGAAGATTGTGCATACCTTCTGTTGACTTACAGCGGCAGATTATTAAATGGTGTCACAACACTTCTCTAGCTGGACATCCAGGTGGGGAGAAAACAGTTCAGACGTGCCAACGTTGGTTTTGGTGGGAGGGGATAACTAAGGACATACTGACCTATGTTAAATCCTGATCTGTTTGCGCTAGACAGAAAACATCTCATTCAGCCCCTGCAGGACTATTACGACCCACAGCAGTTTCTGAAGTGCCATGGCACTCCATCAGTATGGACTTCATTACAGATCTCCCACAGGCATGAGGTTACAATACCATCCTTGTAGTGGTCGACATGTTCACCAAGATGACCCACTTTGTACCTTTGAAAAATTACCCTTCTCGAAAAAGTTGGTACAGGTGTTCCTTGAACAGATAGTTCGGTTACATGGCCTCCCCTCTGTAGTAATAACCGATAGGGGAGGCTCAATTTGTGTCCCGGTTTTGGCAGGGAATTTGTGCCACACTTGGAATAGACCATAGACTTTCCACTGCCTATCACCCGCAAACTAAGATGGTCCCCCAGTTGGTGGCCAGAGGAATTAGGTGCGGCCCCGTCCCCTAAGGATATAGTAAAGAACTTAGGAGTGCGTATTGACCAGGGTTTAACTCTAGAAGAACATGTAAACACCACTGCCAGATCCTGCTTCCATGCTCTCCGCATTCTGCGAAGGGTCTGTCCTTTCCTCCCTCTAACAACCCGCAAAAACCTTGTTCAAGCTCTGATTATCAGTAGATTGGACTACTGTAATGCTCTATTGATTGCAGCTAAAGAAAAATCCTTAAATAAATTACAGGTTGTCCAGAACACCGCGGCCCGTTTAGTCAATAATGCTCCTCCCAGGACTCCTTCAGCTCCTCTTCTTCGTGACCTCCACTGGCTCCCAATAAAAAAGAGAGTCAAGTTTAAAATCTGTTGTATGGTTTTCAAATCCTTACACAACTTGGGTCCTGGCTATCTGGCTCATAAATTAGTCAGATAAACTCCTACCAGATTGTTGAGATCCAGCCATCAAGCATATCTCTGTACCCCTCTCATCAAATTGGCGCGGATGGGAGGTAAAGCGTTCTCTCACCTTGCACCTCGATACTGGAATCTTCTCCCCATACAACTACGTCAATGCACCAACTTTTTAGTCTTCAGGAAATTGTTGAAAACAGAGCTATTTTAAGTCTAATTCTCTTTGTAGGTCCTCAAGCTGTCCGAGTGCAGAGATACCCCGTATGGGGTGATTCAGGCGCTATATAAGACCCATAAATAAAATAAATAAATAAACAGATGGTCAAACTGAAACAACCAATCAAACCCTTGAACAGTATTTGCGATGTCTGTTCGCCACTATCACCTCTGATTGGGTTCATGCTCTTCCATTGGCTGAATTTGCATACAATAATACCACACATTCTTCTACTGGTTTTTCTCCTTTTTTCCTTTTACAGGCTCATCACCCTCGATTCTTACCCTCCTCGTACCTACCCCATTAGTGGAGATCCCTGCAGTAAATATCGATCATACAGTTCTTTTAGATAATTGGGGAAAGGCTAAACATGAGCTACTAATAGCGAAAGAAGCCATGAAGCAGCAAGCAGACAATCATCGTACTTCTAATCCAGAATATAAAGTAGTTGATCAAGTTTGGCTGTCTACCAAGAATTTAAGACTAGAGGGTCCCAGAAAACTACAACTCCGATATATAGGTCCTTATACAATTACTTAGGTTATCACCCCTGTCACTCTAAAACTAGAATTGCCAGAAGAACTGCATATCGATCCTGTGTTCCACACTTCATTGCTCAAAAAATATATCACTTCTTCTGAACCCGAGGTGCCTCCCCCCCTGTCTTAGTAGAAGGGGAAATGGAATACGAAATGAAACGTATTCTTGACTTACGCAGATTCAGAGGCAAACTACAATACCTAATAGATTGGGTGGGTTATTCACCTGAAGATAGATCATGGGAACCAGCAGAACATGTACATGCTCCTGCTCTTATGCATCGATTCCATGCCCTTCATTCTACTAAACCCCATCCTGTGAAAAGACCTTTGGGTGGAAGAACTGTGCGAGCTCAAGCTTCCTGTATCATTAAATGGCCTCACTGTTAACTAAATACCAAGACGTGCATGTCCTGCAGAGAATAAAGGCTGTTTTTAGAGATTCCCTTGCCATGCTAACTTGAGGAGGTGAGGGTGTTAATACACGCTCCCTTAAGTTTAAAATTCAGGTCAGCAGATGGAACTGTTGCTTGGCTTTCGGCTCTGGACCTTTGACCACGCCTCCTTCCTGTGTCTCCCTGTGGACTTCCTGCTCAACAGTTCCTGAAATCCTGATTTCATTAGCGGTATTTATTTTATTCTTTCCACTGGCCGCTAATTATTATATATTTTTTGTTGTATTTTTTAATGTCAGCTTACTCGCGAGCACGTTTGAGATATATTTGCGTCTTTGCTCTTGGACTCGCAGCCGCATTTGGGGCGGCCGCATCTTTGTTTTCGAACTAGCAGCCACGTTTGATGTATATTCACAGCCACATCTTTGTTTTTGGGACTGCAGCCGCGTCTAATGTTCTTTGTGGTCACATCTTTGCTTTTTGATTCGCGGCCGCGTTTGAATTATACACGCAGCCGCGTTTACTTATTATCTCTGCGATTGCCATTTTGAAGTTAATTCTGCTGCCACTGTTCTGGAATTCCTCATGCGCGACCTCTGCAGTCTATTTGTTTTCTTTTTGTGATACGAACATACCAGCACACTGGATTATTTTTGTGTGACAAAAGTATACCAGGATAGTGGATTTTTTCTCAATCACTGGAATTACCGGCCACTTACGACCGACTGTGAAAGAACAAAGAAGGCACTGCCTGTTTCGCCTTATATAAGCGCAGTCTATCTCTTATTAATTCTGGAGACTCTAGCTGGTAAGTGGAATTTTTTATCTCTGCAGAACAAGCACATTACTGCAAACTAAAGTCTGTTATAGTAAAGTTGGGGAAGAAATTTATGAGAGTTGTTTTCTGTTCTTTTCTTTCTCTTAGGCTGCTATGCATGATCTTCTCCTTTGACCCGGAATCCTTTAGTCTTCTGGGGGAATTAAGAAGTGGCCGTTTGTTTTGGATTTATTCCCCACATCTCCTTCAGTTAGCCTTCTTGTATGAGATTTACCCATTTCCATATTAGGGGCTGTCTTCGGGAGTGTGGGGAGTCTCTTTTCATTCCTGTGGAATGGCCACAGTTCCAGGTTAGTGATTTCCGCAACACATCTTACCAGATGAAATATCTATATTTTGTGGTTCATTAACATCACTAGGCTAAGCAGGCAAAAGGCTGAGTTCAGACGAAAATATGGAGAACAGTTTGAAAAATTATGCAGTGTTTTTGGCACCATTTGACATGAAATAGAAAGCTTTCCTCGTGCACTGCTTTCCTCTTAGAAAAGGCATATAGTAACTAAAGCATATCAAATACTTCTACCTTTCCAGCCATTATCTTTTGCATCCAAACGGGTGTCAGGTATCTCTTTATGTTGTCAGTGTACAGCAGGTAGTAGCATGACATAGAGCATTGTATGCAACGGTCATCTAGCATGGGCTATTGAATGTTATAAGCAGTAGTGCGATTCTGCTGTCTTACTTTGTCCAGGAGAAGCCACTGCATCCCTAGTCCATAGAACTGAAATTAAGGAAGGCAAAATCTGGCTTCTAATTCAGTAGTAACAAGCACCGACTTAGCCAGCAGATCTTGCCATTAACATTAGCGTACAAGCCTAAAAGCTTTGCCAATGTCTTTTTTGTTTTGCCCTTATTAATGACAAAAAACATTCTAAGATAGCTGTCATGCGTGCAAACCCGGGGCCACCATCTTGGAATAATAAAGTAAAAGAAGTATTTCAAGTTGGCCACCATGCCTTTGCATGCAAATACTCACACAGGATCAAACCTATTTGAAGATGTCTGTCCACCAATTCAATGGTAAATGGAGCATGGAAGGTTCATGTACATCTCGGGATACCCCTTCATCCACTCCAATGTAAACAAGTTTCTTAGATCAACAACAGAAAGATACAGTTCATCTAGTCAAAACACAGTGAGACTCAAATGCTCCTTTAGCAGACCATATGCAAGAATAGAAAAGAAAGTCATAGAGTAAGGAGCAAGGAACTGAGAGTTAAGCTGTCTGTAGGAGAGGCCTCATCTATTTTTAGCTTGATTGTACGCGCACGACCTCTTGTATACTTTAGTATACTTCTCTTGTGGGCTTAAACCCATCTGATTAGTTTGTTGCAGTGTCCTTTAAAATTCCTTGCTTGCTAGTGCCCAGTCCTGCCTCTTTGTCCCTCCTTTTCTCTTTCATTCCTCCCACACAGCAGGGACTAACTACTGTATCATTATACTTTGACATGTTCATGTGTTCTTTAGGGGACTTTTATTTTCTTGGCTTCCTGCTTGTTTCCGGCAATTTGGAGAGCATTGTTGCTCTGAGTTTGACTTCCCTACAACACTTCCTGTAAATTGGGCTGTAAATCACATTGTTATCTCCTTCACATTTACAACACCCTTGCCCCACTTGTGTTTTATTTTTATTCCTGCATCAGGTAAAATGCAGTGTTCGGTTCTGCCCTCCCCCTTTCTGGGCTTGGTCATTTCCTTGTGGTCTGCCTGCTATTCTGAAGGTCCCCTCACCCTCTCCTCTTCCGAGTACAAGGCTTCGGGAGACCACCATACCAGCCCCTGCTTTGTGAGCAGCAGTGAGGCACACCAGCGTGCTCAGTGTTTAGCATCACTAAAGCTGCCAAATTCATTTCTCCCTGTAAATTCAGCTTCAGCGCCATAGCAGGCATGAAGCATTACAGCCCCTCCCACTCCTCCTTCTGCCTGGGGCTCTTGTCCCGCACCCCTCCCACCATGTGACTTGGTTCAGTAAGGAGTCGCTTCGGGATCCCCAGCATCTCTACAGTGTAAAAGAGGAATGCAAAACATCCCCTGGAGCATCAGCTGACATCAGGGCAACATTTCTCCTCCCAGGGGTCAAAAGAGTCTGGAAACTCCAGGCTCCAGCAGAGGTAATTGAAGGCCATAACAGCTGCAATGTTTCTAAAGTATATGTTTTGGTTCGTTTACTATGAAAATGTAAATCCAACCATGTCACTCAGTTTGACTTTTTGAGAAGTAACCAGAATTTCCTCCTACATTATTATACTCTCTGAACTGCTTTCTCCAGTGTCTGTTGCGAATAGCCTCTACTCTTAAAGATTTGACTTATCACAGATTCCTCGGTTGATCTGAGATGAAAGCTTTCAGTCTAACATTTTTTTAGAAACTGGACTAGCGTGTTGTGTTGTGTTATGTTAATAATGTGCTGGTGTACAGATGAGTCTGTAGTAAGCGACTATGAAATTAATCATCTCTAGATGAAATAAATATGACACTGTTCATTAAATAAAATATGATGCCAAACTGCATCAGGGAAAATATTCTCTTTGTTGTTACAAGAATTATGTATATATGTGGAAGACAGAAAAAATACCTGCCCCGTGATTCTGTGTCTGTTAGTCCTTGTTCTGCCTCCCAATAAGTTTTTGCAAATTGTCTGTGCAGTGAGGAACAACTTAAAAATTTCGCCCAAGATATCACAACAAAAATGCGTTATCTCTCCTGCAGTAAAGTCCTTTGGGGTTCGTTAGCTTCCCACCCCCACTCTTACATCAACTTCCATCTTCACGTTATTTGTGACTTTCTAGGTTCTATAATGGGGTGACTGGGAAATAATTGTGAAGGAATGAGAACAAAGAGCAGAATACGGGAATCTCAATATAGAATTGATTTCCCTACGTGTTTTATTTTTATTCCTGCATCAGGTAAACTGCAGTGCTGGGTTCTGCCCTCCACCTTTCTGGCTTGGTCATTTCCTTGTGGTCTGCCTGCTATTCTGAAGGTCCCCTCGCCCTCTCCTCTGCCGAGTACAGGGCTTCTGGAGACCACCATACCAGCCCCTGCTTTGTGTGATCAGCAGTGAGGCACACCAGCGCGCTCAGTGTTTAGCATCACTAAAGCTGCCAAATTAATTACTCCCTGATAATTCAGCTTCAGTGCCGAAGCAGGCATCAAGCATTGCAGCCCCTCCCACTCCTCCTTCTGCCTGGGGCTCTTGTCCCTCACCCCTCCCACCATGTTTCTTGGTTCAGTAAGGAGTTGCTTCGGGAGCCACAGCGTCTACACAGCGTAAAAGAGGAATGCAAAACATCCCTTGGAGCATCAGTTGAAATCAGGACAGCATTCCTCCTCCCAGGGGTCATTCGAGTCTGGAAACTCCAGGCTCCAGCAGAGGTAATTGAAGGCCATAACAGCTGCAATGTTTCTCAAGTATATTTTTTGGTTTTGTTATATTTCATATCGATACCCTAATATAGGTCCAGGGAACATCGTTCACTTTACCTACATCAGCTCCCGTTATTTCATATGAACGGGCCTAATAAGGACATAACTCCAAATAAGGACAGAATGCCTTATAGGAACATCACGCCTTGTAAGGACTGTAGCCTTTATGGACTAAACCTTTCACCTAGTTCCATGCCGAGGGTGGGTTTTTCACAATCGATATTGCTAAGACGTCATCCTTAGCACATATGAATAATTGATGAGTACACTCTGCAGTAGGCATAGCTCACCTCTCCCATCGACGCACAAGGTTCAATCCCCAACGTCATCCTCAGACTGAACAATGGGTAACACACGTACATAGACTGTATAAATACAGCACCTCTTGCTATCAGAAGGCAGGAGGGAACCGAGACTTCAAGACGGACACACTGACCAGAGACACTGCAGCTCCAGCATGCCATCGATCCAGGTGACAGTGGTCTGACGATCCCTTGCGGGGTGTCCAGCTCAAGTCCAGGACGAAGTCCCACACTCTCACTATTCAGGTATGGGGGTTCGACTCAATCCTAGCGGGATTCTTGGCTCGTAGGCTCATAGGCTCTTAGGCTTAAGCTTTGTAGCACCTACTCATTAGCTAGGTACACTTAGGAACATCTACTTAGGCATCTTAGGAGTACGCACTTTATTTTTATAAATGCATTTCATATTCATGTATATGTTCGTGACTTTTGCAAAATGGTAGAACAATACTATTCCTTTTTATTCAGTGTACTGCTGGTTCAATATCTCTGCTACTGTGTTACAGTTGTAAGAGCGCACTTATTCTACATGAGAAGAACTACGGTACAATACATTTTTATTGTAAAAACGCTCAATTGTTTCTTCTCTGTATCTCTCTGAGAGCAAAACAAGCAAGCACGAGTGTCTGGGTGAAAAGAAGTATGTTGTTTCCACGAGTATGAAGTTATTGTGTTCTGAGGTTGCCAAAAACTAATCTCTCTGATAGCAGGAGAGTCTAGTGGCACTGCGGGCTAGCTAATGCAAACCATATGTTTAGATATGTGGCGGGAGTCCACGGAGTCAGTCTGCCACCAGACCCACAGTATATGTTATCCGTAAACAGCGTAGGTCCTGCATGACAGGGTACTAATAGGACTACACTACAGTTTGTTTACAATGAAAATGTAAATCTAACCACGTCACTCACTTTGCCTTTTTTGAGAAGTAACCAGAATTTCCTCCTACATTATTATACTCTCTGAACTGCTTTCTCCAGTGTCTGTTGCGAATAGCCTCTACTCTTAAAGATTTGACTTATCACAGATTCCTCGGTTGATCTGAGATGAAAGCTTCCAGTCTAACATTTTTTTAGAAACTGGACTAGCGTGTTGTGTTATGTTATGTTAATAATGTGCTGGTGTACAGATGAGTCTGTAGTAAGCGACTATGGAATTAATCACCTCTAGATGAAATAAATATGACAATGTTCATTAAATAAAATATGATGTCAATCTGCATCAGGGAAAATATTCTCTTTGTTGTTACAAGAATTATGTATATATGTGGAAGACAGAAAAAATACCTGCCCCGTGATTCTGTGTCTGTTAGTCCTTGTTCTGCCTCCCAATAAGTTTTTGTAAATTGTCTGTGCAGCGAGGAACAACTGGGAAATTTCGCCCACGATATCACAACAAAAATACTTTATCTCTCCTGCAGTAAAGTCCTTTGGGGTTAATTAGCTTCCCACCCCCACTCTTACATCAACTTGCATCTTCACGTTATTTGTGACTTTCTAGGTTCTATAATGGGGTGACTGGGAAATAATTGTGAAGGAATGAGAACAAAGAGCAGAATATGGGAATCTCAATATAGAATTTTTTTCCCTACGTCATCCTGCACTCTTTTGTTACACAACTGAGAGGGGGAAACAGCATGGCTAATAATGCATTAAACAATAAATTATACGAGCTTCCTGTCCAAAATCTATATTTTTGAAAGAAGAGTCATCCAGAGAGTAATGATAGTAAAATGTTTTCAGGGACACCTAAATTGCTACTTACAAATATCTGTCAAAGGAATGTCTCCCCGAAAAGACATCAATGCTGACTGTAGCCCGATGAACTAAGCATTAACTGTATGAGGCGATCAAATCCCTGCACAGTCAAAAGGTTTTCAAATGCAGGTCAATAACCGCCTGGCAATTATTGCTTTGGTCACTTTATTGCCTGGGTTGAAACAACCTGTAAGTCACAAGAAAAAATCAGAAACCGAAAGGTGTTCATTCCAGACAGAACTTCAGTGCTCTATGAATGTGAAGAATATTCAATGTTTCTTCAGCAAAGGAAACATGGCATGCAAGCTAAAAGAAAGGTATTTGTATTGCCCTTCTAATTTACGCGAAGCTTTGCCAAGGCCATAAGAATAAAAAGCATTTACAATGCAATAGGTCTCACTTTTGCAAGAGTATGAGCTATTGGCATTGTAAATAATAATGTCTTTTATTTATGTGTTTTGAAAACCTGCAAGTGGTAACATTTACTTTGTACTTAAGAGTCGTTTCTTACTTGAAGCAAGGCTGCGCCTCTTTTACTGCCAGCCTTGCTTCTCCTAAGTAAGGACTACAAGTAGAAAGTGTGTATTTATCACCGTTTGCAGGTTTCCAAAACACATAAACAACAAGCATTTGCAATGCAATAGGTCTAGCATTTACGTGAGTTTGAGCTATTGACATTGCAAATAACAATGCCTTTTATTTTGTTTTCGTTCTGAAAACTTCAAAAAAGGCATTGTCATTTACAATGTCAATAGCTTAAACTCGTGTAAATGCGAGACCTATTGCATTACAAATGCTTGTTATTTTTCTGTCTCCTTCAACTTATGGGTCAGTGTTTCATGTATATCAGCCTGAAAAAACTGAGCAAATATGGTTGGGAATAAATCAAAGATGTGGATTTGCCTTCCGTTTCTTTATTTTTCATGCATTTCGGGGTGCTACCACCTAATTGCTTGTTTTCTTTAAAAAAAACATTAGTTATTGAATTTAAACATTGGTATTTGTGCACAGACTTTTCAAAGTGGGTAAGTACAGAGTTATGGCATGGGTTATTTCTAATTTATATTGTTGTGTATTTTGACAAATCGAGAATAATTTAGCCAGTTTGTTCCTTTCTGAACCCTATGACCCAACACCGGAACAAATGTGGGTCAGGTGGTTGTCTGATATCCTCTTGGCAGGTGAAACCGAGTCTCAGGGTGAGCCCTGATCATTGACCACTGAGGCTGAGAGGGGTAATTCCACTGCTGCGAGTTGGTACATTGCACTCTGGTGTGGGGTCGTGGGTTCTCCCGTGGAAATGACATGGGCTTTACTGTATCTTTCTCCCTCCCTCGAGCCTGTTAACCCGGGCTTGTAGATAGTTCTTTTTTCTCAATAAATGACAACACTTTGTCTCGCACAGGGGCTAATGGTCTTCTGTGTAATCCCTGTTTCTCTTCCATGTGCAGAACCATACTCTCACTCCTAGCCCACATCTCAACAGTTTTGCACCATCTTCCCATGGGATGTGCCACTGGCATTTTCTTTGTCAATGTAATGGCTTTCTTGGCAAATGATACTACAAAGTCTAGGAATCTATTGCTTGCTTTCTTTGTTTTTGGATGGAGAAATTAATCGTGCAAGCAAAAGTCCACGGGAACACGCCTGCCCTATCTACCCCGCATATCTGTTGTTTTTTAATAATATACAGGCACATGCATCAAAAGAAAAACCGGTTGCAAACAGGCAGATTCTCAGAATCTGCCCCTTTGCGACTGGTATTTTTACATTTGGGATGTATCCCAAATGCAAAAATCGCAATTTAAGTAAAATTGAGATTACTTAAATTGCGATTGCATTTAAGGAATCGCAAATTGAGATTCCTTAAATACAATGCATTAAAGTAATAAAATTAGCGATTTCGCTAATAGGGGGCGCAAATTACCATGAAGTTGAACTTCATGGTAATTTGCAAAACCTTTGGAAAAGTGCACTTTGGTGCATTTTTTCTAAGTTTCATGTTGCGCACACACATGCCCTTAGGGCATGTGTGTGCGCAACATAGGTGCACAGGTGAATTCCAGGGGTGCAACAGGGTGTCCTTTTGACACCCTTGCACCCTGAAATTGCATGTGCAATTTGCGAGTACCTATTGGTACTCGCAAATTGCGCTTGCAATTTCCCCTTCATTCCTATGGGCCTATAGGCCCATAGGAAGGAATTGGAAGCTATTCCTGATTTGTGACTCGCAATTTGCGAGTCGTAAATAAGGAATGTGTAGGAATCGCTATTATTATAGCGATTCCTACATGCATAGGATTTTGCGAGTTCTTAATTGCGAATCCTTAATATTCGCAATTAAGGACTCGCAAAGTCCTAGCTTGATGCATGTGCCAGAAAGTGTCTTTTGCATTGCAGTGTTCCACCAGGGTAGTTCATCATGATCAAATTGGAGCGACTTCAGTCCAAAATATAAAGTCATTACTTTTATATGTAGAAATCGTTCTTAAACTTACCACTTCATCATTCTAAGCCAAATTGAACATGATTGAAAAACTGTACAATTTAGCAAAATGGCCACATAATCCCAGACTGCAAAAAGATAAAGTAACAAGGTAGTTATGTGCTGCTTAGTTATGATTATAGAACGCATAATTATCAGGACTAGGTAGTAAATACAGAGCCACCTGACACAGTACGGTCCACAGGTTACAATGGAATAGATCCGTATGAGATCATAAAAGACAGATGGCAACTCCTTCCGCCATTACGTAAGAATAATCCATACTATTGATTTACAAGCACCAACTCTTGAAAACAATAGAAACCTATGCCTAAGAAGATAAAGTCAATTTACATTTTGAGCCCTTTTTGGACTCCCTCACTGTTATGCGTTCATCCTTGTCCGGCAAACACATAGATTTTCATAGGCACTGCTAGGCCAATCAGAGATCGATCGCTCCAAGTGTCGCCTTCATCCGTCTCTAATTTCAATGCCTGTACTGGTAAGGACTTTGAGACCCTCACGGCTGAGTAGCAGTGCTTTAAAAGTCTCCGATTGATTGATTGGTAAGTAGATTGTAGCAGCACCTTGAGCTTTGTTGATGCAATCAGGATTCCTTTTAAAAAAGACACTAGGAAGAAACTGAGACAGCTTCTCGTGCCATGCCTCTGTAGAAGGCTAGGTTCTTAGAAGTTAAATCATGAGCCTAGGTGCTGTGCAGATGCTGTGAAATTTTGTAATTCTCTGATCAGATGATAGCTAATGTACCGAGAATTTTTTTTTCTGATCCATCAATTTCTTATTTAGTAAAAAAAAAAAAAATTACTAGCCTTACAACCTTAATGTACCATATGTTAGTGTACACCACAGACTTTTAACATTGTGTTTATAAATGTATCAAGGACCATATATTAAGATTTGGCTTTGACCATCTGGGAGCATTACCATAACACACCAAGTTTTTTTAGAATAATTTGCCTTGATTTCCATCAAGCCAGTCTTTTTTCTTGCCTGTTTCAACTAGCAAAAAAATCATCTGAGATATCCCAAGAAATTGTGGCCACTTTCATATGTCCTGTACTGATTGAGGTAAATAAACCAAATCTGCTTTTGCTGATCTGAACTCACAAGGTGGCATTTTTAGATGGTGCAATAAGTAAAGATAGTGTAACTCTTCTACGTGTACTAAAAGTAAGCATTTCAAATGGTGGAGTGACACTGTACATTTTTTCTTTTAGCTACAAGTTAGCCGCCACAGCTCAGAGTAAAATCCACCGATCTGAACCCCTTCCACCCGACCAGAAGTTAGTTCAATGGATGGAACACATCATTGCGTCAAAGGGAGGCGCTCACCCACGCCCATACAGCTTCCAACAACCGTGGTACCAGCAGTGTTTGTTGGATGTTATGGCCTTCTTATTTACATCTGTCGCTGTGGTTATCTACATTTGTGTTAAGCTGTTGAGAACTGTTCTTTCAAAGTTGCTTCGACAAGATAAGCTAAAGCCCTGATATGACAGACTTTTTTAAATATGTGCTTACTTTTTAGATTATCCTATCACAGTCAACAGTACTTCAGTATAAAATGTAAGTAGTTTAAAACATATATATAGAGGATTTTTTTTACAATTATCAGTTGACTTTTTAAATATTTACATTCTTTAAGTTCAATTTGCATGTGTGTAGTACTTACATGCACAAAAAGCAATTCTGTGAGCAGAAGTCCTTGATTCTGGTTAACTTCATCTGGAGACGTTTCCGCTCCCAGATCAGACAGGTGTTGACGGTCCACCAGTGGTCGGTCACAGGAGGACGGGGACAGCCTTACAAAATGGGGGCATTCAGAAACAGTTTCCAAATAGCCTCCTATCCTTAAAATAATGGCAAGTGGAGTAAGTGGAACTGTCTAGAGTAGGTTAAAGAAATGGTGCACCCTCTCAGTCCATGAAGTACAGTCTAAGTGTTTACTCTATGAGGGAAATGCTTTTCCCTTGTAGAAAAAAATCGAATAATAAATGTATCCTTTGCAGAATCTAGTTTATTAGACAGTCTTCTGAATAAGCATCATGAACTGGGAGGGCGACAGGATATCCATGGTTTGTGTGAATATCCATGCGTAGCCCTTCATCATTTTTCTTTCAGTCGGTCCTTTAGATTTTATATAATTATGTTGAGCCAGACTGGCATGAATTGTGCTTCGCAGTGGTTGAAAAGCGTGACAGATGTAGGAAACTAGGCCAATAAGAAAGAAATGATCTTTGTTTTCAAGATTTACCACCTCGATTCTACTGCATTGTTGATTGTCAAATAAAGACAATTATGATTGATCTGGCTAACATATTCCTGATTTGTTGTCATTAAAACTCCCAAAACCTTGCTCTGTAGCTTACATAAGCAATCTCTTGGAGCCTATAAGGAGTTCTTGGACATGCACTCCTGTGGATCCAGGGACCTGCATCTCTGCCTAGTGAATCAGGAGATCACGCGTTATTTTGAAGGTCCTTCATTGAAAGCACCCTTGATTGTCTTTGCAGCTCACAATGGCTGTCTTCTCACACAAGTATATTGTATGTTTCTTTGTACACAGAAAAGCAAATATGTCCCAGCTCATAATCTGACATCCCGTCACACATCAGTAACACCTCAGGCGGGGTGGCACTTTGATAACTCTTGGGAGCCAAGATCAAATGCCAAAAAGGCTAATTTAATGAAGGAGGTGCAAATTCAAATTAAACAAACACTGGTGCTCCCCTTAAAAACAAATAAAGCTCGGCCTCACTACTAGAATTGTACCAGCTAACCACCCCATTACCCCCAAAGCTCCCTGTCAAAAATGCACCCTCCAACCTCTTCACTCCCAACTGTATCGTTAAACTGACAATCTTGCTAAAATAACTTGAAACCTGTTCAACTACCCGCACTCCTGCACCTGATCATCAGCGACAAATGAGTTAAACAAACCCACACCAACAACCTACGTCATCAAAGACAGCCAAACACCTAATCTAGTGATACTCGAAGTACAGCCCAGGATCTCTTGCGGCACTCCCGTCCTTTACATGCACCCCCCTGGTGAAAAGTAGCGCAGCTGCTGTTTACCTGCTGAGCACTAGTATTCTGATTTTTAATTTTTTTTAACTAAACATTCACACATTTATTTGCAGGTCAAATGAAGTAACTACTGTGGTGTCCTGCACTACTCAACTTTAGTTAACCTGCAATAAAATGTTCACCCGTTTATTTAACAATTTTTTAGACCTTTTTACACAATCCCTGACCACCCAAGACCCCCTACCACCACAGTGAGGCCCTCGTCAAACCACAGACCATAGTTGTGGCTGCTCCGCAAATGTTTACCCATGACCTAAACGAACAAGCATAGGTTTTGCTTTTTTTTAGTTAGAGTTATGTCATTGTAATGGCAAAGTCTTTAACCGTTATGTAATCACTCCACTGCCATCAAAAATACATAAGTAAACAAGCACTAGCCACCAATGTCCACTGAAACAGGAGTGGGAAAGTTGCGGGCAGAAAACCAAAAGTGGATGACGGTGTCCGTGTACACTGTCCGTCCTTTAACTCCGAACGCACATGAACCAAAGTGGATGCTAACAAATCACCTGCTTATTGAAAGAAAGGCACAAGGGCCCAATGTACATACATAAGCATTGTAGAAGGAGTGCTGTTTAAAACTTAACTCCCCCAAAAAGTTCCCAATAAATATTAGAACAACTGACTGAATTAAACTTGTGCAGCTGAAAGAAGATGTGCTTCAATTGCAAGTGCATCAACACATAAACCTTATATGTATGGCATGTTTAAAGTGCATTACCTCCTCGTAAGTCTTCCTCGCCACAAGATCAACGAAGTGAGCTTCAGCTCCACACCGGAACCCTCCAAAGCAAACGTTAGCCTCCCATGCCTCCAATCCCTTCCCAACATGGCCGACCCATATCAGCCTTGACCTCTATAAGAGGAGGGCTGGCCCAACCCCCAGCATGTTTTTTTGGATTTGCGCTGGCTCTCCAAGATGCAATGTCAGGTAAGTGTGTTCCTGCTGTAGCAGGAGCTTGAGTCCTTGGTTGGTAGCCCTGCTCTAGCAGACCCATGGTCTTTGGGACCCTCCCCCCTCATTCCCCCGTTATCCTCACTGTAGGGGCGGTTAGGCTCTGCCTTAGCGAGCCTAGGGTTAATAGGGGGGGTGGCCGAGGAGGTCTGGGGCTCTGCCTATCGGCCCCGTCTGCCCCCACGTCTGTGTTGACATTTTTGTGACTGGAGATGCCTTTCCCAAGGGGTCTCAGTTTATGGCTGTTATAAGTGCTTTCCCCCACCCGGTTCGGGTGAGACTGCTTGCTGTTCAGTGTGGGGGGGATCGGTGGACTGTTCTCCGGCCCCCAGGCGTTCTTTCTGCAGTCCGGGCCTGGACGGCCTCGAACCTTTGGTGGCTCGCATGCTGAGGAGTTGTTTTTTGCAGCTGCCTCGGGCTATTTGCCTAGTTCCTCCCTGGCTCTTCCGTTGGTTTTGCGGGCCCTTCAGGGTGCTCCCTTTGAGTTACTGGGCTCAGTGGATTTGAAGTTTCTCACCTTCAAGGTGGTGTTCTTGGTGGCGATTGTCTCAGCTGGAAGGATGGGAGAGCTGGGGTCTTTCCTTCGGTCTCCTCCCTTCTTGCGGGTTCTCCCAGATTGTCTGGTTTTGCACCCAGTCCCTAACCTTCTTCCCAAGGTCCCTTCGATTGTGAACCACTCCCGCGAGGTGGTCTTGCTTTCTTTTCCTCCGGGGGTCGACTCAGGTTCTGATGCCTCTCTGTCACTACTGGATGTTCAGCGGGCGGTCATGGTTTATCTGGACTGCACGGCCGCCTTCAGTTATTGTGACAGTTTGTTTGTAACTTTTGGTCCGGTCTGGTCTGGTCACAAGCCTTCCATCTCCACGTTGAGTTGGTGGATTATGCAGGCTACATTGATGGCCTACGGGTCCCAGGGATCTGAGCTCCCGGACAGGGTTCTGGTTCGTTCCACCCAGGGCCTCTATGTGTCGTGGGACACCTTTAAGGGGGTTTCTACAGAAGATATTTGCAGGGCTGCGACCTAGGCCTCCCCACACTACCGGGAGGTTTTGGGTGGTTCTCCTCCTTTTGCGGAGGCAGTTCTGGGTGCTGGGTTCTGGGTGCTGGGTCCTCTGTCCCTTGATTTGGCCTTCTGGGTTGTCCTGTGTGGTTTGTTCTGTGTATTTTGTATGCTGGATTAAATCCTGTTTTCTTTTTTTGGTATCATGTGCTCCTTGCCGAGGGGTTCTTGTTCACTATGAAGACTCTTGCCTTGGGTATGTGCTCACTACGCTGATAATGTTGCGAGGAAGACTTACAAAGAGGTAATGCCCCGTTTATTCACCGGTGTTAGAAATGGGATTTCTGGTTGGCTAGGGCTTGCACCTAAGCCAGGCAGAAACCACCACTCTAGTCAGGGCAAGGGAGTTACATGCTGAAGATAAGGCCTGCTCACCCCATGGTAGCTTGGCACGAGCAGTCAGGCCTATCCCAGAGCCAATGTGTAAAGCGTTTGCGCAACACACAGAGTCAAAACACATTAGCCAGACCATAAAAGAAACTCCACACAAGGTTATATAAAAAATAGCCTTTGTTTAATACAAAACACATTAGAATCAGAATCACACATATACACTGGGCCAACTGGCAACAGGTAATAATTTACAAGGGATTGTATACATGACAGGGCCAATCGGGCCACTGTTAGACCCATCACAAGCACATGTAGTAAAAATAAAACACTACCAGTAACTACTGGCGAAATTCTGTACTCAGCATAAGCACTAGTAACATAACCACATTATGTCTGCATCACATTAGGCATAAAACAAATTATGCATAAATCACAATTAGGAGGGCATCTTAGTGACATTCCCCAGGTGCACATGCTGGAGCAGGGTTTTCTGTTGAAAATTTATCAGGTTTTAAGCTCCAGTTTTGTCTATAAGTCATCATTAAAATTACTAATGAATAATCGATAATTATTGGTTTTGTGAAAGACTTTGACTAATCAATATGATTAATAAGAAAAAACCACACGTGGGAATGCATATATGTTGCTTAATAATATGTGCAGTTATTTAATTAAGTGTGCTATTTGTTTTTGTGTTGATGCTTTTTAATAATAACGTGTGCTAATGCTTATTTATGTTGCAGATGGCTAGCTAATTACATACACATAAGGGTATTAGTGGGAATTAACACTGTTTAATCATTGCGATGATGTAGTAACGTTGTTTGTGTTTCTTTCAATTAAGATAGTTCGTTTTGGCCTAAAATAAGATGGCTGTCGTTTACAGCCTGTGCTCGGGTGAATATGAGATGACGAGAGGCCTTGTTGAGCAGTCACCTGACTATGGCTTCTGCTGGAGTTTTGAAAGTTTCCGTGATGACAGTGACTCCAGGCGAGCGTCCAAATAACCTTGGAGGAAAAGAGAGCCACAATGAACTTTATGATTACAGCGGTGGCTTCGCTATGGTTCTGAGGAAATGCGTTCATGAAAGCATCTTTTGCAAAACTCGAGTTTCCTTCTTCCGTCTTTTTATTTTTGTGATTTTTCTGAGCGGAGGTTTTTTAAATGTAGCAATGCTACATCCTTTCCTGCTCGCTCTGCTTAGTGGCTCAATGGATATTCAGAACTTATTTGTTGCTATCATTTTGAAAGTTTTATTATAAATATTGTTAGACTAGAGAGGGTCTAAGGCCACTTCTTCCCAAACCTTTAGGGCCTTGCGCCCTCCTGGCACACACAGGTACCAAACCTGACCCCAGGCCCACTGGCCTTTCACTGGGACTTAAATACCCTTTGTCCAAAATGTCAGGGCGTAACTGGGACCCTCCACTGGCCCCTTGGCTGCCAATGCAGCAAAAACCACTGTGCGCAATGCGCTGGGGGCATGAAGTGCAACTCACCCCCTCCTCATCATGAAGCCAAAGGAAATGCCCCACATTGCAGCTGCCCGCGCTCTCGCGGTGCAGCTGGAAAGACCGGCACCAAAAGGTGCCTTTGGAGCCCCTCCTTCCCGGGGCTCCTCTCTCTCAAGAAAATGCCCCCTTTAACACATGAGGCCTGCAAACTGGCCCAACGAGGAATCACCCCACCGTTGCAGCTGCCCACAACCTTGTGGTGCAGCTAAGGAAAGCACTGGCGCCAATCATACTCGAGGAGCATCAACAAATGTTCCCGTTACAGCCTCACTCACCGGGGCTCTTTGTAGAAATCACCGGTCTCCTTCGGCAGGGGGCTGGCACCGACAATGTGCCTGCGGTCATCGACTAATGCGTGGGGCTCTCCCTTTCCTCACGGGAGCCCTGCGCAGGCAAATGCCGACTTCCAGTCTTCGCGCTGACTTCTCTGGGCCCGCCTACAACCAGGCAGCTTGCCTGGCTTCCTCTTGGGCCGCAAGTCTCTCTCCAGCTCACAAGTGCGGGGTGGGCTCACGCCTGTAAAGAAATCCAAATGCTGGGTGGGCTCCCGTTTCTATAAGCAGCAGCAGTGCGTGGTGGGCTCCCGCTCTGCTGCCAAAGTACCCACAATGCGGGTTAGGCTCCTGCTTCGCTGGCATCAAGGCGGGGTGGGCTCCCGCTTCACTCCGGCAATTCGGAGGAAACCCCATGTCGGGATTCCCTCAGAATAGGTTGCAGCTCCGCGCTGCAAAGCCCCAGCACTCTCCCCGTCCTGGGAGAGATATTTAGCGCTCACAAGGCGCTTAGGCAAAGTTTCAGGGGCACAAGGCTGGGCCCAAGTAGGCCAGGTCACAGGGCCCTCCAGCAGGGAGGCAGTCCCTCGTGGCGGTACCTCCTGGAGCCCAGCAGCAGCAGGTCTCCAAACGCAAAAGGAAGCACAACAACATGGAGTCACAGCTCCAATATTTATACCACATTTCTCTTTGTCTGCCCTGGCACAGGGCTTGGGGGACCCAGTGTCAACTGGTTCTGGGGGGTATTCGAGCATTCTGGTTTCAGGGCTTCTCTTCCCCTTTGTCAGGTGGGGGCTCGATCACCAGACACACCACAGGGGAGCAGAGCCAGCATTCACCTAGGCAGGCACAGACCTATTCAGGGTCAGGTGACTACTTCTTCCACTACTTCAAATGCAGATCTCCTATTCAGCCTAGCGCTGACTCAGCCTGCCTTCCCTGGAGCCACACACACCACCACAGCAGCCTGTCACTCCAGAGCCAGACATGCAATACACATCAGGCAGGCAGACACATAGCACACAGAAATGCCAGCTTCTAAAAGTGGCATTTCTAAAATAGTGATAATAAATCTGCGCACACCATTGCATAGCATTTATTATTACTATTCCAAACATACCAAACTTTACCACGCTGCTCCTCTCATAGCAAGAATTACCACTGAAACACTTATCAGGGAATCCCCAATGCATTCCAATGGGAGGGCAGCCTCACAGCAGTGAGAAAGCAAAATGGCTGTTTGTCACTACCAGGACATGTCACACACTTAAGGTAAATGACCTACCTTTCACCTACAATGCACCCTGCCCATAGGGCTAGCTAGAGCCTACCTTAGGAGTGACGTGGCACACACTTTAGGTGTCACGTCACAGCGGCAGTAACACTGCACGCACAGGCCCTGCAATGGCAGAGGCCTGAGACAGGTTTGAAAGGATACTTTTGGGGGGGCGCAATTAGCGCTGCAAGCCCACCAGCAGGGCCGGACTGGCCATAGTGGGCACTGGGCAATCCCCCGGTGCGCCGCATAGGTGGGGCTGGTCTTGGGCCCCTTGGGCCATTTTTGTTACAGGGCCGTGGCCCTGCCCACCAGTAGCATTTAATTTACGGGCCCTGGGTACCTGAGATACCACTTTACAAGGGACTGACAGGTAAATTAAATATGCCAAACATGTGTAGACCAATCTTACCATGTTTACCACAGAGAGCACACGCACTTTACACTGGACAGCAGTGCTAAAGTGCCCAGAGTCCTAAAACCACCAACACCATGTCAGAAAAATGACTAGGAGAAAGGCAAAAAGTTCAGGGATGACCCTGCAAGAAAGGCCAACTCCAATCTTCATTACTCCGAGTATTGTCTTCCTCCCCCCATGAGTTCCCATCCCTCCCTCCCTGGGGTGCTATCAGCTTCATATTTGGCTTGGTAGTTCTTCAGGCTGGGGTTTGGGCCGGTCCTCCTCTTATAGAGGTCAAGGGTGATATAGGTTGGCCATGTTGGGAAGGGTTGGGAGGCATGGGAGCTTAACTTTTACTTTGGAGGCTTCTGGTGTGGAGCTGAAGCTCACTTCGTTGATCATGCGGTGAGGAAGACAATATTCGGAGTAATGAAGATTACTGGTAAGTAACCAGGGCATTCACAGTAGGAGGTGCATATCAGCCACATGACATTCTTTTCAGTGCAGAAAGCTTAAAACTTGTTGGTATTAGGCGCTATAAAAATAAGCTGCACTCTTACATTATATTCAGGGGTTAAATCTCCAACTGAGAGTGGGGCTCCTTTCTCATCAAAGAAATACACTTAAAAAGAGAATGGACCACCTTGCCAGGGCATCACAAATCTGAACATAAGCAAACCAAAATACTACATATGTAATATGCTATTAAAAGACATTATCAGGTCTGTTTTGATTCAGATGAGGCAGTATCAGAATCTACCGACCGAAATACATTAGGAGATTAGCTAGACAACTCCAGACCGGGTTTGTTTCAACCAGAGATGTTAGTTCCTGAAAAGCAGCTGAAATCTATCAATCAATCAATCAGTGACACTTATAAAGCGCGCTACATACCCGTAGGGTCTCAAGGCGCTGGGGGGGGGGGGGGGGGGGGGGAGGGGTTGCCGCTACTGCTCGAACAGCCAGGTCTTCAGCTTCTTCCTGAAGGAGAGGTGGTCTTGGGTCAGGCGCAGGTCGGGAGGGAGGGAGTTCCAGGTCTTGGCGGCCAGGTAGGAGAAGGACCTTCCTCCTGTAGTCGCTCTTCGGATGCGGGGGATGGCAGCGAGGGCGTGGTTGGCTGATCGGAGGTGGCGTTTGGGAGCGTAGAAGTTGACTCGGCTGTTGAGGTAGCTCGGGCCTTGGTCGTGTAGGGCTTTGTGTGCGTGGGTGAGGAGGCGGAAGGTGATTCTTTTGTTGACGGGGAGCCAGTGAAGGTCTCTCAGATGTCCGGAGATGTGGCTGGTTCGTGGGATGTCGAGGATGAGTCTGGCTGAGGCGTTCTGGATCCGCTGGAGTCTCTTCTGGAGCTTGGCAGTGGTACCGGCGTAGAGGGCGTTGCCGTAGTCCAGTCGGCTGGTGACGAGGGCCTGGGTGACGGTCTTCCTGGTCTCGGTGGGGATCCACCAGAAGATCTTCCGTAGCATGCGTAGGATGTTGAAGCACGCCGAGGAGACGTTGTTGGCTTGCCTGGTCATGGAGAGGGAGGAGTCCAGGATGAAGCCCAGGTTTCGTGCATGGTCTGTTGGTTTGGGTGCGGTGCCCAGGGCGGGAGGCCACCAGGAGTCGTCCCAGGCGGAGGGTGAGGAGCCCAGGATGAGGACCTCCGTCTTGTCCGAGTTCAAATCTCCGTGTGAAAGTAAACTGCAGGTGGGTGGGGGGTTTGGAATTACCAATTCTCCTGGTAATTTTTTAGTGCAACCTGTGACCCCCATTAATTCTGCCTCGGTGTGGCAGTAACCCCATTATCTGCAATTCACATCACTTGGGGAAGGAGTGAACAAAATTAGCTGGAGGATTACCAGGGCACTGATTATAAGTTGGCTCTGTACATATAGTATCTGTATAGCGCAAACCAGAGGAAAGGCTTCGGGGAGCTGTACAGAGTGACTGGGTAAAAACACGTTAAGTGCCTGGATGGACAGCAGTTTTCTGAGAGTGGAGATGGAATGTTACTGCGCTGTGATACAGTGTTTTACCGTGCCGTGATATAGTGTTTTCCCACATCATGATATCGTGTTCTTTAAAAAGGCTCTAAGAGATATGCATCCTATTTTCCATCAGGTTTAAAAAGAACGGCTTCCAGGATGAAAAGCAGAAGTGAATGTGTGGGAAAGCAGCGGTAGCCCTTCAATAGACTTGTGGTAAATAAAAATACCGGACTGAATTTCATACGGAATCTTAAAATAAAGTAAATAGCTCAAAATAACAAGAGGCAGAATCCGTGGTATAAGAGGTTTTCTAATGGGCTTTATTCCATTCAAAATGGCCGACTCGAGTCGCGGCCTTCAGGTTCCGTCACCACGAGGGTTCAGGAAGTGAAGTACAATAATTCATTAACAGACATGTATTTTTATAATAAGTGCATTACAATGAAACGAATGTAGAAGGCGTAACATTTGATAAGAAAAGTGACAAAACAGTGACATAATCGAAACTAGGCGTAATAAGGAATAAAAGAAACATGATTGGTTAGAATTATCAGACATAGGTGGATCTATAAGATAATACTTGGCATAGATGCGCGCGCGGCAGCATGACGTGTAATTGACGTGCAACTAGGGGGTGAAGGGGACTTGACATTTAGCTCTACATGTGGAGACGAGAAGTCTGGGGTCAAGTCAACCTAATCCCAAATCATATCTAACATCCTATGTTTAAAGAACTATGTTATCCACAAGGAAGAACTCTCGGACAGAATCTATTCTATACTGACTGTGTGCGTGTACAAGCGTCTAAGTGTCTATATGAGATGCGAGGGATAGAAAACTTTCCATGGCAACAGGGCTATGAATCACTTGCAGGAGGACGGAAAGGCTGAGTCCTTTGCTTGTGAGCTAAAGGAAATGTTTACCTAAATCACTGGACAGGAATGCATCGGCTGAAGAGTAAAATAGATAATTCGAAGGTGAAATACAACTTCTTGGCAGACAGGCGAAAACTGGCCGAGGCAGTCACCGTTAGCTGCACAGGGAGTAGGACAAAGTTCATGGATACAGATGCGAGCTCAAGCTGAAGCTGTCAAAGACAGAGAGCAGGGAAAGGCTTTGAGGACAGAATCGGGCCTACTTGCCTGAACTGTAAAAATGGAGTAACTTAGCCATATAAAGTCGGTGGCTTTTCATACTTAGGAATCGAATATCCAACCCTGTGATGGCGGATCTGACAGAGAACATGTCAACGGTAGACACACATATGTTTGCGTCTTAGAAACTGGAACTGGAGGGAACATACATGTACTTGTAACATGCATATAGAACCGTTGGGGTCCAAGATAGGGGACATAACTGATCAGGAAAATCCACATTTCCACATTCCCTCCTTGTCCCCTTCTTGCCCTTCACGAGACATCAATCTTCATCATTCCATTGATTTGCTCATGGAGCATCATTTCTTCTTCCTTCTTCTTCCGGTATTTTGAACGAAAACCTTGATGTGGAATACACGATGTGGCACACAGACCACAAATCGCTGGTCCACATTGTAGGCATAAACAACAACTGAAGAGCATAAGAAGGCCAATACCTAGGAAGGATAGAACTCTCCATCCCCAGGCTGATATCACACTCCAAAACCACCCGGACCACGTCCAAGTGCCTGGATTCTCGTGTATCTGGCTTACAATCTTATGAAGGCGTGTTATAGCTTTATATACAGATGGCGAATTTTCTGGTATGAATATGCAGCAGCTGGATCCGATGACCCTGCAAGCTCCGCCCCTATCGGCCAGGATGACGTCAAGGACAAGACGATTCTGGAGAACAACAATTCTCATCACTGATTGTTCCTCTGTCAGATTGCCTAGGGCGGCTATAGTCTCGTTTACTACAGCTTCAAGAGTCTTGGTGAGTCTGCGTATCAGCTTACTATTTGATATTGTACCTATATAGGGAAAGATACCTTTATTGAAATCTACATACTTGTCCCATGCTGTTTCAGTATAATCGACAACTGGGAGATCTCTTTGCTCTCTATTGTGTACTAAATGAACATTTCGATAATAATCAGGGGGAGCTAGGAAAACAGGTGGCAAAAGGAATGCTATGTAACAGGTACCATCCCAATCTAGAGGCAGACGCATATATGCCGTCTGACCACATATAAAGTAAGAATGGCGAGAAGCTCTAAATGAAGATTTACCTTGATCACTATATTCTACTGTAGTAACGCATTGGCTATGGCCCATGTGTATGGAACCAACTTTTCTTACACATAATTCACCCTTAACTGGAAATACTGACATAGTGGGCAGAATTAGTTCAACTTCGGATTTGACATTCAAAATCATAAGATTAGGCGTAAAATTACCTAATTTATACACTTCATTTTCTAAATCAGTTCCTGTTCTACTGGGGTGACCCTCCTTATTAGGGTGACAGACTTTGAATAAAACTAGATTCAGATTTCCCCATATCCAATGTTGTTGATAAACTGCTGTGTCTGGGTCTATGGAATTTAATAAACTAAACCATGCTCCACAGGAGCCATTGTGTGTGAACGGATGTGGAAAGAAAGGCAGAACTCCTTTGTTATTCTGATAGGGAGGGAGTCGGCCACACACCCAACAATTGGTGGCATTACTAGTCTGATGGGAATGATGTAACATACTAATGAATGTGTTATTACGCAGCGCAAGTCTATAGGACAACTCATGTGGCGGTAGATCACTAAAAGAGTGTTCATCAGTTATATTGAAAACACGTTTAGAATCAGGATAATACATATGCAACAATATACTTGCAGTAACTATTAAAAAACTCAAGAAAAACAAAATTAATAAAGTCACAATACAGTGGCTACGCAGTGATTTACAATACGCCTGTCGTTTCAACATTTCTCGGGTATTTTCTCTACTCAGGTCCAAGGGATACATGTCGGAGACAATTCAACCGCTTCACCTTGGAGAGGACTTAAACAATCAAATTGCTCGACTGTTTGGGCCTAAGCTTTAATTTATAGCACTGAGAGTCATTCTTTTCAACAAAAGGAAGTTTTGAATCAGTCTGTGAGGGAGTGCAGGGCACAGTGTCTATATCTGAAGGTAGTCCATGAAATTTTTTGACGTGACTTGAATGAATCCACCCTTTACGTCCCTCGATCTTCACGGCTGTTCTTGTGGTCAACAGGACCAACTTCGGTGCTTTCCACCTGGGCTCCAATTGACTTTTCCTGTCGAAATTTCTCACAAAGACAAGATTACCCGGAACAATGTCATGGGGTTTCGCCTCAGTGTTGTCGGGAAAGGCTGCAGCTACCTGTGAACGAGAAGATTGTAGTGCAGACATCAAGGAAGCCAAGTAATCTGTCAGCATGTTACAGTCAATGTCAGTTATTTTGCGTGGTATAGGCGTCCCCCACATATTCGGTGGTCTACCAAAGATCACCTCATACGGGGATAGCCCTGTTCTAGAGTGTGCTACCATTCTCATATAAAAGAGTGCAACTGGTAATGCTACTATCCAGTCGACACCTTTCTCTCTACATATTTTGGACAGTCTGATTTTCAGTGTCTGGTTATGTCTTTCTACGAGACCTGCTGCCTCGGGGTGTCGGACACAGTGGAATTTCCACTGATATCCCAACAAGAGTGAGACATGTTTCATTAATTCGGATGAGAAAGGCTGACCGTTATCTGAATATACAACACGTGGTAAACCGTACCGTGGGAAGAATTCTCGAACTAGCTGCTTGGCAGTAGTCGGGGCAGTGTAATCTGATACGGGATACGCCTCTGTCCAACGGGAGAGAGCGCAGACAACTACGAGGACATATTTGAATCCTCGACAACGTTCCATCTGAATATAATCCATCTGGAGGACTTCAAAAGGATGGTCAGGAGGCTGAAATCCACCCTGCTCTACGGGAACACTCTTTCCTGGATTAAACTGACAACATATCATACAGGTACGAACTTTTTGTTTAGCTGCTGCTCGTAAATGTTTGTTGAACCAAATGTGCTGAATGCTGTCTAGCATAGCCTTCTCTCCTAAATGTGCTGGACTGTGAACTGTAGCTATAATGGCTTGAACCATGGAATCAGGGAGAAACCATACAGATTTCTCCTTTGTCATCCACCCTTGATCTGTCTGGATCCCTCCTAGTTCAGTCCACTTCTTTATTTCTTCTGCTGTGGCATGTGTCTGTATGTCAATTACATCAAGTGCGGGATCCTTAATTGTCATACACTGTGTTGGTGTCTGAACTATTGGCTTTGTCATGTCTAATGTGCGATTCTGAGCAGTCTGTTTAGCTGTTCTGTCAGCTAAATCATTGCCTTGAGAAATGGTATCAGTAACCTTCGTGTGTGCTTTACATTTCATAATCGATATAGCAGTGGGTAGATGTATTGCGTCTAACAAAGCATGAATGAGGGGTCCGTGCTGAATGTGGGCACCATGGGACGTTAAATAACCTCTCTCTCGCCACAGCACGCCGAAGTCGTGTACAACTCCGAATGCATAACGTGAGTCAGTGTATACATTAACTTTCTTATTTGTGGCTTGAATACAGGCTTGCGTTAGAGCAATGAGTTCTGCTGCTTGGGCTGACAAAGTATCTATACAATTTGTTTCAATAACTTCAGTGTCTGTTGTGACTGCATACGCGGCCACTAAATCTCCTGTACTTGCTCTCATGCATGATCCGTCTACATACAACGTCAGGTCTGGATCTAACAATGGAACGTCTGTCAAGTCTTGTCTAGGTTTCGTCTTTATTTCAATGATTTCAACACAATCATGAGCTAGTGGGTCTGTTCCAATTACAGGTAATAGTGTAGCAGGATTCAATGTATTACACCGTCGGATCTCTATGTGTGGTTGAAACAATGTCAGTTCATAACCGGTAAGTCTTGCTATGGTCAAGTGTTGTGTTTGTGTTCGGTTCACAAGAACCTCTACTGCATGTGGTACTTGAACTGTCAATGGGTGTCCTAATACTATGGCATCGCTTTGTCTGATTGCTAAAGCTGTCGCTGCCACTGATTTCAGGCATGCAGGCAAAGCCTGAGCTACGGGATCTAATGTACTGGAAAAATAAGCACATGGCTTGCATGATCCTGCTTGATCCTGAGTGAGTACTGACAAGGCAGTACCTTCGCGTTCTGTAACAAAGAGTGTAAAATGTTTGCTATAACATGGCGTTGCTAAAACAGGTGCTTGACATAAAGCTTCCTTTAGGCTTTCAAAAGCTTGTGTATGTTCCTGAGTCCAAGGGAGAACAGTCGATGTGGCTGCCTCCTGTGTGGTTAACTGAATAAGTGGTTTTGCTAGAAATGCGTACTGAGGGATCCACTGCCTACAATATGAAGTGAGGCCTATGAAAGCTCGCACCTCCTTTTGTGTCTGGGGTATTGACATGTTAGCAATTAACTGAATGCGATCTGGTGTAAGCTGCCTTCCCTCCTTGGACAGCGAGTGACCAAGATAAATAACTCGCTGAACACAGAATTGCAGCTTAGAAGGGGACACCTTGTGCCCCTTGTCGGCTAGGAAATGTAAAACTGTCAGAGAAGCTTTTTCACATTCTGACTCGCTTCTTGCGGTGATCAGCAGATCATCGACATATTGAAGCAGTGCAGTATTGACTGGCATGTGGATACTGTCAAGTTCTCTTTTCAGTGCTTGGCTGTAGATGCTGGGGCTTTCTGTAAATCCTTGGGGAGCGCGTGAGAATTTAAAACTGCGCCCATTTAAACTGAATCCGAACAAGTATTGGCTTTCCGGATCTATTGGGACGCTGAAAAAGGCATTCTTGAGATCGATTACAGTAAAGAATGTTGCTTCGGAATCAATTGCTGTCAACAATGATGATATATCAGGGACCACAGGGAATTGTGGTACAATACACTTGTTTAGTTCACGCAAATCAATAACCAATCGGTATACTGGCGGAGCAGTAGGATCAGTTCGTTTAAGAATCGGAATTATCGGTGAATTACATACATTGGAGTCTGTTTCTACAACTACTCCCTGGGCAATTAGCTCATCAATGATTTTCAACAAAGCCACTACAGCATCATGCGGTAACTTGTATTGTCGCATTCGTGGTAGTACCACTCCTGCTTTCAATGTAACTCGATAGGGTGTAATGTTCATGCAGCCAACATCCGTAGGGCCTTGTGCCCATAGATGTACTGGTAAAGTCTGTAGTCGGGGATCCATGTCTCTAGACACATAGTGACCTTTAAAATCACGTAAAAACAACCTTACTCCTTCCGGAGAACAACATATTATGGCTCCTAGTGCTTTCAGAGTCTTAATTCCTAACAGATTTTCTGGGCATGATTTAGTAAGCAATAAATCTGTAGTTCGTGTCAAAGGTCCTAACGTAAGTGGTAGAGGCTGTGATACTTCATTAACAATAGGTTTTCCTGAAAAACCAAGGGAAACATTTTGAGAGCCTGAGAGGGGTGCCCCTGGAACTTCACTACGTTTTATGGTTGTTCGACTTGCCCCTGTATCGAGTAAGAATTTTCTATCTTGACCTAATAATTCACTATGTACATAAGGTCCTTCTTGATCTACAGGAATCTCGATAAGCGGTAAGTCGACTTCCCTCTCTAGGCTGGTTCATGCGTAGCGCTGATACTCAGGGTATTCATACTGTGCAGTCTGATACATTTGTCGTGTTGTGGTTTGTGTGGCAGTAGCAGGCAACGGTGGTGCAGCTGGCACAAACTGTATGGGTTGCTGTGAGGCTGGCATAGACTGTTGCTGAACTGGCATGGACTGTCCATGCTGCATAGCTCCTTGTTCATTCTGATCTTGTCTAACTAATCGTGGTCTCTCTTTTGCAATACCTGTAGCTATATTACGTTTCAGGACTTGACAATCATGTACATAATGGCCTAGTTGTTTACAGTAATTGCAGGTTCCTTTTACAGGAACTGCAGAATCACCAGAATGTGTCACACCCTTTTTGTGACCATCTGCTGGTACTGTCTGAGAAACTAGCATTTTCATTTTTGTATCCTTCATGCGTCTATGCTCGTGTTCTTGTTCATCCCTAATTCTATTGTGATGATACTGTAACATTTGTAGCATTTGCGACGGAGTGTTACTTTGCCAGGTACTCTCGAATTTCAATATTCTATTCTTCACTGGAGGCAATGCATTTTCCACCAATTTTGTCACAAATAAATGTGGATATGAGTCACTACTTGCTTTTATACCACTATTTATACCAAAACATTTTTCAAATCGAGCATAATAATCGCTTGTGTCTTCATCTTGCTTTTGTTTGCAGGCTGTGATTGCACCCCAATCTTCCTTTTTTGTAGTTAATAAACGTGGCAGTACCTGTACTAGTAAACCTGGTAACAGTTTAACTTTATCCCCGAGCCCTGAACCTGCAGCTCGGCTCCTTTCTTCCTCTGCTAATGCTGTCCAGTCTATCTTTTGGTCTCCCACTTCCCACTCCTTTTTCTTTCAGTTTTTCATATATGCCAGCAGGCAAAAGCACCTTTAATATCGTCATAATATCAGGAAAGGTGTACTCTCCCATCAGTAACATGTCTTTAATTTCTCGGTGGAAACCCGCTGGGTCTTTGTCATGACTAGGTACTACTTTCTTCATTTCTAATAATTCCATTTTTGATATGGGTGTGTAAACAAATACACAGTGAAACTCATTGTCTTCGCCTTTTATTGGGTGCACTTCTCGTAAAGGATTTTGTCTATCCATATAGTACGGCGTTCTTTCTCTGTGGGGCAGCGAGAGAGAATCCGGACTTACAAAAAGGACGTACTGCTTACGTGACACTAATATCTCTTTAATTAGCTTATTACTAGAACCTCTCCATCTGTTTGTGAGTAGTTCCGTTAATATATCAGGTAAAGGACCAGGGTCAGCATGTTGGCTCTTATATAATATGAGAAGTTGCTGAATCATATAGATTCCAGCTAAGCGTTGTTCATCTGTACTGAGGTTGAGAAACGTGTGTGCTACGGTCTCATCACCGTATTTTTCAGGACTGTCAATCCAGTGAACGGCTGATCTGGCTAATTCTTGCTCATCCATAGAATCGAGGAGGTGGTAACCTCTTCGTTCTCGTAGTATCTTATCTGCGGCTTGAAACGAATGTTCAGGAGACTTCAGATTTATTACAGGCGTCGGATACGTTCTGCTATTATTTGGACATACGGAGTGTATGGGATCAGAAAAACATCTAGTATTTTCACAAGATCTTCCTCTGCCTACATAAGCTATGGTCTCTGACTGTCTTGCGGAATTCCCTGATTCGGACACTTCATCTTGCTCAAACTCGTCTGTTCCCAATCTCTCTTCATGAATACGCTCTATTTCTTTACGTATTTTTCGGCACATGGCTATTATACAATTTTGCTTATCGTGTCTCCCTTCTGATATATTCTGACTCCATCTTGTAAGAATAAGCATTGCATTCGGGTCTACCCCCGGACGATCTTGATTTCTGATTACACAGTTTATGAGGAAACGTAACAGTTCCCCCTGTATCTCTACTTTCTGGAATTCCATAGCTCTGTTAATACATCCTGGATCTCGTCCTGTTTGAACAAAATGATATATGTTATCTAGATGCGTAGTCATCCCTGGTAACCTTGCTAAATATTCTGCGGCTCGCCTGATACGTAATGATGCCAGGACCATTTCGTCCTCTTTACCAACCACTGGGTCATATCTACAATTTACAAGGAGTTCTTTAAGCGTACGTTCACTTACGAATTTAGGTGTACGTGAATGCGCTGACTCTTGAAAGACAAGTTTATTTATTCTAGGTGGTGTAAAAGTACTGCTAGCACCTCCCGTGGCCCTATCTGGGGCGTCGGGTGTGAATGGGTTCGTTGAACGTGACACAGCAACTATGGGTGTCGATACCTCTGTAGAGTCGACTGCGGAGACAGATGCGGAAACAGATGTGCTTGCCGAAGCTTGTATCGGGACTTGCTGTTGCACGGGGACAGATACCTGATCCTGACGTTGGACCCCTCCGCCAGACGGTCTATGTGGTGTGGCGTTAGCATACTCGGGAGCTGCATCGTCTAGATATGAGGAAAGAAAAACATCTTCTGCGGTTCTGGGATGCCCCTTTGGATGTACCTTAATTGGAAATAATGGGGGTGGCAAGTCTTTTGGTATCTCTGGAGCAGCCTTAGGTAGTCCTTCGGCTAGAAGGGGATACATACCATTCATAAGAGCATTTCTTTGTCTATTCACTTGTTCTGATTTCACTCGGATACCTTCCTCAATTAATAGATTTTCTTGAACTTTATTTGAACTTTCTTTACTCCTCTCTTCTTGTCTACGTGCTTTTTCTGTTCGTCTATGAGATTCTTTACGCCATAACTCAACAGCGTCTTTCTGTGACTGTCTGACCTTTCTTTTCCATAACTCTTCCTCCACTTTCATGATGCACTCTGCATCCCAGGTTCCCGCTATGGGCCACCTTTGACTTTCCGGTAATCCTTTGGTATAATCTACCCATAGATCAAGAAACAATATGGCATCTAAGCCATGTTTATGGTACATGAAATGCCCTGGAGTATCCCTAGGAGGAATAGGAACTGCTTCTTCAAGCACCCCTTTTCTGGTAGTAATCTGTCTTAACTTCGAGAAGAGCGGCATATTTACAACTGATCTGATACTTACTCTTGAACTTGCTTAATACGAGAAACACAATAATGAACAGTGAACAATGAACAGTCATTCATACCACAATATGCAAGACATTTCTGAATACTTTAAACTTTAAACATTAAACATTATAACAATGGTCGACAATGATGACAGTCTGCCTAACTAATCACCACGCTGAATTCTTGACAATAACTGAATACTTCGGAATACTTGATATACTGCTAAACAGTACATATACACTGCTAAACAGTGCAGACCGGATTTGTGTACCCAAATCCGTCTTGACCGGCACAACCTATGTGCGCGTCAACACGCCTCCCCGGCGATGGTACTCACCGAGTAGCTCCTTGAAACGGAAGGCCTCAGAGAATGGACAGGACTCGATAACTGCGGACATCGGACCCTCTGGACGTCGGGATTTCGGAAAACCTGGTGGGCCTCTGTATACCTCGGATCTTGCTCTCTCAGCTAGGCTCTGGTCGGGATACTTCGCACTTCTCACCGCCTCGTCTGGGTTGATCGCAGCCTCAGTCGCCCCCGCTTGACCGGAGGGAGCTTACAGGAAATCCTGCTGGTACGCGTTTTATGGTCCGTCCAGCTGTGGCAGGAGACCGGGCCTGCAACGCACCGCCGGCGCGTGAGATGAGAAAGTGTCCCTGTTCGGGCGCCATTATGTGGTAAATAAAAATACCGGACTGAATTTCATACGGAATCTTAAAATAAAGTAAATAGCTCAAAATAACAAGAGGCAGAATCCGTGGTATAAGAGGTTTTCTAATGGGCTTTATTCCATTCAAAATGGCCGACTCGAGTCGCGGCCTTCAGGTTCCGTCACCACGAGGGTTCAGGAAGTGAAGTACAATAATTCATTAACAGACATGTATTTTTATAATAAGTGCATTACAATGAAACGAATGTAGAAGGCGTAACATTTGATAAGAAAAGTGACAAAACAGTGACATAATCGAAACTAGGCGTAATAAGGAATAAAAGAAACATGATTGGTTAGAATTATCAGACATAGGTGGATCTATAAGATAATACTTGGCATAGATGCGCGCGCGGCAGCATGACGTGTAATTGACGTGCAACTAGGGGGTGAAGGGGACTTGACATTTAGCTCTACATGTGGAGACGAGAAGTCTGGGGTCAAGTCAACCTAATCCCAAATCATATCTAACATCCTATGTTTAAAGAACTATGTTATCCACAAGGAAGAACTCTCGGACAGAATCTATTCTATACTGACTGTGTGCGTGTACAAGCGTCTAAGTGTCTATATGAGATGCGAGGGATAGAAAACTTTCCATGGCAACAGGGCTATGAATCACTTGCAGGAGGACGGAAAGGCTGAGTCCTTTGCTTGTGAGCTAAAGGAAATGTTTACCTAAATCACTGGACAGGAATGCATCGGCTGAAGAGTAAAATAGATAATTCGAAGGTGAAATACAACTTCTTGGCAGACAGGCGAAAACTGGCCGAGGCAGTCACCGTTAGCTGCACAGGGAGTAGGACAAAGTTCATGGATACAGATGCGAGCTCAAGCTGAAGCTGTCAAAGACAGAGAGCAGGGAAAGGCTTTGAGGACAGAATCGGGCCTACTTGCCTGAACTGTAAAAATGGAGTAACTTAGCCATATAAAGTCGGTGGCTTTTCATACTTAGGAATCGAATATCCAACCCTGTGATGGCGGATCTGACAGAGAACATGTCAACGGTAGACACACATATGTTTGCGTCTTAGAAACTGGAACTGGAGGGAACATACATGTACTTGTAACATGCATATAGAACCGTTGGGGTCCAAGATAGGGGACATAACTGATCAGGAAAATCCACATTTCCACAGACTAACCACAGAAAGATTAAAAGACGGGCCATTTCCTGTCACTGCTCTCGCGTTAGTCTTCGTAAGCTACTCAGCCAGGAAGTGATTACCTCTCCTTCCCTCACATCCTTTAATTCCTGCTTTTGCCGCTGCTTCTGCGAGACTCCAAACTTTACATTCACATATGCAGCTTGCGTGATGTATGTGTGCGGATGGGGACAGTGACCAGCATAAACATATGGCCCTTCTCCCGAAAGCGCCTCTTACTACAAGACTGCCGGGCAATGCTTTCCAACTGAGGTACATACACTAGTGATGTGCTCAAAACAGGATCACTGCACAAGCTTAAGCAAATGTGCACCACGACATACATGATGCACAGTATTGACACGCTGTAGCAGTGCAGAACCTGAAGCTTCAGACACCAGGACAGGCTGAACTTCTACATAGAGATGTAAAAGCAGGCAGACGAGAGACAGCAACACCGGGCAGGAGGGTTAGAGAAGCACAGGAGGGACACAGCTGGAAACACGTACACACTCCTGAACTGCTTATGCATTTGCAAGAGTTACAGCTAACGGGATGTTAAACATAGAAGTGGGCGCGGCGCTGAAACATAAAGCGGGGTGCACATCTATGTAAAAGTTATGGGCATGGTGGCCGAAAAAGTGGGTGCCATGTTGATAAAAAAAATAATCATGAAAGCCGGAGCCATGCTAATGGGCAAGGCCGAGCGCTAATTAGCGCGCGCCGCCATTATGGCGGTCGGACCGGTCCCCGGGGGAAAGGAGGAGGTGGGAGCACTCCCACCTCCCCCATTATGCGTCCAATAGGTGGCGTTCCTGCGGGGCATGAGCCGGAAGCACTTTAGTGCTTCCGGTTCACGCGGGCATCCAGCGTGGGGGTCCGGACGGTTTAGACCAGCCTGGCCCGTGCCCCCCCCTTTAAAAGGGGGTGTGGGGAGCAGAACAGTCTCTTGTTCTGCTCTCCCCACAGGCACAGCACCCAGGCCACCAGCGGCCCGTAATGTATTTTCCCCACCCACCATCCCCTAAGGCAGGCAATTTAATTGTGTTGGTCAGGAATGTATTTTGGTTTGTTCTATTAAAAATGTTCCTTGCAGGTATTTGTTTTGTTCTTTTGATTTTATTGCAGGTATCGCTGGAGATAGGAGTAATGACAATTTGATGATTTGGTACATTGTAAATGTGTTTGTCAGTAATGTATTTGCTTTGTTCATATACTTTTATTGCAGGTATCTCAGGAGATAGAATTCATGTAAATTGATGATTCGGTACACTTTAATTGTGTTTGGCAGTAATGCATTTGCTTGGCTCTTTTACTTTTATTACAGGTATCTCAGGAGATAGTTAATGAAAATATGATGTTTTGGTGAATTTATAATAATAAAAGTGTCATTATTTGTAAGCTTGTCAAGTACAGGATTGGTTAATACAGAGTTATGTGATTGAAATATAACGTTTAAATAGATGTTAGTACATGTTATTTGATTTCACGTAATAATGTCGTATTTAGTTGACCGTGCCGTAGGCTCTAGAGGAGACACGCAGAAAGTGAATATATGCATTGTTAGATTTACGGTAGGAGTGTTGTGTGTATTAGAAGTTAAGGATAGCCATGTGACATCATCTGTCTAACAATGTATTTGGCCTTTCTGCGTAATTGTACATAATGTTCATAAATAATGTTTTTTAATTTTGCAATAAATACGGCCGGGGGTACACCCCCTAATCCAAAAATCCCAAAATTGGTGTGGTCTCAATACTTGCCTTGAAGGAGGGAGGGAGACCTCATCTGGACAAGGGCTGTGGGTACCAAAGGTAAAGAGGGGACTTGGGGGAGTACCAGGCCATATACACAAGCCTCAGTCAGCCCCAAAGAAAAAATTGTGCAGGAATGAACGCAATTATAAAACTTGTAGGGCCACATGTAGAAGGGGCAGTCTGCTGGGAGGGTCCGAAACACGAAAAGGCAGGACTAGTTAAGCATATTAACCAACCAATCGAAAGCATGCATGTATAAAGTGCACAAACAGGATCAAATGAAAAAGAGGGGAGGTGCTTCAAGCAACATGCCGAATTGGGCAGGGTGGGGGACAAAAAAGCATTCCTCCTTTCTGACTGAAATGCCGAAAACTAATGGCAATATGGGTCACATGATTCTCCCCCCCTCTAAATTCCCAACTGCGGCCCCAGAGACCACCCACCAATCCCATTTCCCGACCGCACAACCCACCCGAAAAGTCCAGGGGTGCTTTTCCGAAGCCCACACCCCTAAGCCCCCAGTGTCCTGTCACATCCATTCATTTAAGATAGAAAACAGCGTTATCATCGTCATGCAAATGTTTAAAAGCTGTATGCATATTTTGGAGCATATTGCATTGTAATGTAATTGCACTCGAAGGTCTTCTAGTGCACTGCGTTCTTTTGAAGTGTCCGCGCGATGGATGGTATCAGGTTATGAACGGTCCTTTCCTGTTTGTGGAGTGAGTATTAAAGTTTGCCACTGCAAAGTGGCCTCCGTGTGTTTTTCACCATGTCTTATCGGCATAAACTGACATTAGGATCCATTCAAAAGGAAATGACTCCTGTTTCGTTTTGACCACAACAGCCAGTGCTGTCAAAATAGAATTTCCAGTGTACTGCAGTGCCATAATTCACAGGGAATTGACCCCTAAATTAAAAGATATTGTCAGAAGAGCTTTATTAATTTGGAAATAATGTTTATTTACGTGTGTTTAAGTTAGCATAACTAGACAACAAAACTAATTTACTGAGCCTCTTGACTGTTTACATTGACATTTTAAAGTTGCTGAAGAAACATGACTTTTAAAGTTGCAAGATGTGCATGTTTTTCTTCTGTGTTTTTCCTTTCCATAAAGCAGCCGCAATGGGATTCGTTTCATGGTGATGTTTCTTATATTACATCTAACTGTGTACCTTTGGAGTAAAGCTTGTTGGAGATGTTCTTACATGTTGCAATAATGAAAGCTGTTGCTGCCTGCAGCCAAAATTGTTTGTTTATTCATTTTAAATGGTTTATTGTTCAATCATTCAAAGTAATTTTCCTTGTATCTAGGCTAAAGGGGATCATTATTATTAATCTGAGTGGTCCCTAAAGTAGCCTGTTTTACACAACACAATTTCTGCGATTTGTGATGGGTTTATCTCATGTATTTTAGCTAATACAGTCCAACGGTACCACCTCACGCTATGTCAAGAAAATTATCTTTCACCACATTTCTGGGATGTGTGCCAGACTTGTCTGGGACTTTTCCTAGACTTTCATCTACATTTTATGCTATGTTATGTGCATTTGTAGAGCTCTCGATCACCCGGTAGGATATCTTGGTGCTGATGGGGAATCTTGGCTTGTCCTACGGCTAAGCTACTAAAAGTCTAGAGCTATGTGTTTAGCTTCTTGCAGAATTCGAGAATTGAAGATGCAGTTCAGATGTGTAGCAGCAGGTCATTCAAGGCTTTAGGAGCAGTTGAGAGAAAGCCCACTGTGAAATGCAAGAAAAGAAGTACAGTGAAATGAAGTTATATCCAAAAGGTAGATTTATTTTTCAGTTCAATCAGGACAGGAACATTTAATGATAAGGTAGTTGTTGTAGTATCAGCCCCACTGGGAGCTTCATCCCTGCTGCTCAGCCCACATACAGCAACTGACATTTCATTCAATACACACAAGAACCCTCAGTGGCATCACTCACACAATGGCTCAGCAGCATAGTATAGAACACAGAGAAAGGACTAAACATGAATTAGAGCAGGATACCACACAACTACCTCCCTAACGAAGACAATACCAAATAGAGAGGCATGAGGAATGGAAGTGAGACTAAATAAGTAAAGAGGAAGTAAATACAGGTTGGAAGACAACACACACACCCCCATTCAACAATAGAAATATGTGTGCAATGAAGAAAGCCACACATTAAACATAAAAGGATAGAGAAAGATAACCTCCCAAATGGGTTTCAGCCCACAAAAGCGTCCCAGCACAACAAAAATGCATTGCGCATCAAACAGCACAACAGTAAATGCAAACATTTAGCGAATGTGCCCCCTACATGTGGTTTGCATATCCAAGCACAGAAGAATCCACCACCACTAAGAAAAAGTTTGAACGTTCAAATATGCACACCACCTGAAAACACATGTAAAGTTGAGAATGCAACATGCTCCCAACAAGTAGTATGAGCTTAAATATCATGCTCACCACCAGTCAATTCAAGTATAGTTTCAGCACAAAAAAAACAAAAATAGTTTAGGATGCAAGCAACCATCAATCCCTCCATTTTATCAAGGAAGCTCGATTCTTCTATTTGAATGGATTCGATAGCATAAAGAAGTGTTGGCGGGACTTTTGCTTTAAAGACAGACAACGTGTGCAAGAAGTGCCTACGCCTCATTTCATTATAGAAACTACGTAAGCTATTAGCATGTGACGTTGCTTTACCAGAACTATTGTCAATGTAAGGTCTGCTCTTAGCGTTGCAAGCTATCATTTTGCCCTAGCAAAGATAAGACTCTACAGTCTCAAGTTACTCAGAGCATATGCTCCAAACAAAATTACAAGATTTCCTGTTCTTTCAGTTGATTTGTTTTTTTTGTAAAAAATTCAGCTTATCGAGTTGTTTATTTTCAGGTATTGTGGTACCGTATATTTTTGTAAAGCATTCAGCTTCATATTCAACCCTAAATGAGTCAGATCCACAATTATAATATCGTCCGCATACATTAGACATGGAAATGGGTTGCTGACTATCTTTGGTGCGTCGCCCTCTTGGGAAGAAAAACAATCTGGAAAATCAGCTACATAAAGGGAGAAGAGAATAGGTGCTAACAGGCAGCCTTGCTTCAGGCCATTTTTTGCAGTATTCAAGGTTAAGAGGTCTTGATCCCTCCTAAAAGAACCTGAGACCACATATTGGAGTACAAAGCAGTAAGAGCAGATACAAAGGGCGGGGGGGATTTCCCATTTTTTGGAGTTTTTTCCAAAGTACTGGGCAATCAATCTTATTGAAAGTCGTTGTGAAATCTATAAAAGCCACAAATATGTGTGAGTTGCGAGTTAGAATGTATTTCTCTTCAATTCATTTTTATATGCAGCTTGTTCTAAAGGAAGGATTTTCTCTTCAAGCACCCAATCATTAAGATGATCCAAGACGATGCGCACAACAATTTTCCAACTGAGGCTAAAAGGGCCATTTGCCGGTACTAAGGCCCTTTTTAAAGAGTGGAATTAAAACACTGCCGGACCAGGAGTAAGGAATCTTGCCTAACTGGTAGCAATATTTTTTTTAAAAAGTGGCAAGGAATGTGGCCCATAACAGGGTTCTTTCTTCATTTTGCAAACCAAATATTTATTCCCAGTGTTATTGCATGTAAAAAACTTGCAAAAAGAGGTATTAGTGCTCATCTTACCAAACCGTTGGTATATAAAACGATAATTATTTCGGCAACCCCCTATAAATGGAAATAGTCCAATTAAACTCTTTTAGGTTTAGCAGTCATACTATGAGTTACAAAACTACATCTGTCAGGTTCTGAACTTTTTCTTTCGACCTTTAGACGTGAAGATGTTTACCAGTTCCGGGCTTGAGGGTTCTGGTTTGTCCAAGGTAGTGGCGGCCCTTTCTGGTAACCACTGTGCTGCTGCCAATACAACATCAGGGCAGACAGTGACTCCCTGAAGGAGTACCCGAGAGGAAAAAACCCGAAAGGGAAACACCTCTGGTGGAAGCAGTAACTCCAGAAATCAGGCAGCTGGACACGTCAACGATCGTAGGAAGCAAGGTGACGACAGACCTGGGAAAGAGAGAACCTTGGGAAGGAGGATCCCACTGGAAAACATCAAACTGGAGCAAGAATCACCAGTAGAAGAATAACAGGAGCGAAGAGTGCCAATAAGGGTGAAGAATCACTAACGGGAATGAAGAGTGTTGCAATGAAAGAAAGATGAGAAGCTAGCCCCTTAAATACCCAAGGACAGGAAGTGAGGTAACAGAAAAGAGAACCACCATCTTGGTTTGGAATAGATGCCGCAGGTCGAGTTATGAATTACGGCCCGCAGCAGTGGGGCAGGAAGTGCTGCGGGTTGATTAACGGCCCACAGCAGTGAAGCTGGAAGAGCCGCGGGTCGATTTACGGCCCGCAGCAGTGAGGCAGGAGAAGCCTCAGATCGGTTTACAGCCTGTGGTGTAACAACATATTATACCTATTATGTCATAAGGAATCCAAAATTACAATATCATAATTGCCCTTATCAACCTGCAATATGTAGAAAACCTTTGTGTAAAGTGCATAAATATCAGAATATAAAGGTAAGAATTTTAATATGACACACAAATACCTACAAAGTCATCATTTAATTATCATTCTACTCACTCAAAGCATGACTTTTCATAGCAACAATAATGTTTTATGATAATTAGACCATCCCACATTTCTTACAGTATAACATTTAACTGTTAATTCCAAAACAAAAAAGGGAATAAGTAACCCCAAATAATATAAACGTAACATAATGTAAAATAAAAAAATTAGTACAATACATTTGACCAATTAATTACAACATGTCAGACAGGGGGTTGTGAAAATATTAGCACCTTCTTCATCCAAAACACTATACTAGTATCCATAATTTTTGTATGGTTCTCATATCCTCATAGAAACTGTGCTGCCATATTGGAGCAGTTCAAACATAGCCTCTAAAGAAATATTCAAGCCATTCACCATAAATGAAACATATGTCTCGCTTACCATAGTCTTCAGTCATCTTGAGATGCCCTTCCAAAATAATAAATTTGTTTGCCAAACTTAGACTGCTGAACAAGAGGTAGAGTCCCACAGCGAGGGATTTCTGCTGAAAATCACGACTTCTGTCTTGTCAGCTTTCAGTTTGAGACAGTTGGTTATCATCCGGTCAGAGACTTCGGTCATGCAAGCAGGAATCTTGGTCTAGATGTTAGTATTTTTTGAGACCGAGAAGTAGAGTATCAGATATGTGTCATCAGCCTAAGATAAGAAGCCAAGTCAATGGGTGCAGCTGATGCTGGCAAGCAGGATCATGCAAGTATTAAAGAGTGTTGGGCTGAGTAATGCGTGTTGTGGTACTCCACAGATGAGGTTGCGAGCTTTCAAACAGAAGGAGGCCAAACTGAATTGACCACTCATGAAGAAACATATGCAGCAGAGCACAGGTCTTCGGATTCCAATTTCATGCAGTCATTGGATGACTGATGGGGTGAGATACTGTGTGGAAAGACATGGAGATGCCTAAGAGGATAAGGGCAGCGGTGTCTTCACTGTCCATGATCATATGGATGCCTTCTGATGTGGCGATGACAGCTGTTTCTGTGATGTGGTCAAGTCTAAAACTGTATTGAGTGGCATTAAGGAGATGGTTTTCATTTTGGTAGTTGGTTAGGTGTCTTTTGATCAGCCTCTACAGGATTTTGGCCAGTTAGAGTAGCAGAGAGATGGGTCTGTAGTTGGCTAGCATTGTTGGGTTGGTGGAGGGCTTCTTGAGGAGTAGGGAACTGTGGATTGTTTCCAGGCATCTAGATAGGTGGCTGTTGTGATGAAGGTGTCCAGGATCAGTGTGAGCCGTTGCCATTCCATTTGGGTGCCACGCTAGTCTTTGGGCTAGGAGGGACTACAAATGACCGAGCTGACACGTCCGTGCAGCACTGCTTGAACGAGGTTGAACTGGATGCACTGTAATGCTGATATTTTTAAAGTTTTAAGGTTGCAAGTATGCTTATGCGTTCATTATCTTTGCCTTTCTGCAAATTCTGAATACCTGCTTGGTACCTGCGTGTTAAAACCGATCCGCCATTTCTTTTGGCTGTCACACTAGTATTTAGGCTGGAAGAGACTACAAATGACAAGGCTGATACGTCTGTGCATCACAGCTTGACCAAAGTTGGAACTAGATGCTTTTCAAAGCTGAAATTTTTAAAGTTTTAATGTTGTAAGTGTTTAAGGTTTAATGTTACTTCATTATCCTTGCCTTTTTACACATTCTGAACACCTGGTTTGTACCCCCCTGTTTGAATGGATCACCATTCCTTTTGGTTGCTGCACTAGTCTTTGGGCTGGGAGGGATTACAAATGACTGGGCTGGTGCATCTGCACCACTGGCGCATCAAATGCAATCCTAAGGCAAGACCATCTGCTCACGTCCATGCCCGGATCGTGCCAAGGGCTGGTACCCCTGGTCCTTTTACGTCAGGAAAGTCTTCCATTTTACGGTATTCAAGTAATGACGTTTTGGCTCTTAAGTCAGATGGTATGAACAAGGTTTGTCACACCCTTGAACCACAACTTGGTGTGAATTTGTTGCAATGCCCAAACTGTGACTCTAACAAATGCCAAAATACAGAACCTTCCCACTGTAAGGCCTGGTTTAGTTCCTAGAGATTCCTCACATGAATTTTTTAACTGTATCTTGATTAATGCAAGATCATTAATTAAGCACAAAATTGAATTTTTGGAGTTTTAAGTGACAGATAAGTTAGATATAATTTTTGTCAAAGGAACCTGGAAGGATAAGACATCTGGTCCTGACTTGGCTCAGGCAGTCCTGTTTGGTTACATGATTGTTAATGTACATAAAGTTAGTAAGAGAGAAGGTGGGTTGGCTATTATTACATGTGACTATTTTTCCATAAGTAGGTCTCAGGATGTAAGTAGTTCTATCTGTGAAACTCTTTTCTTTCAAATAGAGCTTATGAAACATTAGACCTTTAGGGGTTCACTGATATACTGCCTACCCGGTCCCAGAGCATCCTTTGTATCAAGTATAAGCACTCTGTTAGAATCTAGTTTTAAATCAGCAAATTTCTTGGTGCCGGGGAATTGCAATTTCCATCTCGAGAAACCAGAGGATAATGACACTGCTTTTTTGATTGTTTCAATGACCAGGTTAGGATTACATCAGCTGGTCAAATTTCCCACTCACCTGGCAGGACATTTATTAGACAGCATTTTCTCTGACAATCCACACCTTCAGCTACTTGACCCTCCATGGTCTGAGCATAAAGCTGTAATGTTTACGATTAATGAACCTAGATCTTTTCCCCGGAGTGGCCGTATCCCCCAAGTTAGCAAAGACAGGACCTGGCAGGAAGTCAGTCCATCTGCCCTACATTCTGCTCTAGTAGTTACCTTGTTTGAAACTAAGTCCAGTCCTATGGCAGATCTTCACTCAACCATACAGAACTACTTAGCCTGGTTAGAAAGGGCGACTGACAGCCACACACCAGAAAATGTTTCTAATAATCACAGGAAAACTCCCTCAGAACCATGCTGAGCTCCATCTTAGATGGAGATAGCAAGGCTGCACTGATACTACTAGATCTCTCAGCGGCCTTTTATATGGTCAATCATACCATTCTGATTGACTGGCTTGCTGAGTTAGGAATAAGCGGCCTTGTACGAAGCCTGATAATATCCTTTATATCTGAAAGAATGCAATATGTAATATATTATCACAGTAAAAATTCTTACCTTCAGGCCAATACCATCACTACTCTGTACAGGCACATGCTTTCTGGTAGTTTATGCTTGACATGATTCTGTACCATTTATTATTTACATTCATATGTGAAATGTTGTACTGGTTTATAAAGTAATTTGAACACTAGTAAGTTGGATGATGTCATCAATAATGTCATTTGAGATATCATTGGTTATGTCATCAATGATGTCATTGAACAAATGATGCAATATATGAGGTCATAAGCAGTGCATGGCGGGGAGCAAGATATAGTTACTCGGCTTAACTATAACTGGCAAATTTTGGTTTTAAAACATTGTTACGATTGATATTGTCACCTAACTATAATGTCCCTTTAACCTTTGTTTTTATCAGTGAATTTCTAGGATTTGTTTAACATTAGTTAAGGTCTTTTTCTCATACCTAATTATAACATTACTTTACCTATGTATTTTTCAGTGAATCTGTTGTCTTTTTTAAAACATAAGTTATGACTTTTTCAACACTTAGGTATAATGTCACTTTACCCTTTTTTCTTTTCAGTTCATTTTTCAGTTATTTTCTACCATACAGATGTAGTTACCATACCTAACTAAAATGTCAATTTAACTTTTTTAGTACATTTCTATTTTTTTTACATAATGTTAAAGCATATTAGCAATCTTAAGTATAAAGTCACTCATATCTTTAGGATTCCTGTACATTTTCAGTAGTGTCTTTTAATTTCTCAACTAAAGGGCGGTAATGATTTAGTTTTTTTTCTTTGCACAGATAGTGAGATACTCTCCCTGGACTCATAGAATTAATAAAAGGGTCCCAGGGGAATCACAGGTGGATTTTACTTCCATTTGAGCTTTTTTCAAATTAGGATGTTCTGTGTTGTGTTCTGAAGTTTTCATGCTTTTGGATGTTACGGTACCATGGTACCTGAATATGGTAATGCAGACCCATGACACAAAGAGTCATGACAGCCGATTGGTTGAAATCCCTTTCTCTCTCCATTTAAAAGAAGTTCACATCCTTTCAATCTCATTTGGGATTAGTACTTGGGTGTGTCCAAATCTTGTGCTGTGTCCTGCTCTTTTTTGTGGGGGGGGGGTGTCCAATTTTTTGGAGAGGAATCTATCTTTAAAAAGAATCGCATCTGGAGGGGAGAGACCAGAGGACCTGAAAGATGAGCAGCAGGAGACCCCAAGACCAATAGAGAGTCTGTCGTGTGGATTTTTTCTCAATTTCTCTGGGATAGAAGAAAGTGTCAGCAAAGATTGTGACATACAGTCTCTGCCACAAGGTATTCAGCATGGGTACTGGCAACAAGTACTCCTTCAGTATTTCTGGGATGAATAAAACAGATGAAGGGTCAGTCAGTCAGTCAAAATACTTTATTTACGATAAATTAATATTATAAAAAGACATAGGAACAATACAATTTCACACAATCATCAATTCATAATTAATACAAAGTCAAATCATGATAAATTTACATTCTATATATTTATACAAAAAGAATACAAAAGAAGTATGTTCTTTTTTTAAAAACTCAATTATTAAAATGTATTAAAAAGAGGTCAGTTAGGTAAAACAATCTATTCACATCACTTGCATGTTACATTTATGTATATTAATTTCATGAAGTAAGCATTTCATATGGACAATATTAAAATTCAACCATTACAGAACCATATTAGTTGGGTTATTGGACAACTTCCTTTTCTTGATCCTAACAGCCCCCACTAGAAAACTAGCAACATGGAACATAATCCTGGGGGTCTGCAATAACTGTAAAAACAGGAGTGCTGGCTTAACCTGTATAAACCCTGCCTCCTTTAGGATCGGGATCAAATATTTCCTTCTTAGTGCCGTGTAGTGATCGCAGAACATCAAAAAGTGCAATGTGTTCTGGGTCGAAAAGTTATCACACTTACACGGCATTGCATTTTCGGGAGTACACCAGGTTGGGAAGTGTCCAAGGGTTAAATGGATCAAGTTAAAAGAAAACGATGATAAAGTTGGTTTACAGTAGTTAAGTATAGTTCAGGGCCTACATGAGTGCTCAAAATAATGCTAGTCCGCACCGTTGGTTTCTCAAGTTCTCCTTGTTCCCTTTCCAGACTTAGCAATTCTCCCATCATACCTTTAATCAGAACGATGTCTTTAGCAGTTATCGAGGTCGGGGAAAAAAGAGATCTGGTCTCCCTAACTTAACAAGACAGTTTTTAATGTAAACTAGCCACGGTATTTTGTTTGCTCTATCCAGCTGCAAGCAGTCTTTTAGGATGATATGGTTAAGGGGGATTTCTTGGTTCAACCAGGTCTTTAGCCAAGCCAGAACAGGGGCCACTTTGATCAGGTCTGGGATATATCCTACACCAAGTTCAGTGTGAACAATATATGTTGAAGTGGACTGTGGTACAGAGAGAACAGATCTTAAAAATGTGTTCTCAGTGATCTGTATACTTTCCGTAGAACAGTTACCCCAAATAGCACTTCCATATGTAGCAACAGCAAGACATTTTGCTTTATAGATTTTTAGCAGAGTTACTATTGGCCTTGCTCCCAATTTTTTTGTAAAGCCCTGGAGTGCAGAAGATGATCTAGCAAGGGAGATGTTTCTATTTTTTATCTGGGGACCCCAGGTGCCTCTCTCATCAAAAGTGATCCCCAGGTAGGGAAAAGTGGCTACTCTGCAAAGCTCTTGTTTCCCACAAGTAAATATTTTTAAGCACTTGTTATTTTTGCCCTTGCCCATTATCATAATTTGAGACTTTTTGACATTAATCTTTAGGTCCAAGGAACCCATAAAGTCCTCAAAAGCATCCAATAATCGTTGAAGATCAACACCAGTACATGAGAGCAAGACGGCATCGTCCGCGTATAGAAGAACTGGAATTCCAAGTTCTCCTATACGTGGGATGTCAAGGGTTGCCTCTTTTAGGGTAGGTTCCAGGGCATTTACATAAGCAGTAAATAGGAGGGGTGCCAAAATGCACCCCTGCCTAACTCCCCTTTCTGATTTAAAATGACTCGTGCAACGCCCCTCCGAGGTAACTCTAACCGAGGCTATTAGATCGGTATGTAAGTCTGCTAGAAGACTAACAAGGGCCCTGTCCAGTCCCATATCGAGCAAAATGTTCGATAGTTTGGAATGATTTACAAGGTCAAAAGCTGACGAGAGGTCCATGAACCCCAAGTACATGGACCCCTCCTTGGCCCTCGTATATTTTTCTACTAGTAAGTGCAGATTAAGGCCTTGATCTATTGTGCTCCTTTTTGATCTAAAACCATACTGAACGTTTGATAGGACCCCTTTCTCGGTTAACCAATCATTCAGTTTTGATAAAATAACCCGGCCCAAAATTTTCACCGATGAGTCAATCAATGAAATGGGTCTGTAACAGGATGGGTCTTGCCTGTTACCCTTTTTAAAGACCGGTATAATGATGGATTTTTTCCAGGAGTCCGGGATTTTGTCATTTGAAAGAGCATTAAAAACATTACATAAGACTTTAGACCAGAATTTCAGTGCACTTTTGAAGACATCCCCTGGTACCCCGTCAGGGCCCTTTGCTTTGTTTTTCAGGGTCAGATCTATTGCCCTTTCCACTTCTGCTGCCACAAAAGTGACGGCGGCCTCAGCAGTACAGAGTTCCACTACCACAACTTCTGAAATGACAGCAGAGGTGGCAGCACTGCTAGTTTCTGTATATATCTGTCTAAAATGTTTGATCCAGCCCTCATCTGAAATATTTGCCTCTAAGGGGGTGTTTGGGTCATCAGAAAAGAGTGGCTGATTTATTATTTTCCAGAATAGGCCACTATTTTTTAGAGTTTCTGGTTCAAGAAGTTGGGCCAAAGCATTGTCTTTCAGGTTCCTCTTTCTTTCTAGGATAGTTTTTTTGTACGCAATCCTTGCACTAGCTATATCTGCACGAATTTTGGGAGTTGCTTTCAGGGCTTTTAGTAGTACTCCATGCGCTTTTGAGCATTTCTTGTCGAACTATCTTTTGCCCACTGGCGACTTCTGCCTGGATTTATTCTGAAGACTACGGTTAATTTCTATGCAGATATTATCAAATGCCGCTATAACCTCTTTGCACTGTGTTCTATTCGCTAAGCATATTGCAACTTCATCCTCTACTTTGGACAAAACCTCTTGAAGAAAGGTTTCAGGGACTATTTTTGTCCATTTCAACCTACGGTTCTGGTCTTTTACCGTGAGGTTTACTCCCCCTCTAACTTTTACTGTTTTTAAGGAAATTAAATCTGTATGCTTTACTTCAAGTAAAACAGGATTATGATCGCTAAAAGCTGATACCTCTGTGTAATAATTTATCACATTATTTAACAAAAAAGAAGACACAAAAATATAATCTATAATAGTACCCATATCTTTTCCCTTAAACGTAGGGGACCTATTTTTTCCATCCCCGCAGCCTGACTCATATAAGTTCCATCTTGCAAGAAAGGTTTCAAGATGCTCTCCACGCCTGGTATGTTCCAGATGAACAGATGAGGAGAGGGGGGGGCCTTCATCATCCTGGCTAATCCATGGTAGGGTGCATGGGTGTATATTGAAGTCCCCTAGTAATATTAATTCAAAAGTATTTACGTTAACACTGTAGACTGACAAAAATGTATCCAGTACTTCCAAATTTTGACTGGTACACTCATTTGCATGTGAATTATAAAAATTAACAAAAAGAATCTTGGCCTTATCTTGAGTAGAAAGTTCGACAATCAAACAGTTTTCAGAACCCGAAGAACACTGAGTTAGTGTGCCTTTTATGTCCAGTTTAAATAGACTTAGCAAGCCCCCCTTAGATCTTCCTGCCACACTACTAATAGCTGGGTTGCAAAAGTGGCTATAGCCATCCAAAGAGAAGCTGTTCGTATGATCCCAAGTCTCTTGTAGGGCAATGATATCAAAAGATTTTAATGACATTAGCCATTCAGCATTCCCAATTTTATTCTTTATACCGGCAATGTTCCATGTAGCAATTTTAAGGGACGATGCTGATAACTGGATAGAATTCCCCGAGGCATCGGGCAGTCAATCATTTTCCTCCAGTGATGATAAAGCAGTATAACGATTGTAAAGAGGTAGAGTATTATCAAACTGCCTATTAGCTAACTGATAACGATATAAGTCCCCACTATTTTGATGCAGAGGTACATTCAGAGGTACATTCGGAACACAACCAGCCATCCCCCTTCCATGCCCATTTACAGTATACCTTTGCTGATGAGGCGGTCGGTATTGGGTGTTATCCAGGTGGTTATAGAAGAAGCCAAGGGGTCTAGCACATACAGAATTTTCCAGGGTTGGTAAAGAGGCGGCTCTAAGGAGGACTGTTGCAACATGTTGTGGATGTTTAAAATTTACAATGATGCAATCCCCTCTTGTATTTTTTCTTCCGTTACCAATCCAACTGACTCTACGAGTGGATATTATATCATTTGAAAAGGCAAGCGGAAAACCACAATTCCTATTCAGCCAGGCAAGTGTTTTATTTTTTAGGGCAGCATGGGTTTCTAGCCTAGGATCTGTCAGGCAAGAGTCAACCCTTGGGACATTTGTTAGTACCACAGTGTATGGGACACACTCCGGTGGGAGGTTGACAAAGTTTTTCCTCCTAGGTCTACTTCTCCCGGCAAAATCTCCCCCTGCTAAGTTATTCTGACTGCCTTTTTGTGCTATTTGTGGTTGTACTGATGTTTGTGCTATTGCAGTTCCCACTGGTGGTAGGTTAGAAGGTGGAGTATTCAGTGCGTTTACGACTGAGGGAGCCTGAGCAATAGCCCCTGTGCCACTAACCCTGGTACTAGCTGATACAGATGCTACAGGTCCCGCTGTACTGTTGCCCATAGGACCCAATGGGCCAGGTTGAGGGCTCGTCAGGATGGAAGACCGGGTCATATGGGAATCTAGGAGACCTTCCAGTCTAGTGACCTCTTGAGCAACTAGTTCTAACTTTGCCACCAATGGTCTAATCAGTGCCTCTAATTTGGACTCAAGGATGGTTGCCAAGAGTTCAATATGGGCTGGATGCAGGGTTCTTCCCTCGACATTGTTAATGGACTCTGGAGTGTCTCCCCTGCTGAGTGATGTTGTACCTGCCTTTTTGGTCTTCCGTTCCACCACCCTTTTGACAGGTGCCTTCCTACATGCATGCATCATTCTCCGTACGGGAGATTGAGTTGGTGAGAGCCTTAGGGAGGGTGTCGGACTCTGACTTGGAATAGATTCAGTTAAAATTTTCCGCTCTTCTGTTGACACTATGATGGATACATCGTTATTTGTGTCAACATTATTAGAGTTAGCCAAGCCACTGTCTGGGTGGGGCGACGGTGTGGTAGGCGTACTCAGCCTTGTAGGTGACATTTCTGGGCTTACCCTGCTTAGTGATAGTCTCCTATCCTTATCAATCTTGCTGACTACCTTAACAAGATAGTTGTCCATTGTCCTTGTATCATTAATTGCCGCTGGTTTTGAAGACCTAAGCTTGGACATAATAATAGGACCAGCAAATACTAACTACAGAGTAATTTGAACAACAGTATCTTATCTAGTTATTGTAGAAAACTATGATGTCAATAGGGCCAACAAACATAAAACAAACAATAACCAATATTAAAAGTAGTGTCTTACTAAAAGTCCAGGATCCGAGTAATGCGGGCCAAAGTCCGTGGCCCAGCCCAGCCTCCTATGGCCTCTGACGGCCACAGACGGCCCCGCCCTTGTCCCAGGCTTCTCCCGGGCGCGCGCGCGTCCCGCGGGATGAGGGAGCAAGTGATCCTTTATGCGCCCCAGGCGCTTCCTGTTTGCCTGCGCGGCGGCGTCCTTGCCGCAAGGGGCTGCTGGGGGTTGTAGTCTACGTGGCCCGGCCAGGCCACCAGCGGAGCAAAGCCCGGCCCTCTCAACACCACAACAAAGGTCGGCGGAGCCAAGCCCGGCCTCAGACACACAGCGGAGCCAAGCCCGGCCGTGTGCAGCTCTCCTGGTCAGTCAAAAGCGGCTCCCGCCGTTCTCCGTCGCAAGGGATCATTTATATGCCCCAGGCGCTTCCTGTTTGCCTGCGCGGCGGCGTCCTTGCCGCAAGGGGCTGCTGGGGGTTGTAGTCAACGTTGCCCGGCCAGGCCACCAGCGGAGCAAAGCCCGGCCCTCTCAACACCACAACGAAGGTCGGCGGAGCCAAGCCCGGCCTCAGACACACAGCAGAGCCAAGCCCGGCCGTGTGCAGCTCTCCTGGTCAGTCAAAAGCGGCTCCCAGATGAAGGGATGGCATCCCAGACACCTATCTCATGCCGAACAAAGGTGCATGGAGGAGGAAGTGCCTACATGTGCTGCTGGACCCTCCCTTTGACCTAAAGACACTGTTCCACCTCAATTGCAGCCGAGGCAGATTGATGTGAACCCGTTGTACCAGAATATGGTTCTCTACTGCAGCAAGTGCTCCAAGGGGGTTGTTTTGAGGAAGCAAAGTGTGTCTATTAGGGACAAGTTGCCCATCAATACCACCAAAATATATATATTTTTTTAACTCCAAGTTGAAATGTCAGTATAGTTTATGTTAAATCCCCTAAACACTATAAAAAAAATAAACTTATAAAATAGTTTCAAAAACACAAAAAAGGGTCTTTCTAGAGCCACCTTTATTGATTTAACCCCTTCAGCGCGGCGCGGATTTCTGCGCCACGCTGAAGGTTCCGTGCGCGGGCGGGGCCATGACGGAACGGTTCCGTCATGCGCACAGCGCAACCGACGTGCATGACGGAACCGTTCCGTCATGCGCGTCGAACGGGTTAAAAATAGAAAGTGTTATTTGTCATGTCTTACTGTTTATGTTACTGTATAATAATAGTCTGGTATAGCAGCCTGTACATAACAATAAAAGGTAAGTCTACGGTTGTAAATGTAAGCAAAAAGAAAACACATAATTTATTTTCTCTTAAATAATTACAATGGCATGCTATGGCAAACTATTAATTTATGCTACATGATAACCGAATGCACTTATATATCCTTATAGCCTAATGTAGTAGCAGGTACTAATCATAAAAGACACACTAGGGCTTAAAACAAGAGAGCGGACTTTTAATGGCTGGTAGACACTACTATGATAGCATTGACAACAATTACAGAATTCCACTCCATAAGTGTGAAATGTTCTCATAGCGAACAAAGCAGGCCTCAGGAAAATACTGAAGGTTTACAGCCCCGTGCGGCTGTGAAGTTTGAGTGCCTTTTGAATATTTTGCTAATTGTTTGGGGTAGTTACTACCAGACATACTCACACAAAGAGCTCTGATAGTGTCCAACATGAAGATATATGTCTAGAGGGAGTCTGCTCGCCTTGAAATGTTGTGCACAGGGTGTAGCCCGCACTCAGCATGTACCTGCCCAACCTTCTGGTATTGTTTCAAAACAAGAGGTCAGCCATCCACAAAGGGTTCACTAGAGGGTCAACACTATGCATAGTAGGGACAAGGCCACCTTATGGGGCTTGGGTGGCAAATGGGCTCTCCGTGAAGAGTGGTGTACAGGGCATAGGCTGTGCATATCATGGGCATTACAACCTGGATGTCTAGAGGGAGAATGCTCTCTGTGATGGGTGGCACATACGGTAAAGACCATGCAAACAGTTACTAGGCAACCTATATGTGGTTCAAAGCCCTCAAGTGATAAAATAGCTATGTTGGGTTCAGTACAGAGTAAAGTCTGTGGGAAATAGAGTCTATGAGTGTCTCAGAGGGTGTGTGAGTGAGTGTAGTAGTGTTTGAATGTGTGTGTGTGAGTGGTGCATGAGTGAGTACGTCTATGATTGAGTGCATGAGTCTCTGAGTCGGTGCATGAGTAATTCAATGGGTTTACAAATGGGTGCACACGTTTCTCAGTGGGTTTTTGAGTGAGTGCATGAGTTTCTGAGTGAGACTGTGAGCGGGTTTGTGGGTGTCTGAGTGGGTCTGTAAGTAGTTGCGTGACTAAATGGGTCTGAGTGGTTGCATGATTATCTGAATGGGGCTGTGACTGGGTTCATAGGTCTCTGGGTGGGTCTATGAGTGGGTGTGTTAGTCTCTGAGTGGGTGTGTGACTGGTAGCGTGAGTCTCTCAGTGGGTCTGTGAGTTCATCTGTTAGTGTCTAAGTAGGTCTATGAGTGGGTGGGTGAGTGTCTGAGTGGGTCTGTGTGTGGATGCACAAGTCTCTTAGTGGGTCTTTGAGTGGGTGTGTGAGTATCCGAGTGGGTCTGTGAGCGAATGTGTGAGTCTCTCTGTTGATCTGAGAGTGGGTGCATGAGTGTCTGAGTGGGTTTCTGTCACAGTGGACTGTGAATGAGTGCAACAGTGTCTGAGTGGGTGTGTGAGTGGGTGCGTGAGTGTCCCAGTATATCCCTCATTGCGTGCGTAAGTGTCTAAGTGGGCCCATGAGTTGGTAAGTGAGTGTCTCAGTGAATATGTGAGTGGGTGTGTGTGTCTAATTGAGACTGAGGGTAGGTGTCTGAATATGTATGTATTTTTTTATTTTTTCATTGATATTCAGTAAGTTGTGATGTATATTTGTGAATTTGATGCGCCTTTATACGGGGGGTCGTGCTCATGGTTGCATAGAATTCGTGAATATCACAAGTGGAAAAGAAAACACTGTTTTTCAACATATTTTACTCATAAGGGTTCCTCAAAGACCCCTATATTCTTCTCACAGGGGCCGGGCATATCCAACCTGCCTCCTAATACCACTTTCTGTCATTTGGTTTGAGACCCGGGGGAGTGTTTCAATGAGGTAAAATAGTGACTGCAAGTCTCTGCTCATGTTTCGACCAACCAATCATGGCATTCCTGTTGGTGTGGGCATTCATGATTCGTCACAAATTATCCGCGATCCCACATAAAGAATGTTATATTTCCTTACATTTCTCAACAACTACCATACTGATTTACACCAAATAACTGAAAGAGTGATCTGCAAACCCAAATCTACCTTTGTACCAAATTCGTTGTAATTCCGTCCAGTAGTTCGGGCTGCAGGTGTGTCTAAAGATTCTATGGGAAATAACATGGGAAACACTATTTTGACCCCCCCCCCTTTTTTCCAGCAACCTTGACAGAGCACCCTGAAACTCAAGATTCACTGGGGCACTTTTTGAGAAAATCTTGCAAAAATGCGCCAAACTACGCCAAAATAATAGGCCAGATATATATATATATATATTACCTACTGACGGTCGCCAGCAGGTAGTTATAGTTAGGACCTAGTTTCCATAGGAAACTCTTTTTGTGTTTTCCCAATAACTTTGGCACCGGTTGACGAATCTTCGCAAAGTTTTCAAAACTTATGGCCCGCTCTGGTCAGCTCCTATGCTGAAAGTTTCAGGGTGATTCGCCAAGCGGGGGCCGAGAAAAAAGAGGGGTCCCAAAACGTGTTTTCTTTATGTTATTTCCCATAGGAAACTTTAGACACGACTGCAGCCCGAACTGCTGAACGGAATTACACCAAATTTGGCAAAAAGGTAGCCCTTGGTTCAGAAAGAGACCTTTTTTTCAAATGGTGTAAATCCGTTCAGTAGTTCCTGAGAAATTCAAGAAAAAGTGGTGAAAAAAGTCAATTTCCCATAGGAAACATTAGACACGGCTACAGCTCGAACTGCTGAACGGAATTACACCAAATTTGGCAAAAAGGTAGTGCTTGGTTCAGAAAGCACTCTTTTTCTTAAATGGTGCAAATCCGTTCAGTAGTTGCTGAGAAAATCAAGAAATAAAAGTTCAATGTCTATGGCCGCAGTGGATCCGCGGACCCTCCCGATCACAAGCTTTATTCTAATTGGCTGTCAACACTTTAAACCAGGAAGTGTTGACAGCCATCTTGTGCCTCGGTAGAACCGAGCACAAGAAAACAGTAAAACAAACCCGCAAAACAAGAAAAGGGGGCAGGGTAGAAACACCCTGACCCCCTAGGCCTGCTCAGGGGGTCCCACAAGGAACCCCAGGGCCCAAAAAAGCATTACAAAAAAAAAATCGGCAGAATTTTCCCTGGGTGCGCGAATCCGGCCGAGAAAATTTTGAAAAACGATGCGCGGCCTCCCGCTCTTCGTTTAATTGAAGCCCCAGGGTGGGCCAGGTCCCGGGGGCAGTAAAAAAATGTGTGGGGGGCCCCAATCTCCACCACAATGCCCCGGGGACCGCCACCCCCGGGGCTTTGCATAAATATTTGCGGGGGCACATGACCCCCTCGCAGCCCTGAGGACCACCACCCCCTGGGCTTGTTTTTTTTAAGTTTAGGGCGCCTCTAAGGCCCCCCCCAAGCCCCGGGGATGGCCACCCCCCCAGAGCTTTCATAAATTATTATCGCCGGGGGGCACCATGCCCCCCCGCAACCCCGGGGACCGCCACCCCCGGGGCTTCTTTTAAAAAAAAAATATACCTGTGTGGGGGGGCTCGCCCCCCGCACGCCCCGGGAACCGCCACCTCCCCGGGGCACTATTATTTAAATGCAGGGGTCCGTAATGGACACCCGAGCCCGGGGACCACCGCCCCCCAGGGCTTTGCAATGTTGGGAGTGGGGGCCGCCCAGACCCCCTTCTGGAGCCAGTAATTGCCGTGGGGACCGCCATCCCCCAGGGCCAGCTCCTGCAGTGTCCCGGGGTGCCCACCCCCTGGGACACTGCAGTTTGCTATGGCAGGGCGGGAGCAAACACTGGTTTGTTTTTTGGAAGAAAAAAAAAAGCAAACCAGATTGCTTTTCCACACGGGGAGCTGCATGTCAGCAGCTCCCCATGTGGAAAAGCAATGCCGGCTCCTGCAGGACGCGGGGAGCTGGCTGGGACCGTGGGGGCATTGGGGCCCCCCCACAGTCCCCAAAGGAGAGGGCTGCCCCAGGGGATGGGGTCCCCGGGGCACACCGCGTACCTCCAGTAAGCACCACAGAGCTGCGTTGCAGAGTGGTGTAAAAAGGGGCATGGCCTGGGCCACCTTTGGGCAACGCATTGCAGTGGCGCTTACTGGAGGTACCTGGTGGGCTAGTTGGCCCCCAGGGACCCTCAGGATTGAAGAGGAATTAATTCCCCAACTTAAAACGCACCACAGAGCGTGTTTGCGCACATGTCACCTCAGGCCACGCCCCCTCCCTTCACCACTGAGCAAACGTGCCTCCTGGCGCGTTGTAAGTTGGGGAATTATTTCCCCTTAAATACTGAGGGTCCCTGGGAGCCAACTACCCCGCCTGGTACCTCCAGTACGCGCCAGGGAGCTGCATTGCAGAGAGGTGTTCAGAGGCCATGCCCCTTTTTACACCTCTCTGCCACGCAGCTCTGTGGCCCTTACTGAAGGTACCTCGTGGGATAGTTGGACCCCAGGGACCCTCAGGATTCAGGGGGACTTAATCTCCCAACTTAAAACGTGCTACGGGGAGCATTTGCACAGTGGTGAAGGGAGGGGGCGGGGCCTGAGGTGACATGTGTGCAAACACGCCCTGTGGTGCGTTTTAAGTTGGGGAATTCATTCCATTTCAATCCTGAGTGCCCCTAGGGGCCAACTAGTCCACCAGGTGCTTCCAGTAAGCGTCACTGCGCTGCGTTGCAGAGAGGTGGTCCAGGTCATGCCCCTTTTTACACCTCTCTGCAACGCAGCTCTGTGGCGCTTACTGGAGGTACCTGGTGGGCTAGTTGGACCCCAGAGACCCTCAGGATTCAGGGGGATTTAATTCCCAACTTAAAATGCGCCACAGGGCGCGGTTGCACAGTGGTGAAGGGAGGGGGCGGGGCCTGAGGTGACATGTGTGCAAACACTCCCTGTGGTGCGTTTTAAGTTGGGGAATTCATTCCACTTCAATCCTGAGGGTCCCTGGGGGCCAACAACCCCACCAGGTACCTCCAGTAAGTGCCACTGCACTGCGTTGCAGAGAGGTGGGCCAGGCCATGCTCCTTTTTACACCTCTCTGCAACGCAGCTCTGTGGCGCTTACTGGAGGTACCTGGTTGGCTAGTTGGACCCCAGGGACTGTCAGGATTCAAGCAGACTTAATCTCCCAACTTAAAACGGCCACAGGGCGTGTTTGCACACATGTCACCTCAGGCCCCCCTCCCTTCACCACTGTGCAAACGCACCCTGTAGCGCATTTTAAGAGGTAGTTTTAATCCCCCTGCCCTATTATGTACTAGGGCCTTTCCGAGGAGGTCATGCTAAACACAGGGGTACCCCAACGCGTAGTGTTCCCTAGTGTATGTAGGTGTTTTCACTGTATTCTAAGTGTCTTTTAGCATAGCACTGGCTCTAGGCCTGGTTAGTCAGAGTCAGTTACCACCAGTACCCGTCTGAAAAAGGTGTGGGCACAGGATGATTTTGCAACAAAGCCTCTTTCTGCTCCTCTGTTGGTTCTTTCTGCACATGTCTTGCTTCTTCCTGCACTTTTCTTCGTCTCTGTGGACTTTTGTTGCATCTTTCTGCATTTCTTTTGCTTCTTTCTGTGCGTTTTTTCTTCTTTCTTCACATGTCCTACCTCTGTAGGCATAGTTAGAAACTAGCATTTGAAAAACCTTTGAAATTCACTGAAAAAACCATAGGTTTCAGGCACGTTATAGTTAGAAATTAGCATTTAAAAATCTTTGAACTTCACTGTAAAAAACCATAGGTTTCAGGCACGTTATAGTTAGAAATTAGCATTTAAAAAACCTTAGAAATTCACTGAAAAAAACATAGGTTTTAGGGAAAGTTATAGTTAGTTGGACATTTCGCTTGTACAAAACCAGAGAAATTCCCCAGTTATAGTTAGTTCAGCTAACTATAACTCGCGCCCCCACAATGCACTGCTGATGACGTCACATATTACATCACTCATGACATGGTCGGTGACATCACTGATGACACCACTGATGACATCTCAAATGACATCACTGATGACATCACTGATGACATAATCCATGTGATAATTTGACGCATCATCTCACACCCTAATATAACCTTTGATACACCCCCTCTAAATTACAGACTGCCATTCTCAAAACCATAGACACTCCAACAGCAATAACTACATACACACTCACTGATTCTTAGGTTTACACACACATCCACTCATTCACCTGTACAGTCCATCATACGTATGGTCACTCAGTACAGGACTATCATATGCACTCATACACCTATATAGACACTCACACACCACCACTCATCCATAGAGGTACTCAAACACCTAGTCAGTCATGCAAATAATTAATCACACTGCCATTTACTCACCTATACAGTTATACACACACCAGCTCAATCACTCATATAAATACTAGCACATTCTTGCGCTATTATACAATCACTGATGCAACCACACACTTATCTTTACAGCCACTCTCACAATCACACACTCAAACTTATAGCCATTTATATACTCCAACACACATGTATACTGCCTTTCACATATGTAGTTACTCACACATGTACCACTGAGATATACATTCACTCACTAACACACCCATACACATGCTCACCCACCCATACAGTCCATCACATATGCACTCTTGAAACCATGCACCCAGTGAATCACCCACTCACACATCTATGCACAGAGTCACACTCACCCCACGAGGAAGTGCTACAGTGCACGAAACGCGTCGGGCTGGACGTAGATGCTGTGAAATTGTTCCCACTGCATTGGCATTTGCTGTTCCTCCAATAAAGACTGGCTGATTTCAAACCTACCTGTGCAGGCCCTCTTTCAACAGGCAACATTTGGTTGGATTTGTGTAGCGGCCCCGCCTGAGCCGTGAGAGGTGCCTCGCTGCCGTGAGCAGTCCCGCTGCGGCGCCAATCGACGCTGCAGCAACAGGGACAGGTGGTGCTGTTGGAGTAGCGTCACGAAGCTGTACCTAGCAGCGTGAATGTTTCGCCACCCACTTGGGTTTCAATTTTGGTAACTGGGGCAGCAACATGGCAACTCACATGAGGAAAATTGAAACACTACAAGTTCCAGCAGGCCACTCTGGTGGCCACGCCTATTGGGGCGGGAATGACTGTTTAAAAAGGTGCTTCAAGAAATTGCCCTGTTGTTTGTCCTGCAATGCCCTTAGCCCATGAGGAAGTGCTACAGTGCACGAAACGCGTCGGGCTGGACGTAGATGCTGTGAAATTGTTCCCGCTGCATTGGCATTTGCTGTTCCTCCAATAAAGACTGGCTGATTTCAAACCTACCTGTGCTGGCCCTCTTTCAACAGGCAACATTTGGTTGGATTTGTGTAGCGGCACCGCCTGAGCCGCGAGAGGTGCCTCGCTGCCGTGAGCAGTCCCGCTGCGGCGCCAATCGACGCTGCAGCAACAGGGACAGATGGTGCTTTTGGAGTAGCGTCACGAAGCTGTACCTAGCAGCGTGAATGTTTCGCCACCCACTTGGGTTTCAATTTTGGTAACTGGGGCAGCAACATGGCAACTCACATGAGGAAAATTGAAACACTACAAGTTCCAGCAGGCCACTCTGGTGGCCATGCCTATTGGGGCGGGAATGACTGTTTAAAAAGGTGCTTCAAGAAATTGCCCTGTTGTTTGTCCTGCAATGCCCTTAGCCCATGAGGAAGTGCTACAGTGCACGAAACGCGTCGGTCTGGACGTAGATGCTGTGAAATTGTTCCCGCTGCATTGGCATTTGCTGTTCCTCCAATAAAGACTGGCTGATTTCAAACCTACCTGTGCTGGCCCTCTTTCAACAGGCAACATTTGGTTGGATTTGTGTAGCGGCCCCGCCTGAGCCGCGAGAGGTGCCTCGCTGCCGTGAGCAGTCCCGCTGCGGCACCAATTGACGCTGCGGCAACAGGGACAGATGGTGCTGTTGGAGTAGCGTCACAAAGCTGTACCTAGCAGCGTGAATGTTTCGCCACCCATTTGGGTTTCAATTTTGCTAACTGGGGCAGCAACATGGCAACTCGCATGAGGAAAATTGAAACACTACAAGTTCCAGCAGGCCACTCTGGTGGCCACGCCTATTGAGGCAGGAATGACTGTTTAAAAAGGTGCTTCAAGAAATTGCCCTGTTGTTTGTCCTGCAATGCCCTTAGCCCATGAGGAAGTGCTACAGTGCACGAAACGCATCGGGCTGGACGTAGATGCTGTGAAATTGTTCCCGCTGCATTGGCATTTGCTGTTCCTCCAATAAAGACTGGCTGATTTCAAACCTACCTGTACGGGCCCTCTTTCAACAGGCAACATTTGGTTGGATTTGTGTAGCGGCCCTGCCTGAGCCGCGAGAGGTGCCTCGCTGCCGTGAGCAGTCCCGCTGCGGTGCCAATCGACGCTGTGGCAACAGGGACAGGTGGTGCTGTTGGAGTAGCGTCACAAAGCTGTACCTAGCAGCGTGAATGTTTCGCCACCCACTTGGGTTTCAATTTTTCTAACTGGGGCAGCAACATGGCAACTCACATGAGGAAAATTGAAACACTACAAGTTCCAGCAGGCCACTCTGGTGGCCACGCCTATTGGGGCGGGAATGACTGTTTAAAAAGGTGCTTCAAGAAATTGCCCTGTTTTTTGTCCTGCAATGCCCTTAGCCTATGAGGAAGTGCTACAGTGCACGAAACGCGTCGGGCTGGACGTAGATGCTGTGAAATTGTTCCCGCTGCATTGGCATTTGCTGTTCCTCCAATAAAGACTGGCTGATTTCAAACCTACCTGTGCTGGCCCTTTTTCAACAGGCAAAATTTGGTTGGATATATACATATATATATATATATATATATATATTCACTTAAAAAACCATAGGTTTCACACAAGTTATAGTTAGCTGTACATTTCACTCGTAAAAAACCAATGAAATTCCACGTTATAGTTAGATCAGGTAACTATAACTTGCGCGACCGCAATCCACTGCTGATGACGTCACATATTACATCACTCATGACATGGTCAGTGACATCACACATGACATCACTGATGACATCTGAAATGACACATTGTGCATTGCGGTCGCGCAAGTTATAGTTACCTGATCTAACTATAACGTGGAATTTCATTGGTTTTTTACGAGTGAAATGTACAGCTAACTATAACTTGTGTGAAACCTATGGTTTTTTAAGTGAATTTCCAAGGTTTTTTAAATGCTAATTCCTAACTATAACGTGTGTGAAACCTATGGTTTTTTCAGTGAATATATATATATATACATATTCACTGAAAAAACCATAGGTTTCACACACGTTATAGTTAGGAATTATCATTTACAAAACCTTGCAAATTCACTTAAAAAACCATAGGTTTCACACATGTTATAGTTAGCTGTACATTTCACTCGTAAAAAACCAATGAAATTCCACGTTATAGTTAGATCAGGTAACTATAACTTGCGCGCCCACAATAAACTGCTGATGACATCACATAGTACATCACTCATGACATGGTCAGTGACATCACTCATGACATCAATGATGACATCTGAAATTACACATTGTGGATTGCGGTCGCGCAAGTTATAGTTACCTGATCTAACTATAACGTGGAATTTCATTGTTTTTTTACGAGTGAAATGTACAGCTAACTATAACATGTGTGAAACCTATGGTTTTTTAAGTGATTTTGCAAGGTTTTGTAAATGATAATGCCTAACTATAACGTGTGTGAAACCTATGGTTTTTTCAGTGAATTTGTACGGTTTTTTAAATGCTAAGTTATGTATTTATTTTTTTTTTTTTTTTTCTGGTTTTTCACTATGCGCACACCCTGCACGCACGGTGCGCTTCGCGCACCGAGCGCCCATGTTGCGCAGTCCATGCCGGGCGCGCCTCGCCTTTTTTTACGCAGTAACATTTGTTTTTTTCTCCCTTGTGGGTCCTTTAATTTATTTAATAAATGTGATTGTTACTTCTTTATTTTTTTTTATTTTTTTTTTTGCCGTGCGCGTACGGTAAGCTTACCGTACGCGTACCCCGCGATTTTTTTTTTAAATTATTAAATTTATTTTTCGTACTTTTGGGTCCTTCTTGGACCCCCTGACAAACACTAGGGGGTCTGCAACTCTCTTCGTTGCCCCCGTTTCACGTTCCCCACCTTTGTTTCTCAGTGCGAGAGACAGAAAATGGCGGCCGACACTTCCTGATTTCGACCGATTCGAATGTTTACAGTCATGTAACCACCAATCAGAATTGAGCTCGCGCACGGAGCGTGCTTACAGATATATATATTGATTTAAATGCTATTTTCTCAGGACCTACTGAACAGATTTACACCATACCTACAAAAGGCACATCCTTGACCTGAGGACTACCTCTCTGCCAAATTTCAAGTAATTCTGTTCAGCCATTCGGGCTGTAGCTGTGTCTAAAGGTCCTATGGAAAAATGCATGGGGAAAACGCGTTTTGGGACCCCCCTTTTTTCTCAGCCCCCGCTTGACGAATCCCCCCGAGACTTTCAGGGTAGGAGCAGAGCGTAGCGCCCCATTAGTTTTGAAAATTTCGCGAGGATTCGTCGACCGGCGCCAAAGTTATTCCAAATAGAATGTTGCGGATTTCCTATGGAAACACGGTCCTAACTATAACTATCTACTGGCGACCGCCAGTAGATAATATATATATATATATATATATATATATATATATATATATATATATTCACTGAAAAAACCATAGGTTTCACACATGTTATAGTTAGCTGGACATTTTACTGATAAAAAACCAATGAAATTCCCCCGTTATAGTTACTGTAGGCAACTATAACTCACGCGACCGCAATCCTCTGCTGATGCTAATACTGTATTTAGACACTTATTTGCCCATATCTTCTTCCATTAAATTTTAGCTATACATATATTACAAATATTTTTTTTTCATAAAGACACATATGTCATCAGCAGAGGATTACGGTCGCGTGAGTTATAGTTGCCTACAGTAACTATAACGGGGGAATTTCATTGGTTTTTTATCAGTAAAATGTCCAGCTAACTATAACATGTGTGAAACCTATGGTTTTTTCAGTGAATTAGCAAGGTTTTTTAAATGCTATTTCCTAACTATAACGTGTGTGAAACCTATGGTTTTTTCAGTGAATTTGTACGGTTTTTTAAATGCTAAGTTACTTTACGCCATTTGTGGCGTGCGCGCCCACTTAACGCAGTTAGTTCCGTGCACGGTTTTTATCAACTTTAATAAGCCCTGTACATTTGGTGGCCTTCGGCCACCAAAAGCACAGGGGGTGAGGTCAATGTGGATAGTGTTTTTTTTATTTCGATTTTATAATTTCATGTTGCCAAAATTACGTTTTTTTTCTCTATTAATAAGCCCTGCACATTTGGTGGCCTGCGGCCACCAAAAGCACAGGGGGTGGGGTAAGTGTGGATAGTGTTTTTTTTATTTTTATTTTTTTACCGTAAGCGTACGGTAAGCTTACGGTAAGCGTACGGTAAGCGTACGGTAAGCGTACCCCGCGAAATTGCCGAAAAAAAAATAAAACCGTTTTTGCTCTTGGGGGATGTTTGGGGACTCCCTCAACATGACTATGTGGGAGGGAGTTGTCAAAACAGCCCCGTAACATGTTTTTGGCCATCATGTTTGATAAACAACACTCAGTGCGAGAGACAAAATGGCGGACGCCGCTTCCTGGTTTCGGCCGATTCGAATGTTTACTAAGATCTAAGAGCCAATCAGAATCGCGCTCGCGCACGCCACCGTAAGCTTACGGTAAGCGTACGGTAAGCGTACGGTAAGCGTACCGTAAGCGGGCTCAGATATATATATTGATTTAAAGGCTATTTTCTCAGAATCTACTGAACAGATTTACACCAAACCTACAAAAGGCACTTCCTTGACCTAGGGACTACCTCTCTGCCAAATTTCTAGTAATTCTGTTCAGCCGTTCGGGCTGTAGCTCGTTCTAAAGGTCCTATGGAAAAATGCATGGGAAAAACGCGTTTTGGGACCCCCCTTTTATCTCAGCCCCCGCTTGACGAATCCCCCCGAGACTTTCAGGGTAGGAGCGGAGCGTAGCGCCCCACCTATTTTGAGAAATTCGCGAGGATTCGTCGACCGGCGCCAAAGTTATTCAAAATAGAATGTTGAGGTTTTCCTATGGAAACGTGGTCCTAACTATAACTACCTACTGGCGACCGCCAGTAGGTAATATATATATATATATATATATATACTCGAGGCGGCATCTTGTATTTTAATTAGCAGGAGACTATCATTTCTGTGAAGGAATATCCTGCCTTCCGCGAAGTACTTGGACAACTCTAAGTTCAACTCTATGCACCACCTACCTGGGAACTGCCTGATGCACCCTGGGAGTCGCAGTCCATACAATCAGGGATCTGTGACAGGTGAGCACAACATCTGAAGGGAGGAGCGGACTTTGCACCAATCGTAGTGCGGCAAGATACATTTAAGCACCGAGTGAAAAAGCCCCCTGTCACATCACGGCACTGACGAAGGCCGAACCAGGCCGAAATGCATTCGCCATACAATTCAAATTAAGCAGCTTCCCTCGTTCCCCGATGTGGCCTCTGCTCTTTCTTTTGGGAGGAGTTCCTGTGGCGATGATATACGCGTCAACGAGAGACGCGGTACAGAGGCTCCTGCTTCCCTCAGGGGCCTGGATGTTACTGGCTCCTGCTTCGGCATATTTTTCTTCAAGTTATTGAATGATCCAGGCACGCCTTCAGCGTTGGATGAACACGCAGCGGTGCAGCGAGGATACTCACCTCGGTCAGGGCGAAATGCATCGGCATTTTGCCTCCGCCTACTCGAAATTCAACAAGAAGGTTGAAGCGGTCGAAGGGGACTCGAGGCGGCATCTTGTATTTTAATTAGCAGGGGACTATCATTTCTGTGAAGGAATATCCTGCCTTCCACGAAGTACTTGGACAACTCTAAGTTCAACTCTATGCACCACCTACCTGGGAACTGCCTGATGCACCCTGGGAGTCGCAGTCCATACAATCAGGGATCTGTGACAGGTGAGCACAACATCTGAAGGGAGGAGCGGACTTTGCACCAATCGTAGTGCGGCAAGATACATTTAAGCACAGAGTGAAAAAGCCCCCTGTCACATCACGGCGCTGATGAAGGCTGAACCAGGCCGAAATGCATTCGCCATACAATTCATATAAAGCAGCTTCCCTTGTTCCCCGATGTGGCCTCTGCTCTTTCTTTTGGGAGGAGTTCCTGTGGCGATATATATATATATATATATATATATATATATATATATATATATATATATATATATATATATATTTCCCAGCTCGATCTCTGCACTCTGCTCGCTGTTCGCCTGATCGAAGGGCGCGTCGTCACGGGATTTCTGCCGCGAAATCCTTTTTATTTATAACAGTCCTTGCAAAAGGAAGACGACGCCGTGTGCGATATAACCAATGTTTATTTCGTCAGACCGCCTTCATCGCTCATCCCAGCCTTGCTCACCAATGACGAGGGAGCATTCACGCCGTGTTTTTAAACATCACCATTTCAGAGTGTAAAACTACATGTGTATAAACAGAAACAACAGACTTGTAGTTTTTTACCACAATATGCAGAAAACTATGTCTCAATGGACATAGAAAACAGACCTGTAGTTTTTCATGCACACCTTACATGTCCATTTTTTAATTTTATCTAAAATCTGTACAGTATCTATAATTCAACATGCACAAACATTACATTGTTTTTTCATTAGGAATCAAGATTGCAAATTGAAAAACATTAGCATTATCGCCCTAGTGGGCAAACCGATACGACAATGATTGTAGGTCATGCAGAATCACATGGTCCAAAAAATTAATTAAATGATCTGCATTAATGTGGTATGCCGTCCAAGTGGGCTGTTAGTATTCAGATGACTGCTGGTTTCTCAAAAAGTGCTCATTTATTTTACGTGACAGTGAATGGGAATTAAAACTATTTATTTTTAAAAAACTTTTTTGTTCTTGTTTTATATATATATATTTTTTTTTAATATATATTTACTGAATGCTCTTGGGAAGAGGAATTTCATCTGCTCTCTTAATTTCATAAGTGTGTATGTAAGTCCTCCCCTGTATTGAGACCAAGGGGACTTTTTGACTTAAACTCAATTATGTATTTAGACTCTAATCTTCTTAATATTTTCTCTCGGTTGCCTCCCCTCTCTCTTGCAGGCAACAAGTCAACTACGTAATACGTAAGGCCTTTAGTGTCCAGATTATGTTTTTCTTCGAAATGACGTGCTACGGGGTAATTTTTATCCCCATTTTAAATAGCACGAATGTGTTGCAACACCCGTTTGTGCACTTCTAAAACTGTGCTTTCCACGTATATTAGTTTACATGGGCATTGCAAAATGTACACTGCATGATCTGTTTTGCACGTGTATTTGTCTTTGATTTTCTTCAGTTTAGGGTTCAGATTTGTATTGTAAGCCTCCATATTTTTACCAAATTGGCAGGCTTTGCATTTAGCACACTTTGAAAATCCCTGTTTCTTTTTCAGCCATGTTGGACCACTAGTCGTTTTTACACCTTTGAGTGTATTGCTCACAAGACTTTGTTTCATGTTGGGGGCTCTTCTGAAAGTTATTGCCGGATTACATGGGGCCTTCTTTCCCAAGATCGGATCATTCTGTATTAGAAACCAGTACTTATTCATTATCTTTCTTATGCTGGCTTGCTGAAGACTATACGTAGCTATTAGTCTAAAATGAGACTCTTGTTCCTTTTTCTGATTTTATTTCTCCCTATTTCTGAACAGAACTTGTTCTCTGTCTTGATGATTTATTTTAGTCAGGGCATTATTAATCCATTCTTTGGGATAGCCTCTTTTGCGGAATCTGGTTTTAAGGATTTTCATCTCTTTTTCTGCTTCTGCTTTATCACTGCAGTTTCTTTTTACCCTTAAACCCTCACCATAGGGAATACTTCTCACTAGGCTAGTAGGGTGGAAACTAGTTGCATGCAACAGGGTATTGCCCGCTGTGGGCTTCCTATATAGCTTGGTTTCCAATCGGTTATTTGCCACATATATTTTGAGATCTATAAAATTGACACTGCATGAACTAAGTGTGCTTGTGAAATGCAAATTCAAATTATTGATCTCAATCTGTTTAAAAAAACTTTGTGCCTCTTTTTTGAACCTCTCCAAACAATAAAAAGGCCATCAATATACCTGTACCAATGGACCACATTATTCTCCCATATTACATGATACTGCGTTTGGATCACCTGCTCCTCCCACCAGCCCATATGCAAATTTGCATAGCTGGGGGCGAAGCAGGTGCCCATCGCAGTACTGCATCTCTGTTGGAACAATTCATTATTAAAGATAAAAAAATTGTTCTTCAAACAAGATTCCATCATTCTCATCAACATTGATGCGTGGTGCCACAATTTCAATGACCTTGCACCTAAAAAGTGCTTTACTGCATTAAGACCGTCCGTGTGGACGATACTTGTGTACAATGTGGGGACATCAATAGTCGATGCTTCATTCATTGACGTATTTTACCGTCTGTAGACTTTAAAAGATGTACTTATGTGTATATTTTTTCCATGTCCATTGTGCTATCCATGCACCAGCTAATCATTGCACTTTTCTCATTTGCACTTGCACTTTAAATTTAAACCTGCTCAGCCTCGGCGTCATGTGATCAAGGCCTCCTGTAGGCTGAAACACGTCATGCAGGCATTGCTGTAAGATAAATAAAAATTACTCACTTGCATCCTGGGTCAGTGTTCGTCTGTTCCTGTTCTCCTCGTGATTGTTGGTGTGCAGGAGCATTCTTGGCAAAATTCTTCGTTTTATATATATATATATATATATATATATATATATATATATATATATATATATATATATAAATATATATATATATATATCATAACGCCTTACGCTCCTGCAGCATAAGAAAGAGTCGCACTCAGGATTCCAAATCAGCGAGAAAATATTTATTTGACTTTGACGCGTTTCAACAACCCTGTCTTTGTCAAAAAGTCATTCAGTGACCCGGAAGTGGGAATGGGCATAAGAACACTTCCTTGAAAATTAGTAGACATAGAAAACAGTATGTATTATACTGAACACAAGAAGCATGTGCAACAAAAGACAGACTTTCACAAAGCTTTTGAGAGAGCTTATACAATGGATCAGATTGATTCAAATACATATACACAATTCATCAGAGTGTAATGAAATGAAAAAACGCAATTTGTGTGTAAATAATAAAAAATATACACACACCAATGTATCACTTGGAGCACATGAAATTAAATTAAGTTAAATGCCAAGTGGCAAAGATGGTGTAATTGTAAAACCATTTCTTTATTTCCAACTTTATGGCTATTATCTATCTGAGACATTCAGCGCCATGAAACCTCCGGGTGTGCGTGCGCTTTACAAATTTTCCCTAACATAACATATGTGCTGAACCCTAATGGTGTTGGTGCTCCACTGGTGAATAAAATAGTCATCTGCCTCAGACTGTTTGGCAAGTGCCAAAGCTAACAAATAAAGATCATAGCTATGTCTGCAAAGGAAGCATTAAGCCACTCCATCCATATATATATATATATGAACGAAGTTCGCCGCCAACAATAGCCTCACACGGACCAAAGGACGAAGAGCGGACCACCAAGAGTCAGTGCAAATCCAATTTTATTTCGTGCCAAGCAAGTCTGCCATTACGCGTTTCGACCCCCACTCGGGTCTTGATCACATGACGCATTGCGTAATCAAAGAGCGACATTTAAAGAGATAAGTGCAGGGATGTGACGACACAAAGTCAAAGCGCAAGTGCATGGTAACTGAAAAGTTACTTAGAGCAGCGTATATCATTCAATTGCATGTGCAAATTTCACGCATTAAAACACAGTCAATAAATATATAAAATTGTATAAATATATAAATATGCTGGTAAATACTAAAACAATTGTTGTAAAATCACAATATGTTAAAAAAAGCAACATGTATGGTTGGTTATGTGGTTGGCAAAATTGCTCCATAGTTATAACAGATAAAGACAACATAGCAATTAAAATCTAGTATGATGTGCCAATTGGTTCTACATACAGCTAAAAATGCCTACTCATATTTCGTAAATGTGTCTATCTGCATCTTTGTTATTCTCAACCACAATGATTTTTGTATATTTGTAAATGCTGTTAATGCGTAAATTCATCTGTGCTGCTTTATATGCTATGCATTCATGCCCAAGTGGGCCTGCTTGGACTTGTGTCTATCATACAATATCCCAATACTAAAATCACTTAGTCGATCTTAAAAATGTGCAAAAAGGGTGCAAAAAATAAGTAACTAAAAAAACATAAAAAGAAGGGGAACAAATCCCTATACAAAAACCTTAAAGTATTTTCAGGAGAAGATGAGCCTATACATTCAAATTCAAGTTCAAAGAAATAATCATTATTTACATTGTGAATCATATATACAAAAAGCAGCTACTATAAACATACAGTATAAATGTGAGCCCACATTTGATTTTGAAGTCCAACTTTACAGAATTCTCAGAGACATGTGTGGAAGTCTTCGCTGGCATTTAATCCCAAAGGATGTTTCGTATCTAACTTTAAAATGTAACGGGTCTAAAGTAAGCGCAATTTGGCTTCTCGATTACCCCCACGTTTCAGTGGTAATATTGTATCAATTACATAATACTGGAGATAAATGGGATTGCTATCATGTTTTTGCTCAAAATGCCTAGCGACTGGGTAAGCCTGATCTTTGCTGTTGATTGCTCTTATGTGCTGGAGTATCCTCTTATGGGCCGTAAGTTTAGTACTCCCAATATATTTCAGCCCACAGGGACACTCCAGCACATAAACAGCAAATTCCGTCTTGCATGTTAGCCTCTTGTTAATCATGATAGGGTCTTGCTTAAATGGACTGCAATATTGGGTCTTATTGCAGCCAAATTGGCATGCTTTGCACGTAGGACATTTCCTAAAGCCCTTACACTGCGCCAACCAAGTGTTGGGAGCTACCAAGTCACGGCTATTCCTCACGAGGATGCTGCTCATTGACGGTGCTTTTCTGAAAGTCAATGCTGGTTTTGCTGGAACTAACATACCAATGACTGGATTCCCCTGTATCAGATTCCAGTTCCGGTAAAAGATTTTCCTAAGTTCCTGATGCTGGTTGTTGAATGTCAAAATAACCCTGGGTTGTAATGTAGTATCTGCCAAATTATCCGCTGACACCTTTGATTTGGGGGTGAGTGCCTCCCTTCTAGATAAGTTCTTAACTTTCCTGATGGCACTGTCAATAATCTTATTGGCATAGCCCCTAGCCAAAAATCTCTGCCTGCAAGCTTCCTGTGCAATCTCACATTCCAGGTCTGTGCTGCAGATCCGCCTAATACTCAGCATCTCACCATATGGGATGCTGCGTATTAGATGATGCGGATGGTGGCTAGTTGCATGCAGGATCGTATTGCCTGCTGTCGGCTTTCTGAGTAGTCTAGTAGCCAAATCTTCTCGATCTACATAGACCTCTACATCTAAGAAACAAACTGACACGGTACTGATGGTTGATGTGAATTGAAGATTAAAGCAGTTGTCATTCAGTGAATTTACAAAATCTTTGGCACCTAACTCCGTACCCCTCCAAATCAGAAATAGATCATCAATATATCGCAGATATACAATTGCATGTTCATCCATGATCTCTCTGTTCTCTCCCCAAAGGACCTGCTCCTCCCACAGCCCCATATGTAAACAGGCATAGCTGGGGGAGAAGCAGGCCCCCATTGCAACTCCTCTGATCTGCTGATAAATCTGATTATTGAACAGAAAGAAGTGTTGCTCCAAGCATCCCTGTATCATGGTAATTAACATCTTGTTATGCAAAGAATAGTTCATTGGACGTAAATTCAAGTAGTGTTCTACAGCTTTGAGGCCATCAAGGTGCCTAATAGAGGTATATAGAGATGTTACATCTAAAGTGATTAGGAACATATCAGGACTCCATGTCACATGTTCAATTTTCCGTAGAAAATCCGAGGTGTCCTGAACATAGGATACCAGTCCTTTGACCCAATCTTGTAAAAAGAAGTCTACATTTTTAGAAGTATTCTCCATTATACTACCGATGGCAGAAATGATGGGTCTTCCGGGTGGTTTGTCGCTACATTTATGGATTTTTGGTATCAAATAGAGGGTAGGGATGACCGGATGTTCCTTTTTCAAAAATCGATATTCATCGTTAGTAATTAATCCTGCACTTTTCCAAGCTAATAGTTTATGATAATGTTCATTCCAAGCCGTTCTGACAACATGAATGTTGCTTTTTCTGTAACACGCCAGATCAGCCAGATGTTGTGTGGCTTCCTCCATATAAAGTTGTCTTGGCTATAGTACTACATTTCCGCCCTTGTCTGCTTGCCTCACAATGATGTTGTTGTCGGATTGTAGTTTCTTCATTAGCTGTTTATAACAAACATTTTGTTTGTCTATACTATGGCAAGCTCTGTTGGTTGCAGAATACAGCTTTTTCAGATCTCTGATAACTAGATCATGATAAGTATCTAAATTATGATGTAGCATAGTCAGCTGGAAAACAGATTTAGGTTTAAAAGGAGTGGTGCAGGACCCTCTATTGATCAATGGTTCTTGGTCCATGATAGATATTTCCTGTTCCTGTTCATTTTGAAGGGACCAAGCATCCTGAAATAGACCGTAGTCTCCAGCTGTCAACAATGTCGGACTCGCAGTAGATCCCTCCGTGATGGCTGCTGTTTTCTTTTTAGGTCGTAGTAAATGGAATCCGCATAATTAAAATTACACGGTGGGCTATAGGATAAGCCTAATCCCAAAATCCGCTTTTCTGCTGGAGTTAACTGCAGATTGGTAAGATTAACTACTGCTTCGATGCTTGCACCTGAGCTTGCTTGTGACCTTGAAATCGATTCCATCTGCCCCTCGATGGTTTTTTGCCAGCATCTTTGCCTTCTTTTATGGCATTTTCTTCCCTCGCTGCGTTTGAAGTTGAGTTTTTGGTTACGCTGCCAAGTGTTCCCCGTGGCCTCAGAGTGTCCCTTCTGTCCTGACACAGGCAGTCCACTTCCTGTGCCAGAGACAATTTGGTAAACCCCAAAGTATGTGCCCTTGAAGTATCGCCCTCCGGTTCACTTTCCGCAGCCGAACTTAAATCCGAAACTGAAGTAGATGCTGTTGTGACATTACTGGTATTCCTTTGAAGCGGTCTGTTTGCCCTTGCTTTGGCTGCGTCATATCTATGGGCAAATGTGAACACTTGCCCGTTTTGATAGTCTGCCTTGTCTCTATCTACTGGCGGTCGCCAGTAGATAGTTATAGTTAGGACCGAGTTCCCATAGGAAACCTGAAAATTCTATTTTGAATAACTTTGGCGCCGGTTGACTTATCTTCGTGAAAATGTCAAAACTAATGGGGCGCTCCGCTCAGCTCCTACCCTGAAAGTCTCGGGGTGATTCGTCAAGCGGAGGCTGAGAAAAAAGGGGGGTCCCAAAACGCGTTTTCCCCATGCATTTTCCCATAGGACCTTTAGTCGAAGGTACAGCCCGAACGGCTGAACAGAATTACTTTAAATTTGGCAAAGAGGTAGTCCTCAGGTCAGGCATGTGCCTTTTGCAGATATGGTGTCAATCTGTTCAGTAGTTCCTGAGAAAATTGCAGTTAAAAGTACATAAATATCTATATGTGCGCACGGTGCGCGCACGGTGTTCGCACGGTGCGCGCACCAAATGTGCACGAGCGTAATTCTGATTGGTGGTTAGATGTCAGTCAACATTCGAATCGGTCGAAATCAGGAAGTGTCGGACGCTATTTTGTGTGTAGCAGTGAAAAAGAAAGGTGGAGAACATGAAAAGGGGGCAGGGTAGAGAGTTACTGACCCCCTAGCCTTTGTCAGGGGGTCCCTGAAGCACCCCGAAGGGTGAAAAAAACATTTTTTTTTTCGAAAAATCGCGGGGTGCGCGCACGGTGCGCGCACGGTGAAAAACCCTTAAAAAAAAAACGGATTTTAAACTGTTTATAAGTTTATAGAAGATATTAACTATGCTGTTCAACTTTATCCAAATAAAAAAAAAGAGCTGAGCCATTCCATATTACAGGATACAGTCAATCTATAACTATATACATAGGTAGTTTATTGTAAAATAAATATATAATAATACATACATAAATTAGCATTTAAAAAACCTTACAAATTCACTAAAAAACCATAGGTTTCACACGCGTTATAGTTAGAAATTAGCATTTAAAAATCCTTGCCAATTCACTTAAAAAACCATAGGTTTTACACACGTTATAGTTAGGAATTAGCATTTAAAAAACCTTGCAAATTCACTGAAAAACCATAGGTTTCACACATGTTATAGTTAGCTGGACATTTCACTCATAAAAAAACCATTGAAATTCCCCCGTTATAGTTAGTTCAGCTAAATACAACTCGCGCGACCGCAATCCACTGATGATGACGTCACATATTACATCACTGATGACATCATCCAGTGAATATGTGTCTTTCTGAAAAATAAATATTTTTTATATATGTATATCTAAAGGTTAATGGAAGAATAAATGGGTAAATAAGTGTCTAAATGGATGTTTTTTTTTGTAAAATTAATTGTATAACTGACTTCTTAACAGTATCTTAGTGAATACAGTGATGTAATATGTGACGTCATCAGCAGTGGATTGTGGTCGCGCGAGTTATATTTAGCTGAACTAACTATAACGGGGGAATTTCAATGGTTTTTTACGAGTGAAATGTCCAGCTAACTATAACATGCGTGAAACCTATGGTTTTTTTCAGTGAATATATATGTATATATATATATATATATATATATATATATATATATATATATATATATATATATATATATTCACTTAAAAAAACCATAGGTTTCACACATGTTATAGGTAGCTGGACATTTCACTCGTAAAAAAACAATGAAATTACCCAGTTATAGTTAGTGCAGGTAACTATAACTTACGCGACCGCAATCCTCTGCTGATGACGTCAGATATTAAATCAATGTATTTAGACACTTATTTACCCATGTCTTCTTCCATTAATCTTTAGCTATACATATATTACAAATATTTATTTTTCATAAAGACACATATGTCATCAGTGATGTAATATCTGATGTCATCAGCAGAGGATTGCGGTCGCGTGAGCTATAGTTGCCTGCACTAACTATAACGGGGTAATTTCATTGGTTTTTTACGAGTGAAATGTCCAGCTAACTATAACATGTGTGAAACCTATGTTTTTTTAAGTGAATTTGCAAGGTTTTTTAAATGCTAATTCGTAACTATAACGTGTGTGAAACCTATGGTTTTTTCAGTGAATTTGTACGTTTTTTTAAATGCTAAGTTATGTATTTATTTATTTATTTTTTTCAGGTTTATTAAAAAAAAAAAATTCAGGTTTTTCACCGAGCGCGCACCGTGCGCGCATCGTGCGCTTCGCGCACCGTGCGCGCTCTGTGGGCACTCGGTGCGCTTTTCACGCACCGAGCACCCACGGGTCGCAGTGCGTGCCTCGCAATTTTTTTTTTTTTTTAAATGTTTTTTTCTGCCTTGGGGGTCCTTCTGTGACCCCCTGACCAAGGCTAGGGGGTCAGGAACTGTCCACTCTGCCTCCTTTTCACGTTCTCCACCTTTTTTTTTTCACCACCTCAGACTGCGAGAGACAAAATGGCGGCCGACACTTCCTGGTTTCGACCGATTCGAATGTTTACCGACATCTAACAACCAATCAGAATTGCGCTCGTGCACGGCAGGGTGCGCGCACCGTGCGCGCACGGTGCGCGCGTATAGATATTGATATGCTTTTAAATGCTATTTTCTCAGGAAATACTGAACAGATTTACACCAGACCTGCAAAAGGCACTTCCTTGACCTTATGGCTACCTCTCTGCCAAATTTCACATAATTCTGTTCAGCCGTTCGGGCTGTAGCTGCGACTAAAGGTCCTATGGAAAAATGCATGGGGAAAACGCGTTTTGGGACCCCCCCTTTTTCTCGGCCCCCGCTTGACGAATCACCCCGAGACTTTCAGGGCAGGAGCTGAACAGAGCGCCCCATTTGTTTTGAAAATTTCGCGAGGATTCGTCAACCGGCGCCAAAGTTATTCGAAATAGAATTTTGAGATTTCCTATGGAAACTAGGTTGTAACTATAACTATCTACTGGCGACCGCCAGTAGATAATATATATATATATATATATATATATATATATATATATATATATATATATATATATATATATATATATATATATATATATATATATATATATATATGGGAAGAATTCAGTCCCAATGCTATTCCTCACAAACAACGGGATACGGAATCCAGGATATGTGCTTCTTCAGATTTGCTTTAATGTAGACATGACGATATGACGCGTTTTGCCCACCTCAAATCAGGCCCATTTGAGTCTGTATCCCGGGTTTTGTGAGGAATTGCATTGGAACTCAATTCTTATCATTGAATCTTTCAGAAAGGCAGCTATTTCCGGTATACGGACCCCCTCCCCCTAGGCAGGTAGAGCGGCTTTCATCTCATTTGGAGATATATATATACATGCGCCAACAGCATTTCCTTGATTGGCTGGCCACAACCTGAGAGGAATGTTGCAGCTGCCATTTTGTGCATTGGGACTTGGTTCCCAGGAGTGGAAATAACATTTAAAATTGAAAGAAGGGGTCAGGGTAGAGGTACCCTGACCCCGTGGGTCTGATGGAAGGTCTGTGAGGGACCCCTCTTGGGCAAGAAATTGTCCATAAATGCTTTATTTTAGGGGAAAGGGTCTATGGATCCACTGCGGTCCTCAGCGCAACCCCCTGTGTTCTGTGTGGCAGATCTGCAGATCCAGACAAAAATAAAAAAACAGATACACCCAACCACACGCCTTAGGAATTTACTCAAATTCAAAGATTACAGCGACGTTATAGTTAGTTTCAGATTTTACACACATAAAACCATAGAAATACAGCTGTTTCCTGAGCTAACTATAACTAAAGTCCCACACATTGCACTGCTAATGACCTCACATATTACATCACTCATGACATGGTCAGTGACAAGAGTGATGACATCACTGATGGCATCATCCAGTAAGTTTGAGTGTTTCATAAACGTTTATGATACTGAAAGCTATATACTGAGCTACATCATAAATTCAATTACTGTTCTTTCTGCACTATTAATGAGTGTTAGTATTTCTAACACATATAATCTGAACTATAATCCAGTTTTTAAAGTGAGTGTACTATTTATTTGTGAACTAGCCTCGATGCTGAGAGATGTCCCCTGCTGAAGTATGTGTATGACAGTACTTTGTGACAGTCTAAGCTTTTCATTGAGACTTCACTCCATCGTGATGGCTTAGTGTAGTTGTGGTTTACGACATACTGACCACTTTGCTTAAATCTCTCTTCTTTGTAATGAATGAGTGTAGTAGTAGTTTGGAATAAATTCATCTGTTCATTAAGACCTGTCTCTAGTGTTGTAATAGTGAACACCCCATCCAAGATTGTTAACAGTGATCACATCAGTGCCTGAGGCAGGGTTTCCAGCACTAATGTAAAAAAATCCTTTGACAATTTGAAATTACTGTACCTAGGTAATAAATAAAAGCCTTAACTGCAACCCTCTTGGCACTAAGGTAATAATATGAGTAATAAATCTCCCCAACTCAAAAATAACTTTAAAAACATTTTGAAAATGCAACTATTATTCACCAAACATCAGCTTATGAGTTCTGAAAATAGACACATTTTCATCTTGAGTACATGCTTTTAAATTTTAGATTACATATAATAATTCAACCAAACAAAAGCTTATAAACTAGTAGGCTGGGCTGCACACAAGAGAACTACTGACAGGTAGCTGGAGCGCTACTAGTAGCTCACAAACCACTTGTTGGAGAAACCTGCTCTAGGGTGATGGCTAAATGTAGTAGTGATTTGCAAATGACTGACATCTCTTCTGAAATCTTTCTCTAGTGTCTGCACTAAAACCTCTTTTTTCAGGTTGACGAATGGTGTTGTGATTCGTGACAGACTTCATTTATGGTTAGTCATCTTACTTTGGTCATTAATGTTTCGAGTAGTGGCTTAGAAGAGACAGGATTATCCGCTGAGAACTCTCTCCTGGGTGATAGGTGAGTGTAGTAGTTGATAAAGTTACACTAAGCTCACCTGTCCTCTTTTCTTATTTAAAAAAAAAATAAATGTAATGGTATATTATGAAGTATATTGCAGTTTACTTTGCTGGATGATGCCATGAGTGATGTCATCAGTGATGGAATTTGAGATGCCATCAGTGATGTAATCAATGTTGTCACTGACCATGTCATGAGTGATGACAGCAGATGAAGTGACTCGCAAACTAGTTTTTGAATTTTGTGAAAATTCTTCAAACAGCGCCAAAGTAATTAGCAAAACAATAAAAGCTCTTCCTGTGGAAACTAGGTCATAACTTTAATTATGTAAAATATATATAATGTATGTATAGTTTTCAAAACATGGTTTAACATAATGGCTAATTTTACAGGGGATTGTGCATTTTAATGACATGAAGGTAATAGTGTCAAATATCACTTTACATGGGCACTGGAGTGCCACTAATGCATTTCCTTTACAATATATCAGGAATATATAACACATATGCTATATGGACAAAACATTATATCTAATAGACTGCTCCTGTTAACTCATTGGGGACCCCAAAAATGCAGACCAAATCTCTCTATGCAGTACTTTATTTTAAATCAAATGTTTACGATCAGGATCATTCCAAAAGTCATTAATGTTTGATACATTATACACGTACAACATTGAAGAAAACCTAACCAAGCAGATACACATTTATCCTCTACAATTGAAACAACTTTGAAGAGAGATTAAACTACAACATATAAGGTTTATTTTACCTTAGAGTATCCAACCCACAATGTTAATTTTTATCTCAATGAAATCTTCTCTTATATCCTTCACATTTAGGCTCTTTGTGAGTAGGTTCTCCTGGGCCGTGCACACTTTCTTCCTCTCTGCACCCAAAGCACTTAATAACAAGAAAGACTTCTTGGCGCACTATTTGTGTTGCGAGCGAGAGAGAGGGCTCGGTTTTCGCATGCCATTCCAGGATCTCCAAGCTGCCAACTTCTTAAAGGAGGTTACCAAGAGGTCAAAGTAAAATATACAACCAGGAGGACAATGACGACACACGCTGCAGTGAGTAACACATTTGGACTCTAATTTGTATGCCATCTCGTGGGGGGAGTTAGGGTAGTTCAGACAACAGCTGCTCATTATATAAACAAAATACATTTACTTGCACATTGCCTTCCATATTTGTAGGTAACGAATCGAAACAAAGGACCAATTCTCTACTTTGGGTTCCTCCGGTTTCTCCATTAGCTCCATGCTTCAGCTTTGGGTTTGTTTTGCTTTAAAGATGGCGGCCGTTCTACCTACAGAAGGATCGTTATCACCGCTCTATATGTTGAAAGTTCTTTCTATGTTCAATTTATTGTGTCACAAGTCTGATTCCTCATTTTAATCTGGCACTTTCGGCATCAGTGTCTATGCCACAGTTGGAGAATCAGGAGCGTTTCTCCAAGCGTATTGGGAGACATCAAGCCACCTGCCCGTATCATTTAGTATGTTGGGGCACATAGGGATTTTCATTAGCAAGTGACTCTGGCTGTGACCATTCATTCGTATGGGGCTATTTCTAAATATTTTATTCTCTGTATACCACAATGGTATTTCCCTCTGGATAGTATTGGAGAGTGGTTTGTACCACATAAACTGGCACGGAAATGTGCTGTCTGAAATAACAAGACACTTGTCTGAAAATGTAGGAATCAACTCAGGAGTGGCACTATTTATTTAAACAATCAAACAATAAACGTCAGACGCATCATTAGTCAAAAATCACACAATGCAATCTAGCAAGTGTCAAAGACACATCGTTGATTAAGAGCAAAAACATGCAATTTAATACATTTAAAATCACTGCAATGCAAAGACAGAGAGAGAGAAATTGAATATCAAAGTACAATGAAGCATTATAATCTTCATCAAAAATGATAAATAAATCAGTTAACTGGGACCTCTGTTGTGAAAATAGTACACTGCGAGGGGTGATCAACGAAAGGGCCTGTATGTAGCCCTTTTATACTCTTTTAATGAGGAACCGTTGACCGCAAGTTCTAACTTTGGCAGGTGCTTGACCACAGAACATAACAAAAAATTGAACATGTTATCAAAAACAATTTGCGGCTTTTCTCTGTAGCTTTATGGCAGAATCTCCTTATATGGTACATAGTGCATAGAAAGGTTATTGTCACTTTAAGCCATGTTGCTGTCTTAGTTTGCAAGGCAAGCAAAACATCAAGTGAGTAGCTGTGGAAAGTTACAGATAGCCCCCAACCCCTACTCTTACCCGATCTTTTTCTTCTAGATGACAGATGCATCCTGTTATTGCTACATCTCTTTGATGTTTGGAAAGATGTGCACGTAGAGGACAGTGGCAGAGAGGGGGGCCCGGTGACTTGTTTATCAGGAAAACAGTGAACTGAGGTTCGTGGCCTTCACAGGAGAGATAACGCTAATCTTTTTGGATGGGCATGAGGCCTACTGTTTCAGTGAATGCTTAAGACAGTATGGACAAGTTAGGACAGCCTTACATATTTGCTAACATGGACATTCAGGACTCTCATCCTTCAGATGTGAAAAACAATAGTTGAGGCAATATATGGTAAAACTGGACCTTGCTTCATTAGTTCCTTGACTTATTTGGGACTTGAGCGGGAGGTTTCCATTCTTTAGGACTTTCTGATTCGTTGGTCTCAGCTGGATCTGTCAGGGAACTCGTTTTAATTTCTACTTTGGATACCTTCCCCACGTCTTGGCCTGCCTATCCTTTAAACTTGCCAGTTGTTCAGATTTTAATTCAAACCGGAGCGGGAAGTCGGCTATCTGTATACGTATTATGTTTCTATTATTGCATTTTTCGTTTGTCAGGTGTTTAGATTTAGATTTAAGCTGAGTCAGGAAGTCAGCTACCACTATTATGTTTTATGTTTCAATGCTTTATTTTCCGATTAGCCACCCTGCTATGACTTGATTTCACCTAGGTAGCCTGTTGTCCTTTCTTTGGAGATTCTACCTTTTGTACAACCAGTCATTTGCTGAGGCCTGACGTCACTATGGAGACGTAATGCACCATGTTAAGGTATGAGGCTGTCCATAGACCGCAGCTTTTATATAAGCGGGACTGACTTTGAACACATCGTATTGAGTTATGTCAAAGACTGCATTGTACTATGGTCCTTTCCTTTTTAGGAGATTGTCTCTGCTGTGCACAATCCAGTATGCCTTGACTGAATCACATGGCTCTATTATGACTTCGAGCATTTTTCAAAATCATTGGCGAGATAGTCCTCCTAACTATTGAATCAGGCAGGCAGTTCTTGTTTAGTGTATGGTCTAATGCCAAGTCTCAACTACTTCACTAGGTTTAGGTGAGAGGCCACGAGATGACCATGACAGAAGAGTAGCCTTAACTCGAAGTTTGTGTCATTTATTTTCTACATCTCAGCTGCTTGCTAGGTTCCTTAAATTCCTTGTAATGAAAATCTGTCCGCAACCAAATATCGCACCTGTGACACACAGTTCTGCATTACACCAACCATGTGTGAGTAGAATTAATGCCATTGATGAGGGCATACTATACTATTATTATATAACTCTTTCTAGACTCATCCCTCCTTTATCCCTGCTTCGCTCATCCCAAACCTCACTTTGCTACTATGATCTCCCAAACAACCCTTTCTAAATTCATCCCTCTTGTATCCTTCCTTTAACTCATCCCAAACCTTATCTTACTACTATAATCTTCCTAGTCCCTTTCTAGAGACTCTTTCCTCCTCCATCTGTTATATATTATCTGTTATTTAGCGCCAAGATGCCCTTGGGTGAACAAGCGCTTTATGAATACACATGCTATGTCCATCTCTCCTTTTACTTATCCCAAACCTCATCTTACTACAATGATCTCACAAATAACACTTTCTAGACTCTTTCCTCTTCTATTGCTCCATTATCCTATTTAGTCCAACTAACAGACTCTCATGTTCACCACTCAAATTAACTCACATTTCCCTATACTAATCCACCACTAATCCTTTTTTGTGTTCTGGTTTAGCATGTTACTCACCAAAAAGCACTTCAATGCCTTGTTAGGGGTAGTAAGCACAGTATACATACAATTACAATTAATAATTCATTTTTCAGGCCGAAGGAATATGACTCTTTACATAACATACCAAAACAGGGTATATTGTGTAGGGAGACCAGGTGTCCCTTAAAGGTGGACAGGGCCTTGCTTTAACAATCCCAAGGTGCTCTTTTTGTGGTAGTGTGGTCGAGCAGCCCTAGGTTCATCAAGCGGGAGTGTTAGATGCTTGTTGCATTCACACAGTCACTAAATATTACACACACACTCAATAGAGAGATCCACAGCAGCTTAGAAGAATAACACATATTTTTATATCATTTTTAAGCCCAAGGACTTTTTTAGTTAGCAGTTTTAAAGAAATCAGGTAAATATACCTGTATTGTCTCTAATGCTGAAATGGAAAAGACACACATACTGCATATACTGCTTATGGGTACTTAGCAGCAACTTACAGGGCCAATCTTTTGGAGTTAAGGTAAGTATGGAGCAAGGACCAAGACAACATCAACAGGTCACCTCGGTTGGCTCTGGGGCGTCCGGGTGCAGAAGTGAATTTTGGTGTCAGGTGCCCATTGATTTAAATGGGAGGTAGTCCTGGTAGAAGGAGGCTGCAAGCTGGGACTGGGGGGCCGGTCCAGGTGAACCCACAGAGGGACTCAGTCCTGGAGATGCTCGGGCACGTACCAACACCATTAGTCTACTTCTCCTCAGTCTGTCTCCTCAGATGCAGTGGTGCTTTTAGGCATCAGATTCATGCTGCAGGAGACTCTCACGGTTAAGGGAACCTACAAAAGAGGCTGCAGGCAGTGACTGGGAGTCCAGTCTGGGCAAACTTAAGGTGGGGTTCAGATCTGGAGGCTCACAGGGCCTCGTTGGCACCATTGGTCCACTTTGAATTGGGCTGGCTGGCTCGGGTGCAGTGGTGCCATTAGGTTTTTGATGGGCCAGGCTCGCGCAGTTGTTCTTGGGTGCCTGCAAGGTGCAGGGGAGTTGCTCCGCTACCCCACGGAGATATTAGTTGTTCCTTGAAGTCCTGGCAGACCTCCCAGGCTTTTGGAGGCAGAGCAGCTGCAGGACGAGTCAACTTTCATGCAATTGACGGGGACAGCAGGCAGGCCAGCAGGGTTGGTGCCAGGTCAGTTGATACTCCTCAGTTCTTCCTTTTTGCAGCTCTTCAGTGCCCTTCTTCTTCTTCCTAGGTCAGTTGAATCAGCTTTCCTGGTGTCGGGCTCCCCTAAATACTAGGTTTAAGGACCTTAAAGGGAGTGAAGGGTTGTAGCCAATGGGCTACTTAGCCTTGGGGTAACTACACCCCCTATATGGCCACTCCCTATGGGAAGTGGGCACAACCCTCTCCCAGAGTTCCTAATTCTGTCATCACAAAGATGTCAGATTTTTCCTAAAGGGGGGCATTTCAGACAGCACACCTTAGGGGTGTGACTGGCCTGGTAGTGCACCACACCTTCCGGCATATCTAATTTCCCACCTGTCCTGGTGCCAGATGGGCCTCAGGGCAGGGGTCAGCCTATCCCGGATCAGCATGGAGCCAGGGTTGCATATCAAAGTCAACAAAGGCCTTTGAAGACTCATGCCTTGATATGCTGATTACCAAGCCGTCCTGCTTGGAGGAGTTAACAACACTTTTGGCCAGATCAGGCATTGTTTCTGCCCTCAGAGAGTGTAGGCTCTCATCGGCAGGGGGGTCAGAAATGTGTCTACTATGGCAGGCTGGTCTGCACCAGTCAACCAGCACACTAGAGACTGGTAGGTTTGCAGGGGGCACCTCTAAGGTGCTCTCTTGTTGTATGTATTAATAAATCCAACACTTAAATCAGTATGGGTTTATTAAAACAATGTGTTTGATACCAAACTCTATAGCTTTCATTGAAGACATTATGTATATGGGAAGCTCGTTTTTACTAGTGTCCAGCACATGTACTTAAAATGGCTTCCCTGTTCACTTGTGATATTTAAGAATAGACTTAGACATCACAGGGGTATATTTGCTCATGCAGAAATGTCCACACATGTAGTATAGTGCACCGTGCTGTAGGGCTGTAAGGCCTGCTGTAGGGGTGGCTTACCTATACAGCATGTAGTGGCTGCAGGCATGGCACACAGGGATGTGTAAAACAAAGGCTAGAGCAAGATTGCAGTCTAGTGCGTGGACTTGGGCAGACCACGTTTTCCGGGCTGCACGCTACAGTTTGAACAACGATTAAAATAAGTATATTGAAAAGAAATCGGAAGAAGCAGGTGTGCACTTGGCTACCCAAGTTTAATTGAACACAGGGATATGTGCCATCTCATGTTTTCACTTTTATCTACATCAAGACACACAGCCTTCAGTAGCAGTCTGCATGAGTTAGGTGAGGGGTCCCTTATGGTAGCACAATACATGCTGCTGCCTTAACCCTCTTTAGCACCAATGCTCAGGGTACCATGTGCTAGGTACTCACAGGGGTACTAAAGGTTTGGCCAGTTGGGGGAACAATTGTACAGTTTAGGGAAAGAGATCTGGCACTAGGGACCTGGTTAGCAGCAACCCAGTGCCCTCTTGTCAAAATTGCATCAAATACTAGGCAAACAGTGGGAGTGACCATGTCAAAAAGGGGCACTTGGTAAATGCATGCATCATTGAGCAGCACCATCTATTGCTTAATATAAGTGCCATAGCTCAATGTTGGCACAAATGAATTACAGCTGCTAACACAAAGAATACATTCTCTTCAAGTTTGCACTAAATAAAACCTGTAAAAAAACAGAGTTTTGATGTCCACAATGAGATCCTTACTTATATTGGCCTCATTCTTCTGCTTGACTTTGCTACAATACACCAGTCAGGCTCAGCTCCATAACTCTTCCGAAGTGTAAACATGCAGTACTGAACACATGTGTTCCACTGCTCACCTCCTACTATTTGCCTTCTCTATTTCCACCCACTACCTCATTGTCTTCATCCAACTGTCACGTCCCTGGCCATTAATATAAATAGAGCTCTGTTAAGTCTTCCCAGGGTAATTGAATACGTGCCCAGAAAGCGATACTTTGTATGCCTTTGTAAGTAACACATGCCCTCTACTATAAAATCAGTGTTGTAGTGTGTGCCTGCAGGTCAAAGAAAATCTTGTCCAGCCGGCACATGCGCAGCACGACATGTCTAAATTCCATCTCCCTCTCACCATAGTAAAATAATAGATTTGGCCACTTTATCCCCGAGCAGCAATTAGTCATTTTGTCTCAGCTGCTCATTGTTTCTTCTCTACTTGCTTCTCCGTCTGGGTAGGAGGGCGAAGTGCATCACTCTATTTATCACCATTCCCCCTGGTATTTATAGGTGGCAATATACATTGTGCTCAAAATGACAGAATCTATTCCCCACCACATATAGCATCTGTTTACTAGGTGGATCCTGTCATTGATGCAGGAATATCTGCATCAAGATCTTTAATTAATTGAGCTATATTACATAAAACCGAAATCTGTATCCAACATGTTGCACAATATGCTCTGAAGCAGGCAATCAACACGGTGTTATTTTATAATGCTTTAAACAGAGAAGGCACAGACATATACCCAGCAAGTCGATTAATCACCAATCATCTTGCCACCATTAAATCCTGAAATTTGCAAAATACTCATGCATCTCTGAAATCGGTGCTTTAAACCCTGTGTTTTCTGAATCAAGGTCCTGCCAGTTCTTAGCAAAGGCAAAGAAACAAAGGAGAGTTGAGAAGGTACCTTGCTATGTTCTGACCTCTGTCCCTCCCAAACAAATACAATCTGGAAACCAATGATAGAATAGGACAACAAGCCTCCGAGTGACCGGCTTGTGGGGAGTACTTGAGTGATGTGGGAAGGGGGGAGTAGAGGACCAGGAGATACACTGGGTCACCAGTAGACCCAGGACTATCAGAAGGGCAAGAGTGGCCAGGAGGACAAAGACCGGGGTCAGAATGACCAAGACTAGGAGAAGGAGGGCTAGGACAAGGAAGATCTGCTGGGCCAAGGCTAGGGGGAACAGGGCCGAGAGGAGCAATGGAACTAGGACTAAGGCAGCCAACACCAAGGACTGACTGGCACATGCACTGCATGACATGTTTAAATTCCATCTCCCTCCCACTAAAGCACTCACAATAAGAGAATTTGAACTAAGACAGCCAAAAGGAGTGAAAGTACCAGGGAGTGGATCAGGCTTAGGAGGGAACAGGATCAAAAGGCCAGAGAATAGTGCAAAGACCTGGAGGAGTATCAGAACCTGTAAGTTCCAGATGGTGGGACCAGGACCAGGCGGACCAGGACAATGAGGACCAGGTGGACAAGCAACATAGCACTAGGAGGACTAGAAATAGGAGAACCCTGAAAAGCAAAATACAACCTGTTTAAAGGACATCGTGAGGGTCAGGAACATGGCCATGGCCAAGAAAGCCAAACACCAAACAGATCAGAAGGATCATGACCAGGAGGATTAAAGATATAAGGACACTGGGATCATGATGAGGGGGTCCATGAGAAATCATGGTCAGGAGAGCTGGGGTCCGTAGGACCAAGAAGACCAGGACTGGGAGGACCAGAGGGGCTAGAACAAAGAGGACTTTTAAGACCAGGACCATAAGTATCAGGATTAAGGGAAACTGGAATACCAGTCAAAGGGCAACAGGGGTGTGGAATTTAATAAAATATTTACTTGTCCATGGGATAGGTTGCCTCCTTAATCTACTTGTCCTGTAACAAAATCCACTTGTCTCTTTGGTGCCATTTGGTATGGCGACAAATTATGGCGGAAATCTCATTATATAAAGCTCTGATAATAGCCTTTTTGATTATGCCAGGACTCATACTATGGTAAGGTATGAATTTGAGCAATTCTCTTATTATGCCATCTTTCCACAGATCTGCATACTGGAATTGGAGGTAGCAGTAAGCAATAGTTCCAGGGTTGGAATGTCCTTTTGAGTCTGTGTAAACCTTCTAACTTCCAAGTTTTAGGGATTTTCACCAGTTCTTCTCTAATCTTCTCCCATATTGAGAAAGGTTATAAATGTATATCTTAACAAGGACAGAAGTAAAACGTCTTTGAGGGTTGGAAAAAAAAGTGGATGGAGGGAAAGTAGACTTGTAAACGCTCAACAGATTTTTGCATGAGCAAATCTGCACATGCATATTTGCTTGTGCTTAAATGGAGTTCACAAATATTTTCTAGGAGTATGATTTCCAGGCCTACTTCTGTAAATTCATGTGACTTAGTAGTAAATCTACACTAATGCAAGGGCATATACCATGGGTGCACCTTTGTGTCTTTTATTAAGAATTGGGCATCTAATTAGGTCTGGTGCTAACCAAGACCTTTTTTTATATGGAAAGTGTATCTCTTTCTCTACTGGCTGGCTTTACTGTGACAACATTCTGATCTTTCACAAGAAGCATATCGGCACACAATGTTTTGTTTTGTTAACTGACAGGAAAAGCTGTCACAATGTGTGCTTTTTGAGACCCAAAAATATTTTTGTATTTTGCCAATGTTTATTATAATGGCGAGCCCCGGTAGCTCCTACAACAATGACGTTTTACATAAACCATGTCAAAACAAGACACGCGTTGACTAGACTAAAAGGCTGACCACCAATGTCAGACCTATTGGCTTTGCCAAATCATGTTTATTTTCATGTTTCCCATAATCTTGTTGAAACTGGTTACACTGATTGAATATTTTTTGGGAAATACTAGCATGTATCAACACATTTTACTAACTTATGTTTCAAATTAATGATTCTTAACATTTCACAGTAATTTAGTAATGTTTGTGAATATTTCATTTTGAAAACCAAGAATCATTAATCAAATGCTCTGTGGATCCCACTCCACATTGTGGGAAACATTCAAGGTGGTTATCCACAGTGCTTGCTTCACAAAACAGTCAGGACTGGTTTCAAGTAGGAAGAGAGGAGGATCTTAGTCACAGGAGCCCAGCACCACATCTGCGCCAAGCACAGGGCTGCAGGTCTAGTAACTTTAAAAATGTATTTGACCTAACAGTAATGCACTTGACCTCTGTGAGCATATGTGACAAGTTAACAAGATGTAAAGACATTTTTATTGCTCATCCACTTTGTGAGCAATAAAGATACCTTCAAATCTTGCTATCTTGTCACATTTGCTCTGCTTTCAGAGACAGCGGTCACGTTGTCTTCCTACTCACCAGAAAGGGCGAGTAGGCCCTAAAAATAGCACGTTCTAATTATGCTTTGTCAAGCCCTGTAGCACTATACAAGACATATTAAAGACATATTAATTTTTACAGATTTAAGTAAAAATACCAAAAAAAAACACAACGTATCAACGATAGTCTATGGAAACGGTAGGTTGGGACTTAGGCATGATTTGCGGCTGACAGCAATGGAGACCTGGTAGGACACAACAAGTGGATTGGTCCTGATGAAAATCTTGAAGTCAGAAACTTTGAAACAGTCCTAATGCTGAAAGGGACTTGGGGCCAGATGTATAAACATTTTGAGAACTGATTAGAGATAATCACAATCAGGAGCTGGGTATTCCTAATATATGAATTATTCTGAAATTGCTATTCCTAGTAGTTTGCAAATCGACCTATCTCATGAATATTAATGATTTACTTTGCAATTTGCGAATCGCTGCCATCATAGGGATAATGACCTGCTGGGGTCAGCAGACCACCATGTCTGCGCTTGCTTTTAATACAACTTTTTTTTTATTATTGAAATGCATTCAGTTTTCCCTAAAGGAAACAGGGAATCATTTAAAAAAAGAAAGATTTTAAGTTTCATTTTTTATGAGCAGGCAGTGGATTATAAGACCACTGCCTGCTCTGAAAAAATATTTGTTTAAACATTTTCAAAGGACCACTTCTCATTTGCAAATGGGTTCCACCTACTTTAGAATTGGTGGTAAAGTATTAATATTTTGTGACTGCAAAAAATTAATACATACCACTGTGATTTGGTATTTGGAAGGGACGCTCTTCCAAATGACGAATCACAAATTGTTATTCGGTAACAAGTTATTGATTTGCATTTTCGCTTTTGTACATTAAAAAAAAGCTTTTTTGCGGTCGCAAACAGCCCAATTCTGCAAACAGGGCTGTTTGTGACCTCCCAAAACCTTTTTTTACATCTGGCCCTTGGTTACCTTTTGAGAAGAAAAATCCTCCCTAAGCAGGCTGCAGCAGTAATTGTAGCCACCCGTGTGGAACCCAAGGTCAAATACATTGAATCTCTAGTGCTTTACAGAATTCTCACTGCCATTTTTTTAACTTCCAGAGCAGAATGAGACTTAGTCATCGTTTTCGAGCAGGGTGAAGCTAAAATTCAAGTTGACGTAGTGGATCTGCTGGTTACATAGTTTTTTCCACAGGCCTCCAGGAAACTATGGAGGAATATATTTTCAAAAGATCAAAACTTAAACTTTCCCCTGCTTTTCAAAACACCATAGGGGTACCCTTCTAAGGCCCTGAGGACCTCAACATGGGGAACTTAAGGACTCTCAGGGTGTCAGGCGGAGGTCAAAAGTAAATTCCAGTCCAGGTTCAGTTGCACTAGTCTGTTGTACCTCTACGACGGTCATAATCCCGCCGACCATCCTTAACAGATTTGGCCTCACTGCTCCCTTTGCACCTCAAGACCCATGGCAGTGCCGGTGGGCTGTTATATTCCATATAGGTACCCTAAATGGGCGCAGGTAACATTGCAACCTTTCACCTATATTCTTCCCTACATTAGATACATAACGGTTCTTAGGGACTGACCTTTTACCTAGATACAACATTGCATTCAGAACGCGGGTTTTTCCCTAGTTCTAATCTCTATGCATGAGGCTTCTTGGAAGCACAGCAGGACTAACATCTCCTGTATAATATCTCTATATAAAGTTCAGGCCCGATGTCATCCTTCAGGCCAACACAGTAACACAGCAAGGTAGGACCACTGGGGAGACCTATGGGTATATATACATCATGTCTTGCTTAGAAAGACAGAGGAGACCAAGACTTCCCGGCTGACACACTGACCAGAGATGCTATGGTTCATGCATGCAGACGCTCCAGCTCACTGTGGTCTAACATCCCTCGCGGGGTGTCCAACTCGAGACCAGGACGGGGTCCCATATCCTTTCATTCTTGGGTAATGGGGTTGAATAGATCCTAGAGGGATTCTTGGCATAACACCTACATAGATGCTAAGTACATTTAGGTACATCTAGTTAGGGAGGCATTGTGGGAGTACGTACTTTCATCATGTGTTTTATATACTTGTATGGATTCATGATTATTGCAAGATGATAAAGCTATACCATCCATTTACTTTCTTAGTGCTTCTAATCATATATCTCTGTAACTGTCTAATGGTTGTTGCAGCTTATCTATATAGAATAACAACTGTTCAATAAATTCTTATTGAAAACGCTCAGCCTGTTTATTCTGTGTATCTCTCTAGGACAAACTAAGTGAGCATGAGTGACTGAGCGAAAGGTAGTATATAGTTTCCACAGTCCTGAGGGATCAGGGCTGTCATGTTCGAAGGCTGCCAAGAACTATTCTATCCCCGATAAGAGGAGATTCTAGCGGCACTGTGAGCTAGCTGATACAGAAAGCCAACATACCCGGTGGGGGTGTACAGATTTATTCTGACACCAATTCCGCAGTGTATGCTGTACAAACGCGCAGAACCTATATCGGTATATAGGAACTACACGACAGGGCTGCCATGTGCCCTAATTAGACTTACCTCTCTGCAGCTGCCGCACAGGTGCAATCCTCTACTGCGATTTCCTTCATAGAGAGTGTGACGTTAACATGACCCCATTCAAAGTCATCTCTTTATCAGAATCTTACTGTGAGGAAATTCGACAAGGTTGTGTGGATTCTCAATTCAAGATGGCCACCACTATTTGTTTCCTACAGGTTTTCCCAAGCCTCTATGGAGGAACCACATGGTCAATACTAAATTCCTGTCTCTGGCCTATAAATGGGTCGAAACGTTACTGCTTTGTGAGTCAATGCTTTAAGAAGTGTATTTTTTGTGTTTCTCGCTCTTGGCTCAGTCCTGGTGTATTTTTTATGTATTTGTTCCAGATATTCTTCTGACTCCTTTCTCTGCTCTTTTTGCAGCCTTACATCTGGGTTTCAGCATGTCCTCTTCTGCATGTCTGCTGAACCCACATGGAAGCTGCAGTTTCTGGCTTCTACTCCTGTCTAGCATAGGACTCCCGCTGATCTTCATAATCAATCTATCCAACAGATTTGGAACCACCTTCACTAGACAACAGTTTTTTTTTTCCTCCTTGGGGTTCCTTTTGGAATGCATTAACTGCTGGGCATGTCCTGTGTCAGCAGCACCATGGCTACCGGAAGGAGTCGACTTTATATCTGGCACACCAAGTCTGAGAAGACTCTTCTGCCCAGATTCAGAAGCAGTCTCAGAGATCTATCTAAGTGTCATTTGAATGACAGTTTGTCATGCCAACCTTTCAGCCTGGAAACACCAAATATGGATTAGTTTCAACATCTGGCCCAAACAGTCCAACAACAGACGCAAGAGCTGTAACAGATACAGAATGAAAACTTGACTTTATGTCAAGCGCTTGCTGCCAGAAGTACTGTTGTTCCTCTGGTTTTTTGTCTGCCACTCCCCACCGTCTGCTACTCCCTTCTTTGCAGACTTGAACAAACAAAAGAAGTTTCTGAATTTGTTCATGGTGTGTTTTCGCCTTTAGTTCAGGTTAACATTCGCAAGACCGGGCCTACGTAAGATATCTTATTAGTGCCTTATCATCGGCTTGCTCTAGCTTGGATGACCCCTCTAGTAGCTGCTGACGATCCCAGTCTCTCAAATGAATCCACTTTTCTGACTGCCTTCAAATGGATATTCAAAAGGCCAGACCTAGATTTCTTGGCTGAAGAGGCTCTTTGTGACATCCAACAAGAAGAGCAAGACTTTCTACCTTACATTACTCAGTTCGTCAACTTGTTACTGAAACTACATGGGTGGAGCAAATCATAATAACCCTTTTCTGTACGGGACTCAGAGAGGAGATTAAGGATGAAGTGGCTCACTCCATATGGTCAGTTTAATTCCCAGAATTTATGGATCAAGTCTTACTAATTGATAATAGTCTGCAAGGAAGCAGATCAGAGAGGAGAACCTGGATCTCTCCACTAGTCAGGAGTGCCCGATTTCCCACTCAGAACATTCAAGCTCCTCTTGAAGAGGCATTGGCGTCCTCCAGTTAAGCGCCCATGCAGATTGGCATGACCCATTGTTCTTTTTCAGTGACAGTGCGGGAACCTCATTGTAAGCATAGGTTATGCATGTATTACCGATCTTCTGAATATCTAATATGCTCTTGCCCAGTTCGCTCACGAAGGCCTTTGGGAAATGCCAAGTCCTATCCCTTGCGAAAGGGAAAAGGTCGGCCACCATCAAGTTTTTCTCTTACCAGTCTTTCTAAGACTTCCAGATAGGAATACGTAGAGAGTCTTGGCACTTCTTGCCTGTGGCGCCAGCACTTTGTAGTTGGACGAGCCACACTAGAGGTTCATGGCTGACTTTCCATAACCCTTACAAATTGGATGACAAGAAATATTTTCCCTATCTTCACAAATATTTCTCTTTATCTTAAGACTACTTGGCTCCCAAAGTCATGATTTTGTACTGTGCTCAGATTCCAGTAAGATAAATCTTCTCCAAAGAATTCATGCTAAATACCATCAGTGTGCAGACCTCTTCAAAAGGACTATAAGTTTTTACCCCCCCAACCAGGAAATTGACTGTGCCATCTCCAGCCCTATTAAACCCTGTGCTACTGTACCTTTCGGAAGAGTCTAGTCCCTCTTAGAGTCTAAAATGGAGGCCCCAGGAGAGTACCTGCAGAAGGAGAATATATGTTATGGCTTGATTACTTAATGTTCATCTCAAACCGGAGGCTCTATGTTCTTTGTGCTTAGGCAGTCAAATATTCTGAGACACTGCATACATGTCAGAGGGCAGAGAAAGATCACTAGTAAGGACAGATGTCCTCTTCTTTTAATTAAGAGGTATCTAGAGCCCCTAAGAGGTTATAACATCTTCAAAAAACTAGACTTCAGCAAATATACCACCCTCTCTGTACAAAGGAAGGGGCCAAAGGGAAAATGAGCTTTAGGATCCCTCTGAGCCATTTGTAATACCAGTAAATGCTTTTTCAATTGGTTCAATGTGTAGGACGCTGGCTCTGTATATACTATACCAAAGTAAGGTATAGTGTGAACAGAGTCCAGAGGATCCCCAGAGGCTTAACAAAGGCTAAAGTCGATAACTTTAATGCTCTCTTTGTGGTAATGTGGGTGAGCAGTTAGACTTATCAGAGGGCTGTGTTAAACATTTGCTGTACACACTCAGGCAAGAAATGATTACATGCACTTAATGACTAAATCCAAGACCAATGGTTTGTAAAAGTATTACTTTGTTACTTTTAGTACTAGAACCAAAGAAACGTTGTTGCAGGTAAGTACTGTTTTCAAAACAGGCAACACTCTTCAATGCAGATATTGAAAACTTAGTGCAGGGGTTCAGTTCAGCAAGTTATATACAGTTTTTTAGAAATAGCAATACTGTGCAGATCAAGAAATCATACACTTAGTGCAGTATCTCAAACTAGCAATTGAGCAATGTTAACCTATGCAAGGAAAACAATAATGTGGTTTTGCAGGTAAGTACGCAACTTAAAATTACAGCCTTCAAGGTTTAAGGTCATCAGAAGGCAAGGTTAAGGTAAGCATAAAGACTGAACATTAGCAGCACAGGGGTGGCAGAGTTCAGAGGTCAGATTTGTAGTTAGGGCCCAAAGTCAACCGATGCAGACATGGGGTGCTTGAAGCCACATTGATTGCACGTAAGTAAAGCCACTGCAGGGTTCAAGGTTCGGAGGTTTAGGTAAGCACAGGGCAGGCCACTTGGCAGCACCAAGACTACACCAAATGGTGATGGGATGCACACCATTCTAGTCATAATTCATCCATTATTTGTCCAAAATCATCAAAGAGTGCGTGCTTACTGGGTTCATGCCTCGCCCCGGTGGCAGAGTGATAATTAACAATACTGTGTGGGGTGTCATTACACCCCAAACCCAGTTGCGCAGCAAAATTGTAGAATTACGGTAATTTCCAAAGTACTTTATTTCTTTTACTCCATTTTTTCAATTTTACTCCAGTTTTTTTCAAACATTATTTTTCATGGTTTGATCCACATGTAAGGTAACATGATCTTTCCCAGCTTCAAATGCTCAAGATGTGCCCATCCAGACCTCTATCAAGAACACAATAGAAACGCATGATTCATCCATAGCAGTTCTTTATTAAAAACCCAATGCATTTCGAGCTTCACAAGCTCTTCTTCAGGGGTAACTGTAAATGTCAAAAAATCACCATTACACATTGCACAAAATGCAACATTTGCTGTTGTGCCTGATAAAATATTTGACAGCAGCTATTGTCTGACAGTACATGTGTAAGGCAACTTGTAAGAGATGGAAAGTAAAAGCAAAAAGTGTGTAGTTTGCAAGCATGAGTATGCCAGTGAGAATGAAATATGTTACTTGTGTGATTCAGAGTATGAAATAGGTGTATGAATGTGTGTGAAAGGGGCAAATGTATTTATACTTTTTTGAGCGTAAAGAGAATGTGTGTGTTAATAGTCTGTCTTTGTCGTTTCCAGAGAAAAGTTTGTAATGTTTTCAGATTTTGTGAAATTTTATGAATTTTTTTAAGAATCCGGCATGGGACAAGAGTTGGCAGCAGAAAATGTGCAGAAGCACAAAGAGCAATGTCTGAACATATATATATATATTTTTTTAAAACAAAATAAATGTGATACATTTCAGCTTGCTTAACTGATCACAGAAGGCTGCATTTCAAAATATCACCTGGTACAGTGATTTTTGTGTATTCAGCAGGTTCCTGGGTATAGCGACACTTTAATAACTCTTGTAGTTAATGCACTTGCTGGAAAGATCTGTGTGCATTCTAAACAAAGGTTCAACTCCGCATAAAATTGCATAGAGGACCAATCTGCCTGCTGTAAAGCTCAGCATTAAACATGCAGATCAAAGGTATGTAGATAGCTCAGTTGGTGATTATTTTTGTTGTAGAGATTTCACCTTGTTACCTGTAGGTCACAAGGTAAAATCCTTTACATATAACTTGCTGATCCTGCATTGATGAAATGCAGGCAAACCGCAAGACATACGTTGTGAGCATTGCTGTTTTTCCTCATTATTTTGTTATTCTAAGATTGCTAAAGAAAGTTTACTTAGGTTATAATTAGCATTTATTAGTAAGTACTTTTTAAATGGGTATAAGGGTAATACCCCAGGCAAAGATGCATCAGACCTTTTTACAGTGCATGCCGATTTCTGACATAAAAAGTTTATAAAGGTCAAAAATACCACCTTTATGCCCACCCAAAACTCCACCCCAGTCCACCACTACTTTTGATGAGTCCCTGCACGTACTTCTTTCCCATGTATAGCACTGGTTATTCGGAATAGCTTTGTCACTCCTTAACTAAAGCAACCTCAGGGCAGGCATACACTTGCCAACATCTTTGAAGAAGGTCTGAATGCATGCATGTTACTGCAGCCTTGATGATGCACCTCTACAAATGTTGAGCAACACTAGTGAGTCTGCAGGCAGCTTCTTCATAGAGCTTGGATACCTGTCACAAGCAAGCAAAGAAAGGAAAAATAGTCCATTCAACTGAGAAGAATAGGATGAACAGTGACATCACTTCCTTTCACTAAATGTCTAATAAGTCACTATATTTGTACTCACTGTGGACAACTTATGCTAATTAGTCCCCCACAATTATTTTGGACTTTAGCCTGCCTTAACTACCCACCCAAAAGAAAATTTTTAAAAAATGGGACAAGAATTTATTTTTCTTGATCTGGTATACACAATACAAATAAATGTATGTCACCAACCTGATGGGTCCGACGCTCTGGGGACTGAGGCCAGCTCAATCTTCCTTGCTCGCCCCAGAAGTCAGGCGAAGGGGAGGAGTCAGGACTCAACTCACAACACTGAAGAAGGAAAAGGGGGAGAGCCGCGTTTCAGAGGGCGAGAAGAGGAAGAGCAGTGTTCCAGCGGGCGAAAGAGTTAGACAAAGAGGATGAAGGAGCTGCAGGAGAAGTAGAACAAGAAGCCAGCGGAGAGTCAGCTCCTGGGGAATCTGACGGCCAGAGGGAGGAGCTGAGAGAACCGGCAGCATCCGAAGAAGCGGAGACTCCTGTTGGCAGCTGCCTCCAGAGCCCCGCCGCGTCCCAGGAGGGACGTGGCTTCACGAGGTGCGTGTAGGGCTCTTAATTCAGACCCGAAGGGAATTAAAATAGTGGGAAGGAGGAAGGGCTGGAGAAGAAGGAAGAAATAAAGGGGGGGCGGCAGAAAACCCTCAAACCCAAAGAAAAATATCCAGACAAAGTACAAATAGACAGAGTAGGAGAAACTGTACTAAAAAGTGGAAAGAGGCATTAATAGGACCCTCGAGTCGTAGGGTTTGTCTTTTTTTCATTTCTGGTGAAACAATTGTTTCTCCCTTGGCGTGTATCTTTATTTTTATTTTTCACCTTTATTAACAATCAAATTTTACCAAAGGGTATATAAAGAGGACACCCCACTAACCCATGTTATGATATGAAAATCATACGGGCAGATTCTTACCTGCGTCTCCGCTTCTGTCAAGGGTACTGACGGACAGGAACTTCGAAGGACCTACAATAGAAGAAGACGTCATTAACCGCAAGAGTGAGATTTTAGTTTTGGTTTCTTCACACATACTCTTCTAAATTGCCTCTTGAAAATAAAGTACAGAGAAAACAACATATTCCCTGGTGTTAATTGGACGCTAAGACTTACTATTTGTCACAATGTAACTTAGTTTTAGCCTACAAAAAAGACACATTTGTTTGTCTGTAGAATAAACAAACGTCTTTTAAGCCAAAGACCCATGGAGCACACGGTAGGTCGCACACAAGATGGCAGAGCGAGTAATGGAGCTCAGATCCCTTGCTCCGGACTTCACCTTTGTTCTTCATCCGGAGTCGAGACATTCCTTTGCACATTGCAGTGCTTTACTTCTGTGGCAGGGGCTGCTCGAGCGGTGAAACTTTCTACTTTCTCAGCAAGCCCGTTCTCCTGCGGCCCGCACCTTTCTTCTCCTTAGCCGCAGAGTCTCCTCAGCAGCAGAGTGAGGTTTCCTACCCAGAATGCTGACAGAACTGTGAGCTATCCTCACCTCCCCTAATCACCATGGAAGATTTGACGGACAAACTCAAAATGTTGAAACCTTTCATATTAGTTACCACCACCATGTTCCAATGTCTGGATGACAAATGGTCTTCCCTTGAAGCAACGGTCTCCAACCTTGAACTTCATTCTGCGGAATTTCGGGACAGCGTAACTAGTATGGCAAAGGAAATTGAGGTTCTGAAGCGACACACCGAAGATTTCGAAAATTGTATCTGGCGAAATAATCTTCAAGCTTATGGAATACCTGAGGGGACAGAGGGAGGTGATATGATTGCTTTTCTTCACTATCATTTGCCCAAAAGTAGTTCTCCTCTTCATATCCAGAGAACCCATGGTCTTGGTCCAAAAAACTTCAGCGCTAGCTTCAGCTCAAAACCCAGAGGCATTACCATCCTGTTTCTTCAATATACAGATCTTATACAAGTCCCGTTGGCATCCAAGCAACGGAAGTAAATGATTTGGTCAGGTCACAAGATTTTTCTCACTCAGGATGTCTCACCAGTAATGGCTGTTGAACGTATAGAGTTCTTGGGTCTTGGTCCATCTCTTTGTGATATGGGTGCCAGATATGGTCTTTTACATCCATGCATTTTCAAGGTCACTTATAAGAACAGCACTACTTCCTTTAATTCTCCAGTACAATTAAAGATATTTATCCATTGTCATAAAATGGATACTGGTGGTTACTGAATTCTTACTTTTTGCTTTGATTTCCATTGTTTCCCGCTGACACTCCTTTTGGGAAGGTTGAAAGATTATTGTTTCTCTGTTTCCTTTTCCACCTTCACTAACTTATCTTTTTTTTTCCTTCTCAAGTATGTGTATATTGGCGTTTCCCACTTTTCTTTTGATCAAATGTAGTTCATTATCTTTTGTTGCACCGTTCCTCCCATATGCCCTACCTTGATGGCTAAGTTTGTTTTATAGTATGTTTCTTCTGATTTTTAATCTTTATCCTCTACTCCTGTACCGCTTCTGCCTTTCTTCTCCACTCCGGTTTATTACTTCCTTATCTTATTTCTGTATTTTTGGACCAGTTTCCTCATCTGGTTTATCTTTTATGATGTTCCTCAGTGTTCTGTCTCGGTTTTTTTCTTCTGGTATCTGATCTTTTAGATCCTCTTCAGACCCATTTTCCTTTTCCTCTTTACTTTTCCCTTTTTCTTCTCATCTTTTGGTTCTTTCATATTTTTCTAGTCTTATCTCTCTTTTCTATTTTGTCTGTGTCTTTTCTGGCTTTTTTCTTGTTTTTTTTTCCTCATTTCTTTAATCTTATTCTTTCCTTTTAACCTATATCCTTTTTCTTTTTTTCCGTTACTGTCATGTTGTCATAATGGTTTGCATGCAATTTGTTTACTGTATTATCTATGTTTTTTATGAGGTTGCAGTTTTGTATCATGTTTTACAATTGTTTTATTTCATGGAATGTCAAAGGTCTCCGCAGCCCTGTTAAAAGACAGAGTTCTAACACACCTTTTGAAATCCTCCCGTCATGTTGCTTTGTTGCAGGACAACCATCTTCCCGAAAAAGATATTCACATGCTTAAAAAAAGTTGGGTTGGTTCTGTTTGCTGTTCTCCAACTGTCTCTCATAAAAATGGTGTGATTACATTATTTCATAAAAGTCTATCTGTTACTGTTTTACGTTCATTCAATGATTCTGCTGGTCGGTTCCTTCATTTAGATGTTACTAATAATAATTCTCCTTGTTCTATTATTAATGTTCATGAACCAACTGGTGTGAATGCACAGTTTTGGGATTCACTTTCTATAAATTGCTATCTCTCAAAAGTGTTAATCTCATTCTAATCTCATTGTAACCTGTTGTATGATCCGCTTTCAGATAGGAAATCAGCTTGTAAGTATATTCTTAATATTATGCAAAATGCTTTTCATAGGACAATTTCTGATAGAGATCTTGTTGATGCTTGTCATGTTTTTAACCCAGATCTTTTAGAATATTCATTTTTTTCTTTCACGCCTCACTCCTCTTCTATACTAGATTATATTCTTTCCGACAAAGACCTTACACAACATCTTATTCATGCTGAATTATGCCCTATCTTGATCTCTGATCATGCCACGTGATTGTAGACCTAGAGCCCTCCCATTCCCCCACACGTTTCTGTGAATGGTATTTTTATAATTTACTGTTGCTAGATCAACATTTTGTCACAGGCTTGGAACAGTTTATCATTGAATTATTTAATAACAATGCCACTCCTGGGGGCGTGGCCTGAGGCGTCAAGATGGTGGACGCACTCTAAGAGTGCTCCGGACCCCCTCCGTCATCCGCCTTGCATCCGGCTGTTACCAGCCGCCACTCACTTCCTATGAATATCTGCGGGGATTCCCCTCTCCATCGGCTCTCTTTCCACCCCTTTGCCGGACAGATCGGCGTCCCCGCCGTTGAGGGCCGCCATCTTCTCCCACCAGCCCAGAGTCATCAAAACGGTGGCACCGGCGGCACTCCCTCCCTGGGTCTAGTGCCTTCTTCGGGACCCGGACTTCCAAACTTCACCGCAGGGCAGAGGACGCTGAAAATCGGTCACGGAGGAACAACCTGTGCCTTGTTGGATTCCCTGAGGGGGCCGAGCAGGGACGGGCAGACACATTTATGGAGATCTATGTGCAATCCTGGATGCCCAAGGAACTCCTCTCCCCTTGGTTTGCGGTTCAGTGGGCCCACCTCTGTCTGGCTCCCCGTCCTACGCCCGGGGTCCCGCCGCGGCCCGTCATCATGAGGATCTTCAATTATCGTGACAGAGACGCTAGCCTTGGGGCGGCGAGGTTGCAGGGGCCACTGACCTTTCAAAACAACAAAATCATGGTGTTTCCAGACTACACCAGGGAGGTGCAGGCCCAACGGCGTACCTACGACGATGTTAAACAGAAACTTCGTGGCCTGGGTCTCCGATATGGCCTCCTTTTCCTGGCCCGCCTCCGGGTCATCTTTCAAGACAAGACTCTTTTCTTCGATACCCCCCAGGAGGCCTGGACCTGGCTCATGGAGGAATGCCCTCTTCTTGCTCACCCTGCCTCCCCTCCCGACCACGGCGGCCTGCTCTCTATTGTTACTTGCAGCTGTTAACCTTGATGCATCCGTATGTATGGGGGAGTCCACCTCCACCAGGACTTTGCTTGACTTACTGGTTGTTGGGTAACCTGAGTAATGCGTGTTTGCTTCAGGGGGCCCTCATTGCCACGCTCACGTCCTGTTAAGCGTTTTAGCATAACTCCTTGACTGTTCGTGCTGTTGTTTTAGGTGTTTTCCAGGGCGACAGATGCTTCATGTTTGGAAGTGTAGGGTGGGGGGAGTTGGGGGGCGAGGGAGGGTGGGTAGACCGTTGGGTCCCGATGTTTTATTGTTTTCGTCTGCTTACGAGCCGCTGTTCCTTGTTTTTCTCAGTAGTCTTTTCTGCACACACACCACCGCCAATCCCATGTGCCTTATTAAACCACACGGACTTGGAACAGAAGGGAGGGGACGAGGGGGGGTCGGTGGGGGGACGCCATGTTGCCCCCTGCCTGTTTATTGTTTTTGGCCGCCTAGGGGCCGCTATCTCCTGTGCTTCATTCCACCTCCCCGAACACCCGGGACTCCAGTGAGGGTACGGGCCTTGACAAACTGTACGGATTCCCTCCCCACACTCCAGTCAGGGATTGCTGTCTCCCTTGGGGGTCGGGTGACCCCTGCAAGGTTCCTCACATACATTGTCTGTTCCAATGTCATCCGTCATGGGTAGATCCCTCCACATCCTCTCCTGGAACATCAATGACCTTCTAGATCGCATTAAGCTCACTGCTGACCTCTGCAGTGCCCAGCACCAGGCCCCTGACATCCTCTTCTTGCAGGGGACACACCTGATGGGCTCCCACTGCACCTTCCTCGCCCACTATGGGTTCGACAGGGTTTGGCACTCGCGCTTCTCACGGGACTCCCGGGGGGTGGCCATACTAATTCTGAGAGGCCTTCCCTTTTCCCTGACACGGGCTGAGACGGACACACAAGGCCGTTACATGGCCCTGACCGGCAGGATCGAGGGGCATCCTATTAATCTCCTGAGTGTATATGTTCTTCCCGCCACACTGTCCTCTACCCATAGACAACTCACAAGCGTTTTCTCCTCCTTCCCGCCGGGGCTGGTGATCGGCGAGGGCGATTTTAACGCAGTTATGCATCCACCGTGCAACACGTCCGGCACTCCCTCTGCGTCCCGTATAGCGTCCGTGAAGTGACTGTCTGATTGGTCCACTGCTCTGGGTCTCTGCGACGCTTGAAGGATGTGGAATCCCCGCCGGGTCCAATACACCCACACTGCGGTGGCCCATCACACCCACTCCCGCATCGACCTGTTCCTGGTGCCTGCCACCTATTGCCAATTGCTGTCGGGGGCTGATATTCTCCCCCGGGGTATCTCGTATCACTCTCCTGTCTCCCTTTGACTCGGGAGTCAGCCCGGGGGTGTCCGGACTACTTGGCGTATGAACGCTTGGTTCCTGCAGGACGAGGACTTTGTTGAATCCCTTGAATGGGAGCTGCGGCAATACTTCCTGATCAACACGGGTTCGGTAGCCTCGCCGGCCACGTTGTCGGAGCCTGGCAATGCCACTATGAGGGGAGCGGCTAGAGGCCAGGTTCATGTAAAACGCGCTGCCCAGGCCTCCCGCCTTGCGCAGCTGGAGGCCCGCGCTGCACTGTTGGAGGAGACCCAGGCCACCGCCGTCAATCATGACTCCGCCTGGCAACATGCTCTCCTCCGCGAGGAAATTTGTCAGGTTTCCTTGGACTCTGCTAAAATGCTTTGGTGTTCCTCGGTGGCCCGCTTGTACGGCTGGGGTGGCAAAAACGGCAAATTGCTCCACAACTTAATCTCGTACCCCAAAGCAGACCGCGTCATCCCGGAGGTTTGCGACGCAACCGGTTGCCGCCACTCCACCTTGCGGGCCATTGCCCAAGTCTGGGCAGGGTACTATGCCAATCTGTACACCGCCAGGCCTCCCGCAGACTCTTTGGCAGCGGTGTTGTTGGAGACTGGGACCCAACTGCCCCGCCTCCCCCGGGATGTTTCCGAGACCCTGGATCTCCCCCTTTCCCCAGAGGAGATACAGGGGGCCATTTCACTCCTCAACTCGGGCAGGACACCCGGGCCGGATAGATACCCACAAGAATATTATGCAACCTACCGCGAGCTGCTTGTCCCACACCTGGTGACCCTGTTCCAGCACGTGGTGGACGCAGGGTCTTTTCCTCCTGAGACGGACGTGGCCACCATTGTGGTCCTCCTAAAGAAACTACCGCCCTCCCTTGCCTGTGCGGATTACCGCCCCATTTCCCTCATCAACACCGAGGTGAAACTTTCTGCTGCGGTGCTCGCCCAGTGGATCCGGCCCCACCTACACCTCTTGGTTAACTCGGACAAGTGTTGTTTTATGCCTGCCCAAGGTACCCGGCACTGTATACGTCGCCTCCACCTCGCCCTTGCGCACTGCTACCGCCTCCCCCTGTACCTGGCCATGCTTCTCATTGACTTTGAGAAGGCGTTTGACACGGTTGCTTGGGGTTATTTGGAGGACGTGTTGGAGCTGATGGGGTTCGGCCTTCCGTTCCGGCGCCTCATCCGAGTCCTCTACTCCAGCCCTTCGGCGAGGGTTTTGATCAACGGGGTGCTATCGGAGAAATTTCCTATTCGGAGGGGCACTCGCCAGGGCTGCCCACTCTCACTGCTCTTGTTTGTGCTGACGATGGAGCCCTTGGCATCTCTTATACACCAGGACTCCGGCAATCGCGGGTGGGCTTGGGATCCTCTTCGTGTCGACAAGATCGCCCTTTATGCCGATGACGTCCTCCTTTATCTGGCAGATTCTGAGAGCTCCAGCACGCGATGTCTGGTGGTCCTTTCCGCCTTTGAACGGGTCTCGGGCCTGCAGCTTAATCCTACGAAGTCCACCCTGGTGCCTCTCCATCCATCACGGGACTGCTTTGACTGGCAGACGAACATTCCCCTGCGTCGGCTGTCCTTCAAATATCTGGATGTGTGGATCGCCCTACTCCCAGAACTTGAATGGGCCCTGAATATTACGCCCTTGGTCAAGAAGACAAGAGCCGACCTTCGGAAGTGGCAGTCCCTCCCTCTCAACCCCCTTGGCAGGAGTGCCCTCTTTAAAATGATGGTCCTCCCCCATTTTTTGTATATCCTACAAAATGTCTCCCTTTATCTTCCGCGGAGTTGGTTCCGTGAACTTGATGGTATTCTCACCCAGTTTCTTTGGGGAGGCGGGAGGCCGCGGATGTCCCTGGCGCATTGCCGCATACCTCCCTATGACAGGGGCATCGGAGTCACCACCCTCCACCTTTACTATCTGGCCACAAGACTCATTGTGGTCCAAGACTGGTTCGCGGGCAGCTGGTCCGACCCAGTGTACCAGGTGGAGCTCCATTCAATGGACTTCCCGCAACTCCAGGCTTATTTCTATGGAGCCCCCATACCACAGGATCTCTCCCCAGTCACCAGGGCAATTTTCTTGGCTTGGCGCACAGCGCTGCGCCACACGCAGTGGGACCGGAAACTCACTAAACAGATGCCCCTGTGGTGTGGTGAGTGGCTGTGTGAGGCCTCGTCTCTTTCTGACTTCCACCACTGGGATGCCATCGGGATCTTGCTTCTTGGGGATGTCTGGGTGGGGGACCACATCAGATCTTTCGCAGACCTGCAGCAGCGCTGCTCCCTCCACCCTTCTCAATTTTACAAATACTTACAACTTAGACATGCGCTCCGCGTCCACATTCCATCTCCCACCTCCTTCCCGGAATTCAGTCTTCTTGAGGCCCAGGTGATGATGGGGAATTTGGGTGGGGGGGTGTCGCTGATCTACCGCTTCCTGGTGAATTATTGCCCCGCATCTCTAGACTCGATGCGTGCCCGCTGGGAGGGATGGCTAGGCCCTTTGGAGGACGCAGATTGGAGGGATGCCCTCATGGCCCCCAAAACACTGACGACCTCCTCCAAGCTGAGGTTAGTTCAACTCTATTATTTGCATGTGGCGTACCTCTCACCTGCGCGTCTTTATAGTGCCCGATTGCGGCCCTCCTTGAGCTGCTCGTGCTGCGATCACACTCCTGCAGACTTCGACCACATGGTCTGGTGGTGTCCGTCCCTGGCGGCCTTCTGGGCGGCGGTGGAGCTGGAACTCACATTGACCCTGGGATGGACGGTCCCACACAACCCAGTGCGCTTGCTCCTGGGGATGTTCGATGGCCTTGATGGTTCCCGAGCAGACAAGCGTTTCCTCGGCACGGTGGTGGCGGTGGCAAAGCGAGATATTATGGCACTCTGGTGTCAGGCCCAGCCTCCTAGCGTAAGGAAATGGAAATGAGGGGTTGACTGGTGTGGGACTCAAGAGGACTCCCTCTTTGAAGCCCGAGGGTGTCCTGAACTTTTTCAGAAGGTGTGGGGCAAATGGTTCAATCTATTCCCCTAAGGGGGTTGCAAGTGTGTGGGTTTCTTGCCACTTATGGACGCTATTATATCCTGCAGTACGTCCTATGCAGTTATGTCTCCACCTATGTGGCTGTAAACAACTGTCTTAATGTGCTTGTTTTTGCTACCAGTGTATTGTTTTGGTGTGATCCAAATTTAATAAACTTGATTATCAAAAAAAAACAATGCCACTCCACCATGTTTAGGATTCCTTCAAAACCTCTGCACTAAATATGTTCCTCAAAAGAAAGAGGTTGCCGACAAGGTATCTTCTTCTCTCACACAACATATTAAAAAATTATAACATGAATACTATTCCTCATCCAATAAAAATGTTTTGGACCAACTTATTCAAGCTAAGCTCAGCTTTAACAAATCATCCATAAATAATGCTTGTAATGCTCTCTTGAAAATAATGGCAACAGCTCAGGGCGTGAGGCAATGCTCTATGAATAAAGAAAAGAGTGGCCCTGGCAGGGTAGGACTCTGCTGTGCAGCACTTGGGCACAGAGAACCATGGGGCACTCTCATCTGTGTGAAGCAGCATCTCGCCTGATTCCCGGGCTACCACAACAAACCTTGACCTCCTTGATAACTCGCCAGCGCCACCATAAGCTTCGGAGCAGTGTCAAGGCACTGCGGCGGCATGCCAGTCAAATGTGCAGGCTTCCCGAGCCCCTTCTTTTTAATTATTTCCACGCTTCCCGCTGTGCTTTCATCACTCTCATTGGACTCAAAGCACCGCGGGGCCGGTGGGGAGTGGCAAGACTGAAAGTTTGTGAGTGGCATCTGTCGGAGAGGCAGGCGCCATGAATGAGCAGTGCGCAGACTAGCAAGGGCGAAGAGTCAGCTTTGACAGTGTTACTTTCATCGCAACTCCAGGGTTCGGTTTGTAACAAAGCCATTTCAAATATTTTTGTGAAAAGTCACGTGGTAAAGGCCTGCTTTGTCGTTGGTGAGCACTGACATGGCTTGCACCCAGAAGCCCCAACAATGATTACTTCCACTTCCATGAACTTTGGTCTTCGCGATAAATCCAAATGGACCTGTCTCTGGCATAGTACGCCTTAATCCAATGCGCAAATGTCGGCCATTCACCCCCACACGCGTGCATCACTCTTCTTTCAGTAGAATCGAAATGGCGTAATAATGCCTTGTTGCCAATAAATGTGAGCACTATCTACCCTTAATGCACAACATTGTGCCACCTGTTCACCCAAACCGTTTTACCCTCCATACATGCACAACACGCGTGACAGGATAAATGTTACACTTTTATGTGAGGCTATAAAATTGATGGATCTGACGGGCAGGGGAAGCCCTTGTGTCAGTGTCGGAATCCAAACCCATTACCAGTCCTTCTTTTCTTTCTTTTTCAACGTAGGGATTAATCATCCCACTGTTCTGGTACTTCTGACTTTAGTGTGCCCTGGCTGGGCTGTGTCTTTTCTGAGTGCCATCTGCCCACCTCTTCCTTCAGGCTATTTTAGACACATTCGACTGAAAGCCAAGGGCACACTGGCTAGCTTCCAGTATGAAGCTAAAGAATGATGATGGATTCAACCCAGATCTGTGACTGGGGGTGAGTGTTTGAAAAATTTCAGCACTCCGTCCATCATCTCCTTGTGTTTGCTTTGTTCGCCCTAAGTTGGCAGGGTATGCCCAGACGTGGGTTCCTTGCTTGCTTTGCCACTGGATTCAAGCTAGCCTGGCTGATGAGGGCTGTTAGCCTGAAACCGGTCCCAGAATGCTTGTTTCTGGTCCAGGGAAGACATGGCTCGGCAGTTCGGGCTTGACTGTTCCCATGAGGCACAGGGTCAAAACTGATTTGCATATAGCTGTGTCTGAACTGAGCTAAAGAATGATGATGGATTCTACCCAGATCTGTGACTGGGGGTGAGTGTTTGAAAAGTTTTCAGCACTCTGTCCATCATCTCCTTGTATTAGCTTCCAGTATGGGGCAGTTGCACCAGTCAGGCAAGGCTAGCCAAGACTACCAAAAGTAAATACCGCCCTTTGATTGGCCTAGGAAAGATATCTAGAATGTGCAATCACTCCCTGTGGAATACATCACAGGGAGGAAAGTACTCCAGGCCCTTCTCTTACTGTCCAGCTCAACTGTGCCTCATCCCTAGCCACTCAGATGAAAGAGTTGTCACCTGACCAGCAGTGAGATAGAGTCGCTACCAAGTGGCTTAATTCCATGACCTTTGTAGACATGCGTCTCTGAAAATGCCAATTTTCCCACTTGCACAATATTCACATACTGAATGGAAGCGAAAAACAGCAACACAGGTTGGTAAATGCAGCTGGCTCATCTCACCGTCTGTCACAGTTTAAGAACATACTTCTGCACGTGGTCAGTACAGTACTCTAGGTTCATGGTAACCTCAGTAATTCTTCCATTGAACGTATATGTGCGTGGACCTGTACCGGTCAAATTGCCATGCTCCTGCCATGGCTTGCTTTACGTTCTGTCATGGATTGAACTGATGTGCTGTGCTTTTCACCCCTACCAGGATCTCAAGATGGAATATAGTTGGCACTGGTACCAGTATTTTGAGGCATGTCTGATGTCACACGTCACACACCATAGCTGCGCCAGTAAGGGGAAGTAGTGTACTTTAGCGGATACCATCAAAGCGATGCTAACCTTAGCTTGTGTTAGAACCATCTCCAGAGGACATTCAGCAGCGGGTGCTCCAGAGCTGCCGATGGGGGCATTTCAAAGTAAGGATCAGAGGAATGTATCTCAAAGGCGCACAACAGGGCTCCATGGAACACGGCCTTGAAGAGGCATAGCGGTATGCTGCTACAGATCACAGATGAAGTCTGAGGGATGCTGGGAATCTGCTTAACATTCACGTGGACTTTTCTTCTGTGTGTCCTATGATCGGTATGCCTGTACATTCTTTAACCCCTCCCCACACACCACTCCTCCCAAGAGGCGGACTTCCAAGTTGGTGTTTCCAGGGGAGTCCACCTATACTTCTATAAGAGAGAATGAAAACTAATATTCCAAGGAAAAGTCTGCGTTTCCTTACCTTTCCATGTGAAGACCACAGTGTTGTGAAGATAACACGTACTGTGCAGATAGCTGCAGTAATCTTCACAGCAATGAAAGCGGTAAGCTTCCGGGGCGTTATCAGCAGGTGAATGCTGCGAGAGAGTCCCAGGTAGCAGTAAACATTCCTCCTCCAGATGCTGCAGACAGCAGCGTATTATCTCTCCATGTACAGTTGCTTTTGCGCACCTGTGTCTTATCTTGTGTTGTGCCTTTTCTGCTAATCACTTATTTTCCATAAATAAATTGATTTATTTTTCCTACCGCTCTAATTTTTCTCACTCGCATCCTCTCCTTTCTGGTCCTCCCTCTCTCGACTGCTTGCATGCCTTTCTTCTGCTTATCTATTGGTTTTCCATGCGTTCCACTCTCCTATTTTCTTAGCCTACTTTTTCCATGCACTCCACATCCCAAAACTGCATCGACTTTCAGTGCCTATGCATGAAGTTGCAGAAGTTTCTATCTTCTATATGCCCTATGCCCTGACCACTTACAAACTATCAGAAATAAGCAGTAAATGAGCTCCTTAAATGTTTTCTCGTTAACTTGGACAATGTGGGACTCTTCATTAATGCTCCCAGGATTCGGACTTTCACCTATAAAATAACTGGAACTTTCAATTTGAATTGTTTTAATTGGCCCTCACCCACCATGAAAAAAATAATTGAAAAGGAAAACAAGCCAAAAACTATTTCTGATTCTTTATGCATCCATAGTAATTTTTAGGTTGAGCATTCGAGACCTCTTTTATATACTTTAGTATATACTTATATGTGTATGTACTTTGTGGGCTCTTGAGATCAGCCTTGTCTGCCTCCGCCTAGGGACTTTGTTTTCTGTTCAACTGCCTCTAATTAACTGTTTGATAGAAAACGACCAGTAGAGGTCAGTAAAATAACAGAATTGCTTTCTGCTTGTTCAACTGCCTCTACCTAACTGTCTTGATTGAAAACGACTAGTAGAGGTCTGTAAAATACCAGAATAGCTTTCTGCTGAGGGACTTTCTTTTTTAACCTTTTTCTGGCAACTGCCTCTATGTAACTTTCTTCAAAGAAAACGACAAGCAGAGGTCATTAAAATACCAGAAACACTTTTGCATTCTCTAGATTCCAGTCCATAGGAATTGTCTTCCACGAGCACCCATAGACAATAATTTTTTTTTTTAAATCTTGTATTTTCAGTGATATGACCACCAAAGGCCCTGATTTTATATTTTAAAAAGAGCTTTGGACTATACAGTTTCCTGCTGAAAGGCAATATTTCTCTCCATGTGTTCCCATACCTGGCGTGTCACGCAGTTTGGTGACTACTTTCCCTCCATGTTAAAAAACAGTAGATGTTTCAGCACCCAGGCTAATGTGCTGCATAGCTAAATGCATGTCCCAAAGGCGAGACCGATTGCATTGCAAATGCTTGTTTAACTTGTGGCCTTCCGTCTGCTGTCGTAGTTGGTTTTCATTGTGACGCCCCTCCATTCAGTCCCTTTAACCAGTAATAGTGTTGCTTATTCACAGCTTTCATGTTATTGGCAAGCCTAGCTTGTTGCAAGACTTTATTTAGCCATTGATGCTGGCCTTCTGTTTCTGCCCCACTAACGCTGCCAAAGAAGCTCCATCACGATTTCTCCACAGCCCATCTTGAAGTATTTACTGTCCTGTCTGTTCTCACTGTCAAATGCTGCTCGTTCACACTCAATCACTACATACTCCTTTGCTGCAAAATAACATGGCTTGCTTAGACACAAGTTTTTTTTTTTACAGAGTTTTATATAGCGTGAACGTGACCAGAAGGTATCAGGTATCAGAGCACTTTACATAGCACCAGTTGCGTTACATGAGGACACATTCATTTTTTTTCTCCTCATACATGGCACTGGCCCAAGATCTAAAGCTATGTACAATCTCACTGGGGTAGGCAGTCCAGGTAGCTTCGTCTTTGAGATCCGTACGGTCTTTTTCCAACTAAATATCTGGAGATATACGCGATCCCACCATAGTTTAGGTATGCCTTAATCATCGCACATGTTAGGTGGTATCTCAATTATATTCCCCAGGCATGACTCTTCCCTTAGATGTTTTCTGTCAATGTTGCCCATATTGGGCTCCACATAGTTTTTCTTTTAACGGACCCCCTTATGCAGTCGGCCCAGCAGGTGTTTCTTACATATACAATCCACTCGCTTAGTGACGGTGCAACCTCAACTACCCATTTCGTACAAATTTCTCTGCATGCCATAATTATCAATACAAATAACAGATGTGCCTGGGCTTTTTTCACTACATAATTTCTATCACCTCTAAGTGTGATTCCAAATATAACCAGTTCAAGGCTTACCTCTATTTTGGACCCAAGTATTCTAGAGGCAAACTCACCCACCTTGCGCCAGAAGATTTGGATTACCGGACTTTGCCATAGCAGGTGAACATCGTCCGCGTTTTCCAGCATGCATTTAGGGCATTGTCTTCTCTTACTTTCATCCATCTTAGATAACTTCTTCGGAGACCAATAGGTTCTGAATAGAGTAAAAAGATGATTTCTTCTCAAAGGTGCGGGTCTGACAGTTGATCAAAGTGTAGCACTTGATACTTGCCATAAACTTTGTAATTCTGACTCCGGCATGTCCGATATCCATATCTCCTCAGCGCCGGTAAGGTATTATCCTCTGTTTCCACCAATATCCAGTACCATTTAGATACTTCCTTCGCAAAGGTTTCGTCTTTAACAAGCTCTCCCTCCCATTCTGTCTCCAACACAATTTGCGATTTTGTTTTGGGACCAGCTTGTCAATTGAAGATATTTAAATCTTGATAATGTAGAGTTCGTTTTTAATGCAAGTGTGTTCCATGGTATCAGAGAGCTTTGATTGTATAACTGCCCACATTTTGTCAAACCCGCCATTATTAAAGGTAGAGCTAAGGCATCTAAAAGACACTCAGGGGTGTCTGGTGAGTTCCAGATCGGGGCATTTCAGCTGTCGTAAGGTATTCCCAAGATTTGTTTGACTTACATCCATACTTTACAGGCTGCTAATAACACCTTGAACTTGATTTTTTAAAAACATTTGGGGTGTCTATATTTGAATAAGAAGGAATTTCCTTCATCTGGGATATTCTTTCTTAAAACCCATAAATGGGGGGGGGGATATTTTGTGTATTGTCCATTAGAAGATGTCTAGTGTTTATGAGAAAAAAGGCCTAGTGATACAAGTTAAAATCCGGTAAAGCAATACTCCCATCTATTTTATTTTTTTACTCAGTTTTTTCCAAGCTATTTGTAAAGCCTTATTTTCCCATATGAAACTGCTCAGATCTCCTTGTACTTTCAGAAACCATTCAGTTTTAAAGTGTAAAGGTAAGGTGTTAAAACATAAAAGTAAATTTAGGGAGGATCATCATATTGATCAAATTTGCTCTGCCCAAGATTGACAAATGCAAGTGCATCCATGATTCTAAAAGTGTCTTGGTTCCCAAATGAATTCTTTTAAAATTGATGAAAGCTAGTTTATCCAGATCCTTGACTATTTTTACACCAAGATATCAGATTTCTGACTTTTCTGATGGGGAATTTATTGAGCCATTCCAAGTCATGGTCTTGGTTTTATCCTTATTTACCAAGGAACCAGAGATCTTCCCAAAAACTTCCATTATGCCCATTATAAGAGGCAATGATGCCTCCGGACTTGGTGTATAAATCATCAAATCATCGGCATATAATGCTTCCTTTTTCGCCCAATCCAGTTATCTAAAGGGGCGAATCCCATTTTCTAACCTAATTCTCCTGGCAAGGGGTTTTATATATAAATTGAAAAGTAATGGTGACAGGGGGCACCCCTGCCTAATATGAATGAATGAATGAATGAAACGGAACTTGTAACGCGCAGACTTAGCCCAATGGGCGTCAAGGCGCCTAGCATAAAAGCTGACTGGAAGAACACATGAGAACTTATTGGTATGCCTTTATAAAAAAACAAGTTTTTAACGCTTTCCTAAATAAGGCCAAAGAGGGAAGCGCTTTAATCTCTAGAGGAAGGCCATTCCAGAGTAGAGGCGCAATGGTGGAGAAGGCTCTGCTCCCCCATCTAGATTTTTTAGAGCGGGGGACCACAAGCTTGTTAGCGTCTGCAGAACGCAAGGTCCGGCCAGGAACATATCGAATAAGCAGAGACCCCAATGCATTTGAGGGGCCAGCCTGCAGGGCTCTGTATGTGAGACAGAGGAGCTTGAAGGAAATTCTGAATCTGATAGGGAGCCAATGCAGGTTCCTCCTGGCCGTCGTCGCAGAAGAGTCCCTGGGGAGTGCTAGGACAAATCTAGCGGCAGCGTTCTGTACTACCTGCAGGCGTTGTATCAAATAATTATTAGACTCCGCATATAGTGCATTGCAGTAATCTAATCTCGTGCCCACGAGGGCCGTGACTGTCTGTTTTCGTGCCTGCGGGGACAGGTAATGAATAATGCGTTTTAGGACTTTAATGATTCCCCAGCAAGTAGCCACAGTTCTGTTGGTCTGGCTATTCATGGCAAGTGAGGTGTCAAAAATGACCCCGAGATTCCTAGCCGTGGAGGAAGGAATAGGACAAGTTCCTAAGGAAGGAGGCCACCATTCATTGGACCAGATGTTTTGCTCTTTGCCGAACACAAGGACCTCCGTTTTGTCGGCATTGAGTTTTAAGGAGTTGAGCACCATCCACTCAGCCACCATTTGCATGCAGGCCCTAAAGTTCGCAGCAGAGACACTCAGAGAATGGTTAAGGGACACCATAATCTGAGTGTCATCTGCATAGGATACCACCTCCATCCCCTGCGATCTTACTAATCTTGCAAGGGGGGCCACATACAGATTAAATAGGGTAGGGCTCAAGGCCGAACCCTGTGGCACTCCACATTGCAAAGATTTAGCAGGGGAGAGGTAATCCCCCAGCAGAACTCTTTGCTCTCTCTGGTGCAAAAAGGAGTCCAGAAGGCTGAGGGCCTGTCCTGCAACCCCTGCCTCCCTCAGCCGAGATGTAAGGGTGGAGGGAGACAGGGTGTCAAATGCTGCAGTCAGATCCAGCAGAACAAGGATCGTAGACTGACCCAGATCGACTTTACGCCGGATGTTATCCACTACCATAGTCAGGGCAGATTCCGTACTATGAAGCTTCCTCAAACCATGCTGCGAACTATCTAAGAACCCAGAGGAATCAAGGAAGGTGGAAAGGTGAGAATTTAAATGGGCTTCAAGCATCTTTGCAGGGGAAGGCAAGAGGGAGATGGGCCTAAAGTTCTTCATCACTCCCGGATCCAAGGAGGGTTTTTTTAAGAGGGGTTTCACTATGGCCTTTTTCCAGACCATTGGAAAGCAGCCCTGAGTCAAGGCCGCGTTCATAACTGCCAGTAATACCGCATTCTATCGTAATCTTAGGTGAAAGGGACCCATTTACCACCAATCTTGCTGTTGGCACATCGTATATTGATCATATGAGATTTAAGAAATTAGTACCTAGACCATTTTGTTCAATGATTTCGTATAAATAAGGCCAGCTTACCCGGTCAAAAGCTTTGGCTGCGTCGATCATTATAATAGTTAAAGGAGACTTAGTTGTGGTAGCTATATCAAATGCACTAACCAGCTTGTGCGTTAAATCATAGAGCTTCCTGTGCTTCATAAAGCTCTTTTGATTCTGATGTATAATATCACCAAGTACACTGTTTAACCTTGTAGCTAGAATTTGTGTAAAGATTTTGTAATCACTGTTTAATAGTGAGATCGGTCTAAAAGACTCGCACTTCAGGGGATCTTTTGCAGGTTTTAAAATTAATGTTATAACTGCCTCTTTCCTTGAAGCTGGGAGAGGAGCATAGTGGATATAAATAGTATTCAATAATTTATTCAGATGTGGAACCAACACATCTTTTAGGACTTTATACAACTCATTAGGGAAGCCATCCAGGTCTGCCGCCTTCCCTATCTTTAAAAGAGCAATAGTTTTCTCTATCTCTAGAGTAGTAAATTCTTGATTTACAAATATTTGTTGATTAATATTTATCCTGGGTAGGGGGTCTTGGTTCAACCACTGATTTAGTTCTATTTGGGTGGCCCTCGTGTCTTCAGTATATAAATCCCGGAAGAAATCTCTGAATGCCTCCCCTATACTATAGTTGTCCTCACATAGTTCCTGAGTGGCGTCATCCTGAACCTTTTTGTATTATTATTTTTTTTTTTTTTTTTTATTGAAACTGAAAGGTGTCATACCACATTAAAGTTCAAAACAGAAAATATAAAATTACGGAAACCAAAACATCTCAGATACAATGAACCAATATCCATCTCAAATAACAAAAACAATTTTAACATAACATTGATAAAAAGAGAGTCAGAAAAAAGTTTCCCCATATTTTTTCGAATTTTCTTCCCCCGCCAATCCTCGCCGCGTAGTTACGCTCACTAATCTTGACTCTTCGCATTTTACGTAGCCATTCATGAAAAGATGGTGTCAGAGTAGATCGCCAATTCTGAAGTAGCAATGATCTGGCCACTGCCATGCAGATGAATAGGAGTTTAGCAAGTGAGAGAGAAAGATTAAGATTCTGATCAAAGCCGTAAAGCATCAAATTAGAATTTAAAGATATCTGGATATGAAAAGTAAAATATAAAAAAGCAAAAATGTCTACCCAGAACTCTTTGACCATACCACATTCAACTATGACGTATGTCCAGTTAGCAGGGGCGAAACTTTGACAACGAAAGCAAATCGGTATATAATTACTAAACATTTTGGCAATCACCGCCGGGGTGTAATAGAGGAGCCATTTACCAAAAAATATCATTCTACGCCAATTGGCTCCCCTTAATGTGGAAAAATTAAATTTATTAATAGTCCGCCACGTCGTTAAAGATAAAACATGTTTCTCATGTTCCCACCATTTTTTAACTGCTTTGGATCCTAGATCGTCTTGTTTAATCAGGGCAAGATAACGTTTCCACTCACCAGGTTTCCTTATTAAAGTACTGTTGAAAAAAAGATCGTTATTTAAAGGGGAAATCTGAGTAAAGGAGGTGGGAGCAAACTGCTGTAAAAGTTTATAAATTATATTATAAGACCCGGCTAGCAAAAAATTTCCTGAAAGTAGTAAACGCATCTCGGGCGGAGTTAACCACCTGGAATATTGTAAAAAATCGCCCACTTTGCTAAATCCGGCCTTAATCCAATAACGCATTAAATGCGAGTTTACCCCCTGCCCTCTTGAAGAGAGTAAGTTAGTCAGCGAAGAGGAGGTATTAAAAAGAGAGAGAGAGTATCTACTAATCATAGCCGAACGCTTCCTGAAGAACCAAGCTATTATTTTATACCTAACCAATTTTGGGGATTTAGGTATTTGAAGAGGGGAGAATATTTGACTCTCTGAAAAAATTAAATCAAAGAAAAAACTAATATAATAATTTGGGTTCGGAGTAGGGACCTTGAATCGAGTCAGGTACTGAGCAAAATAGGCGTTGTAATAATCTCTAATGTTTGGAAGTTCAAGGCCACCATTATCTAAACCATCATAAAGAGTAGTCATCGCTATCCGGGGGTTTTATGTGACCACAGAAAGCTTGAGAATAAGGATTCTATTTTCGAAAAAAATGAGCCTGGGAGAAAACACGGAATTGTTGCAAACAGAAAATTAAATAATGGTAAAATAGACATTTTAATCAGGGAGACTCTACCCAGTATTGATAAGGGTAATTTATTCCAGCGAGTTAGCATCGAGCGAACCCTTTGAAGAAGGGGAGCAAAATTCAAACCGAAAAGATCTTTAACTGAAGAGGAGAAAAACACCCCCAAATATCTTTTAGGTTTATTATTAATACAGCCACGTAGGTCCGGATATAATTCGGGGGTGTGATTGCCACAAATCAGTATTTCGGTCTTTTTTTTATTGATCCGGTAACCCCCAAAAGTCTCATATTGCTCGAAAATCTGAAATGCCTGAACTTGAGACTGCAAATCAGATTTAATGAGCAACATGATGTCATCAGCGTAAAGTTTGATCTTCGACATAAATGGAATTGGGGGTGAGATCTCTGCAGATTTCCGAATAGCTATTGCAAGGGGTTCGATAAAAAAAGCAAAAAGAATGGGTGATAAGGGACAACCCTGACGGGTTCCACGATTAACTGAAACTGATCCAACCGAATGTGAGTTAATAATAATATTAGCTTTAGCACCCGAATAAAGATTACGAATAAAGTTAATAATGTTAGATGGAATATGAAAATGGTGCAAAATAATAAAAAGTGTCTCCCAAACCACCAAATCAAAAGCTTTTTCCGCGTCAAATAACAAAATAAGTGCAGGGATCCGCCATGTCTCAAAGTAATCCAAAGCTTCTGCCAGATAATGAGTATTAGTCATGAGCGGTCTACCGGTAATAAAACCGTTTTGGTCTTTATGAATCAGATCCGAAGAAATTCGATTAAATCGAATAGCCAATAATTTAGTGACGATCTTGTAATCCGAATTTAAAAGAGTAATGGGACGATATGAATTAGGATCAGTAGCATCTTTCCCCTTCTTCAAAAAACTGACCACAGTGCCCTCGCGAAAAGAGTCGGGAATTGAGGCTCCAGCCAACATAGAGTTAAGCAAAAGTAGAAACAAATTTGAAAAAGAGGGAAAGAAAACCTTAAAAAACTCTGTGGGTAGTCCATCCGGACCAGCGGCTTTCCCTGATGGAAGATCTTTCACCACCGCCTCTATCTCTTCCAAAGAAAATCCATCTGCCATGGATAATTCTTCGGAGTGGGAAAGAAAAGGGATCACAGCCTGCCGTAAGAAGGAATTTAATTTAGACTGATTAATTTTAAGCTGCTGAGAGTATATATTTTGATAATGACAATGCATTATCGCACCTATCTTATCTGGATCAGTTGTAGTTTGATGCGAAGCCGGACATTTTAACTCCCGAATTAGATTAGATGCTGCTTGTTCCTTGGCCTGCCAGGCCAAGAATCTCCCAGTGAAGTTACTTTCTTCATATATTTTCTGATATTGGATACGAAAAAATGCCTCTCCCTGCTCATATAAAAAAGTGGTGTATTTTTGTTTAGCTTCATTTAATTGTTCTTTAACCAATCGTGAGGGATTTTGTTGCCTTTGAACGCTAAGTGTATGTATGCGGGATTCCAATAGTTTAATTTCAGCCCTAGATGCAGTAAGAATGGCCGCATCTTTCCCTATGATAATTCCGCGAATAAAGGCCTTTAGGGCATCCCAAATAATGCTTATGGGGGCAGTGCCCATGTTAAGAGTTATAAAGTCTTTGATCTTGTTTTTTAATTCAGAGACCCATTTATCATCATTAAGATGAGCTCTATTGAGGACCCATCTTTTGGGGGATCTTTTGATTTCCCCAAAAATGAATTCCCTAATAAGCATAGCATGGTCGGAGAATACGTTAAACACCGTATTGAAAAAGCCGAGCTTAAGGCTACGTGAAGCTAGAATAAAATCAATACGGGATGAGGATTTGAATCTACCCGACCAGCAAGTATAATCTCTTTTAGAGGGGTTATCTACCCGCCAGTGATCAGAAAGATCGAATAGTTTGATATAATGTGAAATGGTTTGATAAACTTTCGGTTTAAATTGTTTCGATGATTGAGATGATGTATCCAAATGCGGATCCATTAGCACATTAAAATCCCCCCCAATCACAATATCTCCTGACGCCATTAACAGAGATTGAAACAAGTCTTCATACAAACTAGCATCGTCTGTTAGAGGCCCATAACAACATACAAAGATAAAAGGTCTCTGCCTGGTTTTGACTCTACATGAGACCCAGCACCAACGTCCTGAGCCACCCTGTTCTGATTGAATAATATCAGCACATAAGTTCTTATTCAAGAATATTGCCACCCCTCGCTGAGATGCGTCGCATGATGCGAAACACCGAAACGAAGCCCAAGATTTGAGCATTGAAAACCCATCTAGCTTGGAAGAGGGAATATGAGTCTCCTGTAACAAAATAACGGAAGGATTTTCAGCCTTTAACCAAACTTCCATAGTGCGCTTTTTCTTAATATTGTTTAAGCCATTGACATTAAGAGAAAGCAACTTCAAACTCTCCTTGTTAGACATTGAGATCAGAATTAAATTGACTAAAGAAAATTATCACCGAGCCACTCCGTGCCCCTTGAAGACAATAAATACAATGATTACATGCTAAGAAATAGAATAATAAGTAAAAATAATCAGACACCATCAATTTCCTTTTTGTTTCAACGCACCCACCACCACCCACTCCCCGGACAACCCCAGCACCACCACCACCCCCCCCGTGACCCCTCCCCCCCGACCCCACCAATGGCCGAGATTCCCCAACCCACGCTGACCATCGGATCCTACCCCCCGCCATTAGGGTGACATGTTGCACCCCCTGGGCCCCTTGGATTCCGCACTCCACCTTGCTCAACTGTTCCTCCCCCCCACTCAGACCCTCCAGCAGAAAAAAAGGAAAAAAAGGGAAGCTTTCCCAACTTAGCACATCTGACACATCTATCAACCTATATCTTGAAGCAAAAAACACAGAAGAAAAAGTCCATAAATTTCCCAAATGTAACCTCATGAAGAGTTGGAAATGTCCCGCAGCAAGTCCTGTGCTGCTGCAATATCAGATAACATAAAGAATTTGCCTTTCACTAAGACTTTAAGCTTGGATTGTTGCGCTATTGTGGCTTGAGCTCCTTTAGCTTTAAATAATTGTAGCATCTGGACAAACTCTTTTCTTCTCCGAGCAGCAGACGCAGACATGTCTGAAAAAATACGACATTTCACAGTTTCATTGACGAAAAATTGTCTTTTCTGAATTGCCGTTGAGAGAATAGTCTCCTTAATCCGTGTGTCAGAAAAATTTAATAGAATTGTTCGAGGGAGAGAAGAATTTGGGAAAGGTTGAGCGGGAACGCGATGTGCTCGCGTAATAGTCAGGTCACCCTCGTGATTGGGAATCACTTTAGATTTTAAAAAAGAGGTGACCCACTGCAGCGTGCTGGGCCCTTCAAGACCCTCGGGAACCCCCACTATGCGTAGGTTAGATCGACGATTATAATTCTCTAAATCGTCCAATTTAGATTCAAGTGCACGTGAAGTTAGGGAGAGCTGATTTGCATCCTCTTTGACCTTAATCATTTGATCCTCCAGATTAGAGATGCGGCTTCAGCTTCTTGGAGTCGAACAGGGAATGTGGAGAAAAGATCCTCCATTTTGTCCAGGCGTTGATGGATTAAGGCAAGCTCGGATTTCTGAAACCTCTTCAGCTCTCGGACCTCGTCGAGGATTAAATTTAACATATCCTTGACTGACATCTTAATCTCCCCGACGGTCTCAGTATCTAAATCAAGCAAAGGACTGAGGTGACTCACATTAGAGACAGATTTAGCGGGGGAAATTAAAGACTTGTCAATGGGTGATGTCACTGTGTCTATCCCTCCCAAAGTCAATACATCCTCCGTAGTTGTTAAGGAGTGTACTAAGGGGTTATCTTTAGGCGAAGGCGTAGAAGGCATAGATGGTGTAGAAGATGCCCCTGTGTTAGATTTAAGCAGGAAATTGGGAGGGTGAATAATTGAAGAAGAAAGAGAAGGAGAAACTTGGGCGGAGTTCCTTTGGCAGGGTGCAGCACTTTTCTTATCAAAGAGAGGAAATGATTTAGTACCCTTAAGCACCTCCACTGGGCTGGCCTGCGTAGATGACCAATCCTTGATGGGCGAGGAACGCTCCTTTTCTGCGCAATGAGAGGCCTTCAAGACTGGAGACGGGGTCTCACGGATAGATTCCTCCAGCTCTATAGTTGTCCTCACATAGTTCCTGAGTGGCGTCATCCTGAACCTTTTTGATCTCATTTCTTAACTGATCTTGCTTTGTCTTCCCTGCAAAAAGTTTCCCACATCATTCCCCATACTCATTTATTTTCACTCAATCTTACATCAACAGAAATAATTCAATTCTGGAAGCGTGTGAGTACTTCTTGTTCCGATACCTAGGTTCTTGCTCAGTACCAGCATTAAGTCTCCAGATATCCAATAAACCAAGATTCTTTACTAACTGCTGTATGCTCCTTCTAATTTTTGGGGCATTTACTGTGTGCTAAGTTGATGATCTATCAAGGGCAGGATTCATTAAAATATTAAAGTCCCCTGACATGATGATGTTATACTTGGTGTCTCAGAGGTGCCTATATAGCTCATTGAGGGGTCAGGTCATCCACATTGGGTCCATACTATCCTACCAATGTGAGTCCTAGTTTATCGATTTTTTTGTTGACTATTACCCATCTACCCCCTCTATCCACCTTGTAACTCTCTATTTTTGTGTTAGCAGATTTTTTTAATAATACAGCTTCTCCTTTAACATTACATGATTGATTAGTGCATACCAACTGTGTAATCCACTTATTTAATTTGAGAACCCCTTCCCATTCCTCTTGTCGAAGATGTGTCTCCTACAGTATTATTATATCGTTTTCAGAGAGTTTAATTAATTCGAGAATATTTCTCCTTCTCCTGTGTACCCTCAGGCCATTAACATTCCAAGATAATATTCTAATTTTATTCATTTACTTCTCTCCCTTGCCCCTGCCCTTCGATGCTTCCTTTTAGTGTATTTGCTAATGTCATGTATGAGGATGTTTTTGGTTGTTTTTTTTTTCACCTAATGCTCCCTCCCAGGTCCCATAATTACAAGTGAAAATGTGCAACCCTTGAACTTTAACCCTCCACCCCCCTACCCTGGGGAACCCTCCCTTACTCCATATGGGGTAATACATTGCCCCCCTGATGGTCTGATGCCCCAACCCATTCATGTACCTATTATGTACCTTTTTGTGCATTGATGTAATCAATCACATTTTTGACTTCTGAAACTTCCCTAAAGTTATGCATTTTATTTCGCCACAAAACTTTTAAAGTGGCAAGGAATATTTACCACAAAGTCTTTCAAGTTTCCCTTTTCAAGTCCTTCCGGAACATTTAGCAGCCTCAGGTTGTTTCGCCTAGAGTTGTTTTCTAATACCTCAAGCTTATCTCTGAACTCCTTTTCGCTGCTTATTAGAGTTTGAATCTCTCTGTGGTTAGCCTTAACCTCCTCCTGCAATCCTCCAATCACTGTCTCCATTGCTGTTAACCTTGCTGTTATATCTGCCATTTTAGCATCCAAACTCTCACACGACTCCTGGATTTTAACTTGGTTGCTTTCTGAAATAGCAAATTTATCTTTAAACTCTTTTGAAAGCTGCATTAGCATCAAACCCATATCTGGTGTCTGTGCGTTTGTCTGTATCTCCAATTGTGCAATTATCATATGATCACTGGGGAATATTTCACTTTCCAAAAGAGTATGTGTCAGCGGCATCTCATCTCCCATCCCTCTGCATCTTCCAACAACACAGTATACCTGTTAGAAATGGGGAGGTCAGTAGAGGCTACTGACTGCTTCTGCTGGTCCCCAAGGGGGCTTGGAGTAGCCATGGTTACTTTAGCTGTTAGGGGGTCCGGCGAGGGGGTTTTGTTTAGAGGCTCTGTTTCTTTTATTTTAAAGTATGATCTCAAAGATGGTGTTTCTCTGGGTTTCCCTTGGTACATTTTTTTTTTCCTTGGAGCCTTCTCTTATCTACCTGCGTTGTCTTGTTGCTGTGAAGCAGGCTTTGTTTGTACTACCTGGGGGGTGGGGGGGTGGGGGGACGGGGCGAGATTAGTGTTACACCTGCCCCTGTATCCTTATTAGGTCCCCCCTTTCCTTGAGCTAATAAACATATGCACTCTGTGTTTCGCAAGGAATACTTATTTTTAACATTTCCCATGTTTTCAGTTGCTATACTAAGCCCTGGGGTGTTAATAACTGTGCCAGTGCTTGTTTGATCGCGTTCTGCCTCTGCTGCAACCTTTCTTCGTAAGCCTGAGGTGCCAGCCGTATGGAGACTCTTTTTCTTCTTAGGGAGACATCTGCTACCTGTCTTTGGGGTCATATGGCTGTCAAGCCTCTCTTTTTGATTTAAACACAAGAGCTGAGCAGTTTTGCCCTGTCCCAATTGTCCCAATTGTGGGAGAATTACACTCTCCCCCCTTTGCAAACTTGTTTCCCCTTCCGTCCCCCTCACCTCATCAATTATGTGGGTCTTGATCTGTCTATCTGTCTCAGACTCCTTCTGTTCCTGCTAGTCTCCAGCATGGCTCCTACTGTTCCGGATGCCCCGGCGACCCGGAAGCCCAAAGGTGCTGCTGCCCGCCAACCTCTCCACAGCTGGTATGCAGCATGTAGTAGAGGAGAGCCGAACCCAGGCCGGTCAGCTGAGCACTCCTGAGAAGTGGAGGGGCCGAGGTCGAGTCCCACAGAACCACAAAAAAGAATGAATGGCCATAAACTAATACCAGGTATTTGTGCTCAAGTTGTGGAGGTTTTAAATGTTTGAAAATTTGCCCATAATATCAAAAAATGCCGATTTCCTTGCTGGAGCGTCGGAGCTCGCAGACGCGCTCACTAGCTGGCCGCAATGTTCCCCTAGCATCAGCACACATTCATTTTTGTTAGGCATGGGGAGATTAAGTGATTTGCCCAGAATCACAGGCTGTTCAGCTTGATTGCAGAGACTCGAACCCAGTTCCCCAGATTTGAAGTCGACCGCTGTTAGAGCCGGCCCTCGTAACATAGTCAGACCTGACCCCTGCACCTCACACCAGCCCGAGCCCCTGGCCTGGCCGATCCTTCCCACCAGAACACACACACCCGACCCGGACTTCCCCCGTCCGTAGGCCTTCCTCCTTCGGCCACCCCGGGCCCGCGTGCCCACTTCATGCACCAAGATGGCCGCCCGGCCCCAGCGCGACCCTAGCCTACAGGCGCCACTCCGGCTGGAGGACATCGCGCTCCCCTTGGGATGAGAAAGGGAGGAGCAGTTTCCATCACACCTCTGCGCTTCCCTGGGAAGGTGGGTTTCGATCGACCCGCCGGCCTCCCCGAGGGCTGGCTCCACGCCTGCTGGGTGTCTGGGGCTCCTCCCGACCCGGCCCTGAAAGGATCAAAGGACAATGGCAGGAAACCCCCAACAAGCGACCCCCAGGTGACAAGACCCCTGCCTGCACAGACTCCGGACATCAAAGAGGAGTCGCCCTATAACAAGGGGTGCCCTGGGACTGTCCGGCAGATTCGCCTTGGAAACACCTGAGCCCTGCTGAGTGACTCGCGGCTCCCTGAAAGATTGTAAGACCTCCGAACTTGTGCTTGAGCCCTGCTGAGTGACTCGCGGCTCCCTGAAGATCGTAAGACCTCCGAACTTGTGCTTGAGCCCTGCTGAGTGACTCGCGGCTCCCTGAAGATCGTAAGACCTCCGAACTTGTACTCGAGCCTGCTGAGTATCTCACAGCACCCCCAGACTCCCTTGGTCCCGCCGGACCCCACGACGACAAGCGTAACCCCCAGCTCGAGGATTGTGAGCTGTGCGCCGGATACGCTCCTGCATTTGAACCATTCCCCCAAAGACTGTCCCGCTACCTCCTAACCCCCCTCCAAGACTTGGTGAGCCCGCGCTCTACTTGTATATATATTGCCTTGCTGTTCATAAAGATCTTACCACTCCGATCTGATAAAGATTTGCTCTTAAGAACTCTCGGTGTGGTGTCTCTTTGTCGTGTGGTGCCGAGTGTACGATCCTAGATACGAGATTCCTCCCCTGAGGAGTCTCCCGCCAGTGCCCGGCTACGATACCTCGAGGGTTGGTCTCAGGACAGTCAGGGCCCCCTCCGGGCCCCTCTGAGGTCGCCTTCTAACATTGGTGGCAAGCGACGGGATTCGGGCCCATAATCTAGAGATCGTACCGTGAACGGCTGACGCACTACCGACAAAGATGGCAGAAGGAAACACCGTGGTTCTCGTAGAAGACGACGCCAGTACCGTGTTCCAGGTGGAACAGCTGGAAGAGTACACTCACAGGGAACTAAAGCAATTCTGTAAGGAACTCAGAATCGCTACCACTGGTCTCAACACCAAAGAAGATATGCAAAAGGCACTGAAAGCTTGGGTGGATTCAGGAGCCCCCCGCCCAGAAGGAGCGGTGGAGCCCCACGACGAAGCAGGACCCTCCCAAGGAGAACGCAGCAGCAACCAGGTGCGAGGCTTCGTACCAGACGGGGGCCTATCCCCGGAGGAACTCGCAGACAGAGAAAAAAGTCGCCATCACGAGCTCGAATTAGCCAAACTCAAGATTGAGGGCGAGTTGAAATTAGCCGAGAAAAAGCTAGCAGTAGAACAGTTGCGAGTGCAAGGAGAACTGGAAGAGAAGAAACTCCAACGAGAACACGAGGGAAGGAGACTTCAACTAGAACATGAACGCAGTTTGAAGGAAATAGAATTGAAAGCAAGAAGCGAAGAAGCGCGGTCCCCGGGGAACCGGGAGGCGGCCGCCCTGACGGAACAGAAGGTCCACATCCCCAAGGATGTGGTCAAGGAATATTACAAGAATGATGACATTCAGCAGTGGTTTCGGGCCTACGAGGTCGCCATGACCTCCCATCGGGTCCCGCAGAAGGATTGGGGGGCTGGGTTATGGGGACGGTTCCTGAGCGAAGGAAGAGACACCCTGCTCGACCTACCCACCTCCATGCAGACCTCATATGAACACATGAAAGCGGCCCTCCTCACAAGGTACGGCCTCACCCCGGAGATGTACCGCCAGCGGTTCCGGGACTGCCGGAAGATCCCGGGTACCACCTGGGTGGAATATGTGAATTTCTTCAGCCGTGCCTTCGATGGGTGGATCAAGGGCTGCAAGGTAACCACCCTGGAAGAACTAACTGACCTTATGTTATGGGAACACCTGGCTGCCAACTGCTTTGTGGAACTACGCCAGCATCTGCTCGACAGCAAGCTCACGGACCCGAGAAAGCTGGCTGTTGAGGCGGATCGCTGGACCAACACCCGGGTCTCCCGGGGCCCTGTAGGAGAGTACCCCCGAGCCAGTCAGGGACCACCCCGCCAGAGAGGGGGGGGGAAACCAGGGAGGGCAGAGAGAGCCCAAGACTAGTCCCCCGAAGTCCCAACCTCCGCCTTTCCCGGCACCCCCACCAGCTGTATCCGGCCCCCCCTGAGACGGGGGCACCGGGTAACCATTACTTGTTTCCGTTGCCAGAAGCCCGGGCATTACGCCAATGACCCTGAATGCCCCATGGCCCCACGCACCAACCAGGCAGCACCCCCCGCTAGACAGATAGCCAATGTAGCCCTGGGGGAGGAGGTTGAGGAGGCCGAGGAGTGGGAACCCGCCGCTATGGCCCTAGTGTCCTTAGGAGATAGAGAGATGGTCCCTGGGAGCCTCCTGCCCTCTAACACAAAGAAATATGGGCAGCTCGTCACGATCAATGGCCACCAAGTAGAAGCCCTCCGTGACACCGGGGCCAGCATCACCGGTGTCCTCAGCCATTTAGTCCACGAGGACCAGGTCCTCCCCAACGTATTTTGCCCTGTCCTTTCAGCCGACAACACAGAAAGCCTATGTAAGGTAGCCCTGGTGCCTTTCGAGTGGGGAGGGGTGGTCGGTAAACTGAAGGTCGCAGTGAGAACATCCCAGCCCGTCGACTGTCTCCTGGGGAACGACCTGGAAAGTTCCCCCTGGGGGCAAGTTGAGCGCAAGACCCACCTAGGGATGATGGGCCTCCCTGAGTGGGTGTGCGCCACCACTCGATCCATGGCGGCTCGGCTGACCCCCCTGAGGGACGTCGACGACGCCCCGACCCCTGAAGATGGGATGGTCCCGGCCGAGGGCCCCCACATCCCCCCACCGGAAGAGTCGCTCGCCAGTGACGAACCACCGCCTTCCGACTCCACCCCAGACACCGAGTTAGGCGATCTGCCCGAATTAGCACAGTGGTGCCACGAAGGGGGCCCCTCCCGAGAGGATTTCTGCCGAGAGCAGGCTACCTGTCCCTCCCTGGTCGGGCCCCGGCAACAGGCAGAGGCCCAGGCCGCAGGCGACCAGACGGGGACGCACCGGGTCTATTGGGAGAATGACCTTCTGTACAGCGAACAGAAGTCGGTGGAGCTAGGGTCCGGCCGAGTGCTGGTGGTGCCACTACGCTTCTGAGACCTCCTCCTGGGCTTGGCCCACGACGTCCCCCTCGCAGGCCACTTGGGTCAGGACAAAACATACAGTCGCCTCGTGACTCACTTCTACTGGCCCAGAATGAAAGCGGATGTAGAAGCCCACTGCAAGTCCTGTCCCACGTGCCAGGCCAGTGGGAAGAGTGGAGGGAAGCGCAAGGCTCCCCTCCAGCCCTTCCCTGTCGTCAGTACCCCTTTTGAGCGGGTCGGGATCAACATTGTAGGACCTCTGGACCCCCCAACTTCCCAGGGGCACCGGTTCATCCTCGTCCTGGTGGACCATGCCACTCGTTACCCTGAGGCCATCCCCCTGCGCACCGTCACGGCCCCCGTGGTGGGCCGGGCGCTGATGGGGATCTTCTCCCGCATGGGTTTTCCCCGCGAGGTCGTGAGCGATCGCGGTACCAACTTTATCTCCCGATACATGAGGTCCTTATGGCAACAGTGCGGGGTGTCCTACAAGTTCACCACCCCGTACCACCCCCAAGGAAACGGCCTGGTAGAGCGGTTTAACCGGACTCTGAAGGGGATGATCGCTGGCCTGGAAGAGCCCCTCTGGCGTAAGTGGGACCTCCTGCTCCCCTGCCTCCTATTCGCATACCGAGAAGTTCCCCAGAAATCCTTGGGTTTCAGCCCCTTTGAGCTACTCTACGGGCACCCCGTCAGGGGGCCCCTCAGCCTGGTCAAAGAAGAGTGGGAGGCGGCGCCCCGAGGCACCCCCCGAGACGTGTTCCGTTACGTCCTGACCCTCCGCAATCAGACTAGGAGGTTCCGGGAAATGGCAGAGGCCAATCTGGAGGCGAGTCAGGAGGAGATGAAGCGTTGGTACGACCAGAATGCCGCGCTAGTCGAGTTTCAGCCGGGCCAGCTGGTGTGGGTCATGGCCCCCGTGAAACCCTGCGCTCTCCAGGATAAATGGACCGGGCCCTTCAAAGTAGTTGAGCGAAAGAGCCCGGTCACGTACTTGGTAGACGTCCAGTCACCCCGGGACCCCCTCCGGGTCCTCCACGTGAACCGCCTCAAGCCCCACTTTGTGCGGACAGAGCTGAGCCTCCTACTGGCCACTGACGACGGGTCCGAGGAAGAGTCGGATCCTCTCCCTGATCTCCTATGCACCAAGGAGAAGGACGGCTCTGTAGAAGGAGTGAACCTCTCCCCGTCTCTCACTCCCCAGCAACGTGAGGATTGCCGCCAGCTCCTAGGGCAGTTTCCGGACCTTTTCTCCCTGGTCCCCAAGGTCACCGACTGGTGTGTCCATGATGTGGATACCGGGGACAGCCCACCAGTGAGACACCGAGCCTACCGAGTCCCCGATCGGGTCCGGTCCTGTATCCAAGCCGAAGTCTCGAAAATGTTGACCCTAGGCGTGATCGAACCCTCAGACAGCCCCTGGGCCAGCCCCGTGGTCCTGGTCCCAAAAGCAGCCGCCCCCGGGGTCGCCCCGGAACTCCGCTTTTGCATGGACTACCGGGGACTCAATGAGGTCACCCGAGCCGATGCCCACCCCATTCCCCGAGCCGACGAGCTCATTGACCGGCTCGGAGCTGCACGGTTCCTCAGCACCTTCGATCTCACCTGCGGCTACTGGCAAAGTGCGCTCACAGAGGGAGCCAAGGAGCGGTCCGCCTTCTCCACCCCGGATGGGCACTATCGCTTTCGCGTAATGCCCTTCGGGATGAAAAATGCCCCGGCCACCTTCCAGCGACTGGTAAATAGAGTCCTGGCCGGGCTGGGAAAATTCAGCGCTGCATATCTCGACGATATCGCAGTTTTTAGTTCCGAATGGAGCGAGCACCTCCAACACCTCCGGAGGGTGCTAACCGCCCTACGCCAGGCGGGCCTCACCGTGAAAGCCAGCAAATGCCAGATTGGGCAAGGTTCGGTAACCTACCTGGGGCACCAGGTCGGAAGCGGGCAGGTCGCCCCTCTACAGCCCAAAATCGATGCCATCCTAGCCTGGGAACCTCCCACTACCCAAACAGAGGTCCGAGCCTTTCTGGGCCTCACGGGCTACTATCGGAGATTCATCCGGAATTACGGCAGCCTGGTCGGTCCCCTCACGGGGCTCACGTCCAAGAAGCAGCCCAAGAAGGTACAGTGGTCCCCTGCCTGCCAAGAGGTGTTCAATGCCCTGAAAACGGCCATGTGTACGGCCCCCGTCCTCCAGGCCCCCGACTACTCCAAAGAGTTTGTGGTACAAACTGATGCCTCCGAGCATGGCATCGGGGCCGTCCTCTCCCAAGTAAATGACCAGGGTCTGGACCAGCCCGTGGCCTTCCTCAGCCGAAGGCTGTTGCCCCGGGAACAGAGATGGAGTACCATCGAGCGCGAGGCGTTCGCAGTAGTCTGGGCCCTCAAGAAACTACGCCCTTACCTGTTCGGCACCCATTTCAGGGTCCAGACCGACCATCGCCCCTTGCGATGGCTCATGCAGATGCGAGGAGAAAACCCCAAGCTTCTGCGGTGGTCAATCTCCCTCCAGGGGATGGATTTCACCGTGGAACATCGCCCTGGTACGGACCACGCCAACGCCGATGGCCTCTCCCGATTCTTCCGCCTCAGCGAAGAGAACCCCCAAGAAGATGGGTAGTTCTCTCTGGCTTTCAGCTGGGGGGGACGCGTGTTAGACCCGGCCCTCGTAACATAGTCAGACCTGACCCCTGCACCTCACACCAGCCCCGAGCCCCTGGCCTGGCCGATCCTTCCCACCAGAACACACACACCCGACCCGGACTTCCCCCGTCCGTAGGCCTTCCTCCTTCGGCCACCCCGGGCCCGCGTGCCCACTTCATGCACCAAGATGGCCGCCCGGCCCCAGCGCGACCCTAGCCTACTGTTAAATGGTAGCGGCAGTTTCAGTCGATAACCCTTCAAGTATTGCCCGGCGGTAATCGCCTCTTATACCATTCGATGTTAAACCAATAAAGAGGCAGGCGCCGGAGACTGGAAGGCAGGAAACAAAGTTTTATTCCGTCGGAGCAGAACACATCAGATCAGACAGCAAGGTATCGTCACGAGGTGCTCTAACTGCATCTCTGAGACCTGGTCTCTTATACACACGTTTATGACTTTATTGCAGGGTTATCATACATGGCACATTCTTGAGATCACTTTGATGTATGAAAGAACATCCTCGGAATCCCCACTTCGAGCTCGTTCCCACACATATCTACAGTGGAAGTCCCCACCCCACCCACAGTAGGAGATGGCTATCACACAGCTGGACATTCCGCCAATTCCCGGGGGTGTGTGTGACCGGTCGGGTCTCAGGGGGTGGGGGGCCTTGATCTACTGTAATCCCTTTGATGTGGGGTGTTTCCCTTACAGTAGGGGCAATAAACTGCATCCGCAGGGCTAGGTGATGGCCTGGGATCGGTTCGGACAATGGGGCGCAGAGGAAGGGGGTTATCAAAGAGATGCATGACCATGTATGGGATGTCGGTCAAGCGTGGGATGTGGTTCCATGGCAGGGTCGCGCAGAAGGAGAGGGTTTATGGCCCGTGTATGAGAGAGCGGGGGTGGTCGGCGCGCGGGGGATGCTTGCAGCTCCAGGGGGACGCGCTGGCGATCGGCAATGAGCAGGGAGAGACCAGGGTGCCTAAAATGGCTGCCGTGCGCTTTCCTGTGTGTCGCGCTGGGGAGAGACAAGATGGCGCAGATAATGTTCAGTTTGCAAGCTAAATTTCCACAGTCCTCCCTTTTAACATATCTCGCCAGCTTGTTTAGTTCGGATCTATCCCCATAATACTATGAACTTCCACCTCATACAGAGCCTTCATTCGTTCCGCTTCGAAGTTCAAAGTCTTAGGGCAGATGCAGTTCATAAAAAGCGAACATAGAGGTGGCAGACACTGAATCCCCAAGCAACATCCACATAGTATCACAATCGGTATTAGGATAAATGAAAACAGCCTCCATCCCCAACTTTTAATAGTGTCCCAAAACCAACTCCCAAGTGACCATCCTTCTTGCTCCTGATGAACCTCTGCGGAAAGTCTGTGGAGGTGTTCAATTGCTTTGTAGACTGAGGGTGAGTTATCCGGTACGTAGGTACAACAGCTGGACCCAATGATGCGGCATGCTCCTCCACGATCAGCCAGAACCACATCTAGAACGAGGCGGTTCTGAAGAGCCACCAGGCGGACGGCCTGAAGCTCGGCGGTGTTGTTGGCGAGGATGCCAGCCGTAATGTTCATCGCCGTCTCGACTGCCTGAGTTAAGTGGCGGATGGCACGGCTGTTTGCCATTGGACCCCAGAGTGGAACAAGTCCCTTTACTGCATCCAGGAACTGTGCTCCGGTGGAGTCGGCTTGTACAAGGTCTTTGGCACGTTTCTGTCGGTGGTGGTTTGCTGGAGCCACATATGTCGGAGGAAGGACAAAAGCGATGTAGCAGGTGCCCCCCCAACCTTTCGGAAGCCAGGTGTAGGCCTTAGTACCACAGATGAAGTACATATTCGGGGAGGCAACAAAGGAGGGTGGATCAACTGAGTCCAATGTTCGGGTGATGAGGCAGGAGCTGTGGCCCACCAGCTGCGCCCCCAGGCCTTCGAGGCACACAAATCCAGTGATGTTGATGACGGATAGGGCCACTGTCAGGGTGGCGGCCGTTCGTTTCCGGAGGTAAGAGAAGGTGGGTCTGGCTGGGTTGTTGAACACTTGCATTTCAACTCGTTCTTTGGCAGGGATGTCCATGTGAAAGGAAGTGTTTGATCTCAGAGGGCAGAAGGGGGCAGAAGTTTTTCCAGTTTTGTTCAGCCAGAACCCATGGTAGAAGTGTGACACAGTTTTGCCGGAGGTGGCATTGTCCTTGTAGCTTTCTTGCAGGAGGATTAGCCAAGCGAGGCAGGAGCCATGGACAGAAAAAGGTGAAGGGATGAAAGGGATAGAGTGTCCGGTGGCATGTGGTAGCAATCCACAGATCCAGCAATTAGTGGCATTGGCGGCAAGATTGTGTTGGTGGAGCAACTGCACAAAAGAGTTATTCCAGAACTCCTTACGCCTTTCTCGGAGTTGGGGTGAAAGTGAGATCAGATGGTGTTCTTTCATGGTGGTAGGTTGAACGGTGGTCAGCAATGTCTTATGAGCGGGCGTGCTCTCCTCCATGATCCAGAAGGTGACCATGAGGAGAAGGCAAAAGAGAAGGGAAATGAAAAGTGCAATAGTCTTTGAGCTGTGCATTCTGTCAGTCTTTGGGTTTTTGTAGTGGATCTTCGGACGTCCGGTTGCTTCCATCATCTTCATGTCGGGCGCTTCCATAACCTTCAAGGGACTCGGTAGCGGGCAGAACCACAGACTTTGTTTAGTTTCTCTCCTGGTGGCCTTTGAGGTGACTAGGCTACCGCTCTGAGATTTCCACTTAGTTTGTGGTCTGCTTAGCCGAAGTTCCCTCCTTTCGTCGTAAGTTATACCCTTCCTTGGATGGCACGGTGGGATCGGGATATTTCACTAACTCAAGTGTCTCTGTATCTGGGCAGCGGCTCAGGGATGGTCGGTCTTTGTCCAGAAGTTCTTCTTGGGCGGTGATGTTGTCCGTGGTCGTCAGGGTCGGTGATACCTTCTTGCAGTGGTGTGCATGCAGCCAATTGCGCTTCCCCTCCACTCGAAGAGCTGTTCGGGTGGTGATCAGGACTTGCAGGGGGCCCGTCCACCGGGGCTCCAGACTCTTGGTGCGCTGGAAGTTACGCACTAAGACAAAGTCACCGGGTTGGATGTCGTGTCCGGGGCCCCTGGAAACATCGGGAATGGCTTGCAGCACCTGCTGATGGATAACAGACAACGTTTTAGTCAGGTTATACAAATAGTTGGACATGAGGACGTCCGGGACGTCGTGGATGGATGTTGGCTTTGGTGCAGTCCAAAGGTTCATGGGCCGCCCGAAGATGACCTCGTAGGGGGTTAAGTGGTGTTTGGTGGGGGTGGAACGCATTGATAGCAATGCTAGCGGGAGAACGTCTGGCCATTTCAGTCCTGTGGTGGCAACTATTTTTGCTATCTTAAGCTTCAATGTGGCATTATGTCGCTCAACCAAGCCTGCAGATTGGGGATGGAAGACCGCATGGAACTTCTGTTTTACACCCAGCCCCTTTAAGATGAGTTGGATAACCTCGGCTACAAAGTGGGGGCCGTTATCGCTCCACAAAATTCGACAAAGGCCGTATCGGGGGAAGAATTCTTTCGGTAGTACTTTTGCGGTAGTCATAGCGGTGTTGTCGTGGGTTGGGTAGGCTTCCACCCACTTGCTGAAGGCACACACAACGACAAGTACGTACTTCAAACCTTGGCACCTTTCTAACTGGACGTAGTCCATTTGTAGGACTTCAAAGGGGTGATTGGGAACCCCAAACCCTCCCCGGGGTACAGCAGTTCCTTTCCCAGGGTTGTGTTGGAGGCAGACCAGGCATTGTTGGACCAGACGTTTGGCTGAGTCTGGGATTTTGTCATTGTGCCAAACTTTGGAGATGAGTTGGATCATGGGGGCAGACCCTATGTGTGCGGGGGATTGTGCCATGGTCAGCATGGGGATCAAGTATGAGTCAGGTAGCAACCATTTGTTCGAGTCTTTAGTTCGCCAGCAACCGTCATCGTCCTTCAATCCCACCCGGGCCCATTCAGTTAATTCGTGTGGTGTGCTGGCTAGTTGGATATCCCTAATCGTTTCCCTAGCATCCTTCCATTTCTCAGTTTGCGACCTGGTCACGTACATATGGGTCGTGGACCTGTTCTCGGCTGTGGTTCGGGCAGTAATGTCAGCTAGTGCATTTCCCTGTCCTATAATGTCTGTCACCTTCTTGTGTGCCTGGCATTTCATCACAGCCAGCCGTGTGGGGAGGAGGACTGCTTCGGTCAGGGCAGAGACTAGATCTCCATGCAGGATGGGTGTGCCATGGGAAGTCAAGAATCCCCTCTCTTTCCATAAGAGCCCAAAGTGGTGAACTACCCCGAAGGCGTACTGACTGTCTGTATAAATGTTTGCGGTTGTCCCTGCTGCCAGGATGCATGCTCGTGTGAGAGCGATTAGTTCCGCCGCCTGTGCGGATCGCTGTGTGATGCGGGCTGTCTCAACAACTGTTCGGGCTGTGGTGACTGCATAGGCAGCTGAAGTGGTGCCATCGGGGAGCTTGATACATGAGCCATCCACCCACAGTTCTCCGTCAGGGTCCGGGAAGGCAGTATCTCGGAGGTCAACCCTACTCTTGGTTTGTTCGTCGGTGAGGGTCACGCAGTCATGTATAGGGGACGCATTGGGGTCAGTGTCAGGGAGAGGTAGTAGAGTAGCTGGATTCAGAGTGGTGCATCGTTTCAATGTGATGTGGGGTGCAAGCAGAGTCAGTTCGTAACCAGTCAGTCGTGCGCTAGTCAGGTGTTGAGTCTTGGTTTGGTTCAGGAGGGTGTCAACCGCATGGGGTGCCAATACAGTGAGGGGGTTCGAGAGCACGATCCCCTCACTTTGCCGGATAGAGACAGCAGCAGCGGCTACTGCTCGAAGGCAGGCGGGCAAAGCTCTGGCTACATGGTCAAGAGTGGCAGAGAAGTAGGCACAAGGGCATTGTTTAGGACCTATGGACTGGGTTAGGACAGACAACGCGCATCCCTCCCTTTCGTGGGTGTAGAGGGAGAAAGGTTTAGTGTAGTCTGGGGTTCCTAGGACTGGGGCCGAGAAGAGGGCGTCTCGTAATTCTTTGAAGGAGGATTGGCATTCGGGTGTCCAGGGGAGGGGGAAGGGGACATCTTTAGCCAGCAGGGAAAGCAGAGGTTTTACAATAAGACTGAAGTTTGGCAACCATTGTCGACAAAAAGAGGTGAGGCCTACTAGAGACCGCACTTGCTTCTGAGTTTTGGGAACAGGGGTTTCTAGGATGGTCTGAATTCGGTCAGGGGTAAGTTTCCTCCTGTCTTTGGATAGTAGGTGGCCTAGATATGTCACTTGGGGTTGGCAGAATTGCAACTTCTTCCTGGAGACCTTGTGACCGTTTTCCGCGAGGAAGTGGAGGAGGTGAATGGTGGCTGTGACGGCAAGTGGAGTGGTGTCGGCCGCCAAAAGAATGTCATCGACGTACTGTATTAACACCACTCCATCGGGTAGTTGGACTGCATCTAGTTGTCTCTTGAGGGCTTGGCTATAAATGCTGGGACTCTCATTGTAGCCTTGGGGTGCCCTACAGAATCTGTACGAACGGGCCTTTAAAGTGAAGCCGAATAGGTAGCGGCTGTCTGGGTGGATGGGGATGGAAAAGAATGCGTTCTTGAGATCAATAACGGTAAAGGTGGTGGCAGTGGACGGAATCAGGGTGAGGATGGTGGTGATGTCTGAGACCACGGGGTACTGAGGTATGACTACTTTGTTAACTTCTCGTAAGTCAACACTAAAGCGGTATGCTTTCTCATCTCCCTCGCCTTGCTTTTTTACAATGTGTAGGATAGGGCTGTTGCAAACATTACTGACTACTTCTTCTACCACTCCTGCATCGACTAGGGACTCGATGATTTCCACCAATGCCTTCTCGCCTTCGGGCGATATCCGATACTGTGGAAGCTTTGGGAGCACTGCGTCCGGTCGGACGGTTATGTGTACTGGGTCGATCACCATGCGTCCTACATCTGAGTCGGTTTTAGCCCATAGATGTGAGGGTAACGTGTCGAGTAGGGACAGGTCAGCATCGGTTATAGAGAGCATACGTCGTGTGCGACAAGGTCTGAACAGATCTGGGTTATCGTGCAGGATGACTCGAACTCCGTCTGGGGAACATCTGATGGTAGCTCGGAAATGTTTTAGCAAATCGAGTCCCATAATAGCATCGGGGGTGTTGGAGGAGAGCAGAAAGGTCGTGTCAGTGGCGTTATCTTCTAAGTCAAAGGAGATTGGTGCTGATAAGGGGTTAGTGGAGGGCGTTCCATCGAAGCCTATTGAGGTTACGTGTGAGCCAGACAAGGGTGCCCTAGGAATCAGTTGTTTAGATAACGCACTACGTGTCGCCCCAGTATCTACCAGGAATGGAGACTTTGTGCCCAAGACCTTAGCAGTGACGTAAGGACCTTGCTGGTCAACACGGAGTTCGACTGGATCCCTCCCTTGCCCCTGGCGGTCCTATGCGAAGTCATGGGTGCTTTCATAGTCGGACTGCTGGCACTGGTTCTGTCGGGGGCGATCAAAGGTGGTTGGTCTGCCTGGCCTGTCGTTGATGGCGTCGTTCGTGCATCCTCGTCCCTGTCCTCTATTTCTGGGGCCATATGCTGTGTCTCTGGGGTCCCTATTTTTGTTCAATTCCAGAAGGACCGGGCACTGGGATTTCCAGTGTCCGAACCCTCTACAGAACGCACATTGGTTCCCATCCAAGTCTCTCCGTCCGTTGTAGGGTGCAGGTGTATGGTCTCTAGGGGGTAGCTTTCTAGGGGCGATTGGTTGGTAATTCCCTTTTGGGGGTTCCCTTCCTATGGTCACCCCTTGCAACTGTGCTATCATTACCCTCTCCTTCAGTTCCTTTTTCTTCCTCTCTGACGCCCTATCGTTCTCATTCTTTTGGTTTTCGTAGTATTGGGCCATCTGGAGGATTGCTGCGGGTTTGGAGGCTGCCCAACTACTCTCACTGGTCTGTAGTTTCTGGGAGACTTCTTGTGACAGACCCTTCACATAATTCTGGACAAAGAGGTGATGTCCGGTTGCGGTGGTCATGTCCTGGCCACTATAATCGGAAAACACAGTCTCGAACCGAGAGAAGTATTCAGACACATCCTCCTGGGGTTTCTGGCGACAAGCCGTCACTATCGACCAGTCTACCTTTCTTTCTGGGATTAGAGTCTTTAACTTCTGTACAATCTTGTCTGGGAGCTCCAATATGGCTTTCGGGGGTTTCTGTCCCGGTTCTCGCTGTTTATCTATGGTATCGAGTTGTACCCAGGTATATCCGAACGGCTCAGCGTGGTCAACTTTCCGGATTTGCTTCCACACATCAGCCGGCAGACATAACCCGAAGAACAAGTCGATATCTGCTAAAGTCATTATTGTTGAGCCTAAGGCTGTACCTAGTTCGGTGTAGAAGGCAGTCGGTTTCTTTCTTAAGTCGGGTAGAGTTTTTCTAAAGGTCAAAATATCTTGTCGGTCCCATGGCTGGTAGACCCAATTATATACAACCCTTCCCTTCGCATCTTGGTGGTTGATGTCGTCATGTGTTCCCTGACCTCGAGGAGGGGACCCAGTAGGGGGCGGCCTCTTTGATGGGCATCATGGTATCAGTCCTTCCTTCCTGGGGCTTAGTCGCTATGGGAGTTTCTGCTTTGGTTGTCTGTCTGTGTTCTTTAAGGTGTCGATAGACCTCGAGTGTACGAGTGAAGAGGTTCGTCACATCGCCCTCTCCTTCTTCCCCAATGTCTACCTTCCTATATAGGGCCGCTAAACCTTCGGGACCTTTATCGTGGTACCTATCCTCATATGTGTTCAGGGCGTGATAACAAAGTCGTACGACAAAGTGTCGTCTGCGGTTGTCGGCATACGAGTTATACACGTCTGTTATATACTCCTCACTTTCCTTTCGCTCCACCAGTGTCCCTACTATCTTGTCGATTCCTGCTCGTTCACCCTTTGTTAGTCGATTCATTCTGGTGGAATCTTTCTTTCTCATCTCAGGGTCATCCAACGTTATTGCCGACGTTGTGTTCAGTACAAGAGGCTCGGCCGGCGCGGAGGCCGTGAGGACCGAGGCCCCTGTACTGCTTTCGCTCGTGTTTGGGGGTTGTGGGTGTTGCACTACCGATTGGGAGGGTGCGTATGGAGGGGGCATGTAAATGATCGGGGGACCTAATAGTAATTCGTCATTCGTTCGTTGCTTAGAGGACAACTCAGGGTAGAGCATAGAGGGGGTCCTAACAGGGTACTGGCCTGATGTTTCGGGCTCCTGTCTTAGTTTAGCTTCCCTTCTCTCTTTTATTTCTTCTTCTAACTTTTTAGCGGCAAGGTGAGCTGCCTTTCGTAATTCCTTTTCTGCTTTTACTTCTTCCCTCTTTTTTCGTTGTGTTGCTTCTTTGCGCCACATGCCGATACTGTCAAGCATAGTAGGCGTCGTCTTATTGCTACGCAGAGCTATTTCTAGCATTTCTATCTTATGGTCGTCGAAGGATCCCATCAGTGGCCACTGACTCTCGGGGTCCTTCTTGGTATATTTATGCCATAGCTTGCTATAAGCTACGGCGACTAGTCCATATTTAGTGAACATGTCCTTATTAGGGGTGCCCTCCAGTGGAGCCGGATGGTTCACCTCTAATAAGCGGTCCGGGCAGAACCAACTACCAATCAGTGGGGAGAAGATAGGCATGACGGGTTTCAACGGGGACAAAAGTCAGCACTACCTATCTTTTCACTGCTTGCAAAGACTAGACAGAATATCTCTATTCCTCGTTATTTGTAAGCAGAGAATACCTCCAAGGAACCAATATCGAACAGCTAGTGTTCGGACAATCAATCAATCAATGGGGAGATAAAGATAGGCACGACGGGTTACAATGGGGACAAAAGTCTGCGTTACCTACCCTTCACTATTTGCAAAGACTAGACAGAATATTTCTATTCTACGTTATTTGCAAACAGAGAATATCTCAAAGAGCACTATTCTTCAAAACAATCAATGTTCGGACAATCAATCAGTGGGGAGATAAAGATAGGCACGACGGGTTACAACGGAGACAAAAGTCTGCGTTACCTACCCTTCACTATCTGCAAAGGGAGAGAGAGAGAGTATTTCTACTCCTCCCCGTTTGTAGACAGCGAATATCTCAAAGAGAACAATCAATAAGCAATACTAGTATTTCAATCAATCAAACAATCGTTTCGCAATTTGTCGTGTTTCACGACCTTACCCGGACCGCGTGGACAGTTTCTCGTCTTCCGCCTCCAGCGCCCGATCGTCCTCTACTCTCCGTATTTGCCGCGGCACTCCTGATGGTTCCCAGTCAGGACCGTAGATCACTCGAGAGAGAGGTCTGCTCGGAAGCAGTGAAGTTCGGATGATCGGCTGCCAGACGAGGGTCTATCGGGCAGGAGCTCTCCCGATCGTTGCAGTCGTTCACTCTGTCGTCAGGACCTCTCCCACTGGATCCACGTGTCGCTGATGGGCCCCACGCTTGGGACGCCAATTGTTAAATGGTAGCGGCAGTTTCAGTCGATAACCCTTCAAGTATTGCCCGGCGGTAATCGCCTCTTATACCATTCGATGTTAAACCAATAAAGAGGCAGGCGCCGGAGACTGGAAGGCAGGAAACAAAGTTTTATTCCGTCGGAGCAGAACACATCAGATCAGACAGCAAGGTATCGTCACGAGGTGCTCTAACTGCATCTCTGAGACCTGGTCTCTTATACACACGTTTATGACTTTATTGCAGGGTTATCATACATGGCACATTCTTGAGATCACTTTGATGTATGAAAGAACATCCTCGGAATCCCCACTTCGAGCTCGTTCCCACACATATCTACAGTGGAAGTCCCCACCCCACCCACAGAAGGAGATGGCTATCACACAGCTGGACATTCTGCCAATTCCCGGGGGTGTGTGTGACCGGTCGGGTCTCAGGGGGTGGGGGGCCTTGATCTACTGTAATCCCTTTGATGTGGGGTGTTTCCCTTACAGTAGGGGCAATAAACTGCATCCGCAGGGCTAGGTGATGGCCTGGGATCGGTTCGGACAATGGGGCGCAGAGGAAGGGGGTTATCAAAGAGATGCATGACCATGTATGGGATGTCGGTCAAGCGTGGGATGTGGTTCCATGGCAGGGTCGCGCAGAAGGAGAGGGTTTATGGCCCGTGTATGAGAGAGCGGGGGTGGTCGGCGCGCGGGGGATGCTTGCAGCGCCAGGGGGACGCGCTGGCGATCGGCAATGAGCAGGGAGAGACCAGGGTGCCTAAAATGGCTGCCGTGCGCTTTCCTGTGTGTCGCGCTGGGGAGAGACAAGATGGCGCAGATAATGTTCAGTTTGCAAGCTAAATTTCCACACTACAGGCGCCACTCCGGCTGGAGGACATCGCGCTCCCCTTGGGATGAGAAAGGGAGGAGCAGTTTCCATCACACCTCTGCGCTTCCCTGGGAAGGTGGGTTTCGATCGACCCGCCGGCCTCCCCGAGGGCTGGCTCCACGCCTGCTGGGTGTCTGGGGCTCCTCCCGACCTGGCCCTGAAAGGATCAAAGGACAATGGCAGGAAACCCCCAACAAGCGACCCCCAGGTGACAAGACCCCTGCCTGCACAGACTCCGGACATCAAAGAGGAGTCGCCCTATAACAAGGGGTGCCCTGGGACTGTCCGGCAGATTCGCCTTGGAAACACCTGAGCCCTGCTGAGTGACTCGCGGCTCCCTGAAAGATCGTAAGACCTCCGAACTTGTGCTTGAGCCCTGCTGAGTGACTCGCGGCTCCCTGAAGATCGTAAGACCTCCGAACTTGTGCTTGAGCCCTGCTGAGTGACTCGCGGCTCCCTGAAGATCGTAAGACCTCTGAACTTGTACTCGAGCCTGCTGAGTATCTCGCAGCGCCCCCGACAAGCGTAACCCCCAGCTCGAGGATTGTGAGCTGTGCGCCGGATACGCTCCTGCATTTGATCCATTCCCCCAAAGACTGTCCCGCTACCTCCTAACCCCCCTCCAAGACTTGGTGAGCCCGCGCTCTACTTGTATATATATTGCCTTGCTGTTCATAAAGATCTTACCACTCCGATCTGATAAAGATTTGCTCTTAAGAACTCTCGGTGTGGTGTCTCTTTGTCGTGTGGTGCCGAGTGTACGATCCTAGATACGAGATTCCTCCCCTGAGGAGTCTCCCGCCAGTGCCCGGCTACGATACCTCGAGGGTTGGTCTCAGAACAATCAGGGCCCCCTCCGGGCCCCTCTGAGGTCGCCTTCTAACAACCGCCCTAGCCGTTAGGCCAACTCCTCTCCCCTAAGTTAGGCACATAGCTCCTTTTACAACCGTCACCTTACTTACCACTGGTAAGTTTCATTTAAGTAACATTTAGGTAGTGCTTTCTGATCTTGATGTGGTGCTGAAGTGCTTTGCCAGTGGACCACATTCTTACTTGCTTGCAGATTCTTTCACTTCAAAAGTTACGTGTTGCAATTATAAGGTACAATAAGTACAATAGCCAGCAATCGTGGGTACTATGCTAACCAAATATATACTATCAATTATGTAAAAAGAGCTGCTTACACATAGAAAGAAATGTTTTGCACTTACACACCACATTGTGGGTTCTTACAACAGAAATATGATCTTATTATATAATGTCTACTGTAATATTTATGCTTTGTACATTTGTTGTTACGTCGCTGTGTTATGTCTGTGGACCAAAATGAGTCCCGTCTTTTATAGGCACATTGTCATTTACAACACCAATAGCTCCAACTCCCGCTAATGCGAGACCTATTGCATTGCAAATGCTTGTTAACTCCTTGTTCTCTTTTTAAAATGAAATTACTCCCTAACAATAATTGCTGGACTTGCCATGCCTCTTCTTCTAATGTTCTTCCTATGTCCAAAGGATCTTCCAGGTTTGGCACAAATTGTCCCAATTGTTTTCTACTACTGCTCTTTATACCATTCTTTGTGTATTTCTCCGAGGTTGTTTGGATATTTGGTTGGGTGATAAGGTTTAGGGTATGTTGGTTGATCTTCTCCTGGCGCTGGTCCTTCAAGTTATTACTTCTAATTGGAAAAACTTTAACAACATTTCTTTTCTTACCTGATGGACCTTTATTTGTCATAGTCATAGATTGGACAATGCCCATTCACCCATACTGTGCAGTGCCATCAAAAAGGGCCTCTTGTGGTCTTCTGTGACTTCCTATTTATCTCATCAGAACATAAATTGCCACTATAACTGCTGAGGTTCTTAAACCTCCATGAAGCCGTATTATATCTCATCTTCTAGCTTTTTCCTCCATATCTTTTAACACACCTCCTTTTCTCAAGGTTTTTTTTTCTCCTCCCTATAGCCCAAATTTTTAAAACATAAAGGGGGATATTCTCAAGAACGTGTGATAAGCATCGCAAATTTTGCTTAACGCAACTCTTCACATCGCAGTCCATAGCGGGAAAATAACTCCATGTTAATGTGGTATTCCCAAGCCGGTGGCACCATGAGATAGTCCCACGACAATGCGTCAAATGACCGCGCTAAAACCAACGCGACTCCGCAAAAATGCGATACACCAACGTGAAAAAAGTTGCGATGCCCCAAATTGCGATACAAAAATCAGCGAAGACCAGCCACAGGCCTGCAATTCCTACGCGTCATGCGGGAAAATGCACTATAAAAGCAAAAAAAACACACTAATACCAAATCAAACTGCGTAGCACCATGGATGCACCCGGACCGAGTGCAGAGGTCAGCCCGAACCCCACAAGCCCCTTGGAGGACCAGCCAGGAACCCTGGGGTCAGGAAAGGGGAAGGAGAAGAGGAAGACGAGGTTCAGTCCGCATGAAGACCGGATCATCGTCATGGAGGTGATAGAACACTACCAACAACTGTTCATCATCTCCACTGCGTCATTGGCAACACATACGGAAATATGGCAGTCCATCGTCACCAACATGAATGCAGTCGGAGTATCGAGGAGGTAAATGGAGGAGGTCAAGAGACGCTGGCATGAAGTGCACAGCCAAACCAAGGAGAAACTCGCTGCCAACAGGAAGGCAGCAAATGCGACTGGAGGTGGAGTCCTGCGCCACAAGAGGAGCTGGATGAGCTGGAGGAAATGGTGGCCACAGTCATCAGAGTGAAGACGGAGGCAGGAGTAGAGGGTCTGGACACAGCTCAATATGACCTGACCCAACAGCAACAGGGTGAGTAACGACCAGGGACTGGGAGGACAAAGGGAGATGGGCACAATGGCACACATGCACAATAATGAGCAGCACACTCCACACCCACAATGAGTGTGGAACATGTCCCTGATACCCTTGGCACACTGCAGCACACATAGAAACACCAAGTAGGCACCCATCCACAATGTGCACAAATGGGCCCCCCTCCATATCACCAATGCCACAACCTACCCATGCACATGTGCTGAATCCCGAAAAGCAGTGACTTTGTGAGCCACACAGACAATGCAAGTGACACTGCATGACAGATAGCATGGCTGCAGTCACAGTACATGACATGGTGCACGAGACGACTTTGAGGTGGCTGAGTGTGGACCACATCCGTAAAGAAGCAGGTCACACTCTGACACATCCACGTGCACCTACAACCATGACGTCAAAAACACATCTGCAGACAAACAATGCACAAGAGTACAAAAATCATCCAAGAGCACAAATGACCCAAGACGCAAACATCTCAGCACCCGAAAAGCACAAAAGTCAAAGGCACACCGACTCAAAGGGATAAGTGGCCGCAAAATCAGAGCTGCAGGGGAGACTTGCCAACAATGCAGCACACACACATAGCAAGCACAGTACACCAACATTGACGACAATGTTGTACAAAATGCAACCCTTACACCACAGGACAGAGGGCACAACTGGTGCCGCCTGTGCATAGTAACAGGCCAATCCCATCTGGTATTGCATGACACTGTGAGATGATAATGTACGAGTACAACCTCACATCTGTCATGCAGTCGAAATGTCCACTGTCTCCCATCAAATAGCCAGCTTCACCAAAACAGCCAAAATGTACACTGTCATGCAGTCTGAATGTAAACATCTCCAATGCGTAAACATGCATGGAACACACTGTTAACCTGCATCTCCCTGTTCCATTGCAGAGGGACAATAAACACCTCCTGCAGAGCAGACCACACATCTCTACAGTGATGATGAAGAGGACACCCTGCACATTTGCCCAGACACCCTCCAACGGCTCGTGGACAGCATCTGCACACCACCCCCAGGAGCAGGGCGGCCCAGCTGCATCGTGGTGACTCCACACTAGGCCTGGGCGGTAAATTCCGTTCCGTTCGCGAAATTTGCGGAATTTGGGTAATTTCGCGTTCTGCGGAGAACGCGAAATTGCCCAAAATTCCGCTTTCTGTGACTTCGCGAAATTTTTGCTTGTTCGCGTTGTCAAAATGCGTGTTCGCGAGATATTTCTCCCCGAGCACGCAAACAGCGATTGTGAACAGGAAAAAAGCATCGCGAACAAGCAATTCCGCGTGTTCGCGGAATTTCTGCGTGTTCGCGGAGATTTTTTACCGTTTTGCGGAGATTTGCGTAACGCGATTACGCAAATTCCACCCACCCCTACTCCACACCCTGCACAGATCACACAGCAGGAAGCACACACCACCACGGCTGGCTCAAAGGACCCCCACGACCAACACATGGAATTCCAATGCCGTGTGTTAGGGTGCCAGGAGAAGATGGCTGATCAGCTGAGTGTGGGGTTCAACCTCATGGCAGCCAAACTCGATGCCATACGTGGGTGTCTGAGTCTCACTGTCCACACCATGCTCACCAACAATCCTTAGCTGACCTCGCTGGGGCCGTTACTCGGATACAAGAACTGTCTAGTCAGACAGGCTCCAGCGATGACAGCACAGAGGTGGCACAGATGCGGAGGACAATGGAGACCATGGAGCCAATGCAGGCTGGAAGTAGGGTTGCCATGGCTGAACACCAGCGAGATGTAGCTGGGACCATCCCATGCCTTGCAGATCCTCATCTTGCCATTGCTGCCACAGAGCCTGTCCCAGATAACTGCTGCTGGAACTTTGACACACATCTCCGCCCCTTGATGTGTCAGTGCCCCACGGTGATTATTATTATTATTATTATTATTATTATTTATTTTTGTAAAGCGCGATAGTCACCCGGAGGTATCCCAGCGCTAAAGAACCCTGAATTCACCAGGTCAAACGGAGCCAGAGACTAAGAAGGGCAAGGAACGAAGGCGGAAACTGAAGCAACAGGAGGGGAAGGGGGGGTACAGGATTAGGGAAAAAGATGAGTTTTTAACAGTTTCCTGAAGCGCAGGTATTGGGGTTCAAAACGTAGGTTACGGGGGAGTGCGTTCCAAAGGCGGGAGGCTTGAACCGAGAAGCGTCTTCCTCCTGCTCGAGTTTTTCTGAATCTAGGGATGTTCGTGAAGTTTTCTGCATTGGAGCGGAGGGGCCTAGAGTTCCTATAGGGAGTGACCATTTTACTGAGAACAGGAGGGCCTTGGTTCTGTAGTGTTTTATGAACGAGACATAAGGCTTTAAACTTGACTCTCTCCCTTATGGGGAGCCAATGGAGGAGTTTAAGGGCGGGCTTGGCAGATGATCTGGCCGGGGCGTTGGTGATGATCCGGGCGGCCGCATTCTGAATCATCTGTAGTTTAGTAAGGGTAGCTTCAGGAGCACCCAGATAAATCACATTGCTATAGTCCAGTCTCGATATTATGAGACCTTGGACTAAAAGTTTTTGGGATTTAGGGGGGAGAAGGGGCAGGACTTTCCTCAGAGATTTTAAGAGGCCGAAGCAGGTCCCCGCCACCTTCTTGGCTTGGGAGATGAAGGAGAGATCGGAATCGATCCACACCCCCAGGCTTTTAACCTCTTTCTTAGGGTCAGGGGGCGGGCCCAGACAGACTGGCCAGCAGTCCAGAGGAAGTGAGGCTCCTTTCGGGCCCAGTATAAGGACCTCGGTTTTTGTCCCGTTAAGTTTGAGGGCTGATCTGTTCATCCAGTGATGAACCTGGGTAAGGCAGTTGAGCAGATCAGCTTTCTGTTGTTTGGGGTGGGACAAGGACACCACTAGTTGAGTGTCGTCGGCGTAGCTGACGACGCTCACTCCGAAAGGGATAATAACCTCCTCCAATGTGGACATATAGATATTAAATAAAGTGGGGCTCAGGGAGGAGCCCTGAGGAACACCACATTGGAGGGGCATTTCGGAGGAGCGGGCGTTCTTTTCCCAGATCTGGTAAGAGCGATGGGCCAGGAAAGATGAGAGCCAGGATAAGGCTGTTCCTTTCACTCCCACCCTAGCCAGTCTTTCGATAAGAAGTTGGTGGTCAACTGTATCGAACGCTGCACTGAGGTCGAGGAGGATCACTGCCACTGATCCTCCCCCATCCAATAGTGCTCTTGCCTCCTCTACAGCAGCCAGGAGGGCGATATCCGTGCCCTGTCCAGGTCGAAAACCTGTCTGGGAGCTTTTTAATTTATTATTGGCCTCTAGGAACTGAGAGAGTCTCCTATTGACCAATTTTTCTGCGACCTTGCTTACTCCCGGCAATAGGGAGATGGGTCGGTAGTTAGCCAGATTCTCGGGGTCCAACGTAGGTTTCTTCAGCAGAGCTTTTACCACCGCCTTCTTCCAGCTCGGGGGTACAGCTCCTTGTTGGAGAGAGGTATTAATCAGGTGGGTCAGGGAAGGGATGATAGTGGGGGCTACCTCTTTAAGGTTACGAATAGGAGCAGGGTCACTAGGGGAGCCGCTCTTCATAGAGTTGAGCACATTTGATACCTCATCCACCGTGACCTGGCCCCATGTGGACAGGTAGGTGGAGGTGTGTGGGCAAACGATGTTTTCCTCGGGGCTGGAGGGGGGGATAGTTTCCAGAATAAGTCTGATTTTATCGTGGAAGAAATTGGCCAGTTCCTGGCATTTCTTCAGGTCTGCTTCAGGGTCGGCAATGGGTCTTAATCCTTGTCCTTGGGGTTTAGACAGCTCTTTAAGGATGGCGTAAGCTTCCTTACTGGAGCAACCTGCATTCTCTATTCTCTCCTGAAAAAACATACTTTTGGTTTTATGAATAGTAGTTTTATAAGTCAGGAGAGAAGTAGAGTAGAGGATTTTGTTAGTCGCTGTTTTGTCGCGCCTCCATGCGCGTTCGGTTTTTTTACACTCTTGCCGCAGAGTTTTAAGCTCAGGAGTGTACCATAAAGCAGGTGGTATTCTTTTAGGTTGTTTAAGGGTGGTAACTATCGGGAGCAACGTATCCAGTGAGGAAGTGATCCAGTCGCTGAACTGTTTGTCAGCTATATTGGGATCAGATGAAAGCGCAGGAGTGGACTCTGCAAGAGAGGCGGCCCAGGTCTCCGGAGATAGTTTGCGCCATTGTCGATCGGTGACTTCGGTTTTTGGGATCGAGTAAGTGCGAGTGGAGATTTCCCAAGAAAAAGGTACCAAAAAGTGGTCCGTCCATGGTAAGGACAGCGGTGGGTCAGAGGCCATTGTTGCTATGTTGGTGAGGATCGGGTCTAATAGGTGGCCTTTATCATGAGTAGGCTCTTTATTCACTAGGCGGATGTCTAGAGATGTTAGATCGATCCTAATGTCCGATGCTGCTCGATCCATGGGGTCCAGAAAATGGACGTTCAGGTCACCTAGTATGAGGAAATTGGGGGCCGAAGAAGCTAGTTGTGAGCTGGTTTCGACAACAGCGTTGATGAAATTACCCGGGGCCCCTGGTGGGCGGTAGATTAGAAGTCCTGCCAGGGTAAGAGCTGGGGCGACTTGGATGGAGAATTGGCCGCTCTCACAGTCCTCAATACCAGCGTTGGTCATGCGGCAGGTAAATTGTTCCCTGTGGATAATGGCTATCCCGCCTCCTCTCCCTCTTGGTCTATTAAGAGTTTGACAGATATACCCGGTGGGGAGGGCCGTGACAACATCTGAATCGGTATTGTCAGAGAGCCATGTTTCCGTTATGAACAGAAGGTCAAGCTCCTGGTTCTGAATCAGGAGGTTCATTTCGGTAGCATGTTTGGGGAGGGAGCGGCAATTAAGAAGTCCTAGTTTCAGAGCAGAAATGGGTGGTTTTGAGGTGGAAATCAGAGTGCATTGTGAGCAGGTAGAGAATGCCTTACCTGCAGTAAACGAGTGGTGACAGGCTAGGGTATTCTTGGGTCGTAGGTTATATAAGGTGTCCGCTGTATACGTTACTCGATCCTGAGGGGTGCCAGGCATAGTGACGGGGCCTAGGGCCTTCTGGGCCCGGACGGGCCCAGACGGGCTTGCCTTTGGCGCGCCTTCGGCGCGCTGACGGCGCGCCCGCTGCGCCCGTCCGCTGCGCGTCCGGTAGTTGCACATCCTATATGTACGAGAAAAAGGGGCGGGTGGGCGTGGCCTAGAGTGGGCGTGGCCTCTCTCCCTCGCCGAGAATGGCGGCAGGGAAGTTTGTTGGTCGCTTAACGTTGCAGCGAAGGAGTCGCTGTTTTGTTGACTCAGAGCCCGCTTCAGGAGGAGAACGGGTGAGTGAAGTGAAATTTAAAAAAATACAGAGTATTTTCGGCGCTTTTGTGACACAAATACAATTTTTAAAAATGAAGGTTTCTTCTCCCGGCTTCCGCCTCAGGAGCTTTCAAGATTCTAAGCGAGTTGCGCTGAAGGCAGCGTTTAAGTACCAGGGGTGGCGGGTGGGCGTGGCCTAGAGTGGGCGTGGCCTCTCTCCCTCGCCGATAATGGCGGCAGGGAAGTTTGTTGGTCGCTTAACGTTGCAGCGAAGGAGTCGCTGTTTTGTTGACTCAGAGCCCGCTTCAGGAGGAGAACGGGTGAGTGAAGTGAAATTTAAAAAAAAATACAGAGTGCAGCCAGAACACCACCACACACACCTGACACACCGGACACAGAAGACATCTCAGAGAAATAAGATGTGGAGGGTAATGACTGTGTGAGGAAGGAGGCATTAGCATCTGTACCCGCCACATGGCCTGTCCCTGCCTGGTTCAACCCTATGTATCATGGTCTAGAACAACACCCTTCACTGTCCCACGGAACACTCATCGACATTCACCTGGACCCCGACATGGCCTGACATATCTGCTCTGGTACCAATGACTCAGCAATCCGTCTGCGGACTGAACTCTTCCTCTTCAGATTAACCTTGCATTCCCCCAAGGACTCTGGTTGGCCCTCCACTGGGCAACCACATTATGTGTGCTTGAACTGGCCATGTACCCCTCCAGCTCCGACACTCCCCAGAATTTGAATAAATCATTCCAAATCACACAGATGTGTCATGTCTATGTTCACTCACGTATACAAGTATGGATGAATTTAGGGATATTGATTGCACAAAAAGGCACACCCTGGTAAATGTCATGTATGCGCATGTTTGACCCTGACCCACATGGCCAATTAGATGACTGCGAAGGTGTGAACTAGCTGTGGCCTCATTGCACATGAACAACAATCTCCCAACCCCCCAACGTAGCCTCACGCCCATGTGTCATATAGGGCAGTGTGTAGAAATGTCAAAATCGGTCGCACGCCTACAGTAGTGTCCCCCATCGCATGTGGCTACAGAACATCTCTTCGCATGACCTACTCACACACATCAGTGTGGACACAGTCAGTTTTAATGGATCACATTGATCCACATGGCAAGAAGTTGGACGCCATACTCACATTGCTGAAGACACGTGTCGAGGTGCAATAAATGGGGAGGCAAAAATTAACACATATCCTTACGGATGGCAACGGTCTCAGCCCACCTTGCGTTTCTGGTCGAGTCATGTGATGTTTGGCGTCTGCTCATTGCCCCGTGTCCGGGGACACAACTCACAGCCCATGAGATCTGCATGGAGCTGTACCACAGGACTGCGCCGACTGTGTGCTATGCTGACAGTGAGCAGGTGAAAGGGACCAATAAGGTCACTTGTCGTGCTACATTGCCATGTGTGTGGTCTCCCTCTAACAGTATGTCAGTTTTAGGAACGTTGCCTAACGGCGCTGTGCAGATCCGCCCATGGGGCTGCATCAACTTGCACAGTTGTGTGACAACAAGCGTAGGTACATGCACATGCATTCTGAGTCCAGGCGAATGCAGACATGTCCACTGTTGTCCTGGGATGTGTGACCATTCCTCCACGATGCAACACGGTGTTGGGACCTGTGCTGCGGGTGTCAATCAGTTGTGGCTGGAGGAAGGTAGTTACTCGTCCATGAATGCGAGCGTAGCTTCATAGGCAATCGGTTCCAGAAGTACGTTGTTCTCAAGTTCAAGGAACACGAAGGAGAGCCAATCCATTAACTGGTCTGGACAGATGTGCTCCGTCCACGACATTTCACCAATCAGCAACACAGCCCAATAGGGGAGCGCCTTGATGTGGTCACTGCACAAGATGACTTGTGCGATCTCCCATCCACTAGTGCCAGCACATACGCCACAGATCAGGGCGTCCCATGCACGGGTATCCCGGTTGCACTCCTGTTCGTGGGCCAACAGGGGGCGCACACACAAGTCATAATCCAGTTCATCTACCGTTGTGTTGGATAGGCAGACCTCCATGGGCCACTCGAATGTGCATGATCGACAGTGGGACCAGTGCTGGACGCATGTGACGTACGCAAGCTGGAAACTCAGACAGTAACTTATTCGCAAAACTTCTATTGGCAGAGCTTCCAACAGATGAAGCATTCATGCACAGTACAGTTCCACGTGACAGGGGTTGTGCATGTGCCCGGGATTGCCTGCCATTGCGTTTGTTGGTCTTATACCACCGGCACTCCTCTGACTGGCGACAGTTCTGTGGACGATATGCCACAGCTCGGAGCAATGAGTCGTATGTGTGTTCAGCGTTTGGTCGTATGGTTTTTTTAACCAATATGTTGGGGGCATGCCATGCAGGTGTAGCTCGTGCAGGGACAAGTGTGTGTGGGGTGTGGACACGTTAGTCCTTCATTAGCGCAGTTCATGGTGTGGGAGTCGGCGGAGTCTTTTATGGTATCTCACTCAGGGGGTCCCGGGCGCATTGAAGACCAACGTAGAAGGTTCGGATGTCCTTCCACCTTTTGTATTAAGACAATGGAGCTTTCATGCCCCATTTTAGTCTGACTAGTGCTTGCATTTCTGAAATGTGATGTGGCCTTCGCGCTGAAATTGTTGCCAGGCCTAGGATTTAGTGTGCACCAATTGCAAAACACACGCAACAGTTGGCATGTATGAGCCAAGGGCCCAATTTTCCTTGCGCTCCTTGTTCAGTCTCTCTCTCTCTCTCTCTCTCTCTCTTTCTCTCTCTCTCTGTCCTTTGAGTGCCTGACACACCTTCTTATCTTGAATGTTTTCTTACAGGCTGTCACTTTCAGATTGTCCAGGGATGACCCGCCATGACTCTTCCAACTAGTTGTTTAGGGAGAAATTTGATTGTGATATTTAGTTTGGACTTTCAAGGGTGAATGATTGATTCTGCTTTTTCTGTATGTGGTATCCTGCTGCTCAGCCAGAGTGATAGCTGTAAGAATGTTGGGATGTGGAATGTAATGTGGAATGTTGGAGTGCCTGAGTCAGTTGGTGTATGGGCTGAGCAGCAGGGAAGCTGCTCCTGGTGGGGTTCTCATTTTACTCTTAATCTTCTTTTCCATGTAACCTGCTAATTAATAAACCTTCATGGAAAATTACTTGGATTCTTCATCTTTCAGCATACTACATTTTGGTACCAGGAGTGGGGTATCTTCAGTTTGGAAGATAGAAGCTGAAGAACAAAAACCCATAATCAAAATCAAGGATTTCCTTTAAAAGAGCACTTCAATTTAACTGGCACCAACGAGCCCCACCAGTGACCTTCCACTGGTCACCCACAACTAAAGCATGCCAGTTTCAACTTTGCTCTACCGGTTTCTCCTGCCTTCTATTGACTTACTGTCTGCCATTTCCTGTGACACAGAGCCTAGAGCAAGTGAAGAGGACCAGACCCTGGACAGGACATATCTACTGGTTAGTGAGCCTTGAACTGTGTCCGAGAGTTCAGAACCAGCGAGGTAGAAATAAAACCGGAGTAAGAGATACAAAACCGGAGAATGATGATGAGATCCGGTTAGTGTTTTAAGTTTCGACACTACAGGCTGATAATTTTTTGTACAAATCGGCGGAATATAGTGGATATTTGCTGCCACCTACTGGAGGTCACATTCACAGTGTTTCTCCACTCAAGAGCATTTTCAAAAAAAGAATGACTCTGCTTTTCTACTTGCAAGCGCAAGTCAGGTCCTGATTTATACAACTCAAATACACTTTCTATAATCAAGTTTGGCTTGGGATGGTTTTGCTTGCCTTACTACGCGGTGATCACCGTGTCTGTCTTGCCGTTCTACTGTGCAGTGATAACCGCCTATATTGGAGGATATTTCATCCATTTGTTGTGGCAGGGACCCGTGGCTGTATTCGGAGCGCAATTTGTGAGTATTTTTGTGTTTTACGTATTACTACTACGTGTACTCTCCTCATGGCAGTTTAACTGCTCCTTCAGTTTCAAATCTGCCACGAGCACATGCAGAGCGCGCAGTCTTACCTGTGCAAGCTGTCTTCATCGTCTATGACGTTGTCTTCCCCAGCATTTGTCGCCCTGCTAGCTGCAACGTTTTGGAGCACGGTGATGCCAGGAGCCATTCGGCGTGGCGTCACCGTGCGTGCCGCCATTTTGAATTTGGCATATTTCTTCCAGTTTCCACCACAGGTCAGCTGTGCCACTATGTCATCAGTTTTCATTAAGAGGTCTCCCATGTGCCTTCTCTGTTGCGTTTTCATCAACCTGATTGCTTTTTCCCTGTAACATAAACTTACTTCAATGTAATCGGAGTTCCTGATTTGCTTCAAGAACATTGAAATACTTCTACAGATCTTCGCATTTCAACACAGCTGTTTATGGATGTCTCCTAGCAACCTCTGTCTTAAGCTGCAACGTGAGATATTGTTATTCAGCAGACGGGGTGAATTATCCAGCAAGACCACGTTTTTTACAGTTTTATTCTCCCAAAGTGTGCTTTGTTTACCAAGACATCGTATCGCCAAAGCGTGGTTGCATTTCACTCCAGGTACTATTTTAAACTTACTGTCTCCTGTGCTGAGCTTTTATTCAAGCTTTCTTTTCTGGGAATGTCTCTGGATGTTATGCAATTCTAACAGTTTCATTAATGGCACACTCAATGTATTTGGTTTTCTCTACTGTGCCATCTAGTTAGTTAGTTTGCCTGCTGCGCTACAAGGTTTAACCTGCTGCGCTACAAGGATTGTTCATAAATATCTAATTTTCTGCTTTACAATACTTTGACCTGCTGCGCTACAAGGATTAACCTGCTGCGCTACAAGGATTGTTCATCATTATCTAATTTTCTGCTTTACAATACTTTGACCTGCTGCGCTACAAGGATTAACCTGCTGCGCTACAAGGATTGTTCATCATTATTCAATTTTCTGCTTTACATTACTTTGCGCCTGCTGCGCTACAAGGATTGTTCGTTTTATTTAATTTTCTGCTTTACAATGTCAACCTGCTGCGCTACAAGGATTATTCAATTTTATTTAATTTTCTGCGATACAATACTTCAACCTGCTGCGCTACAAGGATTCATCCTGCTGCGCTACAAGGATGTTAAACGACAATGTGCTGTTGTTTACTAAGGAACCTTCCTTTGCGTAACATTGCTATTTATCGTATTGTACTGTGTGATGCTTTCCCATACTTTCTTGCGTTTATTGCAGTTTTACAGTTCCTATTGGGACTGTGTGGTTATATCCACACCTATTTCAGTTTTTGCATTTACATATTGCAATGTACTGTGTGGCATGTTCTGCCATACCTAGGATTTGCTGTCTTTCTGGGGATTTTTCTCCACACTCTTGCTTGAGTTAAAGGAAACTATCCTTTTGCTTGTTCTGTCTATACCTGTCTTTCATTCCTTTCTGTTTTTCTCCTTCACCTTGTTGCTTATACCTTTGTATATTTTTATGGTTGCCTGGCCAGCTTTCATATCTTTGTACATGGGTTTGTTTTGTTATTTATGTGAGGGAGGATGTGGGTTGTCTTTCTGTGAGAAAGGGTGTTGGTGCATTAGTCACTGTTTTCTTTTCATCTTTTCTTGGTTGCGTTTACTACTTTTCCACTTTTCAATTCATGTTTTTCCGGAGTATTTTCTTCTCTATATTTTCTTGCTTATTTTCTGATGTATTTTGGTTCTTCCTTCTTTTCCATTGTAAAGAAGGGAGATATGTGGTATCCTGCTGCTCAGCCAGAGTGATAGCTGTAAGAATGTTGGGATGTGGAATGTAATGTGGAATGTTGGAGTGCCTGAGTCAGTTGGTGTATGGGCTGAGCAGCAGGGAAGCTGCCCCTGGTGGGGCTCTCATTTTACTCTTATTCTTCTTTTCCATGTAACCTGCTAATTAATAAACCTTCATGGAAAATTACTTGGATTCTTCATCTTTTAGCATACTACACTGTACTCACATGAATGTTTGTTGTTGTGATTCTGCGGCATCAGGTTAATGATTTGTTCATGATTTCGTGATGTTGATGTGCAATCTCGTGGTCCGGGAGGGGGTGTGCCCGGGGTAGGGCCACAGAGGGAGTGGGGGGTGGACCGGGGGGTGTTGGCGGTGGGTGTTGTGGTCCTGTTGGGGCTCTGAGATGCATGACGAGTAGCTCCATGGCATTTGTGATCTTATCGCAGATCTGGCTGGTCGTTGAGAATGTTGCTGAGTGGTGCTGTCGCGGCTTTTTGCTCGGGAACGCCTACTCTGCATCTCATTAGCGATAGTTGCCGGGGTCATCTGTGGCGATGTCTTTTGCGGCTGCTATCGCAAGTAAACTGGTGTTATTGGCTGTTAGCATCAGCTTGTGAATGGGGCGATGAATCTATCGCGACTTTGCCTGAGATAAAGTGCTAATAACTCGGCAATAGATCCTTGAGAATATGCCCCATAAAGTGCTACTTCTTTTATATTGCGGATTTCAATCCTGTATATCCATTTTGAGATATGTTTTACTTTATTGAGCTGAATTCAATGTATTATATAGTTCACATTTATTTCTCCCTTATGTCTCTTTGGACTATTTCACTAGAACAACTCGTTGTTCTGTTCATTAATATCTACAGTTCTATATTTTCAAATAAAGTTTGCTTGTGCTGTTGCCAGCGAGGAATTGGAAAGTTGTGCCTTCTCATTGGTTGTTGGATTTAGAAGAAAATCGTAGCTTAGGGGTAAACTGCAGTTGAAGTTATTTGCTGTGAGATGCCAAGCCCTTCTGCTTCGTTCATATATGTGAGGAAAATGGCTGGAATAGGAAGAGTGTTTTTCTGTTCCGTCTTCTTGCTCAACCCCCTTCTTTCCGACTGTTCCAAGATCCTAACTTTATCCTTCGTAGGTAAGTAAAGATTATAGCAGTGTCTATATGTATAACATGGGCACGCAACAATTTGCACGTTAGTATAAAAAGCTACTTATTATCTGACAGCGTAACAGCATTGTTAAATATTTATTTATACATTATTGCTGATCGAATTGAAAGCTTACAGCTAAGTTTTGAATGCATGAATATGTAGATGTTTGTTTTAGTTGAAACATCCCGGGGGAGTTTGCTGAACAAAGCTGTTTGTAAATGTTAATGTGTTAAGATGATAACATGTTATTGTGTTAGAATGTTAAGCCACAACTGAATATTTGTTCCATGAAGCACACTAAGAGAAGAGAAACTTTGTTGAATTGCACATGTGAATTAGGAAGTAGATAATAGGAGACATTGTTACAACTCTAAGCCTTTATTGCAAGTGAATACGTGCTTTGACCAAAAAGTGAAGAGTTTTGGGTTTTGTTGTGATTTTGAACATTTGGGATGTGTGAGGTCTCTTCTAATCACTTTTGCAAAAGAACTCTCACACATGGCTCTGCTTTTCTCCATCCTTAAACGCTGCCATAAACTGCGCCCAGCACGTTTCGAGTCCCCTCCTGTCCGTGTGCGACTCTACTCTCACACACCCAGCGCTTCACTGTGTGCTTCAGCGCAACTAGTAGTCGAGGTGACACCTTCGCAGCACCGCCAAGCCTCGTGCCCACTGCCAGACAGACTCTTCCTACATGGGCCACTCTATGAACCCTCGCAACACAGTATACTTACTACCCTTCTGCTCCTCCAGCACTACACATGCTTTCTACTCTCTACATGGGTACGAGGCGCTATGAAAATTATATAGTGCAAAATATTAGTTTTCTACAAGTCCCGGTCGCAGGCAGCCTTCACCTTTGCCCAGAATGAAGATATGAAAAGCCTGGGTACATGTTCCTGCAGGATTCCTATGAAAAGCCTGGGTTCATGTGCCTGCAGGATTCCTGAGAAAGGCCTGGTTACATGCGCCTGCAGGATACCTGTGAAAGGCCTGGGTACATGTGCCTGCAGGATTCCTATGGAAGGCCTGGTTACATGTGCCTGCAGGATTCCTATGAATGGCTTGGGTACATGTACCTGCAGGATTCCTGTGAAAGGTATGGGTACAGGTGCCTGATGGATTCCTATGAAACGCCCGGGTACATGTTCTTGCAGTATTCCTATGAAAAACCTGGTTACATGTGCCTTACAGGATTCCTATGAAAAGCCTGGGTACATGTGTCTGCAGGATTCCTGTGAAAGGCATGGGTGCAGGTGCCTGGTGGATTCCTATGAAACGCCAGGGTACATGTTCTTGCAGTATTCCTATGAAAAGCTGGGTACATGTGCCTTACAGTATTCCTATGAAAAGCCTGGGTACATGTGCCTGCAGGATTCCTTTTGCTCTTTCTGCTATTCCTACAAATTGCATTTGTAAGGTGCACTCTTACACTATTCCCCTCATTTAGAAACCCGTAAAATACCACTAGGTAATGCTTGCTGGTTGTAATCTTGTGACTACCTAAGCGTTTTGAAAGACTTGGGAAAAAATGTGGCATTACACGAAGCAATAACATAACCACATGTTATAATATTTAGTATTTATAAAGCGCTCTATCACTAAGCCATCTAACCTTGGCGCTAAATGCGACGAATAGGATACTATGAATTGTGACATTACATTGAAGGAAACAACAATGCAGGTTCTCTGTGCAGAAATTTGGAAGATATGTCCTCTAAAAAGGAATCCATGGACTCAAACTTGAAATTAGGACGACTATCATGATAACACTGTTGACACAAATCTTTCAGATCGCCTCATTTTCAGTGGCAAGCTTTTAATTAACAGAGCCATCCTGCTGGCTGAATGAATGAATGAAGGAATGAATGAATTTAAAAATGTACTATACAAACTTAATAATCTAAGTTGACCTCCCCCTACTCCAATGACCCCTCTAGACCTCTATCCTGTTGGATTTGGATGGCAAAGCCGGGCCGGAGTAGTAGTACTAACTTTTGCAAACTTTTGAAACTTTTGCAAACTATTTGTTGACCAATGCTTGTTTGCGGTTGAAATTAAAAGTGATAAAACCTTAGAAAAATCATATCTTTGGAACCCTTCTGTCGATTTTGCTCATCTTACACTCCAAAAAGTCATAAAAATACACTCTATTTTTATAAATTGGTGTTGTGTTTCATTCTGGATTAGTGATGTTATTATTTAGTTGTTTGGTACTGCTAATGCTTTACACTATGTGCATTATTTAAGCCTTGCTGCTCGAAAGTCATAATTACCCAGGGTTAAGCTTAAGATTGTTCAAATGAGCCTGACTGGACCCAATCAAGGTTTCCGAGTGTATTCCACAATAAGGCACCCCAGACATATCATATAATACAGCCAGATCCTCACAATGGAAGTGCACATTACCCTGAAATTCTCTCATGTACAAAGGTCCACATGTACATTTCTGTATGTAAAATTATTTATGTAGGTTGGTACTCCTGGGAGTCTGCGACTGCTGCAAAATTCTAGAGTACTTCTGGAATTCTTGAGGATTTAAAAAATGGCAGACACTTATTGAAAACATAAGTTTAACATTGTGAGTAAAATTCCAACGTTTTGACATCAATCGTACTGAATGACATAGCCCTGTCTCCCTCCATTATGTGTAAAAATGGCTGAAAACCTTTAAATAGTATGCGCACATCGGGACATTTCCTCCTCCCCAAATTCCTTCACCTTACCGCCCGCTACGCCCAAGAACTCTCGGAATCAGGATATGTTGTCCACGGCGTAGCCTTTTTTCACATCAATCCAAGTGAATCATCATAGACCATTACCAAGGAAAAGTAACCTTCTCAACTATTTACATCATCACACTTTCTCTGCATCAACATGTCAACAGCAGTAAGGGAATTGGGTACGACATTACACTTTTACATTTAACTCAGCCGTACACTAGAACAACTTGGCCGTACATTTCGAACTTACACTTCAACTTTTAACTCGGCCATAAACAAGAACTTGGCCATACATTTGAACTTGGCCATCTAGGCCGCCAATTTCCCACTGTGCTGATCACATTGCGCCTTCAGGCCCCAACGCTCTACAGCCAACAGTTGCATTACTTGACATCCAGGGCACCGCATACTGCACCGGCCCTCCGGGGTACTACCTGAACACAGGCATCCTCCCCAAGATTGTACTCAGTCCATACATGCTGGGTTAGGGCAGTAGAGTCCAGGACTACCGTCAGGCCAGTCCCTCCTACCCGCCTACCCACTGCACACGTGGAATCTACCCCTTCCAGGGTCCATCGAATGGCTGCACCTCCATTGTTGTGCATCCCCCTTTGTTGTAAACTTCAGCACTCCGCCTTCGTGAAGCCTTGACCTTCAGCCGGGTGGATGGGTGGTCGACGATACTCCTGTAGCCAGGCAGTGGTCCGAGGGGACAAAGAGAACGAAACCCCTGGAGCACAGCCTTAAATACCTCTGGTAAGTTTCGTTTCTCATAAGTTTATTTTTTCCACACCGCCAGCTCTTCATTATCCAGCCATCCTCATCTCCTTCTCTGGTCCACGGAGGAGGCTCAGCCCCATGGCGCAACTAAGGGCGCCCCTCCACTAGTCGTGGGGGGTGCCTGTTCAGGAGCCAGTACCAAAGGTTGAATTTTCTCTAGTGACATGATTCATAGTATGACAACAAGGAAAAATGTGCAAAACGATAAGAGAACAAACAAGTCCCAAAACCAAAAATATAAAGTGCAAGTATTTTAGCACAACTTAAGGATACATAAGTCTCTCAGTTGAAATAACACATCTCCAAGGAGCTGGAGAAACCTTAGGCCGTCATTCTGCTGAAACCTTGGCCCTCAGCTTAGATCCCCCGTTATGTGTTGAAGTAGAATCACACAGAGTAAACACAAACACCGTGTGATGTGGGATTTAACATGTGCGGGATGGCCCCACCTTTATATAGTAACCTAGATTTTATCAATTGCAGCCCAGCATGAGTCATTGTGGAAGTAATTCGTCTCTGACATGATATTGTTTTGTGCGTTGAAGAGTAAGTATGACTTAGCAGCTCTCAACCTATATAACATTTCATAACCTATGTATCAGATTCAGATAACATGACTAGACAAGACAAGCATCAGCAGAAACAAATGGTTAGAGTAAGCAGAGCAGTGGAGGGGATAGTATTATGTGTGATTTTTTTTAGTTAACTATATGAGCATATTTTGGACCAGGTGGTGTACTGGTTAGCAGCTGATGGCAGCATTTCCAGTCTATGCAATACACAGACTGACATGAGGAGCATTATTTTTGGAGGTTCCCAGCTGCCACTGGGAGTCAGCCAGAGACAATCACTAATATATGCCCCCATTTTATTCTAGTAACATGGACTCAATGTAGGATAAAAGGACATATTAACTTGGTGGAAAAATCTGTGGAAAATCGGTTATGTTAACGCGTAATGACAAGCATACTTTTTGTTGCCAGCGCTCTACATTATGTCACTTCTCATAATTACCTTCTTTGTATAATAAGCCCTTAAGTGAGTTAGAAAGTGACTGACTGACCTGGTCCTGTATAGTGCATTATACTAATAAAGGTCAGTGTGCCCCGCACAATCATAAGGAAGTCACTTCCGCAAAACAAGTCACAATCTCAGTTGGTATCAGAAACCAACTTGCCAACTGCTCGCTTCTTGTCAACACCGCCCCAATAAAAATCAATCAAAATAAAACAGCAAAAATGAAAAAGAGTGCAAGTGAGTGCTGTGGAAAGAGAGAAAAGAGTCTGGGTTGTGTAAAAAGTGTTACAATGATTTGAGCAGTAGTTGCTAGCTTCCAGGTTGTCAGTGGTAGCAGTGAAAACAACAAGGAAGGACTACCATGTGAGAAACATTTCTATACAAAAATTTTTAAATACTACCTGTGACATATATTTAGCTCTTATTATATGGCAATTACTTGACAACGTGATTATTAGACCTGTCGACCATTGGGTGGTCTTCCTCCAAACATATGGCTACTCCCTTCCTGTTTTTACTGAAATTCCTTTTTTGTTGGCTTTAGGACTCATTGCAATTTACTACTGCTAACAGGTGCAAAAGTGCTTGTGATGACTCCTTACAACATAGCCTGCACATGATTGGCACATTTAATTTACCTATAGGTACCTAGTAAACTTGTACACAATGTACCCAGGGCCTGTAAATAAATGCTACTGGTGGGCCGTCAACACATATTGGTTCCACCCACTTAAGTGGCCCTTTAAAAAATGTCTCAGGCCTGCCGTTGCAACCTGTATGCAGCATTACACTGCCAGTTTGACATGACAAAATAACGCCCTTTGGCAGGCCTAAACCTCCCTTTTTAATGCATAGAAGTCACCCCTAAAGTAGGCCCTAGACAGCTCATAGGGCAGGGTGCAATGCAATTTTTTTTAAACAAACTTTATTGATTTTGACATTTATGGAATACATAAATTCAAAGGCATTGCTTAACATTGTCATTAATGTATTCGTTAGTTATTTGTATTTCACATCGTATAATTGTAGACATCTTATACATTGGTTGTTGATAACACACAGTTCCACATTTTCCAGCCTCTTGTTACGTGGTATGTGCTATCCCATTATTTGACTTAGAATCGACCCTCCCTCCCCCATACTTAGCTCTCAATTGTTGACTGCTCACAGAACACAAACCGGGCATATTAAACTAAAGTAGTGATTCATGGGTTTGCTGGTTCTATTTCTTGTGTCTAAGGATTTGTAAGAAATGCTCTGGCACTTTTACTAGTGAGATATGCACCAAGTTCCAATGCTACTGCCAATTAGTAGCAGCTGCCTGATTTTGTCTGTAGAAGTATTATCACCATGCGTAGAGTTGGCAATGGATTACTGACAGAATATCAACGACAGGAATATCGAGGTATACAAATATTGTGTACAGAATATCGATGTCAAGAATATCGACATCCTATCTCTACAAAGATATTGAAGCCAAAATATTGTTGTATAAAATATCGTTGTTCAAAATATAGTTGTTCAAAATATCGTTTTTTTAAATGTCTTAAAAATCATATAAAATAAATTAAATAAGAAATATAATTAATATAAACATAGTTAGAATTATTAAAAAATAAACAAATTAAAAATAATACATGTAATATATAAACATACATATATAAAAAATATTATATATATTTACTTAAAAATATTCATAAATAATTATTTTATTAAATTATAAAGGTGCCGATTCCGATCCGATAAAAAAATGTACTGTCCGACTCGTATCCGTATTTTTTTACGTACGAATCGTACAAGTACCGTACAAACTGCGAAGTACGTACGTGAAAAATACAAACGAATTGCGTCGGGAAAATGGTCCGAAAGGGAGCCGTAAATTTTTACGTCCGAATAGCGTCGGGAAAAGTGTCCGTCAGGGAGCCGGACATTTTTACGTGCAAATCGTAAAACAGAAGTCCGAGCGCGCAAGTACGATCCGTACCGCCCGTCCGAATACACAACCGCATGTAAAATGCCCTGTACGGAGCGAACGCTGTAGCCTACATGTACACGGGTAAACTTGTGCCCGGATATGAGCCGTACAGCCCCCCTCACCCCGCACATGTCAGCACCGTACCCCTGTATGTCAGCACCATATCCCCCCTCCGCACCGTACCCCAACACCGTAGCACAGCCCCGCACCTGTACGCGCCGCACCCCAGGCCCGTCTCCCAGCCCCGCACCTGTACGCACCGTACCCAAACACCGTAGCCCAGCCCCGCACCTGTACGGACCGTACCCCAACACCCTAACACATCCCTGCACCTGTACGCACCGTACCCCAACACCGTAGCACAGCCCCGCACCTGTACGCACCGTACTCCAACACCGCAACACATCCCCGCACCTGTACGCACCGTACCCCAACACCCTAGCACATCCCCGCATCTGTACGCACCGTACCACAACACTGTAGCACAGCCCCGCACCTGTACGTACTGTACCCCAACACCTTAGCACAGCCCCCCACCTGTATGCACCGTACCCCAACACCTTAGCACAGCCCCCCACCTGTACGCGACGCACCCCAGGCTCATACCCCAGCCCCGTACCTGTACCCAACACCGTACCCCAGCACCCTCACCCAGCATCGCGTATGTACGGACCTTACCTACGCGAAAAAGACTCGTACAGAACCAGGACACTGTTAAACAGCACGAGGAGGGTCAATTCGACTCGCACAACACCACAAAACACGTCAATATGACAAAATACATCTCTATGACTGAACTGGCACATCCAAACAGGCAAACAGAGGCCCTAAATCACAACCACCTCTTATAACACACCCACCACAAATTCAAACCCAGCCACACCCACAAATGGACCAATAAAAAGGGCCCACACACACAACCCATGAGCCTTTGCAACAGACTCACTGCTGCCAGACCCCACAGACAAACAACTGCACCTTACTTACACCTTAAGTACACCTTCACTTACACACCTTCGCACAACCTCATTCACAAACACCACCTCTTCACATTCACACACACACCTACACCTTCACACCCACACACCCACAACCATCCACACCCACACCCCACACCATGCCCACAGACAAGAATCCAAAGTTCAAAAGGGCGGAGCTGGACCTCCTCATCAACGAAGTCATCAGAGTCGAGCCACAGCTGTTTGGAACATTGGTCAGACAGACCAGCATAGTCCAAAAAACAAGCCTGTGGCAGAGGATCGTCGATAAGGTGAATGCTGTTGCGCCCATCCGAAGGACCAGGCATGAATGCCAAGTCAGGTGGTACGATCTGCACAGGGCAGTCAAGAGGAAGATGAACGAGGAATACGCCCAGAGTAACATCACTGGAGGCGGGCTGCCCCGCAGACCCGTACATTACCATCCCTGGGAGGAGAAGGTGATGGCCATGTTTCTGCCGGTGGGAGTACACGGAGTCGAAGGAGTCGCAGAGCCTGGTGAGTACACAAACAACTCACGTAACATGGGGGGAATGCCATCCACACCACAAATACACCAAATGCACGCAACTTCCCCCAAGCCCTCACCGCACACAACCACACTCTAAAACCACGCTCATGCCACTAACGTCTCCATGCCCCATTCACAAATTAAGGCAATGCCATGTCCCAGGCCACACCAACCACAAACCCAAGACTGGATGTCCGAGATGCTGGGAGGGTGGGGCTCACACAACACATTGTGCAACTCCGAAGCAGACACCAATGCCCTCAGGTCATATGGCCTAGGTACATACCCATGCACCATGCCAAATGCACAGGGACTGGCAAAGTGCTGACAAGGTAGCTGACACTTGGCCCTGCTGTATGCAGCACAAGGCCCTTCTGTGACCACTGTACACTCAAACCCCAACTACACAAGCTCAGATATCTAGCACAGGCACTCAAACTCACTGTCATGCCAGCATGCACCATGAGGGGACAGACACATCACCTGGGAGACCCAATGACAAATCACACTACACCCAACAGCAGGCCCGGTCACACACCCCCCCTCACACAAGCACACTCCCCTGCGGCAGGCAACAGATTTACCCACTCTCACAATGGACATGTGACACAACAAGACCAATCCATCGCCAAATAAGCATCCGAGCCAAAATTCTACTGGTCAAACACTCAGGAGAACATACCAAACTGTCCCCCGCAACATACCCATCCCCAAGTGGACATTGAGAGGAATGCTAGGCTCATCCAACTACCTGGAGGATCTGTGACAACTTGAATATGTATGAAACATGGATGTGGCATGAAACAGCATTAACATTGTCTCTCTCTCACACACAGGGCAACGTCATCGACCTCCCCCCATCAATGGGGGGGAACAATCACAGTCCCAGGCTCAGCGTGAAGATGATCCCACCAGCAGCGACGACTCTCACCACTCCGTGGATGACCCCGACCAACCTGGCCCCTCTGGTGCCCAAGCCCCTGCAGCACCTGCGTCAGGTACATCTGTGCCAACCACCACCCCCATTCCTGCCACATCTCAGGAGACACCCAGGAGCCCTGCTCGCACTGAACAACACAGCCAGTCCGACCAGGAGGGACAAGGTTCTCCGGGCACCCAGGAGGAGGCAGACAACCCCGATAATGCCATCCCTCAGGGGTCCCGTAGACCCGATGGGCCCACAATGGCAGGCCAGGCTCGTGTGGGCAGGGGTGGTGGGAGTTTAGGCAGGCGGAGGCGCGAACCTGACCAGCCAGCTGAGGGAACCGGTATGTCACACATACGCCACATCCTGGACACATACCGGCGTGACACCAGGGGCATCAGCCAGGTAGTGTCAAGCCTCACAGAGATGAAGGGGACCCTCGACGAGATGAAGAACCTGCAGGCCGAGCAACATGCCAGTCAACAACAACACCAAGGACGGATGGAGGCAAGACTGGCTGAGCTCCTGGCGGTGCAAACGGACATGAGCCGTTCACTCCGTCGGATTGCCAACAACATGGGCAACCCTCCCTGTGACACCAGGCGAAGACCAGCACCAGCCACAGGGAGGGAGGAGGAGGAGGAGGATTCATCCGACGGAGCATCACAGACATCGTCAAGGCCTGCATCTGAGGGTCCCCAGAGGAAGGTGGGTCGTCCACGGAAAAGACCGTCAGAGTCAGCGGACCATCCACATCTCCCAGGTCACCTGGCCTGGCACCTGACCCTCTGGTGCAACAGCACCACCTCATCCAATGACATTCTCTGCCACATGGACTTGCTGGTCACAGTCTGACCAATGATGACCAACACTGTGGTCTGGACTCTGATGACTCCAACTGACAAGGATGCCATCTCCCCCTGTGAACTTTGGATTCTATGCACCCGGTAGAGGACCTTACTTCATCCACCAAAAGACTTACCCCACCAAAAATAAATACTTTATTTTGTCATGAGATGTTGCTGTCATTTGGCATTATTCCCCAACATATGTGTGTGTAAATGTCAAACTATGCCTGAGTGTTGAACTAACTCCACACATCCATACCCTGGGATCGGAGTCTGGTACAGGACACACATGGGTCACAATGTATCATTCAATGCAGACATGGAGCACAATACTCACCTGTGATGGCCTCAAGCTGCTGAGGGGGTGCATGCAATACTGTGCCGACAGACCTATTTGGAAGAGTACCATTAAGGCGTAGAGGTCATGCCTCATTCGGCGGTTCCCGGGGAGGGAGTCCCAGGTATGTGTTTCCAGGTGGGAGAACTATGTCCTGCATGCTGGAGTACGGTGGATCTGAAGAATGGTGGCCAGGTCAAGGTTGGATGCACGGAGATGGTACTACGGGGTCTCGGATGACAGTGGTACAGTTGGTGTTGGGTCGGGGTTGTGGCCTGGCTCCTGAGTGTGGGTGGGGAGTCTGAAGGTCATCCTGCAGCACACAGTGATCCATTGCAGCTATCTCTGCTGGACGGTGATGTGGCTGGGGCACGGGATGTTGCAGCTGAGGTGTGCAGATGCAGCTTGGATGTGGACAAGTGTCCTGGGAGTTTGGATGTGGTTGCCCCGTAGAGGGCAGGGCAGTATTTGACACGGATGTTGTCGTGGACCTGGGGGATGGTCCGTCTTTTCTTGGAGTGGATCTATCTGGAGATCATGTGCATAATGCAGAGGGTGTTGCAGTCTGAGGCACAGATGCTGGTGATTACCATGATAAATGTGAGCAAGCAATCCATGATGCACACCATCTTGTGTGAATGGACACTGGGTGCTTGTGCGGGGCTTCTACGGGTGGGACACAAGCAGTTGACCCAGCTGTAAGGGGACAATCCTCAGATGTTGACCTCAGTCCTGTACAAGTCCAGCCTCAGGTGGCTGCTGTTCTGCCATTCATCAATGGATCTCATGCAATCTAGAATATTGGAACTGGCAATGTCTGCGCCCTTGGTGAGGGTGAGGAGCACCTGGCTGTCAATGGCATACGAGTTGATGATGAGGTTGTGTGCGCATGTGATGGTGGAGAGGGGGGTCCTGGACATATTGTAGTTTGACACGCTGACAGATGATACCTGTGCCATGTGCCTCACAATGACAGCATACGACATGCAGAAGCCTTGAGTCCCACTCCCATGTCCTTGCCGGGGTACAGAGCCGGTGGGGAGTAGGAGGGACATGACCTGGTAGGTGTGACAGGGCCTGGAAGGCGTGGAAGCACTGTGTAGGCAGTCGGAGTTGCACACTCATCATGCAAAGGTGTTGTGTGTGCGCTTAGTGTATGCCTGAGAGCTGGCGGCAGATGTGTGGATGGACATTGCTTGGAGGGTGGCTGCAACATCAGACTGTAGTGTGATGTGGGTCATGCAAGGACATGAGGCTCGTGCAATGTGCACGTTGCATGTGCAGACGGTCCAGCCTTTGGGACGGCGTGGCCGCAACTATGGCACAGACAAGCTGATGACAGCCAAATGAATGGGTTGATGGAGGAAGGGACGAGCATCTTTGATGTGTGTGTGCTGCCAAATCAGGAAACTTCGTGTGCCCTTGCTGCAGTGGCTGCAACAGCAGGCGGCATGTCCTGGGAACTATGCCACAATTTCCACACAAAGACTAGGATGTCAGAAAGGACTACTGCAACAGGTGTTTGTCAAGGAAGGAGTGACCGGTTTTCAATGGCACACCCAGAGACAAAGGATGCACAATCCCCAAAGATGACTGACACCGGATCATGAAACTGAAGGCCAAGCTGCGCACTGGAAACACAGCCCAGAAGGTGTTGACGGCACGTTGTGGGGACCAACATACCAAAACACATACACAGCCATGGACGTCATACCCAATAGAGAATCAAATACATGTAGAACAGCATGCAGGTTGTTAATCTACACATAGACTCATATGCACAATTCTTGACAACCATGCCAGAGATGGCGCATGCACAGTGGCAAGAGACCTGCATTGACAGAGATGAGGCACCTTGGAGGCTGAGTAACACCTTTATTACTCAGGCTCACACCTATGGAAATGCATCAATATTAACAGACTCACATGGTCTTTTGGATTAACATGTGGGACCTACACTGGACACCCCCTTCGCACCACAGATGCTGTCAATCCATGAGAGTGGCACACAAGTGAAGGGGGTGAGCCAAACATCCCCTGCTGCACACAGAGAGGCTGCAATTCCCCATTGAGCTTCTCATGGGGATGTCCTGCAATATGTCCACCTGTAGCCTCCCGTATGTTTCCGAGGGAAGTTGTACACACATAGATGCCTTCATCAAAATCCACAATCCCATAACAGATGACTGTCACGAAGTGTGACTATCAATTCATGTGAGTCATGCTACATGTTATGTGCCCCATGGTGAGTCGACATGTATGCATAGTAACAATACCTGCACAGGAGCAGTGCCCACACATTACAAACAACTACCACACCCAAAAAGCCTGGCTGCAATCCTTACCCAAAGGAGACTTCTCACCATGTCCGTGCATGTAACGCTGATTCAGCACACGTTGCATTACTCATGAGGAATAGCAGGAGCACAACGATGCCACGAGCAGACAGCATGCGCAAATACCTGGGGATGAGAGACACACAAGAAGTCAGGAAACACATAGTCATCCGCATGCATGGTCATGTACTCTACATGAATAATGTTGACACCATGCTAGTTGTCAATTGAGTGTGTCAGCTAAAATGTGTGGATTGACATCAGCACTCGAGTGACACATCAGCACACACCTCAAAGTCACTTCGCATACAGTCAGCTGGACACACACATTGCAACACATGCCACACAAGGCTCCAAGCGTGCACACTCAGACCCAGGGACTCACCATTATGAGAAGAAGTTGCGTATGAGCTGACTCCAGATGTCCTCCTCCTCCTCCTCCTCCTCCTCACTTGCCACGTGACCAAGGCCGTCATCCTCCACGGGTGGATGTTCCTGCTCATCGAGATCCAGGATGAGTGGCACAGCTTTCTCTACTGCCATGTTGTGCAGCATGCAGCACACGAGGAAGATTTTGCAGACCTTCACCGGTGCATATGGGAGGGACCCGCCGGTCTTGTGGAGGCAACGGAATCGGCTCTTCAGGAGGCCAAACGTCCTCTCAATCACTCGCCGGGTCTGCCCATGGGTTTTGTTGTAACGGTGATCTGCAGCTGTTCTCGGGTTGCGGAGAGGCGTCACCAGCCATAGCATGTTGGGATAGCCAGAGTCCCCTACATGGAAACATCATGTAAAGAAGTGGGTCAGGAGATGCCGTCACATACTAAGATACCGCTGAATACTGGACAAACAGAGTCTACCCACCAACAAGACATGCTTGTTCGTTGTGCAGCTGCAGCATCATTTCTGGCACCCTGCTACGCCTCATGATGTAGGCATTGTGTGCTGACCCTGGAAAACGTGCACAGACAGTGGTAATGTTTACGGTTACGAAAGGCTACCTCCTGTGCCTGTGGTGGTACCAAAGCCACATGTGTCCCATCAATGGACCCAATTACATGGGGCATCCCTCCCAGGGCATAGAACTCACCCTTGATACCTGTCAACTGCTCAGGAGTTGGAAAATGGATGAATTCATCCAGGTGCTCCAACATGGTTTCTAAAACATCATGCAGGACACGGCTGAACATGGTCTGGGACATGCCACCCACATCAGCTATGGTCAATTGAAACGTACCGATGGCAAAGAAATGTAGGGCTGACATCACCTTCATCTTGGGGGTCAGCGCAGTCGGATAACTGTGTCGCGGATGGAGGTGTGGGGCCAGCCTGTTTGTCAGGTCCACAATTAACTGTTGGGGGAATCTGTAGCGGCGTATGCAGTCACGTTCCCTCATGGCAGCCAAGGCTGGCACTGGTCGGGGGAGAGGCGGTGCCCTGCAGAAATTTGGAAGGAATAACGATGATTGAGGGTCTGTGCAATACATCTTGCACATGTATGCCAGCCAGGTGATACTCCTACCAAGATCCAGCTACAAACGTGGATTGTCAAGGTCTACATGACATGCCATGAAAGTAGCTGTGGGCCAGTGTAAGTGAACAGCCAGACACATTACAGGAGTGACATACATCCACATATGTGCATTTGAAGGATGTTATCTCATACAGACAGCTGCCGGCAAGCTAGATGCACAGGTCACATGTCATGGAAAAAGGACAGACCACACACCTTGCCATGAAGGGGTACATGTGAAAAATGATCACACAGACATTGAGACTACGCTGATTTGTCCTAAGCTCGCAAGTCCCTGTTCGATGCATACAGACACATGTTACGTGTTATTCCACATGTGTCCTGGTGTGCGTAATAGTGTGACATGGGCATCTACACACAGACACATGTTGGATGCAGCTACAGCAGATGCCGTTGACGGAACACCAAAAGCAAGGTCATGGAAACACATGACACACACATGACATAGTCACATCGGGGCATGCTGGTAGTGAGATGTCAGGTGTCATCATCCGTGTACCTGGCATCAGGGGACAGTTGCGGGTGTTGGTGACTGTGCCATGCCAGTGATGCACTGCACTGACAATGACTTGATGTCCATCCTTGTGCGAGTCTGACACCTCCATTCCTTTCCTGTGCGCCTCCTATCACCAGTGTGAGCTGTGAAACGCACCGTACACACGCTCTGAGGGCGTGTGTACGGTCGTATCACTATATGGGGTTTGGGTAGGAGTACGCGTGTGTGTACGGACCGTGCACACGTACGTGTACACACTGGTCCTATCCCTATGGCAATGTCGCCATAGGCGTACGCCATAGAGATACGGCTCGTACATGCAAGTGTAGGGCCCGTAGCACTATGGTAGTGTTGCCGTAGGCATACGCCATAGTGCTACGGGTCCTACATACGCGGTTACGGCCCGTAGCACTATGGCGTACGCGTACGGCAACACCACCATAGTGCTACGGGCCCTACACACGCGTGTGTAGGGCCCGTAGCACTATGGCAGTGTTGCCGTAGGTGTACGCCATAGTGCTACGGGCCTTACACACACGGGTACGGCCCGTAGCACTATGGCGTACGCGTACGGCAACACCACCATAGTGCTATGGGCCCTACACACGCGTGTGTAGGGCCCGTATCACTATGGCAGTGTTGCTGTAGGCGTACGCCATAGTGCTACGGGACGTACCCACGTGAGTACGGCCCGTAGCACCATGGCGTACGCCAACAGCAACACTTCCATAGTGCTACGGGCCCTACACACGCGGGTACGGCCAGTAGCACTATGGCGTACACCTACAGCAACACTGCCATAGTGCTACGGGCCCTACACACGCGGGTACGGCCCGTAGCACTATGGCGTACGCCTACGGCAACACTGCCATAGTGCTAAGGGCCCTACACATGCGGGTACGGCCCGTAGCACTATGGCGTATGCCTACAGCAACACTACCATAGTGCTACGGGCCCTACACACGCGGGTACGGCCCGTAGCACTATGGCGTACGCCTACGGCAACACTGCCATAGTGCTACGGGCCGTACACACGCTGGTACGGCCCGTAGCACTATGGCATACGCCTACGCCAACACTACCATAGTGCTACGGGCCCTACACACGCATGTACGGCCCGTAGCACTAGAGTAGTGGTGCCCTAGGGGTACGTGTGAAACGCACCGTACCTGTGTGGGGATTTGAAATTTACAATGGGGACACATAAGGGACAAGTATTAGGGCCTACATGCATGCTGGTTGTCATGGATACCCAGTTTGAAGTTCAAATTTTTCCATCATGTGGTCTGGAAAAAGCAGTTGGCCACAATATACATTGTTGCAAAGTGGTTGTTGACTTGACATGATGCTGCAAATTCGAAAAAATGCTACTGCTGTCACTGGTGTATGTTTAAAGGGATTGGAGGAAACGTAGGATGCAAAGGAGTCTGACCAATCACTTTGCACTCCTGTTACTGAAATAGGCCAGCAAGGCAGATATAAGTCAGGCAGAACCCATGAGAGGGTACTTGCCTGCACAACCTTTGAATCAACACCACTGCTGCTGCTTGTGATTCCATGTAAAAGGTGTGAAGGGGAAGTGTGCCACATAGTACCCCATCACACATGACATGTGTACACAGGTCATCACACAACTATTGGGTTAAAACATGAGGAGACATGTGCCAGCTCACTGCATGACACACCTAGGCCCTACAAATGAAACACTGCACTGACAATGACTTGATGTCCATCCTTGTGCGAGTCTGACACCTCCATTCCTTTCCTGTGAGCCTCCTATCACCAGTGTGAGCTGTGAAACGCACCGTACACACTCTCTGAGGGCGTGTGTACTGTCGTATCACTATATGGGGTTTGGGTAGGAGTACGCGTGTGTGTACGGACCGTACACACGTACATGTACACACTGGTCCTATCCCTATGGGAGTGTCGCCGTAGGCGTACGCCATAGAGATATGGCTCGTACACGCGTGTGTAGGGCCCGTAGCACTATGGTAGTGTTGCCGTAGGCGTACGCCATAGTGCTATGGGCCCTACTCACGCGGGTACGGCCCATAGCACTATGGTGTACGCGTACGGAAACACCACCATAGTGCTACAGGCCCTACACACGCGTGTGTAGGGCCCGTAGCACTATGGCAGTGTTGCCGTAGGTGTACGCCATAGTGCTACGGGCCCTACACACACGGGTACGGCCCGTAGCACTATGGCGTACGCCTACGGCAACACCACCATAGTGCTACGGTCCCTACACACGCGTGTGTAGGGCCCGTAGCACTATGGCAGTGTTGCCGTAGGCGTACGCCATAGTGCTACGGGCTGTACCCGCGTGTGTACAGCCCGTAGCACGATGGCGTACGCCAACGGCAACACTGCCATAGTGCTACGGGCCCTACACACGCAGGTACAGCCAGTAGCACTATGGCGTACGCCTACAGCAACACTGCCATAGTGCTACGGGCCCTACACACGCGGGTACGGCCCATAGCACTATGGCGTACGCCTACGGCAACACTGCCATAGTGCTACGGGCCCTACACACGCGGGTACGGCCCGTAGCACTATGGCGTACGCCTACGGCAACACTACCATAGTGCTACGGGCCCTACACACGCGGGTACGGCCCGTAGCACTATGGCGTACGCCTACGGCAACACTGCCATAGTTCTACGGGCCGTACACACGCGGGTACGGCCCGTAGCACCATGGCATATGCCTACGCCAACACTACCATAGTGCTACGGGCCCTACACATGCGTGTACGGCCTGTAGCACTAGAGTAGTGGTGCCCTAGGGGTACGTGTGAAACGCACCGTACCTGTGTGGGGATTTGAAATTTACAATGGGGGCACATAAGGGACAAGTATTAGGGCCTACATGCATGCTGGTTGTCATGGATACCCAGTTTGAAGTTAAAATGTTTCCATCATGTGGCCTGGAAAAAGCAGTTGGCCACAATATACATTGTTGCAAAGTGGTTGTTGACTTGACATGATGCTGCAAATTCGAAAAAATGCTAATGCTGTCACTGGTGTATGTTTAAAGGGATTGGAGGAAACGTAGGATGCAAAGGAGTCTGACCAATCACTCTGCACTCCTGTTACTGAAATAGGCCAGCAAGGCAGATATAAGTCAGGCAGAACCCATGAGAGGGTACTTGCCTGCACAACCTTTGATTCAACACCACTGCTGCTGCTTGTGATTCCTCTGGCACCATGTCGCGGTCTGTGGAGAGCGCCCAGCCATTCACCCAGGAGGAGAATGAGGCGTTGCTGGACGTCATCCTCCCGCAGTTCCCCAGCCTGTATGGTAGACCAGGGGTGCAGGTGAGTGCTGACTCCGCTACCTTTGACTGTGCCCCTTCTTTTTGTGACTGGCACTTCTGGCATTGTGTCCAGGTGTGACAGACATGAAATGTTGTTTAGATTGGGTCCCGGGGGGGGGGAATGGCTCATGTCTGTCATGCAGAGCATGATGTGGTTCATGTGTGCACTCCTCACTTGCATTGTGCTTACTGTGACATTCACTGCATGCTGCATGGCACATTCAGCATAGCTAATCCTCTTGGCCCTTCTTGTTCTATAGGCCTGAGGTGATTCAGTGTTCCCCCCGTGTGACAAGTAACTGTACCCACAGATGTGTGTGAGTTGAGTGGAGCTGTGGTGAGAGTGTCCAAATGATCTGGACATTGATATGTGTGAATGTTCCTTGTCATGTGGGTGAGTGTCTATGTGGAGTGTTGCACCACAGCTGCATGGAGGAGGCAACAGCTCGACCCATCTGATGTGAGAAGTAAGCCGTGCTGTGTGTCTGACTTGCTTGGCTAGCCCCACGCCTGTGACACCCCCCAGGCAAGTGGCACATGTGCAGAGTGAGGTTTGTATCGGCTGTTGCCACTGGCAGGTGAATGATCTGTGCCTGTGTGTGTCTGTGTAGTCTGCTGTTGTTGGGTCAGTGGCCTGGGGCATGTGACTGCTTGGAGGTGCTGGCCATCAGCTTTGTGTTGCTTGTGATGTCCAGTGTGTGCCATGATCAGGGAGTGTGTCGCACCCCTCATGCCACCTGTGTACTTTCAATGCCATGTAGTGCATTGGGGCTTCCACTGAGCCTAATGTCCCTATGACAAAGGTGCTATTCGTTGGCAGCATACTATGCCCTGTTCAACATATCAAAGATGTTCAAATGGAGCAGGTGTAGTGATGTTGTCTCACTTTGTCATCCTCACAGGTAACCGCCTACAAGAAGGGGGAGATATGGAAGCGGGCCGTCAGGGCTGTGAGATCTGTGGAGGGTCGCAGTTGGCGCCTGGCACAGGTGAGGAAACGCTGGCAGGACATCTGGTGCTGGACCAGGAGGATCGCCCGGTTCCTGCTGGGGGACTGACCAGAAGGCAAGAACCGCGGGCGCCGGCGCCTGACCCACCAAATGAAGCGTGTCCTGGCGGTGGTCTTCCCTGACATGGATAGGCGGTTACAGGCGATGCAGCAGCAGCAAGGGGGTAGGTACATGTGTGTTTGTTGTGTGTCACCAGCTTTGGGAAGTGCCCAGTCGCATCGATACACTGTCAGGGTTAATATGTGCATTGCATTTCCTGTTCCCCAAAGTCATCCGCTGCTGTTCTTCCTCCTTTCCCCTCCTTGACATGTGTTCCCTGGTCTGTCTGTAATCACTATTGCACATGCTCATCTACGCTGGCGGTTGATCCAAGTGCACAATGCTGTCTGCATCATGTGGGGGTGGGGTCGGAGACATGTGTTGTTACATTGGCTGTGCCCTGTCCTGTTCAGTCATTTGGGGGTCCATATCAGTTGGCACTGATGCTGAGTCTCAACATAGGAGTGTGAGTGTTCAAATGAACAGACTTGCAGCATGCATGACCAATGTTGTTGCCTCAGACATGATGTGCATGAGTGGGAGATATGCATAGTGCCGGGACGGTAGCTCATGTTACAGTCAGATAATTCCAGGCCCATGGAGCAGTGTGCCCACTTCAGTACCCTAAGACACCCTTGCCTCGGTATCATGTGTGTCATCCAACACTGTGCCCATTCTCAATGTGTTCAGCATAGTTTTGCCTCTGTAGCATTGTTCCCTGGCCTCATTTGTATTTATCTAAAGTGTGCTACATGTGCCCACTGTACAGGCGAACCCCATTTTGCTTCTGCATCCTCACACTGGCCAGTGCCTGTGTGTCTATGTCCAACAATCTGTTGAGGTTTTGTGTCACAAATATGTGTTGGCAGCCTCATGAGGTGATGTGGAGTACATTTAGCATTTCCTGATGCACTTTTTAGTAAACCCAGATTGAGAGGTGTCACTTTTTGAGCTGTCTCAATCACATTGTCTCAGGTATGGGTTGTTTTTGCGGGCAAGGACTAAATGACCATACCTTATGTCTCCTTCCCAGGTCTGACCAGTGTGTGATGATTGTCTGGACAGGCACTCAACGTGCAGTGACCCAGGCATGTTGTGCAGGGTGTCATGTTTGTGCTTTGCAGCATGTGTCACAAGTTAAAAAACAAGTTTCCTGCTCATCCATTATTGGCACGGATGTGTGCTCCAGATGCTATGTGGTTTGGTCTGTGTGTGCTGACATCTGTGTGGACATTCTTCGTTCACATCAGGGTGTCTCCTCAGTGCAGGTGCTCCTTATTCCAACACAATTTCAGGTCCATTTGCTAATGCATTGTCCTGTGTCTGGACATGTGTGCCACTCCACATGACAGGTAGTGTGTCAGATGTGTTGCCAACTGTGTCATCATGGTACGGATGGCCATGTGACAGGTGGCATGTTTTTGTTTTTTTTTAAATATTTTTATTAAGTTTATCAACAACACAGAAAATACACACCACTCGTTTAGTGCAAGGCTTAGCATACAAAAGCTCCGAAGGTATCTCAGCAATGGCAGCACAGGTGTCACATAGAGAAATAAACAGACCAAAGGTATCATACCATCGTTCCCCTCCCCGCCCAGCGCCAGCGGTGGAGCCACTAGTCATGGTCACTGAGGTCAGATTCTGATGCATCAGGTGGGGGCTCACAGATGTTCCCCCTGTACGCATTCCAGCCACCCCACACCTGGGACCATTTCTTGGGGCACCCTCTATGAACATATATACGGTTTTTTCAGTCACCATTACAAGGTCCATGTCTCGGATCCAATGCGCCAGGGTAGGCACCTGCCCCGATCCCCATCGCTGGGCTATATTACGTTTGCAAGCATGAGCCCCAATGTCACCCAAAGCTGGGCCACTCTATTGTGGTCCGTCTGCTCCCAGACATTGAGGAGACAGAGCCGAGGTTCCGGCAGCGTGGGGATTTTGGTTACCTGGGAAAGAATACGCAACACCCCTTTCCAATAAAGCGCTATGATAGGGCACTCCCAGAGGGTATGTAGGAAGGTTCCCTTGAGGCCACAGTTCCTGACACACAGCGGGGACTCCACCCGGTGGAGTTTGAATAGGAGTGTACGGGTATAATATGTGCGGTGCAGAATTTTAAGTTGGACCAGCCTTAACTTGGAAGATATGCTCACCTCCCTGGGGGACGAGAGCGCGGAAAGCCAATCCGTCTCATCGAAGTCTCCAAGTTCTGCCTCCCATTTCCCTTTAAGGGTTGAAAAAGGGTCAGGGCGGTTATTTATTATCTTCCGGTACGTTAGGGACGTCGCTCTCTGGAGCAGATGCTCCATGAGGAGCCGGTCCTCCAAGGGTGATGACTCAGGGAGCCGAGTCCCATGTGGAATCGCCGTCCGAAGGGCGTGATGGATTTGTAAATATCGGAAGTGTTCGGTGTCTGCCAAGTCGTACTCTGCCTGCAATTGGGCAAAAGTGATCACCCCTCCCCTCTGCCAGAGGTCTCCAACCCTGGAAATACCAATAAGATCCCACTGGTGGAATCCCTTGGTAGTGCGCAGTACCCCAAGCTGTTTAGCGTCCCAGAGCGGCGTTGCCTGGGTAATCCTTCCTGCCCAGCCCATCGCCCGCTGTGCCGCGAGCCATATCTGGAGGGTATGTGCTGCGGGCCCCGCCGGTACGCGACCTCTTTTTGGGTTGTAAAGAGCTCCCATCACCCCTCCGGGGCCGAGCAGTTGTCTATCCATACGGTATGCAGGGTCCTCCCTCGGCACACGGAGCCACTGATTGATAATCATGAGGTGTGACGTCCAGTAATATGTTTTGATATCTGGGAGGGCTATACCTCCGTCTTACCAGCCACTAGTAAGCTTGTGGAGAGCAATACGCGGCGCCTTGTCCTCCCAGAGGAGACGAGTGATCTCAGCATTGACTGCCGTGAAGTAAGAGGGCGCAATCGGGAAGGGGGTATTTTGTAGCGCATAGAGGAATCTCGGGAGGGCGAGCATCTTAAAGAGCGGAGCCCTTCCAAGCAATGTCAGGGGCAAGGCGCGCCAGTGTTTGACGTCGGTGCGAAGCCGTTGGAGGGGCTTCATTAGATTTTCCGCAACAAATTTGTCCCGATCTGCAGTGACATACACGCCAAGATATTTGAACCCGTCATGAGCCACTAGAATGTTACAGCCTCTCGGAAGCCGAGGCGGGGAGCCTAGGAGCATATATAAAATGGATTTCTCCCAGTTTATTTCATATCCTGACCTCCGCCCGTACGATTCACATATGTTGAGAAGACAGGCGATAGAGCGCGCCGGCGAGGCAAGATAGAGGAGCACATCGTCCGCATAAAGGGAAATGCGATCTTCCCAGTCCAGCGTCCATTTGAGGCCACGGATCATCGGATCCTGTCGCACCCACGCCGCCAAGGGCTCAAGAGCCATAGCAAAGAGGAGCGGGGAGAGGGGGCAACCCTGCCTAGTCCCCCGACCCAGCGGAAAGGCGTCAGAGAAGCGGCCATTTACCACCACCTGTGCAAGCGGCTGGGTGTACAGTAGTTGAATCCACGCGCAAATCTTGGGGCCAAGCCCCATGTGGCGAAGAACGGCGAAGAGGAAAGGCCACTCCACTCTATCAAACGCAATCCGCGCATCTAACGACAGTATGGCCGCATCTTCCTGTCACGTGGTTTTAGGCCACTCCCTATTTACAGTGCTAAGTTAGCTTAATCACGTTAGCTGTTGGAGGACCATCTTGTTGCTTTCGCTGCCTTTGCACCCGACACTGTTGTTACATGTTATTACTTTGAGAAATGCAGACTCGCTCTTGTCTCAAGTGAATGTTATTTATACATCCTTAACAGTTGCTAGTGCCCTTGGTCTGTACATCGAGTAAAGAACTGTTCTAGGACACTAGACGGTGCCGGCTGATTATGTTCAGGGTGATCGTACCACTGTTTAGTCACAACATGCACGCAGCTGCAAATACCAGAAAGTCGAGGGCTTTAATAACACAGCGCAGCATATTGTTAGGGCATTCGATAGAAGAGCTGTTGCAGAGAACACTGAGCTGATCCTGTGATGTGATACACCTGAGCTGATCTATACGGTATGGGGTCCCCTATGCAAGCCTATGAGACCTTCTAATAGTCTAATAATATTTTATTAGTAACTAGAGAAAGGAGGGTGGTTATTTTCCACTGTCATTATAATATGATCGCTCCTTTTATATTCTATGGTATTGTAACAATGTTAATGGTAATGATCTTAACCATTTGTCTACTTATGTTAGCCAAAGTATTGTATAACAGGACTCGAGGTTTATGAATAAATTCTTTAAACTTTACTGTGTCTTAGTTATTCTGTTGTGGACTGATATATATGTGCAAACGGGTATTTCGGGTTCCCACCATTCCTGAGAATAACTAAGTCGCTTGTTCTGGGTTGTCTATACATTGGGACCGCCGAGCTAAATCTCGGATAACGAATGTGACACTAAGCTAGTCGGATAAGGGGTTCTTAGTTCTGAGGGGAGTTTCTGGTACACCACAATTCTCTAAGGTTCTGGTTTCCTGCGCATAGTTCTGAGCATACGCAGAATCCCTACAACATGGCGCACCTAACGTTTGGTCTTAATATCTGAGATGCCTTAGTAGTGCTTTTTATTAGTCCACAACGCCCTCACTCTGGTTTCCGGATAACGGGAGTGACGGCTTAACCTACCTAGGTTTTAGGCTATAGGTTCTTTCAAGCTTGATAATAAAAAAGGTTATACTAATATAAGCCCAAGTGCTACTAAAGATCTCGTTGTATCTTTTATTTTAAGTCCTTATGGCGGTAGAAATTCCCGCTCATAGTAGGGTGTCTCTACGTGCTCATTTGAGGACGTACGGGGTACCCGATGACGGGATGGCAGTGGTATTTGTCGTAAGTGCAAGTGCTACTTACCCTTATGAGTTGTTTTACTCTTGGGTTACCTTTGAGGCTGTGGAAGACGTTGATAAAACGTTCCACAAATACACTGCTACTCAGGTGCCTCTACATTATACCCCATATATGGCATTAGAAATTCCTATTTCTACCTGGCAACACACTATTTGGTTTAATGGCGCCCTCCCCCACACGGTCACCCCGGCGAGACTGGGTCCTTTGTCTATTGAAGGAGCTACTTGGCCGGTGCTGGCCGGACATACACCTCATCCACGCTACCTGACGGTAGGAGTGGATAGCTTACGTGTACTGCACACGACCCTGAATACGGTCCATAGGGCGTTAGTGCAGTATGTGTCGCGCACTGTACAGGTGGGGGCACCTACAGTTGCGGGACACGGGGCTGATCACCATCATGCGGTTGTGATCAGTCCTGTAATGGTAAACGCGGTTGTTGGCAAGCGTCCCCAGAATAAGGATGAGTATCCTTATTGGCTTGCAGAGAAATTCGATCAACTAGAGGCCGTGTTTCCTAACACTAGTCCTGTGGATAAACACAGGATCCTCACTATTACTTTGCCAAAAGAACTAGTCCCAGACATTGTCGATTGTGACAATTGGGGCAAGGTCTTTGCAGCGACCTATTCGAAGTGCTTCGGCACTACGTCTATGTCGGTACTACCTTCCGTTATCAAAAAAGTCCAGGAGGACCATGGGGCGGAAGCAGCTATTGAGTTGGGAATGCGGCTTATCGACAGCTTCGATGTAGTATGTTCCATGATCATGGGAAATCTCAAAGGAGATGCCATGCAGTTTCAAGTAGGAAACATGATGGCGCTTATTGCGGATGAAGATAAGCCGAGGGAGTTTGCAAAAGTTATTGCAAAGGCCTATAGGATGGTTGGACGTAGTGCCCTAGGCGTGAAACCCGTCATCAAGATTCCTGATGTAGTACAGCATACTAAAGTGAGTTCGTCTACAAAAGATGATAAACCCAACTTTCCAAAACAAAATTGGAGAAATAAAAAACAAGATAAACAGCAACAGAAACAGGAGACTCGTCCCGCGTCCCCAGTTCAGGCGTATGTTGAACGCACTTATGATTTGCGTGATCGTTCTCGTATTAAGTCACCTGATAGGTTTCAGGTTCCTGACCAGCGCTCTCCTTGTTCTTCACAGGAATCAACGGCTTCACACTTTGTTGGAGGAGACCGTGGGAGAGGCCGGAGTGCTCAAGGACGTGACCAACCTCGACAGGCGGACGTAAAAAGCAAGCAGGAGGATTCTGCACGTCCGCGGCCTCCGTTTCAGAAAAAGAAAGTTGCTGCTATCTCAGCGAAGTATGCCTCAGATGGTGCGGACGCAACTTCTGAACATGAAATGGGCTTTGACGCTGCTAGACAGCGCGGCGGAAGTTACAGTAGTGCGGGGAGCACTGCGTCCATTTCTGGAGGCGACAGCAACTAAAATCTATGTAACAGTAGAAACTGCTGATACTCGCGTAGCCCCCCCTGAGAGATTATTTGACGTAGTTCTAAATATTGAGGGTGACATACAACGAAAAATTAACGCGGTATTTTGGGATAATCTAACGACCACCTATGATATACTTTTGGCGGAGAAAGATTGGCCCCCGGCTTTCGTTCTAAAAGCTCCAAGGGGGGAAGAAGTTATTCTTCCTTCTTTTGGACACGTAGTGCCCAAGGAGGAGTCTGGGAAGTTAGCCGAGGAGTGGGCACGGGTGCTTGCACCTGCGTTGTATCGTAATCAGGTGGGGTGGGATAAAAGTTCTACCCTCCACGAATTTCCATTGCGGTCCGACCCCCAGCCACAACCCCAATACCCTATGCGACGTGAGGCTAGGTCTCACGTCGCGGCTATCCTTGAACAATTGGAATATCAGGGTGTAATTGAAACGTGTGTGTCATCCATGAATAATCCTTTATTCACTGTATCGAAGCCTGACGGATCGTACCGCCTAGTTTTGGATTACCGGCACTTAAACTCACACTGCCAGAATTGTGCGGTGCAAAATACCCATAGTTCGGCTCTCGTTGATAGTCTTGTGAGAAAAAGGTTCAAAACCACACTCGACTTGTCCAATGGTTTTTATTGCCATAACATATCCCCTCATAGTTATGAGTGGACCGCTTTTACTTCGGGTGGTAAACAAAAAGTGTTCAAAAGGCTCCCAATGGGCTATAAAAATAGTCCTGGAGTATTTGCTGCCCGTGTGGTCTCTCTCTTAGAGATGGTACACCCGGAGGCATACTCGTACGTTGATGACATCTACTTGACAGACGACGAGTTGCTTCCACACCTTGCTCGCGTGGACAACATAATTTGTATGTTTGCGGACTTTGGTTACAAGTTTAACTTTAAGAAGTCCCACATTGCCGAGTACACAGTTTTATTCTTGGGGTACGAACTCAACAATGAGGGCCGAGGCTTGGCTCCGCAGTTCCTTGAGAAATGCGCACGCCTTCGTATCCCTACGACACTGAAACAACTTCAATCGTTGCTGGGCTTTCTGAATTTCGGTCGTACCTACATTCCTGAATATGCCCAGCGTATCAAGACATTATATGCCTTGGTGCAACCTACTTTTACCAAATCTTGCTGGCTGCCAGAGCATTCGGCTGCATTGCACTCTTTGCAGTCTGACCTTCTTACTGCGATATATTTACAAACTCGTGATAACCACAAAAACCTGGTCATTAGAATTGTGCCGGGTGCTGAGGGGTTCACGTACTTAACATACAATGAAGGCGACACTGTCCCCATTGCTTACAAATCTCATTTATATACTTCGGCTGAAATGCGTTTCTCCACTGTCGAAAAGGTTTTGACAGCTGTTCAGATGGCAATCCTGAAAGAACGAGCGCTATCACAGGGAAAGCGCATGATGGTGGTAACACCATTTCCTGCCCTAGAGGCAGTCACTAAAGCAAGTGTGCCGAATTCTAAAGCTTTGCATCCACGGTGGATACAATGGGCGACCTCCTTAGCCTCGCCTGATGTCGAATACATTTTTGACGCAGGACTTCAGACTCAGGAGAGTTTGGAGTATGAATTAGTTCATCCGGCTCCACTTACATTGCGCCCGTTGGAGGAGTTCCATTGTGTCATATACACTGACGGGTCCGCGCAACCCGCAACTGGATCAAGGCATGCTTATTCAGCGGCTTGCGCAATTGTTGTTGGTACATTCGTGAATGGTGAATTCGTTCAGGATGCGGTGCATACGCAGACTTTGGGTGATTGTACCGCACAATTGGCGGAGCTTAGAGCTCTGGTGCTTGCACTGGAGTTTGCTGATTATAAAGTCACAACTCTTATAGTGAGTGATTCTTACTATTGTGTACAATCTTACAACGACAATCTGATGTTTTGGATTGCGAATGGATTTCGTGATTCAAAAGGTAGCACAATAAAGCATAAAACGCTTTGGGCTAGGGTGTCTGAACTGAAATGCAGTCTACCCCTTGTGAGTGTTATTCACACTCTTGGTCACCAACGAGTTGGTGTCCATGCTGTCGGTAACAGTTTGGCTGACGAGGCAGCTAAAACAGCAGTGGCAACATACTTAGTAGCAGCAGTTACAAGATCCAAAAGTAAGATCGATGATGACATCTTGGCAGCTATTGCTGCTTCAGAGACTGGGGAAAACTTCCCTAGAGGTTTCCCTTCTCGATACCATTATCACTTAAGTCCTGATAACGTCCCGTTAGTGAGGATTAATGAAGTTGGGGATAGGGTTATTCCCAATTCGGACTGCAGACCTGCATTGGTACAAGCTGCGCACGAGGGTGTTGCGTCAGCGCACGCCGGAGTGTCCGCAACTGTGTCACTGTTGCAACAACGTTATTGGTGGTACGGTTTGTACAAACATACACGGACTTATGTCCTCAATTGTGGAATTTGCCAACAAATAAAGCCGTCTACGGTGGCACGTCCACCACAAACGCAGCTGCACATTTCTAATCAACCACTAGCGTGTGTTTATTTAGATCACTGCGGTCCTTTTTCCTCGGACACTGCGTACAAGTATATCTTGGTTGCAGTAGATTCGTGCACACGTTTTCTTTGGGTGTGGCCACACAGGAGTGCTGACGCCAGGACTGTCATCAAAGCATTGCGTGTCTTTATAGGGAGTTTTGCATGTGGCACCCTTCACTCTGATCAGGGCCCTGCGTTCGCCTCTAAGGCTTACAAAGAAGCTATGAGAAGTTTGGGGGTCCAAGTCAAATTTTCGTCTCCATATCGGCCTGAGGGCAATAGTGTTGTGGAACGAATGAACCGTGACCTAAAGCAATCATTGACGGCCCGGGTGTTAGGTACTGGCAAAAACTGGCTATCCCATTTGTATGACGTCCAACGTGCACTTAATAATCTCCCTAGAAGGTCTCTGGGTGGGAGGACCCCGTACATGATGCTCTTCGGAGTTCGAATGTTTGTTCCAGACCTTGAGGGTCTCGACATGGCGGCGGCAGCCGCGCCTTTTGACTTAGATGACCACTGTACTGTCTTACAGAATCTTCAAGAAACAAGAGACACTCTAGCAAAAGAGCACGTATCTTCTGCGACCGAGGCTGGATTGCAGATTTCGGTAGTCGGCTGGCTACCCCGAGTTGGTGATCTGGTCCGTGAGAAGGTGGAGAAGAAAAAGGAGTTTGGACCCTCTTATCGTGCACCAGTGCCGGTGCTTGGAGTTGAGGGAACCCGCACAATTGTTTTGCCTCCACTTCCTGGTCACAGAGACAACAGGTACATTTCGGTTGACAATGTCAAGCTACACAGGGTGGCCGATACTCCATAGTCTGACACCTTCAGTTTATTGCCCTTCAATGATGCGCAGTGCTGTTGTGGTGCGACCATCTGACGTAGTACCTGAGGTTGCCATTGAAATGCAAGTACTTTCTGATTCTGCTGTTCCACCTGCGGATGGTGCTTTACCTGATGATGCTGAATATTCATATCCTACTGATGTCCCATTGCCCCTTTTGCATTCAACTGACATTGTCCAGTCTAATTCTTCCTTTGGAACTGAATCATTGACTTCCACTGCCCCTTCCAAATTTTCTAAATTTTTTGCCTGGTTCAAGAGACAATTTTTGGTTCCCCCCTGGATTTACATCTGGCTGGTGCTCATTTGCATTTTTTTATTCATGTCCATTGGTTTTGTGGTAGTGTTTTTTAGGTTGATAAATGGACACTACCTGAATGAACGTTCTACAATTAGATTGATTAATGGAACTTTGGCCCCACATTCATCGTCACACATCATGAAGAGGGACCAGACCTTTGTGAACATCACCGCCTGGCCTGTTCATGATGGAATAGCATGGGATACAGTTAAATTTCAAATTCATGGGCCCACGGAAGTGATAAATGTGCCATCTGTATGTCGTGTTTCTATGGGTGATGTGGTTGGGCAAGACATTCGATCTGACGATTGGGATGTTGGAGCTATGGAGACACTGTTTTCTGATTTGGGATACTGTGCCGCATTTGATGCTGGGGATTTGTATTTGAATGGTGAAAACTGTGCAGAGCAGTTTTGTTATCAACATTATGGCACACATTTTCTTCATAGGGCCAACACATTTCGTAGTTTAGTCAATTTTACGCAGTGGGAACATTGTCCTGCCCCGAAGGTTGGTAGTTCAAAAACATTCGTCGGAAAGTTTTTATATTTTTCAGATTTCAGTGTATCCAATAATGCTTCTTTTTATTTTAAGCTTAAAGACGAACCTGTTTCAAAGGTGCGTTTTGACCCACACAAAATTATTGTTTTCCAAGTCCTTTATGGACGATTTGGCAATTGGAGGGTATGACGTTTGGAAACATACTATTGATCTCAAGTCGGTCTGGGGAACTAAATCTTGGCAAGTACAAGGTACAGAAGCTTTACATCGTGCCTGCCTCATCCCAAACCACATGTTATTTTTAAATTCTACTATTTTTCAGACAACCTGTTTTGGATTGGCTATCTCTAAAAAATTAAATTCCCCCTCGATCCCGGATCTGAGAGCTTATCCTGGTTGGGAAAATCACACAGATCAGTCCCTTACTATGTTGCAGTCTTTAGTTTCTAATTCCACCTTCAATATTAGTGCATTGGACCCTGCAGGTTGGTTAATATGGCAGAAAAGTTCGGATACCTGTCAACGTAGATTTTTGGGGTTAATTCCCGGGTACATACAGGATAGAGTAGACCCACGTTTTCTGTCCTCACACACTGTCACTACTTACTCGGTAGGTAAATTGTGCCAGTCATGGTTGCAACATTCCACATTAGATTCTGTTAAAATTCACTTGTCACGTTTACATGAAAAAGTTGATTTGAATGATTTTGTTAAAGGTCCAGCATTGGGAAGATCCAAAAGATGGGTGTATGCTGTTTACAACGAAGTATGGAAGTTGTCCCAGATTGAGGCTGCCTCCAGACTCCGTGCTATTGACCAAGCCAATATGGAAAAAGTGTTGGCAGTAATAGATAATAGTATTAATACCTTATCTTCAAGAATATATACATTAGATAACATTGTTTCATCTGTTGTAGATATTGTCCAAGACGATGTGTCGGTTTTATATCATGGTCAAAATCAATTGCGATCGATTATGCAATTTGCTTGGACTTTGCAGACGTTAAAAGCGGGGAAAGTACCATGGGATTACATGAATATTTCGTCTTTATTCCGCCCATTTAATCTGTCAGCAAAACAACAATTCATGTCTATGAAAGATGCAACATATTCGCTACTGCATATAGAAAAATTAGAACCTTTGCCTTTTTCTGTTGCTGAGTTGGATTATGCAGTGTGGCTCGTACATGGAATGGTAACTTTACCAATTTCTATGTATAAGTTTAGTTCGTGCATGGAACATTATGCCTTAGGCAGATTTGAAAAACTTGGTTCTGCCTTCTTGCATGAAGTCTGGTCTCTCCCATTTACATATCGTTGTGAGAGAGACGGCAAAGAAGTTTATTTGAAGGGTGAGGAGTGTACGTCTGCTCCTGATCATTCTGTAGTATGTAGACATATCCAATTACATGGATCGTGTAATATGAATGCCCCTAATTTAGCTTGCGTTTTGAAGGGCATTCCTGTGCCAGTTATAACGCCGTCATTTACGCTGCTTGCTAATGGTAGTTATCTGCTTCTAAATAGTGAGGCTTGCTGTGGGATGTTAGCAGGAATTCCCTATATTGTTTCAGTTTCACGAAGAGTAGTTTGCTGTAATAACGTGCTTTTCCCACCCCCGCAAGGCCGACTGGATATATCCATCTGGCCGACGATTCCAACCTTGAAAGCAGAGTTCAATAGGATGAGCAGAATAAGGGCTCTTTTGTCTCAAAAGGAGGTTGCGTTGACTTCATCACGAGAAACATTTCTCCTTCAAGTTGCGAACACTCGCACGGAAGTTCAAGCGCTTTTGAATACTGACCTCCCCCTACATTTTGGCACACTAATACACACTATCTTCAATGCTTCTTCTACGACTGGTCTGGTGCACTTTTTTAAAATTGTAGGCTCTGGCCTTGTGACGTCTTTCCAGTCTATCTTTGGTGTAATACCAGCTATTTTTCATTCTATTTTTTCTGGGGTCTTCGGAGGGTTTCCTCTGATACTCGCATTAATTGCTGGCATACTCCTGTTGGTCTGCGCACTACGCTATGGCTGCACGACTTGCGCTACTCGACCACGGATCCAGCATGTTCCATCTGCGTAGCCGGATGTGGGAATCTTATGGAACTCTGCCACTGGCTACCTTGAGTGTCGCTTATGGATTATCCTTCCGATTCCCGTTTTTCACTTGTGTACAGCCTGTCTTTCACTGTCTCGAATGTCCGTTCCAATGGGCTCTGGATATGTGTCTGTCAAACTTGGTGTCACCTGACCTGGATTTTGATCGACTGATGTATCCCTTAGTGGTTCATGAGTTTGACTGTTCTGGAGTCGGGTTTATGGCCTTGGGTGCGGCGCATGGAGTCCTCGGATTATGGGATATCGAGAAAGCAGCAGTTGACTTCCTGGCACGAAGTTACATCGAGATGCCTGCTTCTTGTCCACGTGAAGTGCTTGATGCTCATTTCCCTGTGGAACACGTGTGTTCTTTTTCTTTGCTGAACTGGATGTCCGACAATTTTGCGGATGACTCAAATGATTTTCTACTGGAAGCCGCAGCTGCGTATGCTGCCTATACTTTCCTACATTGACGGACTGATGGCGAGTCGAATAAAGTTTTTTTTTTTTTGCCATCTTTTCACAATCGATCGTTGGCTTCTATGGACGATGGTTTGTGTTTTTACATTTTTTTCTCTTCCTCTAATTTTTCTGAACTCTCATTTCAAGCTCTTTAGTCTGCATCATTGATCTTGAACTCTGCGTTCTGTAAAAATATTCGCCCCTGGTTATACCGTGGTTCGATCAAAGGGGGATGTCACGTGGTTTTAGGCCACTCCCTATTTACAGTGCTAAGTTAGCTTAATCACGTTAGCTGTTGGAGGACCATCTTGTTGCTTTCGCTGCCTTTGCACCCGACACTGTTGTTACATGTTATTACTTTGAGAAATGCAGACTCGCTCTTGTCTCAAGTGAATGTTATTTATACATCCTTAACAGTTGCTAGTGCCCTTGGTCTGTACATCGAGTAAAGAACTGTTCTAGGACACTAGACGGTGCCGGCTGATTATGTTCAGGGTGATCGTACCACTGTTTAGTCACAACATGCACGCAGCTGCAAATACCAGAAAGTCGAGGGCTTTAATAACACAGCGCAGCATATTGTTAGGGCATTCGATAGAAGAGCTGTTGCAGAGAACACTGAGCTGATCCTGTGATGTGATACACCTGAGCTGATCTATACGGTATGGGGTCCCCTATGCAAGCCTATGAGACCTTCTAATAGTCTAATAATATTTTATTAGTAACTAGAGAAAGGAGGGTGGTTATTTTCCACTGTCATTATAATATGATCGCTCCTTTTATATTCTATGGTATTGTAACAATGTTAATGGTAATGATCTTAACCATTTGTCTACTTATGTTAGCCAAAGTATTGTATAACAGGACTCGAGGTTTATGAATAAATTCTTTAAACTTTACTGTGTCTTAGTTATTCTGTTGTGGACTGATATATATGTGCAAACGGGTATTTCGGGTTCCCACCATTCCTGAGAATAACTAAGTCGCTTGTTCTGGGTTGTCTATACATTGGGACCGCCGAGCTAAATCTCGGATAACGAATGTGACACTAAGCTAGTCGGATAAGGGGTTCTTAGTTCTGAGGGGAGTTTCTGGTACACCACAATTCTCTAAGGTTCTGGTTTCCTGCGCATAGTTCTGAGCATACGCAGAATCCCTACAACATTCCTCGATCGAGGAGCGGCAAGCAATGATGCCATGGAGACGCCGTAGGTTTAGAGCGGTGTTCCGGTGAGGCATAAATCCCGACTGGTCAGGGTGTATTAGGGTCGAGAGGAAAGGCTGCAGCCGCGTTGCCAGTACCTTGGCCAGAATCTTCGCCTCGGCGTTAAGCAGCGAAATCGGGCGATAAGAGGAGCACTCGTCCGAAGGTTTGTTGGGTTTCGGGATCACCACTATTGTAGCCATCCTCTGATCGCGGGGGAGGATCCCGGTCGATAGACCGTCCCTATACATGGCCAGTAGGTGCGGGACCACTAGAGAGGAGTTTTGCTTATAGTATTCGATAGGGATTCCGTTAGGCCCCATCGCCTTCCCAGTGCGAAGGGCCAAAATCGCAAGCGTGATCTCCTCAGCCGTCAGATCCGCCTCCAGGGCCTCAGCTCCTGAAGCGGTCAGCCTAGGCATTGCGATGTCCCGAAGGAAGAGCTCATTGTCTGCGACGGTAGAGGAGGCCTCAGGTGTATCGACGCATTGATAGTGGGCCGCGAAAGCCCCGGCTATTCGCTGGGGCTCCGAGGTAAATTCCCCCTCGCCCAGGCGAATCCACGCCACCCACCACGACGCTCGGTCCCCCCTCTCCAGCCACGCCAGGAGTTTGCCCGCCTTGTCCCCAAGTTCATAGATAGTGTGTTGGGTCGCTACCTGTCTAGCACGGGCTCCCTCCCAAAGATGGGACCTATACTCCTGCTGTGCCATATGGAGTGTATGTGCCGAATCTTCATCCCCTTGTAATGCATGGGATGCTTCCGCCTCAACTATCGCCCGCTCTAGCTCCAGCACCGCGAGCCGCTGGGTTTTCGTGTGGTCAGTAATGATGGAGATGGCTTGTCCGCGGAGGACGGTTTTAAAGGCCTCGTGGGAGGCGGGAAGGCCGCCCGGGGCACGCTCCCCCCTGCCCTTCAATCCCGCCGGACGCCACCCCTCGAGCCACTCCGAGGCCTCCGCAGGCGACGTAAAGAACCATGTGCGCCCCTCCGCCTCCACTCGCAGCTTCGCAGGAAACAACATTGAATACTTCAGCTCTTGAGAGCGGAGGTCCGCCTTAACTGCCATAAAGTCCTTACGTTGCCGCACCACTGTCGCTGTGTAGTCTGGATATAGGGTGACTGTACTGTTGTCCACCCGCAGCGGGGGGGCGGCACGCGCCGCCTGGAGGATCGCATCCCGGTCGCGAAAGTTGAAAATGCGAGCCAGGATCGGGCGCGGGGGGGCCCACCCGGCACCCGGTGTGCCCTCTCCACCGAGAAGAACTTGGAGAGCCCGCGGGGCTTTAGCTGTTCAGTGATCAGTTTTTCAACAAAAAGGTCTAAGGCCGGGCCGCGTTCACTCTCCGGTACTCCCACGACCCGCACGTTGTTGCGTCTGGACCGGCCTTCCTGGTCATCCAACTTGGCCAGTAGTTGCTTTTGCACCAGTTCAAGAGTTTGTATGCGTTTGTGGTGGTCTTCCATGCCCCGCGTGAGGGTCTCTGTGGTGGCCTCGACCTCGGTTAGTCTGGAGTTAATTTTAGCGACATCCGCCCGGAGGAGCGCAACATCCGTGGAGATCGTGCCGATCGCTGCCTGCATCTGTGTCAGCGCGGCCATGACGTCCGCCAGTGTGAACTCCGCAGGCTTGTCAGAGGGGGGGGACTGTTTCCGATCCTGGAGGAACGCGTATTTTTCCAGCTTCGACTGCGCCCCACTGCGGTGGCCCTTCCCTCCCATGGTGCCAAGCCGTCTCTATGACCGCACCCGGCCGATGCAGGCACAAGGCTATCGCAGGAGCGTCAGACCCACGTGCAGGGCGGGCCTGGAGACGACCGCTGCCAGACCCACGGGCACCGGTGTGCCGCCACCAGGGAGCTGTAGTGGTTAAAGATAGCACCTAGTTCGGCGTCCCCGAAGCCCCAAGACCGCGGGGACACCCCCTTCCAGGTCGCTTGCTGTTCAGATCGCCCCCACAGTGCGACTGCCGCCGCCCGTGGCGCCCAAGTGTCCGTCGCCCCAGGGGAAGCGCCGCTCCTCACACGGCCAGCACAGAAGTCAAATTAAAAGCACCAGGTCTCAGGGCGGTGCCCCGTTTCTCACCGCTCCATGTGCTAGCTGGCAGTCCACCGGGAGTCCTAGCAGGGGGCCCTCACAAGAGCCTCCTCACCGGGTCAGGCGCTCACAGTCCCTTCAGTAGGCCGCAAAGAGGCCGCAACACACAGTAGCCAGGCGCAGCCAGCGCCGCCTCAATCGAATCGCCGTCCGATCCCCCACTGACCTCTGTGTAGAAGGCGAGTCCACCTCTGCTCTTCCTCGCGGCTGGTCGCCTCGCGGCGAGGATCACAGCCCAAGCCTCCCCAGGCACGCAGGTGGGCGGGCGGCTGGACACAGGGCCCCCACTCCAAGAAGCACTTCAGGTGGCTCCGCTCTCTCGATCGCTCCGTGGGGCCGTCCCGACCCCGCCGCGGCCAGACCAGCGATCCGCCTCCGCCCCGGTGCGAGTCAGCCGAGGGCCAGGCGAGTCTCGTTTCAAACCGCTCCGGGGACCGGCCCGTCCCGGCAGAGCTCTGCCGCACGCAAGGCGACGCAGCTACGCCTCTCGCCTACCACGCCTCAGGGATGCGAGGCCCAGCCATCCGCCAGCACCTCCGCCTCACAGCTCCGGAACGGGGGGGCCCAGGGAGTCGAGAGTCCAGACCCAAGACGCCAAGGCCTCCGGACCCAGCGACAGCCGTCCAGAGGTCAGTTTCGCCTGAAGGGTAGTCGGATAAATGCAGGATTATAGGCCGGTGTGGAGGAGCTCCGGGCTCAGGCGGCCATGTTCGTCGCGAGCCAAGCTCCCCAGGTGGCATGTTTTAAGTTGTTATTCAAGACGGTATGTTCCCTGGCACTCACTACACTTGTCAACATGTTCCAATAGTTTATATGCTTCACTTTGATTTTTGTGAAGGACAATGATGTGACTGCATGACAGAGGTCTCCCAAGGGAGTGCACAAGTACCTCTTTTACACTTTTGTGGTACACGCTGGCCCAATTTGAACATGGGCACATTTCAGGCCAAAAGTTGTTTAGGTTTTATACATATCCATGTTCCCACAGTGTGTTAGCATTTGGGTTAGTCCTTGGTTGTTGCTGAAGGCAACTTACCGGTGTCAAGTCATCCCGACCACAGTGGTGCCATGTATGTGTACTTCCTAATACCACATTTCTTCTTAACATTGGCTTCTTGCCATTATGCGGGCAGCTCACACTATGACTGTGTAAATGTAGTTTTGTGTGCACCTCCTTGTGTGACTTCTGATATTCATGTAGATGTGTGTTCTGTTCCACAGGTGGGACATTCACACATTCCAAATATGTCAATTGTGTAAAGTTTTGTGCTTCCCAATGGATCAGATAGTATTACATTTGCCTTTCTACAGTACTCACAGGTCTATGAGTGTGGGGAGCCCTTCAGCATTGGCGTCTGTTAATTGGCATTGGGTGCACCAATACTATTTCGTTCACAGTGACCAGGAGGTGGCATGCCGTCATGGTCTGCCTGTGCTCCACTGTTCACAGACACTAGCTTCTCTGTATAATTGGATTTCCAGTTATTTGCTGTGGTGTCCTGATTTTCATTATTTCAGGGGGCATGTTGGGTGAACCAACTGGGGAGTGCAGGGCTTACATATGTGCTGGGTATTCTAGATGTTCCTCATGATGCTTTTCATGATATGCACTGTGACCTATTTAGTTTGGACTCATGTGTCAGATGTACACAGGTGACTGATTATTTCCTGTCTCTTCACCTTGCCCACAGCATCATCGGGGGACACCGAGGGAGACACCTGCACGGACGCGGAGGAGGGATCCAGCACCGGTGCCACCACACCTGGCGAGTCGGCAGCATCAAGTGGCACGGAGGGCGAGGGGAGTGCGGCGGAGGACCTGGGTAGTACCACCACCGACTACGACGCAGACGGGTCCGAGGCTGAACTCCCTGAGGGGGCGGAGGCTGCTCCAACATCTGGCAGCAGCACTGCAACTGTCACAGCCCCCTCCATTCCCATCACCGCCCTCCCACTTGCTCGGGTCCCTTCTGTCCGTGTAGGGCAACAACGTGTCTCCTTCGTGCCAGGCACCGCACCCCCTGCCCCTGTCTCCCCTGCTGCCCTCACTGCCGAGTCTGTGGACATTCAGCGGCAGTTGCAGGTTGGGCAGACATCGATCCTGACTGTCCTCCATGGCCACACCAGACTGCTGACACAGATGGTGTCGTACATGGAGGGCATGTCATCAGCGATGTCTGACCAACGGATGTTGCTGAGGTCCATTGACTCGTCACTGACGGCAGCAATGAGTCTCCTGCAGCGCTCCATCCCCCCACCTACCCCTGCGCAATCCACACTTCCCACTCCCATTCCTGTCCCAAGCACACACACACCTTCCCAGGCAGGCACCACACCAGACACAGGCAGCACACCAACAGGGAAGGGCAAGCGCACACCTCCTGTCACGCACACTCAGGGGGAAGAAGGCACACCCACTGGGTCGAGGGCACACAGGCGGACACGCAGCCACAGTAGGAGTCCGCATGCCTCACTCCCCAGTCCCACCGATGTCACTCCCCTCGGCTCCCCTGCCCCACAGTCTGAGAAGGAGACCTACTTGGCTGTGCTGGGCCTCAGCCCCACTGTTTCACCTGCGCGCAAACGGGCAAGGCACTCCATGGGTAGGGGAGTAGAGTCCCCCCCTGTCCACCACCTCCCCCAGTAGCGCTGCAACCCATCCTTCCGACCCCCCCCTCCTTGGGGCCTGTGGTTCTTTCGGGTGCAGGGGAGATGCTGCAAGATCTTGCGGACGTGTGCAGCGCAGTACTGACCTCCACCTTTGGTGCTGCCCCACCCCCTGTGGTGGAGTTGTCTGTCCCTGCACCCCCAACACCTGCCCTACCCCCTCCTGTCCCGGCGGTGCCTGGTCCTTCCCCACATGATGCCCCCACCCCAATTGATCAACCAGAGGTATCTGATGTGCAGGCAAGCTAGGGGAGACGCATGGCCATGTGTCCCCCCCCCCCCAGGACCTCGTGTCTGGACTGGCCTATGGCCTTTGTAAATAGTGTCTTTTTCTACTTTTTGTTTTCATGCTGAATAAAGCATTTTGTTTTACTTTGCACACAATTGCTTTTCAGGTATTGATGTTGGTGCTGATGCTCCATGAGTTGGGGTGGTGATCATGTGTTGGGTATCTGAGAAATGTAGTAGTCTGCTGCTCATGGGGTGGACCCTGGTATTTGCGTGGCATCACAAGGTCTCTGCAATGATTCTTTGGTCGTGTATTCTCTTGGGGCCCGATTCACAGAACTAACTTAAGACAAAATCCTAAACTTACTACCATTTTGGTATTCACAGAAGGCACTTACTCATTTTGGTATTCACAGAAGGCACTTACTAATTTCGGTATTCACAGAAGTTAGGAGTCCTAACTTTAGGACTCCTAAATGCCTTCTGTGAATACCGAAAGTCTTAAAATTAGGATTTTTCTCAGTTTAGTAGTAGTATAGTTAGGACTCCTAACTTTAGGACTCCTAAATGCCTCCTGTGAATACCGAAAGTCTTAAAATTAGGATTTTTCTCACTTTAGTAGTCCTAAGTTTAGACTTAGGACTACTAAATTGAGAAAAATCCTAATTTTAAGAATTTCGATATTCACAGAAGGCATTTAGGAGTCCTAAAGTTAGGAGTCCTAACTATACTACTACTAAACTGAGAAAAATCCTAATTTTAAGACTTTCGGTATTCACAGAAGGCATTTAGGAGTCCTAAAGTTAGGACTCCTAACTTCTGTGAATACCGAAATGAGTAAGTGCCTTCTGTGAATACCAAAATGAGTAAGTGCCTTCTGTGAATACCAAAATGGTAGTAAGTTTAGGATTTTGTCTTAAGTTAGTTCTGTGAATCGGGCCCTTGGTATTTTGAGACATTATCCCAAGGAGTGTTCCTTCCTCTGTGGCACCTGACACCTTCCCTGCAGGGAGTTGCACCATTGTTGTGCTGACCTGTGTCTACATTCCCTTGGTGGCTGATGGATCCCTTCAACTATGTCCATGCCTACTCAGCAATGTGACCGGCTGCATCGTCTGTGCCATCCTTGGTAGTCACTGTACTTGTGTATAGAGTATGTTGCCATGCCTCCATGAGGATATGGTCCCTTTTCCGCACTATGCGTGTGTGTACTCCCAGCCTAGCACACATATGGTACTTGTTCTGCAGGGTATTTGGTCACCTGACTGACAATTGTGGGCATTGTATCTGTGGGTGGTCCACCCTATTCCTTCCATGGGAGACAACAACTTGGTGGCTGTGCCAGCACCTGTACATTCCTTTCAGTCCTGGAATGTGCGTGACAGTGTGTGTTCCCTTTGGCTCTCTTAGTTTAGTGGGTTTCACATGACTATACAGTCTTGTGACATGATCTCAGTGTGTGTATTGTGCAGCCTCCGCAAGGGGTGGGTATGCATGTGTCATTTGTCATCGCACCCACATGTGGTGTGTCATGCAGTGGGGGAATGACATCCATCCTCATGGGAGTGGGACACTGCTGTCAGTGATGTGTTGATATGGCACTCTCAATATAGTCGCACATTGGGGATGCGTTCATGGACCCATGGAGTTGTGGTCATCTGAGGATGATGCACCCACCCCTCATATGTCTGGGCACTAATGGGAGTGATATGCACCCACACCTCATATGTCTGGGCACTGCTGGGAGTCCTCTGCACCCACCCCTCATATGTCTGGGCACTGCTGGGAGTCCTCTGCACGCACCCCTCATATGTCTGGGCACTGCTGGGAGTCCTCTGCACCCACCCCTCATATGTCTGGGCACTGCTGGGAGGCCTCTGCACCCACCCCTCATATGTCTGGGCACTGCTGGGAGTCCTCTGCACCCACCCCTCATATGTCTGGGCACTGCTGGGATGACTCTGCACCCACCCCTCATATGTCTGGGCACTGCTGGGAGTGATATGCACCCACCCCTCATATGTCTGGGCACTGCTGGGAGGCCTCTGCACCCACCCCTCATATGTCTGGGCACTGCTGGGAGTCCTCTGTACCCACCCCTCATATGTCTGGGCACTGCTGGGAGGCCTCTGCACCCACCCCTCATATGTCTGGGCACTGCTGGGAGTCCTCTGCACCCACCCCTCATATGTCTGGGCACTGCTGGGAGTGATATGCACCCACCCCTCATATGTCTAGGCACTGCTGGGAGTCCTCTGCACCCACCCCTCATATGTCTGGGCACTGCTGGGATGCCTCTGCACCCACCCCTCATATGTCTGGGCACTGCTAGGAGTGATATGCACCCACCCCTCATATGTCTGGGCACTGCTGAGAGTCCTCTGCACCCACCCCTCATATGTCTGGGCACTGCTGGGATGCCTCTGCACCCACCCCTCATATGTCTGGGTACTGCTGGGAGTGATATGCACCCACCCCTCATATGTCTGGGCACTGCTGGGAGTCCTCTGCACCCACCCCTCATATGTCTGGGCACTGCTGGGAGTGATATGCACCCACCCCTCATATGTCTGGGCACTGCTGGGAGTGATATGCACCCACCCCTCATATGTCTGGGCACTGCTGGGATGCCTCTGCACCCACCCCTCATATGTCTGGGCACTGCTGGGAGTGATATGCACCCTCCCCCATGTCTCTGTCCACTGCTGGGAGTCCTCTGCACCCACCCACCCACCCACCAACCCACCCGCCCCCATGGTGCAGTACACTGCTGTCCTGTGCATACACACACACCAATATACTGCTTGTATGCTACAACAGGCCCTATGCCAACATTCGTGGCGTGTGTACGCCTTGTATCCATTCTGTACTGGGTACAGGTGGGACGGACCCTAACCCCGCATTCATGGGGTGTATGCGCCGTACCCACGCTGTGGGGGCGTGGGTACGGGCCGTACCACCATTGGGGTGGTGATGGAGGTAAACGCGCCGTACCCATGCTGTGGGGGCGTGGGTACGGCCGTACCACCAGTGGAGTGGTGATGGAGGGGTACGCGCCGTACCCACGCCCTCATAGCGTGGGTACGGCGCGTACCCCTCCATCACCACTACAATGGTGGTACGGCCCGTACCCACACCCCCACAGCGTGGGTATGGCGCGTACCCCTCCATCACCACTCCACTGGTGGTACGGCCCGTACCCACGCCCCCCAGAGCATGGGTACAGCCGGTACCACCATTGTAGTGGTGATGGAGGGGTATGTGCCGTACCCACGGCCTCACAGCGTGGGTACGGCGCGTACCCCTTCATCACCACTACAATGGTGGTACGGCCCATACCCACACCCCCACAGCATGGGTACGGCGCGTACCCCTCCATCACCACTACAATGGTGGTACGGCGCGTACCTCTCCATCACCACTCCACTGGTGGTACGGCCCGTACCCACGCACCCCAGAGCGTGGGTACGGCCGGTACCACCATTGTAGTGGTGATGGAGGGGTATGTGCCGTACCCACGCTGTGGGGGCGTGGGTACGGGCCGTACCACCATTGGGGTGGTGATGGAGGTGTATGCGCCGTACCCACACTGTGGGGGCGTGGGTACGGGCCGTACCACCAGTGGAGTGGTGATGGAGGGGTACGCGCCGTACCCATGGCCTCACAGCATGGGTACGGTGCGTACCCCTCCATCGTCACTCCACTGGTGGTACGGCCGTACCCATGCCCCCCAGAGTGTGGGTACTGCCGGTACCACCATTGTAGTGGTGATGGAGGTGTACGCGCCGTACCCACGCTGTGGGGCGTGGGTACGGGCCGTACCACCATTGTAGTGGGGATGGAGGGGTATGCGCCGTACCCACGCTGTGAGGCTGTGGGTACGGCGCATACCCCTCCATCACCACTCCACTGGTGGTATGGCCCGTACCCACGCCCCCACAGCGTGGGTATGGCGCGTACACCTCCATCACCACCACAATGGTGGTACGGCCCATACCCACGCCCCCCCAGAGCATGGGTACGGGCCGTACCACCATTGTAGTGGTGACGGGTACGCGTCCATGTCCACTTCCGTTGTGGGATTGGTGGACACGCCCCCGAAGTGACCAGACCATGGGGGTAAGTTATGTGCATGATATATATGTTTTAACTTGGGGGGGTTATGTTTCCTGTCCCTCGCCCCCCCCACCCCTTTGCCCCTGGGTGTTGTTCTGACCTTCTGCAGCGTCTGCGTCAGTTTCGGTGCACCAGGTCGTAGGCTAGGAGGGCCGGGATGACATGTAGGCTCCTCGCACGCGTCGTCCTCAATTTCCCGGCAGTTTTTGGCTGTCGTAAAAAATGCTACGTGCGGAGTGACGTAGGCACGAATCGTACTTGCTGGTCTGTAAAACGCTGCCTGACTCCGTCCGGACGTCACGTACGCGATGTCCCGGATCGGAATTGTGGGTATTTTTTAGCCGGTCGGTGTTTTGTACGACTCGTACGGAAATGGCATTTCTGTACGAATCGTACTTGCGGGTTTGTAAGGTGGTTTTCCCGGGTACGAGTCAGACGGAGAATACGCTCCGTACGACCATTCGTTCCTGGGTTTTACAGGATCGGAATCGGCACCTAAATGTTCGAAACATAGTAAAAATTATTAATACATATATATATATACATACACCTGTAACATAAATATTAAAATTATATATTACCTACTGGCGGTCGCCAGTAGGTAGTTATAGTTAGGACCCCTTTTCCATAGGAAATCTGCAACATTCTATTTTGAATAACTTTGGCGCCAGTCGACGAATCCTCGCGAATTTCTCAAAATAGGTGGGGCGCTACGCTCCGCTCCTACCCTGAAAGTCTCGGGGGGATTCGTCAAGCGGGGGCTGAGATAAAAGGGGGGTCCCAAAACGCGTTTTTCCCATGCATTTTTCCATAGGACCTTTAGACAGGGCTACAGCCCGAACGGCTGAACAGAATTACTAGAAATTTGGCAGAGAGGTAGTCCTCAGGTCAAGGAAGTGCCTTTTGTAGGTTTGGTGTAAATCTGTTCAGTAGATTCAGAGAAAATAGCCTTTAAATCAATATATATATCTGAGCCAGCTTACGGTACGCTTACCGTAAGCTTACCGTACGCGTACGGTGGCGTGCGCGAGCGCGATTCTGATTGGCTCTTAGATCTTAGTAAACATTCCAAACAGCCGAAACCAGGAAGCGGCGGCCGCCATTTTCTCTCTCGCACTGAGAGCTAGGTTGTTAAATAAAACCAATAAACATGTAAAGGGGCTGTTTAGACAGCTCCCACACACATAGCCATGTTGAGGGAGTCCCCAAAGACCCCCCAAGGCCAAAAATGCAATTTTTATTTTTTCGCTAATTTCGCCGATTACGCTTACCGTACGCGTACGGTTAAAAATGTAAAAAAAAAACACTATCCACACTCAACCCACCCCCTGTGCTTTTGGTGGTCGTAGTCCACCAAATGTGCAGGGCTTATTAGAGGTGTGAAAAAACAAAATATTTTAAACAAAAATAATAAAAGAAAAAATTAACAACACTCTCTCCACCCCACTTATAAAAATTACGAAAAATTAAAATATTACCTTTCAAAACGAAGTGCATCATATGTCCTCCATGTGCGCATGGTGCGCGAAGCGCATTGTGCGTACATGGCCCATCTAGCGTAACGTGGGCACGCGGTGCGCGTAGCGCACCGCGTGCCCTCCGTGCGTGCACGGCACTAACTGCGTAAAGTGGGCGCGCGGTGCGCGAAGTGCACCACGTGCTTACTGTGCGCGCACGGTGCGCGAAGCGCACCGTGCGCGCACGGAACGAACTGCGTTAAGTGGGCGCGCACGCCACGAATGGCGTAAAGTAACTTAGCATTTAAAAAACCGTACAAATTCACTGAAAAAACCATAGGTTTCACACACGTTATAGTTAGGAATTAGCATTTAAAAAACCTTGCAAATTCACTGAAAAAACCATAGGTTTCACACATGTTATAGTTAGCGGAAATTTTACTGATAAAAAACCAGTGAAATTCCCCCGTTATAGTTAGTGTAGGCAACTATAACTCACGCGACCGCAATCTTCTGCTGATGACATATGTGTCTTTATGAAAAAAAAATATTTGAAATATATGTATAGCTAAAAATGTATGGAAGAAGACATGGGCAAATAAGTGTCTAAATACAGTATTAGCATCAGCAGAGGATTGCGGTCGCGTGAGTTATAGTTGCCTGCACTAACTATAACGGGGGAATTTCATTGGTTTTTTATCAATAAAATGTCCAGCTAACTATAACATGTGTGAAACCTATGGTTTTTTCAGTGAATATATATATGTATATATATAACGGGGGAATTTCATTGGTTTTTTATCAATAAAATGTCCAGCTAACTATAACATGTGTGAAACCTATGGTTTTTTCAGTGAATATATATATGTATATATATTCACTGAAAAAACCATAGGTTTCACACATGTTATAGTTAGCGGAAATTTTACTGATAAAAAACCAGTGAAATTCCCCCGTTATAGTTAGTGTAGGCAACTATAACTCACGCGACCGCAATCCTCTGCTGATGCTAATACTGTATTTAGACACTTATTTGCCCATGTCTTCTTCCATTAAATTTTAGCTATACATATATTACAAATATTTTTTTTTCATAAAGACACATATGTCATCAGCAGAAGATTGCGGTCGCGTGAGTTATAGTTGCCTGCACTAACTATAACGGGGGAATTTCATTGGTTTTTCATCAATAAAATGTCCAGCTAACTATAACATGTGTGAAACCTATGTTTTTTTCAGTGAATTTGCAAGGTTTTTTAAATGCTAATTCCTAACTATAACGTGTGTGAACCTATGGTTTTTTCAGTGAATTTGTACGTTTTTTTAAATGCTAAGTTACTTTACTCCATTCGTGGCGTGCGTGCCCAGTTAACGCAGTTCGTTCCGTGCGCGCACGGTGCGCGAAGCACGCGGTGCGCTTCGCGCACCGCGCGCCTACTTTACGCAGTTAGTGCCGTGCACGCACGGTGGTCACACGGTGCGCTGCGCGCACCGCGTGCCCACGTTATGCGGGATGGGCCGTGTACGCACGATGCGCTTCGCGCACCGTGCGCACATGGGGGACATATTATGCGCATCTTTGTGAAATTTATTCTTTGTTTATTTCTTACCTGTAAGAAGCCATGCACAAATGGGGCCCTTCGGGCACCATTTGCACACGGGGTGGGGAGGGTGTGGATAATTTTTAAAAAAAAATTTTTTTACCGTACGCGTACGGTAAGCGTAATCGGCGATTTCCCGAAAAAAAAATAATATTTTTTTGGGGCTTGGGGGTTGTTTGGGGACCCCTATATCAATGCTGGGTGGTTGGGATCTCAAGAAACTGCCTCTTTAGACATTTTTTGGCATCGTTTTTGCTGCCCAACTCAGAGAGCGAGAGAGAAAATGGCGGCCGCCGCTTCCTGGTTTCGACCGATTCGAATGTTTACTAAGATCTAACAGCCAATCAAAATCGCGCTCGCGCACGCCACCGTACGCGTACGGTAAGCGCACCGTAAGCGCACCGTAAGCTGGCTCAGATATATATATTGATTTAAAGGCTATTTTCTCTGAATCTACTGAACAGATTTACACCAAACCTACAAAAGGCACTTCCTTGACCTGAGGACTACCTCTCTGTAATTCTGTTCAGCCGTTCGGGCTGTAGCTGTGTCTAAAGGTCCTATGGAAAAATGCATGGGAAAAACGCGTTTTGGGACCCCCCTTTTATCTCAGCCCCCGCTTGACGAATCCCCCCGAGACTTTCAGGGTAGGAGCGGAGCGTAGCGCCCCACCTATTTTGAAAAATTCGCGAGGATTCGTCGACCGGCGCCAAAGCTATTCAAAATAGAATGTTGCGGATTTCCTATGGAAACGTGGTCCTAACTATAACTACCTACTGGCGACCGCCAGTAGGTAATATATAATTTTAATATTTATGTTACAGGTGTATGTATATATATATATGTATTAAAACATTTAGTAGGGAAAATGTTGAATAGCGTAGAGGATAAAATTACTATTCCCACTCCAGCAAGTGCAACAGTAGGGAAAGTGCTGGATAGTGGAGTGGAATAATTTACTATTCCCACTCCAGGGAGTGCAACAGTAGGGAAAGTGTTGAATAGTGGAGGGGATTAATTTACTATTCCCACTCCAGCAAGTGCAACAGTAGGAAAAGTGTTGCATAACGGAGGGGAAATATTTACTATTCCCACTCCACAGAGTGCAACAGTAGGGAAAGTGCTGGATAGCGTAGGGGATAAAATTACTATTCCCACTCAAACAAGTGCAACAGTAGAGTAAGTGTTGGATAGCAGAGGGGATAAAATTACTTTTCCCACTCCAGCAAGTGCAACTATACAAAAGTGTTGGATAGTGGAGGGGAATAATTTACTATTCCCACTCCAGCAAGTGCAACAGTAGGGAAAGTGTTGGATAGCGGAGGGGATAAAATTACTATTCCCACTCCAGGGAGTGCAAGAGTGGGGAAAGTGTTGGATAGCGGAGGGGATAAAATTACTATTCCCACTCCAGGGAGTGCAACAGTAGGGAAAGTGTTGGATAGCAGAGGGGAATAATTTACTATTCCCACTCCAGGGAGTGCAACAGTAGGGAAAGTGTTGGATAGCGGAGGGGGTAAAATTACTATTCCCACTCCAGGGAGTGCAAGAGTGGGGAAAGTGTTGGATAGCGGAGGGGATAAAATTACTATTACCACTCCAGGGAGTGCAACAGTAGGGAAAGTGTTGGATAGCAGAGGGGAATAATTTACTATTCCCACTCCAGCAAGTGCAACAGTAGTGAAAGTGTTGGATAGCGGAGGGTAATAATTTACTATTCCCACTCCACGGAGTGCAACAGTAGGGAAAGTGTTGGATAGCAGAGGGGAATAATTTACTATTCCCACTCCAGCAAGTGCAACAGTAGGGAAAGTGTTGGATAGCGGAGGGGATAAAATTACTATTCCCACTCCAACAAGTGCAACAGTAGGGAAAGTATTGGATAGCGGAGGGGATATAATTACTATTCCCACTCCAACAATTGCAACAGTATGGAAAGTGTTGGATAGCAGAGTGGAATAATTTACTATTCCCACTCCAGCAAAATAATAAACATGAATTAACAAATTCTCAAATAAGAAAAAAAGATTTACTTCCCACCAAATCCCCCTATAAATGACACCACCAATATTGTAAAACATGACACAATTAACATAATTGCTTAACAATTAATTAATTAACTAATAACAATGAACAATCAAATTAAAAACAATTAGTAATAAATTAATTCACACTACTAAGACTATAAAATAGCAATAACTAAATATTATATAAAAAATATATTAAATTGTTACTTCACACACTACTCCCCTATAAATCCACAACCCGCTCCTAATTTTTTTTCAAAATTTACATATTTACTAATTAATTATTTATAATAAATGATCAATTAATAATTAATTAAGAATACATTATTTAACACATTTAACAATAGAAAATATTACATACACAAATATGAATTAATAAAAAGTATTAATTAATTAATTATAATTAACTTACTTCCCATCCTACTCCCTAATAAACCCACAACCGCTCCTAAAAAAATAAGACAATTAACATATTTACCAATTAATAATGAATATCCAATTAATAACTAATTAATAACACATTATCTAACACAATTAAAAAAATAAAATAGTAAATACATAAATATTAATGAATTAAATATTAATTAATTACAAATAAATTACTTCCCACCCTACTCCCCTATAAACCCACACCCCGCCCCTAAAAAATGACACAATTAACATATTTACCAATTAATAATTAATAACGATTTAATAACAAATTAACACAATTAACAAAATAAATGATTAAATACAAAAATATTAATTAATTAAAAATAATAATTAATTAATTAATTATAATTAAATTACTTCCCACCCTATTCCCCTATAAACCCACAACCCGCTACAGAACTAAAACGCAATATTTAATTTTTATAAAATTAATAACTTCTAAAAATCATTAATAAATATATTATAATTAAATTACTTCCCACCCTAGTCCCCTATAAACCCACAACCCGCTACGGAACTAAAATACGCAAAACTTAATTATCATAAAATTAATTATTTCTAAAAATGTCAAACATACATTACAAAAATAAGCTATACTTATACAAAATATTTAAATCACATACTTTGAACACATATACTAAAATACAGAACACTAAAATAAATTTCGATATTATTAACAATGATACTTTTACTAACGATATCACTAATTTCGATATTAAGTAAAACGATATTTCTTACCTGCATGTCGATATTCTGGTCGACGATATTCTTGCAGGTCTATATTGTGCCACATCGATATTTAAACATCGATATTCTGGTATATCGATATTTAAACATCGATATTATGTCTGAATACCGTCTGCAATGTTAGCTTGAGAAGAGAGAGAACAATTTTCAGTGTGTCTGTATGTCCTGCACTTTAAAGGATTCTAACATCATGTTCCATTCCAATGATATTGGCTTTTTCTGCAGGCCTCTGTATTCCTCTCTGCAGAGCGCTTAACTTTCTGCCCTCCCCCAATGGGTCACTTCTTCCCACCAGGCCTGTGCATCTGGTGGAGTGGATGATTTCCATCTCTTCGTTATTAGACACTTTGCTATTAGCTATGCCAGATCCGCAACTTTTGATTGCACATTTTGGCCCTTGGGTCTGCGATATAATCCCAGTATACAGCTTTCAGGTGTGTCCGAATTTGCTCCCCAAGCAGCTTCCCTTATTGCATCTATCACTTTTGCCCAGTATTCTGAGAGGGCCGGACATGTCCATAACATGTGTAATAAGTTTGCATCTCGGGCCATACACCTAGGCCATTTCGCCGGCACTTCTGGGTACTTTTCATGTAGCCTGTGCGGTGTCAGGTATGCTCTATGCAGTATCATGTGTTGTATGAATTTGAACCTAGTGTTGCGTGATACTTTCCTGGGGATGGCTAATATTGCTTACCACTCTTTATCTTGCAGTTCCTTGCCTAGGTCCTGCTCCCATTTGTTTCTTAGAGGTGTGAGGGGTACAGTTGCATGTGTGCATATGACTTTGCATAGCAATTTTTATCAAATGTCTGCCATTGCTCATGTATGTATGTATGTATGTATAGATATACTTGTATAGCGCAATGACTGTCACCCAAAGGGCATCCTGGCGCTTAGACTGATGGTGAAAGAAGCCTGCATGAAAAGAAACGATCCACTGTATAAGAAAAAATTACGCCGCTCTTGGAAAAAGGTGAGTTTTCAGGGCTTTTTTGAAGGAGGGGAAATCTCCCGTACTCCTCAGTGAAAACGGCTGAGAGTTCCACAGCGTTGCTGCTGTGAATCGAAAGGACCTGCCTCCCAAACGAGTCCTTAAGATTTTTGGAACTACAACCAAACATGCCGTGGCGGAGCGGAGAGACCTACACGGGACATACCACGAGAACATATTCTGTAAGGGAAAAGGGCCTTGTTCATGAAGAGCTTTCAACACCAAGCAGAGGGCTTTAAATTCAATCCGCTGAGGGACAGGTAACCAGTGGAGGTCCCTGAGCGCAGTAGTGGAGGAGTCCGCGCGCCGGCGTGACAGAGCCAGTTTAGCCGCCAGATTCTGCACGCGTTGAAGTTTACCCACCAGGGTCACCGGGGCTCCCAGAAGTAGTGCGTTACAGTAGTCAAGTCTACTTAGGATGGTACTCCGCACTACCTCTGGTCTTGCCTGCGCTGGGAGAAAAGGCAAGATTTTCCTTAACGTGCGAAGCAAAGCCATGCACGTGGCCACTGTTTTATTAACAGAAACATCCAGTTGAAGGTTGGAGCCAAAATAGACTCCCAAGTTCCGCACACAATTTGTTGGTAAACTGGTGCCCTGGAAGGATGAAGGCCAGAAGTTCGATGGAAAAGGCCTCGGGGTGCTGCCAGATGGGCAGTATAGGACCTCAGTTTTTGAACTATTAAATTGCAGAGAGTTGTGGCACAGCCAGTCTGCCGTAGAGGTCATGCAGCGATGGAAAGTCTCTTGTGACACCGCCTCCTTACCCTCAAACGAGAAGATAAGTTGGGTGTCGTCCGCATAGTTAGTAACTGCAATGCCGAAAGATTTTATCAGCTTAATCAGGGGGCGGAGGTAAAGATTAAAAAGGATAGGGCTGATGGCTGACCCTTGAGGCACACCCTGACCAACGCTTCTGATGGTTGATTTGAACGGAGGAAGGGCCACTACCTGGTGTCTATTATCCAGATAAGACGTCAGCCAGTCCAGGGCCAAGCCAGTCACCCCCACTTCCTCCAGCCTCCTGAGTAAGATCACATGGCTGACCGTATCGAACGCGGCCGACATATCTAGCAGCACTAAAAAGGCTGCCCGACCTTGGTCGGTACGCGTCCTGAGGTCATCGAGCAGGATCACTAATGCTGACTCTGTCCCATGGGCTGGTCTAAATCCAAATTGAGCCACATCCAGACAGGCGTTACTCTCCAGATAGCAGGAAAGATGTTTTGTGGCCCATTTCTCCAAGATTTTGATTGGAAAGGGGAGAAGGGAAATGGGCCTATAATTGGCAGGGCAGGAAGGATCCAAGGTTTCCTTTTTGAGGAGAGGAGACACCACTGCCAACTTCCAGTAGTCCGGTACTCGCGCAGACCTGAGGGATTGGCAGCATGTCGCGAATAATGGCAAGAAGAGTTCTGTCCGGAATAGCTTCCAAAATTTATGAGGAAGTGGATCGAGAGGAGAGCCAGAAGAGACGCTGGCGGCCAGAGCACTAAATTCCTCAAAGGATGGTACCGGGAAACAATTAAGGCGTGCTGAGCCAGCATCACCCTCCATATCCGATGTCAAGGTAGAGGTGAACAAAGGCTGAGTGCCAGAGCTTGATGAAGTGTCAAGATTGCTCAAGATGGTAGCAATCTTCTCATCAGATGTGTGGTGTTACACAAGTTCGTGGGAGGTTCAGTGCCATTTGGGGACCAATGCAGTTTGACATTTTGGGTGATGTGTGCATGTATCAGGAACAATGAGTCAGGGAGCCCTTGTTTTTGGACAAGGTCTGTGTGGCTAAGGAGCATCTTGTTTCCGAATAGCGCTCCCACTGTCATCACTCCCACTTGTTCCCATAAGCGTATACAGTGGTTTGTCATTATTCCGGTTGGGGTGGGAATGCCCAAAAGTGGTATGTTCTGAGCATATGGTACTGTTCGTCTTGTGTATTGCAGAGCTTGTCTCCAATATGTAAGTGCTACCTCTAGCAATAATGGCGTCGTGGGTGGGGTCTTTGTACGCGGGAGCAATAGTGTGTGCGGTGTGCCTTGTGCAAGTGTTGTCGGTTTTTAACCTATTTCATGCAAATTGAGGCCCACCAACCAGTATGCTAACCATTGTAGTTGGCTCAAAAAACAGTATGCTCGAAAATCTGGTACAGCCAAGCCACCCCCTTCCGTCTGTAATTGCAATTTTGCTAATCCCACCTGTCTGCGACCTGTCCCCCATATCAGATCTGTTAAGAGTGTATTCAATGCCGTGAAATAGTGCCTTGGAATCACTATGGGCAGGTTGGTAAAGTAGTATAGCACACGCTGGAGCATAACCATTTTTGATATTGCTATGCGCCCAACTATAGTAAGAGGGAGGGATGTCTAAAATTTAATTTGGGAACGCAGTGTTGATATAGGTTTCTGAAGGTTACCCTTTAGCAGGTCCTGGGGGGTTCTGTATATTTGAATTTCAACTTATTTTAATGTGGTTTGCGCCACTTGGAGTTGTTGGTCCCCAAATACCACTTGCTTGATTTGTGGGTCGCTTCTGAATAAAAAAGCATGTGATTTTGCTGCATTAATAGTTAGTCCTGAGATTCGTTCTAGCCGCACAAAGGTGTTAGCTATGAGGCTGTTATCTCCCTGCAGATTTTTGATGAATAAAATAATGTCATCTGTATAGAGAGACAATGCATGTGTGGTTGGACCCATTCAAATTCCCCAATCTGGTGCCTCTTCACATAGTTTCAGTGCTAGGGGCTTCAGCGCTAGCACAAACAAAATCAGAGATAAGGGACATCCTTGCCTAATGCCTCTGCGTACTGGGTAAGTGTGCAATATGTGCCTCCCTGTACGCGCTCTCGCCGTCTGCGAAGTATACAATAATTCAACCCATTTTAGATAATTAGGGGGCTGCTAACGTGTAGGTCCAGCTCAGCATGTCAAATGCCTAGGATAGATCCAGGGAAATACACCTGGTCCTTTTACGTTCAATGGGAGTTGCACCCATAACTTGATATGTATATTAAAGGATATATTGCACCCTGGTAAAAATCCACACTGGTCTATGTGAATCAGTTGCAGTAATAATGGGAGCAGGCATGTACTAGCACTTAACTTAATATATTATATTCCGTATTCAGTAAGGATAGGGGCCTGTATCCTGTAACATCTTTAGGGTCTCTGCCAGGTTAAGGAAGTGAGGTCACTAGCGTCTGCATCATAGTGTCAGGTAGTCTGCCTATTTGCATGATATTTGGTATAATCACTCCATGTGGGGTGACAGTTGGGCCAAAAAAGTGGCATAAAACTCTATTGGAAGCCTGTCCAGGCCAGGTGTTTTAATATGTGGGCGCTCAGAAATGGCTTCTCCTATCTCTGCCTTAGTGATTTGATCTATCTCCAATAATTGTGGGAAATTAAGATTGTTCAAGAAATCATCTATTTCTTGGCTTCCTGGCTCTGGGGGGGGCATCGTATGGTGATTCATAGTAACTGCAGAAGGAAGCATTGCTCTGCGTGTTAACAGTTGTCATGTTAGATGTGGTTACCTCTAGTATGAGGGTTGAAGGCGGAGTGTTACGTTTTATCTGCACCAGTAGGGTGCGTGCTCTGTCGACCTCTGTGTGGATCCTCTGTGTATATGCTTGCTAATCTATATTACAGAGCCGCTCTAGCAAGTCCGCATAGTCAATACGGGCTGCTTGGAGTTCTGTTGCTTTTTCCGGGTCATTTAAGGACGCTTGTTCTAGAGTCCCAAGTTCTCCTCAATCCGTTTCAGCTCATTGTGTACTGTTTGTCATGTTCCCACTATCTCACTAATGAATACACCTCTGACAACCTTTTTAAACGCTTCCCACTCGATAAATCAGGAAGAGGCTGTGTCAGTATTTTCTGAGAAATAATTGCTTATGGTCGGGACCATGGCAGAGCCGTTCCCTACCCAACTTGAATTTCAAAGGATCTTCCTCAGCACACTCACAAAGAACATCACTCTAGCCTTTTGTCACCCCAGACCCCTTGGAGCTTTGACAGGGAGGAAGGAAATTCTAGAACCATCTGTGAGAGGGAAACTTCAGACGTGTTTTCCAATCCAAGGTTGGCACCAAGTATTAAAAAGAACCCTCAGACCTACTCCTTCAGTTCACTCCTGGACCTGCAGAGAACACTCAGAAGGCCAGCTGTACCCTTCAGAAGACTGCTGTGTACCTGAAGTTTGCCTCAAACTCTTGAACCCTCAGAAGACGGCTCTGCTGCTGGAGGACTGCCTTGCTGCTTGACCCAGGACTACCAGAGTGACTCTAAGGGATAGTTGGATGACCTTCTGTTTTCTGCTACAGGGACACAAAAGCTCCAACAACTTTAATCCTACACCTGGACTCTGCCTGAAATGAGTCCTACCATCCAAGTGGTGCCCATACAGTCCTGTGCTCTTGGAAGTAGTTATAAAAGTGCCCAAACAGGCCTGAGTACCGACAGAAGACTGAGACCTATCTGCTTACGGATCCACCCAAGATGCATCGCTACTCAGCCAGACTTTGTGGTAGCTCTCTCCATGTTCTTGTCCGCAGCAGCAAATCTTGTTCAGTGGCTCCTCATTGGAAGCGTATGCAGCCTCGTCGGCTACATCCTGCCGGAGATATTTGGCTTCCAAAAACAAGTGTCTAAGTCCGAACATAGAGATTTTCACTGTGAATTTCATCCAGCAGCTCCCTGACAATGACACCTCCTCCTCAAACAGCACTGACTGCCTTGCCCTGCCAAATCCTCTTTAGAGGTAAAGTAGTTTTTTCACTCACAATTCTGAAAATGCCACTTATGGAAATTCTAACCATTTTGGGCCTGTCACCTGTGCCCTGGGTCACACAACTGTGAGTAGAGTGGCAGTTGCTCTTTAAGTATATCTCCCAGACAGTGAGACAAAGGGGGACAATGTGATGGCATGAACGGGCCATCCTGCCAGGATAGGTGGGACAGAGATGTTCCCTACCCACTTACATTTCAAAGGAGCTGCCTCAGCACACTCCCAAAGAACTTCACACTAGCCTTTTGTCACCCCAGACACTTTGGAGCCTTGACAGGGAGGAAGAAAATTCCAGAACCATCTGTGAGAGGTAAACTCCAGAAGTGTTTTCCATTCCAAGGTTGGCACCAGGTATTAAATAGAACCCGCATACCCACTCCTTCAGTTCATTCTGGACATGCAGAGGACATTCAGAAGGCCAGCTGCGCACTACAGAAGACTGCCGTGCTGCCTGAAGTTTGCCTCAAACTCTTGAACCATCAGAGGACTGCTCTGCTGCTGAAGGACTGCCTTGCCGCTTGACCCAGGACTACCAGAGTGCCTCTAAGGGCTAGTTGGATGGCCTTCTGTTTTGAGCTACTGGGACACAAAAAACTCCAACAACTTTAACCCTACACCTGGACTCTACCTGAAATAAGTCCTACCATCCAAGCGATGCCCACACAGTCCTGGGCTCTTGGAAGTTCTAAAAGTGCCCAAACAGGCCTGAGTACCGGCAGAAGACCGGGACCTACTTGCTTGCGGATCCACCCAAGGTGCATCGCTACTCGGCCAGACTTTGCGGTAGCTCCCTCCATGTTCTTGTCCGCAGCAGCAAATCTTGTTCAGTGGCTCTTCATTGGAAGCGTATGCGGCCTCGTCGGCTACATCCTGCTGGAGATATTTGACTTCCAAAAACATGTGACTAAGTCCCAACATATAAATGTTCACTGTGAATTTCATCCAGCAGCTCCCTGACGACTTTGCCTCCTCCTTTAACAGCGCCGACTGCCTTGTCCTGCAAAATTTTACTTTCTCCGCCATTTTTCCTCAAAATGTATTCTATGTCTGAAGGTAAGCCAAGACCAGACCCAATCCGCTACTTGTATCCGAACTGCTCTCCATTAAGGTCTGCCATAACTTTCAACTTTGTCCCAGTCTTATGCGACTAGATGCTTGCGGTTGTTGCTTTGATCTTTTAGGTGGCAGTTTTTACCTAAAACTTTGAACATTAATTACTCCTGTTCTGCTGATTGGATTTTTGTCACTTTGGTATCGAATCATTTATTAAATTTCTAAATTGGTGTGGGATATTGTTTGTGTTGTGTACTCACTTCATTACTGTTTAAGTGCTTCATAAATACTTTACACATTGCCTTTAAGTTAAGCCTGACTGCTTTTCTGCCAAGCTTCCAGATGGTTTAGCACAGGTTAATTTAGTGACTTTTGTAGTTCACCCTGACAAGGATTGTGGCTGTTTCTTGGGTTATGCATGATTTATGAAGATGTTAAATTGCATTTTATTTAGTGTCATACAAAGAATTATGTCAGGTTACAATGCCCAATAGAGGTAGTTTAGTCAGCACTGTGCGCTTTATCCAGTTGACTCACACACACAAACACGCTCGCGCACACACGTGCACACACACACACACACACACACACACACATACACACACACACACACTCTCTCTCTCTCTCTCTCTCTCTCTGGCTTATATATATCTGGGGGTTTACAATCATAGTTCTTAGTTCTCAGTTCTGTATGGCATATTCATAGTGGAACATTTGTTGGAGTAGAGGTACATTGAGCCCTGTGATGGAATTCAGTAGGTAAGAGGCATTTTAGGTTGTTTAATATAAATTGTAAGACCAATTTTTGACCTCCTTAATATTTTTAAGAGAAAAAGAGAGTCTCAAGGTGATTTAAAGATATGCTATAGTCTTGAAGCAGAGAATAGAAATGTTTGACTCCTTGTTATTTTATTTGCTTAATATGTTCCAATCCGGCTCGGTTCAGACCATTGAACTGTTCAAAAGGCCACCAGATATTGTGGATTGGTCAACATCAAAGCAGTCTTTTTTTAGAATAAATTGTTTGCGAAAAGTGAACCAAGTTGACAGTTGGATTCAATTTGGCAAGGGGTATGCAGAACCACCCCTCCTGGTGAGGGAGGTTTACTGTAATGTCCCTTGGCCAAAGACTAGAATAGTCTTAAATGGGGCTACTGTATAATCTGGTAGCCTGGTTAGGAAGGCATTACCCCTTTGATGTGGAGCAACACTATGGCGAACACCAGACTAGAAATCAGTGCCAGATAAGTATGGAATGATCCTCAGAAACAACATCATCTTAAAATGTGTATTGTTGTGTCACATGGGCTTTAACAGATAGCTGGGTGCCAATAGAGATTTTGTGAAGTGCATGTGGAGTTGGATGAAGCCAATTCTATCCCCTTAGTGATTTATAAAATTAATTAGATCAGTAGGTTCGCTCTTCTGAAAAGATGATGGAGAGTAAACTCAGTTCTTTAAACTTTTTAAGATAGTATACTGCTTCCATTACTCAATGTACTAAGCTCGAAGGCAGGTATGGTAGTCCTCTGACTCAAACAAGGTCATGCTCTCATAGTGAGAAAGAGGCATGGGCTAGATTAGTTTGACGCCAAGACCAAAATCCAAAGTCAGGATACCAGATACATAGATACACATAAGCGACCATTCAGGGCATAGGAACATTTCTGTCCCAACAATCTCTTAAATTGCTGCCCCCTTATCTATATCCCTTATGCCCATAAAATAGGTCTTAAGAGAAATGTGGATCTAACAGAGGTTAGTGTTAATGCTCATGTCCTTTCTGAATGCCCCCATGTTCTCCATGACCTTTTATTAGACTTGTGAAAGCTGCTCAACATGAGACATGGCAAGACGCAACCAAGACACAAGGGGACACGTTTTGGCCCATGCGCACATCCTAGCCCCACACTGGACCGAAGCACAGGCAACATCACATATCTGAGTTTGGGTGGAGTCAGATGTAACTGAACTTTCTTGCCCCCCCTAAGCACTACGTATCGGCAAACGTATGCACTTACACTGTATACTAGCAATAAGTGCAGACTGGACAGCTCACCCCTTTTCTCTCTTTTTTATGTTTTCACAACAATAGCTGCACCTGTTGGTTGGGTGGGGAGGGAAAGGTTTTTGATATAGGTACTAACTAAGTAGGATTGTTTCCTTAATAGTGTTTTATCATCCGGAAGCATGCTGCTAGATCTCCAAACACCACTATCCATGATACTGCAATGTATATGCGCATGTGTACTATGCAACTAAGTATCTTGTCATCTCATCCTGTATCAAAAATGTATTGGACGCAATGTACTGTGCTCATCTTGTTTTCTGGAAAACTCAATACGATTTGCTTAAAAAAATAAAAAACATGAGACATGGCCTCTACCTCAGTGATATGATCGATGTATTTGAAACTAGACACAACGGCAACCCAGTCTCTTTCCTCTTTTATGTTTACATAATCGAGTACTCTGCTTAGAGAAACTGGGTTGTAAATTGTGAAGGATGTCTAACCTTGTTTGAAGCGCATTATATCCTTATCCAGTAATACGTCTGGAGTTGTCTTTTTACTGGAAACCAAGTAGCTCTTGACACTTTTTGGGTAGCAAAGAAAACCATTCCAAAGCCTTGTCAGAGGGTGTGACTTGTGTTAATAGCTCTAGCTCGCTGGTATACAACAACAACACCAATAAATAATTGTCCAATCAGTGCTTTTTCTTTAAAAAAAGAAAAGTCCTTTTATTTGACACACTACTAAATAATAAAACATTAAATTACAAATATATACATTCAGGTAGATGGAAATACATTTGATGGCACTCTCGTATCATGTTACACCACTAATGGGTCCTGAATTCTATAACCGCAATACTCCACCTATACTAGATGCAAACTTACAATATAAGGAACTGCAATTATCAATAAAGCAGGCCTGCTGACTTTGTCAGGGTGTCACTACATCAGAAAAAGCAGCAAAATGTCATATTTCAATGTTGTCACACCAATTAAATGAATGAGAACAGTATCAGTATACAATACATGTTATAACCCAACATTGAAGTCAATGAGTGTAGTTCCAACAGTCAATAACTTTCATTATTCTGTAAAACCTTGCATTGTCAGTGATCCTCATTGCCAATAATGCATTGAAGTTAAAAACATGTCCCCTGAAGTCTTTTTTCAACTTTTACGATGCTGCCACTGCGACATTTGGACCAGTCACTAGAGATCTCTACCCTCCCAAGCCCATATACAGAAGCACAGGTTTGAACAGAGCATTACAAATATGTAATGCCTCCTCCGGGGTAATCCATGCATTCACCTGGGAGACCTAGGGCCATTTTAAAAATACATTTTATGGGGTGCTGCTGCACTCCCTGCAGCCACCGACCTCTTCTGAAACATAGATGGTGCCCTTACCCTTTGTATGGAATAAGAGCCTTTCCACCGCATTTTGATTTGGATGTGCGACCTCGCCCTGCATTCTGTTAAATCTTTTAAGGGTGCCACGGTCTCACCCAGGGAACCTACATCTTTCTTTTTCAGTGGGGGCTGCCCAAGGGGAGCACCAAAGCCCCTGCAGGCCCCAGGCGGCTACCTGCAGGTGCACACAATTCCTGTGCAGAATTCAGTAGCCAGCACTTATCGGGTTTTGCTCTGACCTGGCGGGAGCAGTGCATTTCCCCTGCCGACAAGGAGCGTTAACAGATACACAAGAGGACAGCATGCCCTACCCCGCACATATTGGCACAGGGGGCATACCGCTTGACCTTGGAATTGCTTCAGTCCTGGGGGATGGGGTCACCGGGTCCTTTTATTTATTAAACAGATAAATTAAAACAAATATATATTTTTAATTTATCATTTATGCACCATTTTCAAATTAAGATATCACACTTATGACTCACATTTATATTTAGCCACCACCTTAAAATTCATATAGCTTGTGCTCCTCCGTAAACAGTCTTCTCACCTCACTCGCCTCGCTGCCTTATCTGTAACACGCCCCATCTCCATGCACTACCTATACCCTTGCATATTACAGAAGTTACAGCATGTGAAGTTATTGCGTTAATAGCAACACCTATGACATCTGAAATTACATAATGTGGTAGAACATACTGCACGGTACAGTGGTGAGTTATAGTTAATATAGTGTAGCGAGTGAGGTGAGAAGACTGTGTACCGAGCATGAGTTATGATTTTTAACCTTTAGTTTTTTTTAATTAATATCAGTGGTTTTTCTAATGTTAGTAACACATTTTGAATATTTGTCCAGTTTAGTTTTGTGGAGTGGAGTGTTATTATGTGAAGGGCGGTACAATATACTAGAGGACAATGTTGTAAAGTCTACTAATATTGTGGTAGAGTGGACTAGAGTAAGGTGGAATCCGGTATACTGAAGTGACATACAGTGTAATGGCATACATTGGAGTGGTGAAGAGTGAATTAGAAAATGGGAAAGTGGGGTATATTGGAGTGGTATAGAGTGTAGTGGTGCACACTATATTGGTATAGTTTTTTATTCGATCAACTTGATCATTTACAAGCTGACAATATATCACATCATACATGAATTTGTTAAGTTACAAAATAAAATTTAATCATAAATTTCATAGTTATAATCATCATTAAAGAGGAGTAAATTAAGTTTTTTGCTTACATAAAATTCTATAAATCCTTATAAAAACGGCTTAAAACAAGATTTAAAATGCACCAGTAAATCACCAAGGTATTTAAAAAACATCACTATTTACAACAATCCCCCATTGCAAGCATTGGATTTACCTTTCCTACATATTTCAGACACATGCCCAATATTGTCGACTTCAGATCTTAGACCCCTGCCACCATGCATAAAGCAGGTTATCTAGATAATGTAAACACAAGCCACCTTGTTGTATCATATCTGAACACACGTAGTGCGTCTACAGGTTGTGTGAACAACAACAATCGACAAGCAGGAATAATCCACGTTTTTCTTATATGAGCATAGTGGGGACAGAAAAATATAAAATGTGCTATGGTTTCAGGGCTAGAGCCGCACAACGGCCACAATGATGTTACAGTGGCATTCACCCAGCTATATTTCATAGCATTCAAGGGAAGAACCCCAGTCCTGAATTGTATATAAAGGGCTCGTGCCTGAGGAGGTACAATGGTATGCAGTGGGATAGCATAGACGGTAGTGCGTTAAAAGGCAGTTACGTTTTGTAAATATTGTAGAGTCTATTTTCATCCACTGTACTGGAGTACAGGGGAGTGCTATAGGCTGGAGTGTTGTACAGTGTAGGAGCATATATTGGAATATTGAGTACTGTAATGGCGTACAGTGGAGTGGAATACAGTGGACTCTGGTACAGTGGATTGGCGTAAAGGAAAATACCATACACTGAAGTGAAGTACAGTGAAGTGGCGAACAGTTTAGTGGTGTACAGTGGGCTTACTTAAAGTTGAGTGTGGTACAGTTTAGTGTTGTAAATTGGAAATCTGTAAATGGGAGTGGCATATATTGGAGTGCTGTGCACTGTAGTGGTGCAGAGCTGAATTGCATACACCACAGTTGGGTACAGTGCAATAGGGTACAGTGCTATGGAGCATACAGAAGTAGCATAAAGTGTAGTGCCATACACTGGAGTAGCATAGAATTGAGTAGTCTTTAGGGTAATAATGTTCAGTTTACTGGCCTGAAATCTTCAAATGTATATTGGAGTGACATTTACTGGAGAACCGTAGAGTGTTGTACAATTGAATAGGATTACTTATCGAAGTGTAGAGTCTAGTATACAGTGAAGTGTTGTTTAGCACTGGGGCGCAGAATATAGTCTTGTAAAGTGTAATACAGTGGATTGGAGTACAGTGCAGTGTTCTATACTACATTTAAGTACAATGGAGTGCCGTAAATTGGAATAGCGGTCACTGGAATAGCGTACACTCCAGTACTGTGCTAAGAAATGGGGCATAGTCGAATCGCATATAGTGGAATAGCGTATTCTAGAATTGCATGTCGTGAAATGTGTACATTTGCAAGCAGGACAGTGTAGTGGTGTCCAGAAGATGTCATACAAAAATGTGTAATAGAATACAGCGGTGAACAGTATAATAGCGTAGAGTATAGTGTTGTAGACCCGAGTGGTGTACAGTGATGTTTGGTGGAGTAAAATGAATGAATGTACAGTAGATTAGCTTACAATATAGTGGCATATATTGGAGTGTTGTAAAGTGGAGTAGCATACTTTAAACGGCGTACAGTGGAGTGCTGTGAAGTGAATTGTTATACAGTAGAGTGGCATAAAGTGGAGTGTGTAAATTAAAGGAAACCTGGGGTAAAAGTGTGTGAAAAGATGTTAATTTTATATCTGCAAAATAAATATTATATTATGTAAATGTAATTTTTCTGCTTGTATATGTTTGCAGTGTAAGTAATGTTAAACTTATATGTTATATAAAACTTACTTATACATTGTGCTATGGTGTACCGTGCTAAGTTCATGGAATACCATTGTACATGGGGCTCATAACTGGGTATGTGATTGGATTATCATTTTGTTTACCAAAGGTAAAAACAGTCATACCTTTTTTATCACAAATTTCCATTATTGTGCTGTCAGCGTTTTGCTGACTTATGACGTTATAGATAATTATTAGGTTTTATTGTTAATTACAACCTATTAAAACTTAATTTCAGTGATAATAGGTTACCTTTTTTGTTTCTAAATGTGTAAATATTATCGACCTAAGGACTTTTACATATTTTCTCCCTTAATAATTTTGGACCCGTTTGCCGAATGACCCCAACATTTAGTTTACTTGTTACAACCTTTTCATTGTTGAAGGAGTAAAAGTTTTGTGGGGTTTATGCAAGGTGGTCCAAAGAAAAAAAGGGAGTACGAAAATGTTTTTTCCATTCCTTGAAAACCGTTTGTCACATTTTGTTACAAAGTTTTAGGATTACATATTACAGTGCCCACATGATTATTTCCTGTAATTTAGGAAATTAATCTAACTAATGTATATGTTTTGAGGTAGTTAAAGTTAGTGATATCTGTGGTTACATTATTTCAGCGAAATATGAGGTTATTTTGCGAGTTAAACATAGCTATGTGTTTTTAGGTACACTCTGTCCATAATCTGAGTTGCACCTTACGATTTACGATGATGGTAAGTATTAGGTGTGGTATTCTTGCCCTATTACCACTTTAGTTAAGACATTTAGGTAGATCAAAATATTAATAATATTCTATAACTTTTTTTTTAAATACGAAGAGCTCGGTAGTAGCGGGGTACTGCAAAACGTTTTGCAAGGTTAACATTATTCTTTTTTAATTTCTATAAATTTCATAGCAGTTTTGTTTTTATTTTAAAGTAGGTCAGTAATTTTTAGTAATTGGCGCCCTACTCTGTACACTTTTTCATACATATTTAAATGTGCCCAAAATTGAAATGCACACCATATTTGTAAAAATTTAGGGCCACATGTTCAGCGCTTCCTTGAGGTCGCTAACAGCCCAGTTCGCAGAATTGGTCCATTAGCGACCTCAAAAAAGTCTTTTTTTATGTACAAATGATCAATATGCAATTTGATAACCTATTCCTCAATCGGTATTGGATTTGCGATTCGGTATTAGAACGGGTGTGTTTAGGGCATCACTTCCTAAGAGCCGCTCGCAGTGGTATGTGTGAATATTTCGGGACTGAAATGTGGTCGCAAAACATTTGCATTTTACCGCCAACTCCAAGTTAGACCCCTTGCCTTTGTAAATGTTGGGGGAAACATATTTTAACAGAACGCTGCCTACTCTTAGCAAATACAAATAAAACTTTTCATTTTGCATTTTGAAATGCACCCCATTTACCTTTAAGGAAAACAAGCTGCATTTCCCCCAAAATTTGCTTAATTTCAAAGCAATCACAGACCTGGTGGTCTGCTGACCCCAGCAGGCCACCATCCCTGTGATTTTTGCGATTCCCAATGGGCCGCAAACTGAGACCTAATTCATGAATAATAATGAGGTAGGTCTATTTACGACCCACTGAGAATCACTAAATGTGTTAAACACACATTAGTACATCGTTCATTGTGATTATCAAATATCGAATTGCTAAAATTCGCTATTTGGTCTATAATGTATTTGCTATTTATTTGGGGGGAGGGTTTCGGTACTGTGGTACTCCTGATTTATATATAGATATAAAAACTGATAAATATTCTTCCCTACCTATTACCCCTGTACTAAAGTGGCAGTAGGTATGGGGAAATACCAAACCTGTACTTACCTACTTTAAAAGGTGTAACACAGAACATATAGAAACTTGAACTGAAAACAACAAGGCTGCCTTTAACTTTTGTAAAGGCAGTCATTAGCCAATCAGCTAATGACTTGTTATCACTATATACCTCAAGAGCACCAGAATATCTCCATGGCAACAACAGATATAGCTAAATTAAATACACTTAAAAACTTATAAAATACTTCCCTGCAGTACCCCAAAGAATCATCTGCACAGCTTAATGTATAATCCTTCCAAATTTTGTAAAATTGCAACTGACAGTTTTCACACTGCACAAAAAACAAAAGTCTATATAAAATGCTTTGGATTTTACGTCCGTTTTGGGACGACCATTTTTTTGCATACCCTTGATAAAACGCCGTAAAACTTTCAGGACTCCAAGAATGAAATGGATCCAGCAAGTTTGCAAAGCTTTGCGGACGTTCATCAATCTGGTGCAAACTTATCAAGGGTCAAATAAAAAAAAATCCCTATCTCCGGTCACCCCATCTATAACTACAGAGTGGTGTGTGTGTGTCTATGTGTGTGTGTGTGTGTGTGCATGCGTGCATGTGTGTGTGTGTGTTTGTGTGTGTGTGTGCGCGTGTGTGTGTGTTTATGGTACTGCCCTTCCAAGAATATGATCCTGTATTACATAACAAGCAAGTTTGATACATGTGCATTTAAACATGCAGGATATGTTTAAGTTATTGACATGGGAATGCTGCAAAGTCTTGTGAATGGAGGCACTGGCACTTCAGATAATTTTTACATGTTTATTAGTATCCACATCTTCTTCAACATTAAAGTAATGTGTCATAGATGAATAACAAACGTTTCCGTGGACACAAAGTTGATTCTCCAGGGTAAGTCACTTGCATTCGGTTAAGAAGATTTTTCATAAAGAATACTCATTCTATTGGCCAACACTGGTGAAGTGCTTATGGCACAAAACACTGTGTCAGAATAACAAAAGTTATTTATTGCATAGTAGTGTGTGACCGGGAACTTGCACTTTATAATAGTATTATATTAATCATACTGTTGGAAAACAGAGAGGTATACAGATATTGAAAACAAGAAAGAATGCAGATGTTTCCGATCCTTTTAAGCAGTAAATATGGTGGGCCATCATCAGGAAAAATTATTGAAACAGCATCCAATATAGTACAATTCACTAGAGCCCCAAAGCTCTGAGTTTGCGATAGGGAACACAAAATAGTTTTATGGTTCTCACAACGGTATGGGTTCTTCAATAATTGCATGATTAAAAATAAATGAAAACATTTATTTAGATACAGAGCAATTGATTGCATGTCCACTGCATGTCTGAATTGATGACAAAGTCATTGGGAAGCCATGTTTATACATAATGAAATTAACTTTTATGTGCAGTCAGTTTATATTATTTAGCTAACATTTCCCAATGTGGTTTTTAACCTGCATCATTTAGGAGGAAGCCATCACCTTCTGATGAGTGAGATTTCGCATGTTCTTCATGAGAGCGGTCATGAAGTCACAATGTTGCTGAAGTCTGGAAATATCACGATCTCAGGTATATGAAGTTTGGACATTGCATTGTACTGATAGTGTGTCATGATGCATAGTATTTCATTGATAACTGTAGCACCTTCCAACATTTTACATTCCGCCTCTTTTTCTTTCCCTTCCATGCAGAAAAAGATTTAACAAAGGGAGAATACTCATTTTCTGTATGTATTTCGTATGAAGTATCTGCTGTGGTCTGCTATCAGCTAGGTTGTGTGTTATGAAATCACACCGACTTTGTATCTTTGTAACAGCTTGCGAAAATCTCACACATATCCTGTGGTAGGCCTGTCTCTTAAAGCTTGTGGTGGCTAAATTCTTTGAATTCCATAATACACTATTTTAACTTGTTCTTGTATACTACATATATGCCTTTGTTTGGGACTGCATTTAGTTGGTTGTTCCTGAATGGCCTAGGTTGAGTGAGTTTGCAATACTGTTGAGCATGATTAATGTATGGCCATGTGCTATGTCCAACACCGAATGTCATGCAAATTATTTTCAGAGTAGAGGTCATACAATTGGCAATTGCTCAAATGCTTGTTGGTAGGTGCCTTTTGTGTGTAGCTGTTACCTTGTGTCAGTCAAGTATGGGTTAATTCTTGCTGAGCTGCAGAGATATCGCCATATACCTAGCCCATGTTGCTGTGTTACTTGTGATGAATATCAAAGTCTCACAAAGAATCTTGCAGCTAGTGAGGTGACTAGACTAGTGGCACAGAAAGGATTGTCTGAAGAGTAAAAACATTTGACCTGACATAACAAAGCCCAGTATCTCTACATGTAAGACAATTTGGCCCACCTATATCAACCCCAAGTTCATCTAGGTAAAGTGGACCAGGATGTGATACACTGTGACTGTTTAACTGAACTCCTCAACCTAAGATTATTCTATGCAACAATTGTTCACAATGCAGCAATGAAATGATCTCACTGGATATATACCTAATTTTGTAATTCCAGAGTAAGGAGAGAAACATTATCATTATCTTAGTCAAGAGGCAAAATTCATGGACAAATCCAGAAAATATAGACATTAATGATATAACTCAGAAAGTCCCTCCGCCCCACCCTATAAGATGTATGTGAAATAATACATTGATTTGTGTAACCCCACACGAGCATCCAAAACAAGCTGTCAGCTGCATCTGTCTGTACCACATATCAGGTCATGAGGAAACTGCTCCAAATGTCTTCAGATTTACCCATATGATTATTCAATTTCTCTATAACTTACTCATATGTTGCCATTTGGAACATTTTGTTAAGGCAGGTATCATTTGTAGGAGTAATCAGTGTTTTCCGTAACTTTAATATCCCTGTTTTAGCCACTGCCAAAGGCTTTGAGAACCACCTACAGCGTTGGTAATTGGTATGTGACTTAAGGAAAGCCTGATGTATTGTGGAACAGAACAGTCCCTGCATCCAGACAAACCCTGTCAATAAGTCAGATTTTATTCTCAATCAATCAATCAATCACTTGTAAAGCGCACTACTTACCCGTGAGGGTCTCAAGGCGCTGAGGAGAGGGGGTGCTGCTACTGCTCGAAGAGCCAGGTCTTGAGGAGTCTTCTGAAGGTGAGCAGGTCCTGGGTCTGCCGCAGGTGGGTAGGGAGGGTGTTCCAGGTCTTGGCGGGGAGGAAGGAGAAGGACCTGCGACCGGAGGTTGCTCGTTGGATGTGGGGGACGGCGACGAGGGCGAGGCTGGCGGAGCGGAGCTGGCGGGTGGGAGTGTAGAAGCTGAGTCTGCTGTTCAGGTAGGCTGGTCCGCTGTTGTGGAGTGCTTTGTGTGCGTGGGTAAGGAGCTCGAAAGTGATCCTCTTGTTGACGGGGAGCCAGTGTAGGTCTCTCAGGTGGGGGGTGATGTGGCTGCGCGTGGGATTTTGAGGATCAGTCGGGACGGGGCGTTTTGGATGCGTTGCAGTCGTTGTAGGTGTTTGGCCGGGATTCCTGCGTAGAGTGCGTTGGTGTAGTCCAGCCTGCTAATGACGAGGGCTTGGATCACCGTTCTTCTAGTTTCGGTCAGGATCCACTTGTAGATCCTGCGGAGCATGCGGTGGGTGTTGTAGCAGTAGGAGGAGACGGCGTTGACCTGCTTCGACATGGAGAGGGAGGATTTGAGGATGAATCCTAGGTTGCATGCGTGGTCCGTGGGTGTCGGTGCTGTTCCCAGTGTGGTCGGCCACCAGGAGTCGTCCCAGGCAGAGGGGGTGGGGCCGAGGATGAGGACCTCCGTCTTGCCCGAGTTCAGTTTCAGACGGCTACTCCTCATCCATTCGGCGATGGCCTTCATACCCTCGTGGAGGTTGGTCTTGGCGGTGTGCGGGTCCTTGGTGAGGGAGAGGATGAGCTGGGTGTCGTCGGCATAGGAGATGATGTTCAGGTCGTGCTGGTGGGCTACTTGTGCGAGGGGGGCCATGGAGACGTTGAACAGGCTCGGGCTGAGGGATGAGCCCTGGGGTACGCCGCAGCTGATGTCGGTGGCTTCGGATCGGAAAGGTGGGAGGCGGACTCTCTGGGTTCTGCCGGTGTGTGGTAAATAATTTTCCTTTACCGGGACTGAATTTGATACAGAAACATAATAAAATAGCTCAGTAAAATGAGAGGCAGAATCCGTGGTATTAGAGGTTCGGAATGGGCTTTATTCCAATAATCGATTATAATCGGTTGCTCCAAGTTCCATCACCACGGAGGTTCAGGAAGTGAAGTACATACATTATTGACATGAAATGGCTTTTATAGTACATACATTACAATGAGGCGAATGCAGTAGGCGTAACAATTGATAAGGAAAATGACGATATATCTGCGTAACCAAAAATGGGTGTAATAAGGAGTAAAAAGGAACGTAATTGGTTATGATGTCACCTATAGGTGGATCCATAAGATAATACTTGGCATAGATGCGCGCGCAGCAGCATGACGTGTAATTGACGTGTAACTAGGGGGTGAAGGGGACTTGACATTTAGCTCTACATGTGGAGACAAGAAGTCTGAGGGGTCAAGTCAACCTAATCCCAAATCATATCTAACATCCTATGTTTAAAGAACTATGTTATCCATAAAGAAGGACTCTCGAACAGAATTTATTCTATACTGACTGTGCGTGCGTGTACAAGCGTCTAAGTGTCTACACTAAATGCGAGGACAGGAATCTTCCATAGTAACAGGACTATGAATTACTTGCATAAGGGCAGAGAAGCCGGGCCTTTTGCTCGGTGGCTGGAAGAATGTTTACTTAAACTACTAGGCAGGAATGCATCGGCTGAGGGGGAAGCAGATAACTCGAAGGTGAAATACAGTTCTTGGCAGAGAATAGGCTGATGTCAGGCTTCGTGAGCCGCGCAGAGAATGAGACAAAGTTCATGGTCACAGATGCAGGCTCAGACTGGAGCTTTCAGAGGCAGAAGGCAAGAAGAGTTTTGATGACAGAATCAGGGCCTACTTGCCTGGACTGTAAAATGGCATAAGTGAGCCATATAAAGCCGGTGGCCTTTTGTACTTAGGAATGGAATATCCGGCCTATTCATGGCGGATCTGACAGAGGACATGTTGACGGTGGACGCACATGTATTTGCGTCTTCATAACTGGAACTGGAGGGAACATACATGTACTTGTGACATGCACATAGAACCGTTGGGGTCCAAGATAGGGGACATAACTGACCAGAAAAATCCATATTTCCACATTCCCTCCTTGTCCCCTACTTGCCCGTTAAGAGATATCAATCTTCATTAATCCATTGATCTGTTCATATAGCATCATTTGTTCTTCTTTCTTCTTCCGGGATCTTGAATGAAATCTTGGTGGTGGAATATACGATGTGGCACACAGACCACAGATCGCTGGACCACATTGTAGACATAGACAGCAACTGAATAGTATGAGAAGGCCAATACCTAGGAAAGATAGAACTCTCCATCCCCAGGCTGATATCACACTCCAAAACCAACTGGACCAAGTCCAAGTGCCTGGGTTCTGGTGTATCTGATTTACAATCTCATGAAGGCGAGTTATGGCTTTATATACTGATGGCGAATTTTCTGGTATGAATACGCAGCAGCTTGATCCGATGACCCTACAAGCTCCGCCCCTATCAGCCAGGATGACGTCAAGGACAAGACGATTTTGAAGCACAACAATCCGCATAGCAGACTGCTCTTCTGTTAAATTGCCTAAGGCGGAAATAGTTTCATTCACTACTGCTTCAAGGGTTCTAGTTAATCTACGTATTAGTTTACTATTAGTAACAGTACCTATATAGGGAAAGATGCCTTTATTGAAATCTGTGTATTTTTCCCATGCTGTTTCAGTGTAATCGACAATCGGGAGATCTCTCCGCTCTCTATTGTGTACTAAATGAATATTTCTATAATAATCAGGAGGAGCTAGGAAAACAGGTGGCAAAAGGAATGCAATGTAGCAGGTACCATCCCAATCTAGAGGTAGACGCATATATGCAGTCTGACCACATATAAAGTAGGAGTGGCGATAAGCTCTGAATGAGGATTTGCCTTGATCACTGAATTCTACTGTAGTAGTGCATTTACTATGGCCCATATGTATGGAACCAACCTTTCTTACACACAATTCACCCTTCGCTGGGAATACTGACATGGTGGGTAAGACTAGTTCAACTTCGGATACGACATTTAGAATCATGAGATTAGGTGTAAAATTACCTAATCCATATACTTCATTTTCTAGATCAGTTCCTGTTCTTTTGGGGCGACCCTCCTTGTCAGGATAGCAGACCTTGAGTAAAACTAGGTTCAGGTTTCCCCATACCCACTGATCTTGGTAAACTGCTGTGTCTGAGTCTATGGAATTGATTAAACTAAACCATGCTCCACAGGAGCCATTATGTGTAAATGGGTGCGGAAAGAAAGGCAAGACTCCTTCATAATTCTGATAGGGAGGGAGCCGGCCACACACCCAACAATTAGTTGCATTACTAGTCTGATGGGAATGATGTAACATACTAATGAAAGTGTTATTGCGCAGCGCAAGTCTATAAGACAATTCATGCGGGGGTAAGTTACTAAAAGAATGTTCTGCGGTAACATTGTAAACAGGTCTAGAAATAGGGTAATATATGTGCAACACTATGCTTGCAGTAATTATTAAAAGACTCAAGAAGAACAATATTAATAATGTCACTATACAGTGGCTACGCAGTGATTTACAATACGCCTGTCGTTTCATCATTGTTCGCAATTGTCCATGATTCAGGTCTAGAGGATACATGTCAGAGACAGATTCAACCGCTTCACCTAGGAGAGGACTTAAACAATCAAATCGTCTGACGTTCTAGGCCTCAACTTAACTTTATAGAGTTCGCTTTCAGTTTTTTCAACCAAAGGAATTTTTGAATCAGTCTGTGAGGGAGTGCAGGGCACAATGTCTATATCCGAGGATTGTCCATGAAATTTCTTGATATGACTTGAATGAATCCAGCCCTTGCGGCCCTCGATCTTCACGGCTGTTCTTGTGGTCAGCAGAACCAACTTGGGTGTCTTCCACCTGGGCTCCAGCTGAGTCTTTCGGTCGAAATTTTTCACAAACACGAAATCACCCGGAACTACGTCATGGGGTTTCACCTCAGTGTTGTCGGGAAATGCTGCAGCAACCTGTGAACGACAAGATTGTAGTGCAGACATCAAGGAAGCCAAGTAATCTGTCAGCATATTACAGTCAATATCAGTTATTTTGCGTGGTATAGGCGTCCCCCACATATTTGGTGGTCTGCCGAAGATCACCTCATACGGGGATAGCCCTGTTCTAGAGTGTGCTACCATTCTCATGTAAAAAAGTGCAACTGGTAATGCTACTATCCAGTCGACCCCTTTCTCTCTGCATATTTTGGACAGTCTGATTTTCAGTATCTGATTATGTCTTTCTACGAGACCTGCTGCCTCGGGGTGTCGAACACAGTGGAATTTCCACTGATATCCTAGCAGAAGTGAAACATGTTTCATTAATTCGGATGAGAACGGCTGGCCGTTATCTGAGTAGACAACACGTGGTAAACCGTATCGTGGGAAGAATTCTCGAACTAACTGTTTGGCAGTAGTCGGGGCAGTGTAATCTGAAACCGGGTATGCCTCCGTCCAACGGGACAGAGCGCAGACAACTACGAGAACATATTTGAATCCTCGACATCGTTCCATCTGGATATAATCCATCTGGAGGACTTCAAAAGGGTGATCAGGAGGATGAAATCCACCCTGTTCTACGGGAACACTTTTTCCTGGGTTGAACTGGCAACAGATCATACAGGTACGGACTTTTTGTTTGGCTGCTGCTCGTAAATGTTTATTGAACCAAATGTGTTGAATGCTGTCTAGCATAGCTTTTTCTCCTAGATGTGCTGGACTATGTATAGTGTTAACTATAACTTGGACCATTGAATCAGGAAGGAGCCATACAGACTTTTCTTTCATCATCCATCCTTGATCCGTTTGGATCCCTCCTAATTCAGTCCATTTCTTTATTTCGTCTGGTGTAGCATGTGTCTGTATGTCAATTACGTCAAGAGTAGGATCTTTAACTGTCATACAATGTGTCGGCATCGGGACTATTGTCTTTGTCATGTCGGGGGTTTGAGTTTGAGCAGTCTGTTTAGCTGTTCTGTCGGCTAAATCATTGCCTTGAGAAATGATATCAGTAACTTTCGTATGAGCTTTACATTTCATAATTGATATTGCAGTAGGTAGATGTATTGCATCTAATAAGGCATGAATGAGGGGTCCGTGCTGAATGTGGGCACCGTGGGAAGTTAAATAACCTCTCTCTCGCCACAGCACGCCGAAGTCATGTACGACTCCGAATGCATAACGTGAATCAGTGTATATGTTGACTTTTTTACTTGTGGCTTGAATACAGGCTTGTGTCAGAGCGATGAGCTCTGCGGCTTGAGCTGACAAAGTATTAATACGATTAGTTTCAATGACTTCTGTATCTGTTGTGACTGCGTAAGCAGCCACTAACTCTCCTGTACTTGTTCTCATACATGAACCATCTACATACAACGTCAGGTCTGGATCTGACAATGGGACATCTGTCAAGTCTTGTCTGGGTTTTGTCGTTATAGTAATAACTTCAATACAGTCATGAGCTAGTGGGTCTGTTCCGGTTACTGGCAAAAGTGTGGCAGAATTCAATGTGTTACAGCGTCTGATTTCTATATGTGGCTGAAACAATGTAAGTTCATACCCTGTAAGTCGCGCTATAGTCAAGTGTTGTGTTTGCGTTCTATTCACAAGGACTTCTACTGTGTGTGGTACTTGAACTGTCAATGGATGTCCTAACACTATGGCATCGCTTTGTCTGATTGCTAAAGCTGTCGCTGCTACTGATTTCAGGCATGCAGGCAAAGCCTGAGCTACGGGATCTAATGTACTAGAAAAATAAGCACATGGTTTGTGTGCTCCTGCTTGTTCCTGTGTGAGTACTGACAAAGCAGTACCTTCGCGTTCTGTAACAAAGAGTGTAAACTGTTTTCTGTAACATGGCGTTGCTAAAACAGGTGCTTGAAATAAAGCTTTCTTTAGGCTTTCAAAAGCTTGTGTATGTTCCTGAGTCCAAGGGAGAACAGTCGATGTGGCTGCCTCCTGGGTTGTCAACTGAATGAGTGGTTTTGCTAGAAATGCATATTGCGGGATCCACTGTCTACAGTATGAAGTGAGGCCTATGAAAGCCCGCACCTCCTTTTGTGTCTTGGGTATTGGCATGTTAGCTATTAACTGAATGCGGTCTGGTGTAAGCTGCCTTCCCTCCTTGGACAGCGAGTGTCCAAGATAAATAACTCGCTGGACACAGAATTGCAGCTTAGAAGGGGACACCTTGTGCCCCTTTTCGGCTAGAAATTGTAAAACTGTCAGTGATGCTTTTTCACATTCAGGTTCGCTTCGGGCGGTGATCAGCAGATCATCGACGTATTGAAGCAGAGCAGTGTTAACTGGCATGTGGATACTGTCAAGTTCTCGTTTCAGTGCTTGGCTATAGATGCTGGGGCTTTCTGTAAATCCTTGAGGTGCGCGTGAGAATTTAAAGCTACGTCCATTTAAACTAAATCCGAATAAATATTGGCTTTCCGGATCTATTGGGACGCTGAAAAAGGCATTCTTGAGATCGATTACAGTAAAGAATGTCGCTTCGGAATCAATAGCTGTCAGTAATGACGAGATATCTGGGACCACAGGGAATTGTGGCACAATGCATTTGTTTAACTCGCGCAGATCAATAACCAATCGATATACTGGCGGGGCCTTAGGATCTGTTCGTTTAAGAATCGGAATTATCGGGGAATTACATACATTGGAGTCTGTTTCTACAACTACTCCTTGGGTAATGAGCTCGTCAATGATTTGTAGTAAAGCCACTACAGCATCTGGGGGTAACTTGTATTGTCGCATTCGTGGTAGCACCACTCCTGCCTTTAATGTGACTCGATATGGTGTAATATTCATGCAACCAACATCAGTAGGGCCTTGTGCCCATAGACGTGTAGGTAAAGTCTGCAGTCGGGGATCCATGTCTCTAGATACATAGTGACCTTTAAAATCACGTAAAAACAATCTTACTCCTTCCGGAGAACAACATATTATAGCTCCTAGAGCTTTTAATGTTTTTATTCCTAACAGGTTTTCTGGACATGATTTAGTAAGCAATAAATCTGTAGTTCGGGTCAGAGGTCCTATCGTAAGTGGCAGAGGTTGTGACACTTCATTAACAATAGGTTTTCCTGAAAAACCAAGGGAAATATTTTGTGAGCCTGAGAGGGGTGCCCCTGGAACTTCACTACGTTTTATAGTTGTTCGACTTGCCCCTGTATCGAGTAAAAATTTTCTATCTTGACCTAATAATTCACTATGTACATAAGGTCCTTCTTGATCTACAGGTATCTCGATAAGGGGTAAGTCAACTTCCCTCTCTAGGCTAGTTCATGCGTAACGCTGATACTCAGGGTATTCATACTGTGCGGTCTGATACATTTGTCGTGTTGTTGTCTGTGTGGCAGCAACAGGCAATGGTGGTGCAGCTGGCACAAACTGTATTGGCTGTTGTGCGGCTGGCATGGCCTGGGCATGCTGCAGAGCTCCTTGTTCATTCTGATCTTGTCTAAGTGGCCGTGATCTTTCTTGTGTTTTACCTATGCTGATATTATGTTTTAAAACTGGACAATCGTGTACGTAATGACCTGGCTTTTTACAATAATTGCATGTCCCTTTTACAGGTCCTGCTGAATCGGAATGTGTCATACCCCTTTTATGTCCTTCAGCTGGAACTGTCTGGGAAACTAACATTTTCATTTTCGTGTCTTTCATGCGTCTGTGTTCATGTTCTTGTTCCTCTCTAATTCTATTGTGATGGTACTGTAACATTTGTAACATTTGTGATGGAGTGTTACCTTGCCAGGTACTCTCGAATTTTAATACTCTATTCTTTACTGGGGGCAGGGCATTTTCTACTAATTTTGTTACAAACAGATGTGGGTATGATTCGCTACTTGCTTTTATGCCACTATTTATACCAAAACATTTTTCAAATCGGGCATAGTAATCACTAGTGTCTTCATCTTGCTTCTGTTTACAGGCTGAAATTGTACCCCAATCTTCCTTTTTCGTAGTTAATAAGCGTGGCAGTACCTGTACTAATAAACCTGGTAGTGCTTTAGTTTTATCCCCAAGTCCTGCTCCTGCAGTTCGGGCCTTTTCTTCCGCTTCTAACACTGACCATTCTATCTTTTGGTCTCCTACCTCCCACTCTTTTTCCTTGAGTTTCTCATAAATGCCAGCAGGCATCAATACCTTTAATATTGTCATAATGTCGGGATAGGTGTCCTCTCCCATGAGTAACATGTCTTTAATTTCTCGGTAAAAACCCGCTGGGTCTTTGTCATGACTGGGTACCACTTTCTTCATTTGTAACAATTCTTTTTTCGATATGGGCGCATATACAAATACGCGTTTGAACTCGTTGTCCTCGCCCTTTATTGGGTGCACTTCTCGTAAGGGATTCTGTCTATCCATGTGATACGTGGTTCTCTCCTTGACGGGCAATGAGACATGTTCTGAACATACAAAAAGAATATACTGCTTTCTTGATTCTAGAATTTCTTTAATTAATTTAGTACCTGCACCCCTCCATTTATTCATAAGTAATTCAGTCAGTATGTCAGGTAAGGGACCAGGGTCCGAATGCTGACTTCGATATAGTATAATGAGTTGTTGAATCATATAAATCCCGGCTAACCTCTGTTCATCTGGGGTAAGATTCAAGAATGTGCGTACTACTGTATCATCACTATATTTTCCGGGACTGTCCACCCAATGGACAGCTGCCCTGGCTAAATCTTGTTCATCCATAGAATCGAGAAAATGATAACCCCTTCGTTCTCGGAGTAGTTTGTCGGCGGTTTGGAACGAATGCTCGTTAGACCTTATATGGACTATGGGTGTTGGGAAACCCCTGTTATTGTCTGGACATATCGGGCGTACCGGGTCAATAAGACATCTCGTACTATTATAAGATCTTCTTTTACCTACATAGGCTATAGTTTCTGACTGTCCTGTGGGCGGTCCTGACCCTTCTTCCTCGCTTTGTTCGAAACCGTCTACCTCTAATCTCTCTTCGTGTAGGCGTTCTATTTCTTTACGGATCTTTCGGCACATGGCTATTATACAATTTTGTTTATCATGTCTCCCTTCTGATATATTCTGGCTCCATCTTGTAAGAATTTGCATTGCTTCCGGGTCTACCCCCGGTCGGTCTTGATTTCTGATCACACAGTTTATGAGGAAACGTAACAGTTCCCCCTGTATCTCTACTTTCTGGTATTCCATAGCTCTGTTAATACATTCTGGATCTCGCCCTGTTTGGACAAAATGGTATATATTATCTAGATGCGCAGTCATTCCTGGTAACTTCCCTAAATACACTGCGGCTCGTCTGATACGCAATGACGCCAGGGTCATTTCGTCCTCTTTACCGGGCACAGGATCATATCTGCAATCTATAAGAAGTTCCTTCAGCGTACGGGCACTTATGAGTTTGGGTGTACGTGAATGTGCTGACTCTTGAAAAGTAAGTTTATTTATTCTGGGTGGCGTAGAAAAGATATTGGTAGCACCTCCCGTGGCCCCATCTGGGGTGTCGGGTGTGAAAGGATTCGTCGAACGTGACACAGCAACTACAGGTGTGGACACAGCTATAGAAGTAGCTGTAGGAGCGGATGCAGAAACAGATGTGCTTGCCAGAACTTGTGACTCGATTTGTTGCTGTAGGGATACGGGTGCTGGATCTGGGCGTTGGACCTCCCTGGTATGCGGTCTATGCGGGGCGGAATTAGCATATTCGGGAGCTGCGTCATCTAAATATGAGGAAAGAAAAACGTCTTCTGCTGTTCTAGGATGCCCCTTAGGATGTACCTTTATTGGGAACAATGGGGGTGGCAAGTCTTTCGGTATTTCTGGGGTAGCCTTAGGTAATCCTTCGGCCAGAAGGGGATACATACCATTCATAAGGGCATTTCTTTGTCTGTCTACTTGTTCTGATTTCACTCGGATACCTTCCTCAATTAATAGATTTTCTCGAACTTTATTGGAATTCTCTTTACTCTTCTCTTCCTGTCTACGTGCTTTTTCTGTTCGTCTATGTGATTCTTTACGCCATAATTCAATGGCATCTTTCTGTGACTGTCTGACTTTCCTTTTCCATAACTCTTCTTCTACTTTCATGATGCACTCTGCATCCCAGGTTCCCGCTGTGGGCCACCTCTGACTTTCTGGTAATTCCTTGGTGTAGTCTACCCATAAATCAAGAAATAATATGGCGTCTAGGCCATGTTTATGATACATAAAGTGCCCTGGAGTGTCCCTAGGAGGAATAGGAACGGCTTCTTCGAGAACCCCTTTTCTGGTAGTGATCTGTCTTAATTTCGAAAAGAGCGGCATATTGAGAACTGACCTTATACTTGATTTTGACCAACTGACCTGATACTTGATTTTGAACAGACTTAATACAATAAACACGATAATGAACAGTCATTCATACCACAATATACAGAACATACTTAAACACATTAAACATTAAACATTAAACCTTTAACTGAAACAACAATGATGATCGTCTGCATGACTAAACACCAAGCTTAATTCTTGACAATAACTAGATACTTCGGAATACTTGATATACTGCTAAACAGTACAGATACACTGCTGAAACAGTGCAGACCGGATTTGTGTACCCAAACCCGTCTTGACCGGCACAACCTATGTGCACGTCAGAAATGCCTCCCCAGCAATGGTACTCACCGGGTAGCTTCGGAAACGGAAGGCCTCAGTAACTTGAACTTGAACCGGACTGGACTCGACTCGACTCGTCGGACACTGGGCTTGACTTCGGACTGGTGGGTCTCTGTATACCTCGGATCTTGCTCTCTCAGCTAGGCTCTGGTCGGGATACTTCGCACTTCTCACCGCCTCGTCTGGGTGTTGATCGCAGTCTCAGTCGCCCCCGCTTGACCGGAGGGAGATACAGGAAATCCTGCTGGTACGCGTTATTGTCCGTCCAGCTGTGGCAGGAGACCGGGCCTGCAACGCACCGCCGGCGCGTGAGATGAGAAAGTGTCCCTGTTCGGGCGCCATTCATGTGGTAAATAATTTTCCTTTACCGGGACTGAATTTGATACAGAAACATAATAAAATAGCTCAGTAAAATGAGAGGCAGAATCCGTGGTATTAGAGGTTCGGAATGGGCTTTATTCCAATAATCGATTATAATCGGTTGCTCCAAGTTCCATCACCACGGAGGTTCAGGAAGTGAAGTACATACATTATTGACATGAAATGGCTTTTATAGTACATACATTACAATGAGGCGAATGCAGTAGGCGTAACAATTGATAAGGAAAATGACGATATATCTGCGTAACCAAAAATGGGTGTAATAAGGAGTAAAAAGGAACGTAATTGGTTATGATGTCACCTATAGGTGGATCCATAAGATAATACTTGGCATAGATGCGCGCGCAGCAGCATGACGTGTAATTGACGTGTAACTAGGGGGTGAAGGGGACTTGACATTTAGCTCTACATGTGGAGACAAGAAGTCTGAGGGGTCAAGTCAACCTAATCCCAAATCATATCTAACATCCTATGTTTAAAGAACTATGTTATCCATAAAGAAGGACTCTCGAACAGAATCTATTCTATACTGACTGTGCGTGCGTGTACAAGCGTCTAAGTGTCTACACTAAATGCGAGGACAGGAATCTTCCATAGTAACAGGACTATGAATTACTTGCATAAGGGCAGAGAAGCCGGGCCTTTTGCTCGGTGGCTGGAAGAATGTTTACTTAAACTACTAGGCAGGAATGCATCGGCTGAGGGGGAAGCAGATAACTCGAAGGTGAAATACAGTTCTTGGCAGAGAATAGGCTGATGTCAGGCTTCGTGAGCCGCGCAGAGAATGAGACAAAGTTCATGGTCACAGATGCAGGCTCAGACTGGAGCTTTCAGAGGCAGAAGGCAAGAAGAGTTTTGATGACAGAATCAGGGCCTACTTGCCTGGACTGTGAAATGGCATAAGTGAGCCATATAAAGCCGGTGGCCTTTTGTACTTAGGAATGGAATATCCGGCCTATTCATGGCGGATCTGACAGAGGACATGTTGACGGTGGACGCACATGTATTTGCGTCTTCATAACTGGAACTGGAGGGAACATACATGTACTTGTGACATGCACATAGAACCGTTGGGGTCCAAGATAGGGGACATAACTGACCAGAAAAATCCATATTTCCACAGGTGAGGAAGGACGTGGTCCAGTCCAGGGCCTTCTCCTTGATTCCGGCTTCTTGGAGGCGTGTCTTTAGTGTGCGGTGGCAGACCGTGTCAAAGGCGGCTGATAGGTCGAGGAGGAGGAGGGCTGATGTTTCACTGTTGTCTAGTTGGCATCTGATGTCGTCTGTGGCGGTGATGAGGGCTGTCTCGGTGCTGTGGTGTCGTCTGAATCCGGACTGGGAGGGTTCTAAGATGTTGTTGTCCTCGAGGTGGCGGGTCAGTTGCATGTTGACGGTTTTCTCGATGACCTTCACTGGGAAAGGGAGCAGAGAGATGGGCCGGAAGTTCTTGAGGTCCTTGGGGTCCGCCTTGGGCTTTTTGAGGAGGGCGTTGATTTCGGTGTGCTTCCAGCTTTCCGGGAATGTCGCTGTCTTGAAGCAGATGTTGATGACCTTCCGTAGTTGGGGTGCGATGGATGCGTCAGCTTTGTTGAATACGTGGTGTAGGCGGGGGTCTGATGGGGATCCTGAGTGGATGGAGTTCATGACCTTGCGTGTCTCGTCGTCGCTGACGTAGGACCAGGAAGTCAGGCGGTTGGTGCAGGTGGTGTTTGCGGGGGGGGGGGTGGAGTCTGCCATAGTCAGGGCGGTCGTGGTGTTGAAGCTGTCGTGGATGTTGGCGATCTTGTGGTGGACGAAGGTGGCCAGTGAGTCGCACAGATCTTGTGAGGCGGGATGTCGTTGGTGATGGCGCTGGGGTTGGAGAGTTCCTTCACTATGTTGAAAAGTTATTTGCTGTCATGTGCATTGTTGTCCAGGCGGGCTTTGAAGGAAGATCTCTTGGCTGCTCTGATGAGTTGGTGATGTCTGCGGGTGGCGTCCTTGTGGGCTGCGTGGCTGTCTGGTGTATGATCATGGAGCCATTTCTTCTCCAGTTTCCGGCATGTACGTTTGGAGGTCTGGAGCTCTTCGGTGAACCAGATGGCTTTCTTGCTGGTGTGGCTGTTGTAGGGTTTCTTGAGCGGGGCGAGGGTGTTGGCGCAGTCGTCGATCCACTGTCTGAGGTTATGGGCGGCGGCGTCTGGGTCGGTGGGGTCAGAGGGTGGGTTCTGGGCGAGGGTGGAGGTCAGTTGATCTTCGGTGACTTTGCGCCAGCAGCGGCGAGGCCGCTGTTGGGTGCGGTGGTGCGTGGTTGGTTTCTTGAAGGTGAAATGGATGCAGCGGTGGTCGGTCCAGTGGAGTTCGGTGGTGCGGTTGAAGGCGACGTGGGTGCTAGTGGTGAAGACGGGGTCGAGCGTGGGGCCGGCGGCGTGGGTGGGTTCGTTGACGAGCTGTCTGAGGCCGAGGTTGGCGAGGTTGTCGATCAGGGTGGTGGAGTTGGCGTCGTTGTTGTTCGAGGTGGTAGTTCAGGTCTCCGAGGACATCTCCACAAAGCAGTGTTTCAGCTTCCCTAATTTCCAGCAAATGTATACGATATCCCAATCTAACTCAGTTTTATTTATTATTTTTCAAGACATCTGTTCATTGAATTTCTACATACAGAACATTTCAGTTTTGAAGGTAACCTGTACAGCATTAATGCCCATCCTCGCTTCCACACTACATAGTCGTTACAGCCAACTTTCAATCGAATTACAGCTTACCCACCCACTGAACTTTGTCCACTGCACACTTCCCCTCATCTTCTGTCCTTCTGCTCAACCCACCCCACATTGGCTACAAGTTAGTTGTCAGGGCCTGCCAATACCAAATCGATCCCACCACCCTCCCCACACTTTGGAATGTTTCCGTGGGTATCCTATTGCTTTATACTCCTATAATTCTGCTATCGAGCAGTAGTCCTTTCCTCGCAGTCAGTCCGTGTGGTCGGGGACTGATCAAGTTCCCAAGTGTCTAGCAGTATTTCTCTTGCCAATCATACACCCTATTCTGATGAGAAGTTTCTGTCTCTGCATGTTGTCCCAATCCAGGAACACCCCCAATATGCCCATCAGTAGGCTACATTCAAAAAGTAAGCGCACCACATCGTTCAGCATGTTTAGGATTTCAGGCCAATAAGCCTGTATGCCGTGGCATTCCCAGGTCACATGGATGCTGTTTTACATCTGAGGCAACTGGGACTAACGCCTCTCCCCATCCTCCGAAACCTGTTGGGGTTCTAATATATCCTGTGAAAGTATTTTAACTGGACAAGCATCAGATGAGCTGGTATCGCCAGCATTCTTGCTACCATCTTACATTCAACCCAGTTTTTGTTTTCTAATTCCCCCAGATCCACCTCCCATTTCCCCATCAGTTTTGACATGGGATCAGGGACATTAATTACCAAGGTTTTGTGCAGGCATGACATGTCCTGCTTCCCCCAAGCCGTTCCATGGCAATCTTGGACTCCCAACAGGTTGATTTCTGGGATAGGCCTCAACTGTCCCTTAGAGTCGTCCAATTTGTGTTTTAGTTGTAGATAAAGAACTGGTATTTATGTCATTGATTTTCAATTGTTAATTTTTCGAAGGATAACAAGGCTTCTCTTGTCGATTCAAGATACCACCCCATCCACCTTAGTGCCATGTGCCAACATTTTATTGGAATTTGTATTATTTGGAGAGTGCACCCAGGGTCAGACCTTGATACAGCCATACCCAGAGTGTTGTGCCATCCTATATGATTCCTTTGAGTCTCACTGCTGGATGATTTCAGTCTCTGAAAATCCACTTGTTGATTCTGCGTCAAGTCTATCGGGCATTTGGTCGTTTAGAAAGAAACCTCTGACTGCGAGTTGCCAATGAAGCCCAAGGTTCATGAGCAACTTGCCTAGTTTTTATCTTCACAGTTTTTGTCGGTTTTTGGTAGGGGCAACCCCTTCCAGTAGCCGCCAATACTTGGACTCTCCTAAGCATATGGTGCCTTCCAGAAGGAGTCCCAGAGGTGGAAAAAGCCTTGAGGCAAAAAAACTTCTTATGGGAGCAATCACTGATAGTATGGAACCAAGGTAGAACACAACCAGGCAGGGACGAGCTGGAAACGCACAAAAAATGAGAATCTACCTTGCAGGAACACAGGGCGTAACAGGAGGGAGGAAACAAACCCAGGAATGAAAAAGAGATGAGGCGCAAGGCGCAAAAGAAAAATTGGCCTTATATACTACTAGAGCAGGAAGCACCTCCCAGGAAGTTGCGAGTCACTATTATAAATTGGGAAAAAGAGCTAAATTAATGAGGACCTGTTATCTTGGATTTGGGTTCCTTAATACCCACAAATCCTTCCCAAAGAATTCTAGGAAGAAGGACCGGGAAGAACATGAACACTGACAGCATCCGACCAGCCGACTCCGCCATGAAGAGGAATCCAGGCACGATTATAGGGGGGGCCTGTCCGCCGTAAGGTAAGTGGTTTAGTGAGCAGATGCAACAGATCGCCAACATCTACCCCACTATCTGCATGCCGCGCGGCCCTCCAGTCCGGGACCAGAGAGAGGGTTGCTGCCAGGTGGGATACCAGCGCAAACTTCTGAGCATTTGTACTGCCCAGTAGTGTAGTGTAAAGTCAGTAGCTGTATACTTCTTTGACACAGTTCAACATAAAATGGTAATTACCGTTGGTACATGTGTGACATTTAGTATGAATAAGCATGTAGTCGAAACAACTTTATGACCCACCAACAGACAGACACTGTGGGAAACTCTTACTGACTTCAGACTCTCAGTCATGTCCCAAATTGAGCGTCCACCCACAATCTTACCTTACCAAGACACCTAGGGGCACATTTTCTAAACTATCACCCAACATAGTGCAGCAGTCAAAAATTCTGTGCTGCGTTGCATGACAGAGAGGGAGCGATAGAGCGCCATATCTACAGAGATATGGCACTCTCCTCTCCTCTCACTAGCTCCACCGCTGAATTTTTTTGATGTGTGCCACGCACACACCTTTGTGCCATAGTGCAAGAGTGGATGCGTAAGTCTAGCATAGGGTTTGTACTGTAAGGGTTCCTTTCCAGTGCAAAATACTATGCCTAGACAACTTCTAAATCTTTTCTTACTTTGTATGTGTGCTGTACAGTGCACCATGCATGTAATGTTGGAAAACACCTGGTTTCAAACGGTGTTATTTTTGACACAAAACCCTCTCTCACATTTTTGTCAAAAAGGAAGGGTGACTGCATGGGAAAGTCCCTGTAATTCCCCCTTGACTCTGAGTAACGCAAATCAGCGCTTTGCACTACTTTGTGTTACTTTGAGTCAATTTCCAGTGCAAAAAGTAAATGATAAAAAAAGATTTGTGCTGCTTTGCATTATTTTCATAATGCAAACCCCGCACAAAAATGTTAGTAAATCATCCCCTTAGAGACGACTCAGTGTGTACTTTATAGGTGGTCACATGTTGCATGAAAAATAAACTACAGGAACATAGCATATGGAAAAAACCTCTGTTGATAAGGAATTCATAATGAAGGAAACTGTTTAATGTAAACAGGGATTGTATCACTGAAGGGCTTATCATTTGTTCTATGCAGTCTATAGAGAAGCTAGTTATTGAATGCGCATATTGTCTTAACACCTTCATGGAACACCATTTGGAACTGTGAGAAGCTTTAACTGCCTTAATCATCAACTACACTGCTCTCAAGAGTGCTCCATCACACACACTTTGCTGATCCTTGGGCCCAATTACTAGTCATATGGTACTGATGCAGTGGAAACTTTGCACCTGTAAACTCTGGTACCTTGCTTTACAACCTCGCCAGTACCATGTAATTACACATGAAACCAAATAGAATGAGGAATAACTGCATGGAACCTGATTTAACAGCCTGAATACTACACAGAATTTACAATACTGAGGTGCTAAATGCACATCTTTATAACCTAAATGTGTGCTGAGAGTCAGGTACAATATGGGGGGTGGGTGAAAGAGGAGAATGATGCCCTGCAAGGGGATGCATTGCATTCTTCCCAGTACCTTTCCTGAGGGTGGTGCTGGTGCTGAATAAATGATCTAGGCTACAATACAGCCCTTTCCAGTGTAAATTTGCCAGCTGGATTTTCCAGTAAGTAAAACTGGGCTCTGTATTCCTGCACCTGGAAAAATCTGAGTGTGGGCACACTACCAATTTATGACTGAGCAGAGAGAAATTCCAAGCAAGAATTCTGGTCAACTCTTAACAAGCATCTTTATGTGATCGTACCTTACATGGTTGATCTATATTTCTAATTAGTTATGTACTAGAAATAATATGAGATAGTGTGGATGATTTTTCAAATCTACGTGACATAGATATAGCTTTACTGTCTGAGACTTGAGCCTTGTAAGGTCTGTGTAACTAGAGTGATAGCTCTGTTGTCCAAAGTAAATATGTTCTGTGGTAATGCTGGATTGCACTGCTGCTGAAGCTAGAGCCTGGAAGGTCTGTGAAGCTATATAGATTTGCTTTCCAAACCATATGCTTATAGGATCTGTGCAGCCTGAAGGAGAGCTCTTATGTATGATGCACAAGTCTGTGAATTCAGACTCGGCTGAGTGGAGAGTGGGCAGGCAATGCAGGAACATGCACTAAAAATGACAAGGGCCCATCTTGCTGAAGCTTGGTGTGATCCTGGTATGTTTGATCAGTAATGTAAAGGAGTAGTGTAATGTTAAGGATTAACTTCCTGTATCAGTGCACGGACTGTTAAATTATGCGGTGACCTGAGGGATACCTTTGCTATATCAGCCCTGAAACTGCATGTTCAGGGTAATCTGATGGGTGGCTCTGCAGTCTAAAGAAAACATCTGTAGGTCTTGTTAGCTTGAGAACTGGCATTGTTAGCTAAAGACAAAACCAAAGCACGAGAATTACAAAATTTGATGAATGGAATGTTTGAATTAATCTTAAACTCAGGTAAGTACCCTGTCTTGTCTGAAGCTAAAGCATGTTTGTTCTGTATAACACAATTTGTACTTTTCATATGTGTTTCCTGATCTTGTGACTTCTGTGTCTCCTGGGGAATAGCACTGTTGCATAAAGTCAGATCCTGTTTGTCTGTGTGGCCTCAGATATTGCCCTACAGGCAATGTCTCTGAGTGTAAGGTCTGTCGAAGCAATGTGATGGCACGGCTCACAGTGGCTCTGAGTTGCTCATTACATATCAGCTGCTATCTTTAGCCTGAACTCTAAATTCTGCGTAGCCAGCAATGACCTCCCATCTAAATCATATTTAGCCATATCTGTGTGTGCCTCGCAGACGCTTACCCCTATGAGCTATCCCTTTTTGCTGTATTTCTTACACCTTGTATCATCCTGTCACACAGAGGCCAGCTGTACAAATACATTGGGAGTTGCTTTTTCTCTCTTCGTTTCCCGTTCTCTCCTCTTTCTGCTTCCTATATATTTGTATTCTTTCTCTTTCAGTCTCAGCCGTCACTCTTCCTCACTAATTTCTTGTTCTGTCAAACTTGCTTCTCTCCTTTCATCACCTTGCATCTATTTCTTAACGCTTCCTCGCCCACTCTGTACTCCTATTTTCCTTTCTATCATTTCTTGCTCAGTTTGCACTCCCTGTCCTCTCCCGCTTTCTTTTCTCTCCCCTATCGTTCCGTCTTTCTACCTTTTCAGGCTTCGCCTTGGACTGTTGCACTAGTGCAGCATCACCTCAGCACCAGCGCAGCACCAACTCTGCATCACTCAGCACCACTTGAGCACCAGGACAAAACCACCTGAGCACCACCAAAGCATCACTCAACACCACCTAAGCATCACTCAACACCACCAAGGCATTACTCAAGTCCACCTTAGCATCACTCAGTACCACCTCAGTATCACTCAGCACCACCTCAGTATCACTCAGCACCACCTGAGAACCACTTCTGCCCAAGCATACTACCACCTCAGTATTACTCAGCACCATCTCAACATAAGTACAGCACCTAATCAGCACCAGCGCAGCACCACCACCGTACCATTTCCACATCAACACAGCACCACCTCAGCATTGCACCATCTCTGCATCAGTGCACCACCTCCACCAGCGCAGCTCCACCTCAGCAGCAATGTAGCACTAATGTGGCACCATTTCAACATCAGCACAGCACCATCTCAGCACAGCACTAGCTCAGCACCACCTGACTACTAGCACTCCCTCAGCGCCCCTCAGCACTACCTCAGCATCCTTCAGCACTACCTTAGCATCCCTCAGCACTACCTCAGCATCACTCAGCACTGCCTTAACATCACTCAGCACCACCTCAGTATCACTCAGCACCACCTCAGTATCACTCAGCACCCCCTCAGTATCACTCAGCAACACCTCAGTATCACTCAGCATCAGTTGAACAGCCCCACATCAGCATCAGCACAGCAAATTCTCAGCATCAACACAGCACCACCTCCGCATCAGTGCAATACCACCAGGGCAGCACCACCTCCGCATCAGCGCATCACTTCTGCACGGCACCAACTCAGCATCACTCAGCACCACTTGAGCACCAGCTCAGCCCCACCACCTCAGCATCAATACACCACCACCACAGCGCCATTCTAGCATCAGCTCAGCACCATCTCAGCATCAAGACAGCACCACCTCCTCATCCGTGCACCACCTCTACACCTTTGCAGCACCAGCGCAGCACTAGTGCAGCACCAGCGCAGCACCAACACTGCACCACCTCAACACCAGCACTGCACCATCACAGCATCAACACAGCACCATTTCGGCATCAGCACAGCACCACTTCTGCATCACTGCACCACTACCAGCGCAGCCCACCTGACCACCAACACAGCTCCACCTCATCAGCAACTCAGCACAATGCAGCACCACTTCTGCAGCAGCGCAGCATCACCACGCCACAGCACGACCTGAGCACCACCTCACCAGCACCACTTCAGTATCACCCGGCACCATCACAACATCACTCAGAACCACCACAGCATCAGAGCCACCTCAGCATCACTTAGTACCAGCTGAGCACCAGCCCACCACAACGTCACCCTGACTCAGCACCACAACAGCATCACTCAACGCACCTCACCATCAGCACAGCACCACCTCAGCACAGCACCATCTTAGATTCAGCAAAGCACCACCTCCTCATCTGTGCACCGCCTCAGCAGTATTGCAGCACCACCGCAACATGAGCACAGCACCATCTCGGCATCAGCACAGCACCACCTCTGCATTAGTGCACCATCACCAGCGCAGCTCCACCTCAGCAGTAGTTCAGCACCAATGCAGCACCACTTCTGCATCAGCGCAGCACCATCTCAGCATTGCTCAGACCTCCTGAGCACCAGCTCTGCATCACCTCATCACTCAGCATCACCTCCACACCAGCACATCACCACCACCTCAGAATCACACAGAACCACCTGAGTATCATTCAGCACCACCTGAGCATCACCTCCGCACCACCACACCTCCACCGCAGCATCACTCGGCATCACCGCAGTCTGCCTTCAGAATCTGGTATCTGTTGATTCTCCCCTAGTGTCCATCCGCTGCTAGTGTTGTAATTCTGGTACTATTTCCCAACCTCCACCCTCCCGTTGTTTATGTCCCTCCCCCCATAACAAAAACAAACTATAATAAACCAGCATTATAACAGGCAGGAAGAAGTTGCCAGCGTTGCGAGGACAAAAAAAACCAAGCTTTTTTTATGTTAGGTCATTCAGTTATACATAATGTCTTCTTGGTTATATATAAGGCAACAAAATTGCTTATAACACTTTTTTATTATAACTTTTCAACATGCTGCACAACAGCCGCACTGCACTACAACATAGCTTAAACACATTAGAAGAACCAATAGCTATGGCTAAACACTTATAAGGTCCCAAAGGCGAGACCTCAGGTTATGCCAATGCTGGTTTAGGTCGAGCATTCAAGACCTCTTGTAAATACTTTTGTATATACTTATATACTTTGGTATCTACTTATATGTGTATGTACTTTGTGGGCTCTGGAGATCAGCCCTAGGACTTGTCTGCTTCCGCTTAGGGACTTTTTTTTCTGTTCAACTGCCTCTATTTTACTGTCTTGATGAAAAACGACCAGCAGAGGTTAGTAAAATACCAGAATTGCTTTCTGCTTAGGGACTTTCCTTTTTTAAATATTTCTGGTAACTGCCTCTATTTAACTTTCTTGAAAGAAAACGACCAGCAGAGGTCAGTAAAATACCAGAATCACTTTAGCATACTCAAGATTGCAGTCCATAGAAATTGTCTTCCACGAGCACCCTTAGACAATAATATTTTTTTCAAATCATGTATTTTCAGTTATATGACCACTGAAGGCCCTGATTTTATATTAAAAACAGAACTTTGCACAATACAATTCCAGATGAAAGGCAATATTTCTCTCCATGTGTTCCCATACCTGGTGTGTCATGCAGTTTGGTGATTACTTTCCCTCCAAGAACAGTAGATATTTAAGCGCCCAGGCTAATGTGCTGCATTGCTAAATACATATAAGGTCCCAAAGGCGAGACCGATTGCATTGCAAATGCTTGTTTTCCATTCTTCCCAAGACTTCAGCCAAGTCTTTTTGAGACATTCCTCATCCAATGGGAGGGAGGGAGACTGACAATTATATTTACTACTTAGCGAAAGTGATGGTTGCAATTTTTGAAAAACGTATTTCATCGTAAAAAATATGCTCTGCCTAGAGAGCATGTTTCTCAAGCATTTCCTGAAATTTACCAGCATGGGGCCAGTTGTTACAATTAAAACAGTGTCAGGACTGACATACATGTGTATGCACCTGAGATGCCCCATGCCAAGTCAGGCAGATGGGAGATGCAGAATAAGGGTGCTGCAAGAAGCTCAGCAGCAGCACCTCAGGGCACAGCAGGAGCAGGCACTACTGCCACAGCAAGCAACAAGGGCACTGGTTCGCTTTTGTGACATGCAGCCAACCTTGATGAGTGACTCTTAATGGGTGGATGCAGGGGCACTACAATTAATTTTAATGCGGTGATGCAGACACCAGAACTAAAATGTATTAGTCTAACCCCTGATGCGTGGTACTTGGCAGGGCTAATACAGTGTTTCGTACCCCTGGGTTTCATGAAGCCGTTTTGATCTGAGTTGAACAGATTTTGCATCTTTGTCACTATTCTGTTTGGCAGAGCCTTTGCTATGATTTTTGCTTCAATATGTATCAAATAAGTTGAGCTATAGACGGCACAGTTCTCTGATGGTTCACCAGTCTTCAATCAATCAAAGGCTTTGTAAAGCGTGACAATTCAACTGTAAGGGTCTCAAGGCACAGGGGTGTGGGGGGAGGAGCTGCAGGTCCATTAAAATGCTGCGGTTCATTCGAAGGGCCAGGTCTTGAGGTCCTTCCTGAATTGAGGCAAGGACGGCGATTGCCTGAGGTGGAGAGGCAGGATGTTCCAGGTCTTCGCTGAGAGGTAGGAGAAGGATCTTCTCTGGCTGTGGTCTTGCCGATATTTGGGATGGTAGCCAGGGCCAGTTAGGGGGAGCGGAGGTCTCTGGTGGTTATGTGGAATTCGAGGCAGTAGTTGAGGTACGCAGGTCTTGCATCATATAGGGCTTTATAGGCATGGGTGATTTTTTTGTTGACTGGGAGCTCTCTTAGGTGGCTGGTGATGTGGTTGTGGCAGGGGGTGTTGAGGATGAGTCTGGCAGAGGCATTCTGGATGTTCTGCAGCTTCTTGAAGAGTTTCTGAGTGGTGCCGGCGTAGAGTGCATTGCCCTAATCGATTCTGCTGCTGATGAGTGGGTGGGTGACCGTCTTTCTGGACTCAGTGGGGATCCATTTGAAGATCCTTTGAAGCAGGCATAGTGTGCGGAAGCAGGGTGATGAGACAGTGTTGACCTGGTGGCTCATAGTGAGCGAGAAGTCCAAGATGATGCCGAGGTTCTGCATGTGGTCTGTGAGTGTGGGGGAGGTTCTAAGTGCTGCGGGTCATCAGGAGTCATCCCAAGTGGAGGAGGTGGAGCACATGATGTGGACTTTGGTCTTCTCTGAGTTGAGCTTGAGGCAGCTGTTCTTCATCCAGGTGGCGACAGCCATCATCCTGTCATGAAAGTTTTTCTTGGCGACTGTTGGATCGTTGGTGATGGAGAGATTCAGCAGAATGTCATCGACACAGGAGACAATGTTGAGCCCGCGGTTTCTGATGACGGCTGCTAGCGGTGTCATGTAGATATTGAAAAGTGTGGGGCTCAGGGAGGAGCCCTGAGGCAATGTGCAGCTGATCTCTGTGGGTTCTGAGAGGAATGAAGGTAGTCTGACTCTCTGTATTCAATGGTAAGGAAGGAGTGGATGCTTTCCAGGGCACTGTCCCAAAGCCGGCATGATAGAATCTTGTGTATAGGGTGCGATGAGAGACAAAATTGAAGGCGGCCAATAGGTCCAGGAGGATGAGGGCTACAGTTTTGCATTGGTCGAGGAGGGTGCGGATGGCATTAGTGGCGGCGAGGATGGTGGTCTCGGTACTGTGTTGCTTCAGAAATTGGATTGGGAGTGGTCCAGGATGTGGTTTGCTTTGGTAAACACGGAAAGTTGGAAGTTGGTGGGCTTCTCGATGACCTTCCTGGGAAGGGGAGAAGCGAGTTGGGTCTAAAGTTCTTGAGGTCCTTCGAGTGGGCAGAGGGTTTCTTCAGTAGGGGGGTTGATCTCTGCTTGTTTCCAGTGTTCTGGGAAGGTGGCAGAGTTGATGGAGCAGCTGATGATGTGGCAGAGTTCGGAGGTGATGGTGATTCCTGCTCTGTCGAAGATGTGATGCGGGTAGGAGCCGGGGGGTGCTCCGGAGTGGATGCTCCTCATGATCTTGAGGGTGTTGTCCTCTGTGAGGAAGTTCCAGCTCAGTAGACTCTGTTGGGGTCCGGCATCATGGGGTGTAGTGGTTGCGAATGGGGTCATGGGTATCAAGGCTGTCAATGCTGTCATATATATCTTGCAGTGGAAGTACATGCCAAGGTTGTTGCAGAGGTCTTGGGAGGAGAGAATGTCTGCTGTCTCTGTGTTGGTCTTGCGAATTCTTTGACCACGGCAATCAGTTACATGCTGTTGAGTGCGTTGGCCTTGATCCTTTCTTGGAGAGCCGCTTTTTTTGTTGTTCTGATGATGGGGTGGTGTACTGTGACAGCGGTTTTGAAGGCTGAGTGATCTTCTGGGGTCTTGCAACTGCTCCATATCTTCTCGAGACGTTTACATGTCCGTCTGGACTCATGAAGGGCGGAAGAGAACCAGCTAGCTTTTTTGGAGTGTCGCTTGCTTGGGACTTTCCTCAGAGGAGCCAAAGGGTGGGCACAGTCGGAGATCCATCGGTGGAGGTTGTGTGCTGCGGTGTTGGTGTCTGTAGATGTCAGTGGAGGGGTTTTACTGAGTGCAGTGGTGAGCTGTTCTTCAGTGACCTTGTTCTACCTTCTATGAGGGTTACGGTTACGTGGTGGTGTAGGGTGGGTTTGGTGAAGTTAGAGTGGATTCAGCAGTGGTCAGTCCACTGGAGCTTGGTGGTGTGGCTGAAGGTGATGTTGTCACTGGCGGAAAAGATGGGGTAGAGCGTGTGTCTTGCTGAGTGGGTTGGGGAGGTGACCAGTTTTTTGAATCTGATGGTGGCAAGGTTCTCCAGCAGGACGAGGTGTTTTTCTCATTGAAGTAGTCCAGGTGAAAGTTGAGGTTGGGAACGGAGGCTGTAGTCTGTGGAGGTAAGAGTGTAGGGTGCGATGTAGTTGATAATGGAATCGCTGAAGGCTGGGTGGGATTCGGGGGGTCTGTAGATGAGGGTGCCACAGAGGGTGGTGTTCGAGTTGGTCGGGACCTGGAAGTGGAGGTGCTCCATCTTGGCTGAGAGGTCGCCTGCGTGGGTGGTGAGGCAAAGACTGTTTTTGTGTACAAAGGCGATGCCTCTCCCCAGTTTGTTGACGCAGTCCTTGAGGATGATCTTGCAGGCATCTGGGATGGTGGTGGCGATGTCTGGGGCAGAGGTGAGGGTTCATTCAGGTTTCCTTGAGCAAGGCGATGTCTGGGTCGATGAAGGTGAGCAGGTCCTAGAGCTCCATGGTGTGTTTGTGGAGGGAACCTGTGTTGAGCAGTATCACCACTATTGTGGCACCACAAATGTCGGGGGCCAGGAGGATCCTTTTTTGCAGTGCTTCCTCAAACATCGCTAGCATGGGGGGACCAAAAAGAAGGCGTACTGTTTAACAAATTCAACTGAGAACCCGTTTGGGCCGGATTCTTGCCCAAAGGCATATCCTGTATTGCCTGTGACAGTTCTTCCACCATCAGGGGCTGATCTAGTTCCAATCTGTCAGATGTTGATAGTGAAGGCATTATTGAATCCTTGATATTGGGGAGCTGACGTTCTAACCTAGTTGGGTGCGAGAGATAGAACAATTCTTAATATCTTAATATTCTGCAAATATTTTTGTGATTTCCTGCGCTGTAAAGATTGCCCTCTTGTCTTCTTCCTTGATTTGTGGAATTAATCTAGAATCCACTGCTTTGTGCATAACCCAATGCAGCAATTTCCTGGTTTTGTCCCCGGGTTCCTACAGTTTGTGGTGCTTCGCTGTGACTCCTGCTCATCCTGCACTCAGTACAATCTCCTTGCCTGCTACTTTAAGGATACCGATCAAAGTCGTACCACCGTATGCCGGGGGCATCGTATGATAGCATATCAGTTTGCCCATGTCTTCTGTCTCTGCCCCAGGCAGGCCACCCAGCATTAGTTCTCCTGCTGATGGGCACGTCTGTCACTTGATCCCATTGTGCAGGAATCTGTGGCGTTGCGTTTCCTGAACTCTGTCTTTTCCTGCGCATGGAGGGGCTTATAACTGCCAACTGTTGTTACTTGCACTGCTTTAGAGTGGGGTTTATCCTACTTTATTGTACCCATTCCCCTACTGTCGTGGGGTTTCAAAGAAGAAAACTTTCCCTTGGTATGGGACTTTAGGTTTTACTGGGACAAGAAGAATCTGCTGGATCTTAATCAGTCTTAATTTCTATTTTACTTCTGAAGTGGATTTCTGCTGAGTTTGTACTTTATTGGTTAAATCAGGGATAATGAGGATCTTTGTGGCATTGCAGGATACCTAAGAATGCCCTCCCGATTGATGTGTCCCTGTTGGTATAGTTAAGTACTCTCGCAATGATGGGCCTAGGTGAAGCACCTGGTGGGGCGTTTGGCACCCACGCCCTGTGCACTCTAACAGCATGTAGCATTGCGACAGTAAGGAGACCGGTATCCACAGTTTGCGAGAAACTTTTCAGTGTGCACACCCGCCTTTACCTCGGGCAGCCCCACCAGTCTCTGATTGTTTCTGCATGGCCTGCCTTCCGCATCTTCTGCTCTTCTGTCCAGGAGGACCATTATTTCTCTGAGTTGTTTTAATTCTTTTAAAGAGGCTGAGACGTTGTCATCCAGCAAAGAGATGTGCTGCTCAGCCTCATTTGTGCGGTCTGATGAAGTTAGGTACTCCCGGTGGAGCAAGAAGTGCTGGGCCCAACTCCTCCTACTTTTTGCTCAAGGTCTTTGTGTCACTTTTTAGTGCCTTGGAGGACCATAACTGATGAAACCATGTCTTCCGCCCCAAAGCCAGGCCTGCAGCTACCCCCTACTGATCGCCTTCAACAGGGAGGTGGCTTTTGTGAAGTTGTCTATTTTTTCCTGGCCTGTGGATGCAGCAACCTTGCCTTTTATCATGTGTGTTCCATACAATGGCCCGACTCATTTCTGGACTGTCTGTCGTGGACTTTCCACCTCCATCCTCTTCAGATTCGATGTTCAGGATCATTGACCCACAAGCGGGGCATAAAGTTATTGCCCTGAGGCTGGGGCCAAGGGACAACCCGGTCCACATCAAGTAAGGCCTAGTCGTTTCAGTCCTGCCTTCCCCGTTACAGCCCCTACTGTTCATCAGCCACAGGGCTTGTCACCCTGGGTTCCCTTCCCTGGGACCTGGCTTACCGCCTCAGGATTCAGGTAACATTGCTCATGAGGGCAGCACAGGCATTAATGCATTCTAGGGAGACAATCTCCCCCATCTGGGTGTCATTGTCAAGGTTCCTCTGAGGGGCCCTCTCACAGAACTAGGTCCAGTGGCATCCTAGTCACTGTTAGCCCACTGTCCTGTTGTGTGCAGATTTAGATTCCGTATATAGGTTTCCCGAATTATGCCCTTATATAGGTACAATTCACATTGCCCTTATTTGGACATAGAAATCTGGGCCTTATTTAGACATTGTCCATACAAACCAAATACAGGCATGGCCACCTACATCCGTCCATCCATGTCACAACGAATTCTTGGAAAACCAGACCCTTAAGCCTTTAGGAATTTCCCTCAGCTTGAATATTGATTTCTCCAAGAACTCATTAAGTATGCATGAACATCTATTCCTTCGGGGTTCATTCATGACGTACCTCTGCCCCACTTTTACGTCAATACTGGCATTCCTAGACACCTTCAAGGTATAAATATACCAGCACTTGCCCTGGCAAATTGCGGTTCACGGAGGATTTGATCCAACCCAGACTACGCGGTTCGCCACAGCAAGTTCGGAAGGAGATCGAGTTCCAGCCTGATGCACTGACCTGACACTGCCATCCTCCTCGCAGAGAATCCAGCTCCAGTGTTCTCTGACTTCCCTTGCGGGGGTTTAGACTATCGAGTCCAGAAAAGAGATTCCAACCTCTCTCATTCTATGGTATGGAGCTGACTAGAACTTAGAGAAACTTTTGGCAACTCTTGGCTAAACTAAAATATAGCTAGCTATACTTTAGAAACGGCACCTACTTCAAACCTCGTACTGCACTTAGGTTAGGTACACTGGGGTAGAACAATTTAGAAGCATCAGATGAGTATCACATTTTAGCTTATGTTATTTATGTATGTATTTTGATTATTATATGTCATAGCTACATACCATGCTATTGCAGTATTATTTTATCTTACTGCTAACCTCGTACATATTGTACTTCGCAGTCTGTCTTACGATTGTAGCATTTCATATCTCATGCATGAGAAATAAAACTGTTGAATAAACCCTTTTATTGAAACGCCCATCTCTCTATTTCTGTGAAACTCTGTAGAAAAGAAGCATGCACGATTGACTGAGTGAAACTGTTATCTATTGTTGCCACGATTCTGAGACTGTTCCGATTCTAAAGGGAAACAAAGTTGTCATGTTTATGCGGTTGTCAGAGACTAATCCCTTCTTGTATATCTGATAAGTTTCTAGTGACCTCTGAGTTAGCTGGCACACACAAGTAATTACGTTTAATATACTCGATAGAGACATACTGACCGTAGTCCTATGTCAAATCTATAGTGTATGTTATTCCAATGCGCAGAGCCTATCAGGGATATAGGAACTATACTACATGGCGCCCAACGGTTTGGTAAGGCATTAATTTAACGCTAGATACTGGAGTAACTCAGTCGTGCTTTTCTCAGAGACCCCTACTCATAATACTCCATAAGACGTCTGGAGTGGGTAGGGATAATATCCGCCATAGCTGAGTAGGACAAAAGTCCTATGTATTAGCTGTTTGGTATTGTTCAAGGTTGAAGGATACAGTGTTCCAAAATATTTTGCACCTTATCTTTGTTCCCTTGAAACTTGCTCTGCAATTTTCATTTCACAATGTCAGACCATCACTCTGAAACTTATAAAACATGGCCTAACACCAAGAGGTGGTAGAGCAGTTTTTGTGATAGAGGCACATGAATCTCACCAGACAGAGGTATTCTACTCATGGATAGTATTCCCAGAATCAAAATCAGTAACACACTTGTTTCACTTCTACAAAGAAGATGAACCACCTGAGGAATATATTCCTTTCGAGGATATTGAAATTCCACTCACATACCAGGAGCATGAGCTCTGGTTTAAAGGCGCCCTAAAACATTACAATCACATTACTAGGCTCAGTCCACTAGGTAGACCAGGAGCGACATGGCCAATTTTAGCCGACTACACACCTCATCCTGACATTGAAGAAATGTCAGATGTAGATTTACTTGCTCAACTCAAGGAGTTAATCAAGATTTATAGACAATTAGTTCAATATGTCATGCAGACTTTCACAGTCCAACCACCATTAACGATACAAAATCCAGCCCCTCATCGGGGGGATACGTTAAAAATTACTCCACAGACTTTACACTCAGTCATGTGTAAATTACCCGCAAAACGCGAACAAATTCCATTCTGGTTAGCTCAAAAAATTACTCAAATCAAAGCTGTGTTTCCTAATACTGCCCCTTTTGAAAAACACAGAATTTAAAAAATTTGTTTACCAATGGGGATCACACCACATATGGAAGACTGCACCTCTTGGGGCACATTCTATGCCTCTATCTACACAAAAACACATGGTGTTCTGTCAATGGCGGTAATACCGGATGTCCTGAAACAGATTCAAAACGAATATGGGGCAGAGTCTGCTCTGAATTTAGGTATTAAGTTACTTAAAAATTTCGACCAGGTGTCAGCAATAATATTATCTAATATTAAAGGAGAAGCAGCATCAGTGGCGATCCGCTAGAAACTAAGGGAATTTGATGTAACAGAACACCCTCAAGAACTAGCCAGATTAATTGAAAAATCCTATGAGGAATTAGGCAGAGCCAGTCTGGGAGGGAAACCAGTAAAACCACAACTGTCTGAAAGTCCTGATAAGGTCTTTCCTAAAAACACTCCTACCTCTTCTAAAAAGAAGTGGGAAAATAGCAAACAGAATTCCAAAGAGAAGCGTTCTCATTCCCGAGGCAGGTCTCCTCCACAGAATGAGCCCTCTGAAAGGGATAATTTGAGAAAACCTGACAGATATCAAGATAATGATACACGTCCCTCTCGTACCTTTCAGCTATCGTCACAGACATCCGAAACATAGGACGGTCAGAAAACAAGGAAGAACGCGTGAAGTCCAAAGACGATCAACGCGTTCAGAAAAATAAAGCAGGGGGTGATTGAAACATGCACCTCATAAATGAACAATCCTTTGTTTCCTGTCTCCAAACCAGACAATACATATCATCTAGTTTTGGATTACAGACACTTAAATTCTTGTTGTAAAACATTTGCAGTGCAAAATGCACATAGTACAGCATTCATGAATAACATTGTGTGTAAAAAATATAAAACCACATTAGACATTTCAAATGGTTTCTTTTGTCAAAATATTGCACCAGAAAGCAGATATTTGACCGCTTTCTCAATAATGGGGACTCAGCGTCAATTTTGTCGACTGCCCCAGGGATTCAAAAACAGCCTGGGGTTATTCTCAGCCAGGGTAACAGAGTTACTACAAACTTATGATGACGAGGCATTGTCATATGTCGCTGATATAGATCTGACAGACGATGACCTGGATAGGCACTTGAACAGGGTGAGCACCATAATATTGTGCTTCGCCTCATAGGGTTTCAAATTCGACTTCAAAAAGTCAAGAATTGCCCACCTCAACGTCCTTTTCCTAGGATATGAACTATCAAGTGAAGGCAAAAGCCTGGCAGCCAACTTTTGAGAAAAGTGTGCGCTGCCACAACCGCCAAAAACGCTGAAAAATTTACTGTCGATTCTAGGTTTCCTGAATTTTGGAAGAACTTACATTTTAAATTACGCAGAAAGGGTTAAACCTCTCTACGAATTAATCAAACCTGATTTTAAAATCACTCATTGGACACAAAAACACACAGAAATTTTGCGTTCACTCCAAACAGACATCTTAGCAACGAAACACTTGCAAACATGTGTAAACATACGCAACTTAGTGATCCGAATCATTCTGGGTCAATGCGGAGTCACCTACTTAACTGTAAACGAAGGTGAAAAAGTACCAATTGCATACAAATCCCACTTGTATACACAAGCAGAAATTAAATTCACTGCTACAGAAATAATTCTGACAGCAGTTCAAACCGCTGTAGCAAAAGAAAGAGTCCTAACACAGGGGAAACACATTATGGTTGTGACTCCTGTACCAGCCCTAGAGGCAGTTACAAAGGCTAGCATTCCAAATGCAAAAGCTTTACATCCGAGATGGATACAATGGGTTAATTCTCTTGCTGCAACTGATGTTGAATATGTGTTTGATCCATATTTAAAAACACAAGCACTCCTGCAATATGAACACGAATGTCCTCTGCCTACTGAAATTCTCCCCCTTGACCAGTACAAATTTATGATTTATACTGACGGATTTGCACAGCCCGCTACGGGGAGTAAACAAGCTTACAGTGCAGCGTGTACTATCGTTAAAGGCCGGATGCGAGATGGCAAATTAGACCAATGGTCACAAAAACCCAATCTCTAGGAGATTGTACAGCTCAGTGAGCTGAACTACAAGCATTTAAGAAGGCACTTGATAATACAGATCGCGAATTCCCCACACTGATAGTGTGCGATTCTTTTTACTGTGTTCAATTCCATAATTAATATTTACAGAATTGGATTCAAAATGGTTTCAAAGATGCAAAAGGTGGCAAAATCAAGCACAAATTGCTTTGGGAACAAGTAGTTGCGAAACGGACTACAGAACACTCACGTGATACACACGCTGAGTCACCAACGTGATGGCGTTCACGTTGAAGGGAATTCATTGGCTGATGAAGCTGCAAAAAGGGCTGTGCAAACAGCTTCCGTAGCTGCAATCACTTGTTCAAAAACGAAAATAGACAGCAAAATAATGCTGGCTGTCAATGCATCAAGCAGAGGCAGCGGTGCGGCATTACCTAAAAAGTTTCCACTCAATTACTCATATATAATTGATGCAAACAATGTTTGCTCGAATCCCTGGAGTGGGGGATAGAGTAATTCCAAACATGGAACATAGACTAGGGCTAATCCTAGCAGCACATGAAGGGCTCACCTCTGCCCATGCAGGTGTTTCAGCCACAGTAGCTTTATTAAAACAAAGATACTGATGGCCTGGCATTAGGAAACAGACTAGAAATTATGTTTTGGACTGTGAGATATGCCAAAAGATGAAAGTCCCTACTGTGAAATGTCCTGCGCAGACGCCCCTGTTAATTTCAGATAAACCATTAGCTTGTGTCTATCTGGACCACTGCGGTCCCTTACAAAGGGACGGGAACTATAAATATATCATGGTCGCAGTGGATTCATGCTCTAGGTTCCTATGGATGTGGCCTCAGCGCTCGGCTGACGCGCAAACTGTTATAAAAGATTTGTAAGTCTTTATCGGCACATACGCAATAGACACACTACATTCTGACCAGCGTCCTGCGTTTAGCTCTAGGGCTTACAAAGAAGCCATGGCCAGTCTGGGCATAGCATTGTGGTATTCTTCTCCATTGCATCCTGAGGGAAATTCTGTTATGGAAAGAAAGAACCGGGACATAAAGCAGTCTATAACAGCTAGGGTATTAGGTTTGGGTGATGGGTGGGTCAAACTTTTATATGGGGTCCAGCACGCAGAAAACAACTTGCCAAGAAGTTCTCTAGGGGGTGTCACTCCATATGAGGTCTTGTTTGGGACTAGATTGTTGGTTCCGGACTTAGATATGAAAGGCACAGTGGTGGAAAATAAACAATTTGATATCAAAGATCGTTTGGCTGTTTTGCAGGACTTAAATAAACTAAGAACGCAACAAAGCAACGTGGTCCTGAAGCCAACCACCACTGAGAAGAATCCGGCCGTCTCAGCAAAGCCTGTCTGGATCCCAAAGCTTGGGGATCTAGTCAGAGAAAAGATCGCGGATAAGACGGAATTTGGGCCTTCATACAGGCAACCAGTACCTGTCCTAGCAATCCACGGAACAAGAACAGTACTTTGCCGCCCCTTGCTGGTAAAAAGGAGAAAAGATTTGTGTCCATCGACCTGATCAAACCACACTATGTGGCAGATACTGAACAGTAGGCCAAGTGGACTCCACCAATGTAGCAGACGCACTCCTCTAACTACACTCCAAGAGGTTCAAACTGAGAGACTCATCACCTTTGAAGATTCGACAGCAAGAAATAGAGGACTAAGCAACAATGCAATGCACCTTGTACCTCTTGAGACCCAAATAACAGTTCATCCAGATACACCTGTTTACAACGAAGTAACAAGTGATCAACTGGTTCCAGCAATTTCATCAAATACGGATGCAATTCCAAACATTGACAGAACTGCTTCTGGCTATTTCATGAACTTTGATACGTTTTCTGAGGATCCCAGAGAGCCTGAAACAATGCTAGTACAAAGAACTTTCAAAGAACAAGCAACAGACTTTTTTCATCTACTGGAAAAACTTATCTGGTTTCACCATGGATTGAAGTATGGATTGTTTTGGGAATATTCTTCTTTCTACTTTGGTTAGCTCTGGTAATAACTCTGGGTATGCTGATTAATGGAAAATATATTCAAATGGATTCAGCAAGTAAAAGAGTGAACTTACTTCTCCAGCTACACAACTCATCCCATCGTGAAGCAAGAGACTTGTCAGCAGTGAATATCACAGCGATTCCTATACCTGATGGTATAGTTTGGGACCAAACTGAATATGACATTTTTGGCCCTTCGGAGCTTTTGAAGATTCCACATTTATTCAAAATGTCATTAAGTGACTTTATTACCTCAAGTACCTTTTCTTATTGGGACTTCAAGTAATAATATGATGTCTGATCTAGAGATGTCAACTACATTCACTAATAATGAATATTTACAAGGTTCATCAGACTATGAACAACTGTATTGTTATAACCACTATGGTCATCATTTCTTGCATAAATCTGCAACACCTAGAAATGTATTTATGTATAACCAATAGGAACATTGTCCTAAGTCACCAAAGGGTAGCTCGAAAACATTTGCAATGCAATTTCCATATTTTTCAGGGTTTAATATCTCGACTGCAGGGACATTTTACTTTAAGAATGTCAATAAGACAGGAATGAAAACTATGTTAACGAATACCAAACAGATTTATTCTGCAGCCTTTATTGCCCAACTGTCTAGACAGGATTACAACTTTTGGAAAGATAACATTGAGACAAAAACTGTCTGGGGTACTAAAGATTGGCAAGTACAGGGAATAGAAGCTTTGTTTAGAGCCTGTATCATCCCTGAGCAAATTATGTTTTTGAACGACACTGTCCAACAAACATCATGCCTTGGATTAGCCAAGATAAAAGACATGAACACTCCGTCTATACCTGCACCTACAAGTGAAAGCACTACACAGGGGGAGGTCGACGTACATACTATTGTGAATAATAACAGATCAGATCCTGAATGGGAAAAATGGTTACTCTGGTCCTGAGACACAAACAACTGTCAAGACAGATTCCTGAACAAAACACAAGGTTTTACCTTTCATAGGCCAGACCCATGTTATGTCCAAAGACATCATCCGGGGGTAGTAACAACTTACAGTGTAGGGAAACTTTGCCTTGATTGTCTACATAAAGCTACACCTGAGGATGTAAAACAACACTTAACTTTACTTCAAGAAGGCGCAGACCTTAGGGAATTCTTGCTAGGACCAAGAAAACCGCGTCAAAAACGTTTCATATATGCCGGTATCTACGCTGCTTATAATGAAGCATGGAAGGTCACCCAAGCAGAGACTGCAGAACCAATACGAGAAATTGATCATATTAGAGAAATCTCTCTCTGTAATAGACAATGGGTTAACAACTCTGTCGTCCAGGATATATTCTTTGGACAGCGTTGTATCCTCTGTCATAGACATTATGGAACAAGACTTGGTCATGTTGCAACATGGTCAGTCACAGCTACGTTCTCTCATGCTATTAGGCTGTACGCTTCAAAACCTGCTATGTGCCTTGGCGTTTAATCAATACTACGTCACTGTTTGCATAATTCAATCTCACTGATAGACAGATCAAACTGGCACAAAGGGGAGCAGACTATACGGTGCTGAGCATTGAAAAACTGGAGAAATTACCATTCACAGTGGCAGAAAAACCAGCTACTGAGTGGATCATACATGGTAAGATTACTCTGCCTGTTACGACTTTCCATTTTCAGTATTGCCTAAAAAATATACCAGCAGGCAAATATGGAAGGTTGGGTAAAGAATGCATCAAGACATCCTGGGATTTACCTGACACACACAGATGTTGGAGTGGGGGACGTGAAGTGTTTCTTAGTGGTGAAAACTGTGAACACGCACTAAGCGGCTCTCTCCTTTGTCAGGGTTTTAACTTACACGGGGCCTGTGATGGTTCCACTACAAACTTATCCTGCCACCTGCATGGTTCACCGGCAGCAGTGATTAATCCAATCTTTGGTCAACTTTCAAATGGGAGATACATTATGTTGAATGATCACAGCTGCTGTGGCATGCTGCCAGGTATCCCATATCTAGTAACGGTTAAATCCAGGGTCATATGCTGTATGCAAGTCTTGTTTCCCAATAGACATAGTTAGGGAGTCGCCTTTATGGTCTTCACTGAATATCTCTTCTATACGAGTTAATACTCGAAGCAGAATGAAAGCCATTCTTTTACAAAAAACTGTGCCTTTGACCTCTGCCAAAGAAACCTATGATCTCCAAGTCGCAAGGACTTCTGCGGAGATACATACCCTTTTGGATACAAACTGCCCTGTGCATTTCTCAGAAATGTTAGGTCGTATCTTAAACATGTCTGATACGAGCGGTATTGTACATGTATTGAAGACCGCGTGCCACTCCTTTTAGCACTTGTTGCAGGAATACTATTTTTGCTCCTACTGCTACGATGTGGCAAGCCAAATCACCAGCGACACCCAGTTCACCATGGAAAGAACTCTATTGGAGCTGAAGTGTCGTGAGCGCATCGTCCAAATTCTGGGTTTACCTCGTCTACGAGAATTAAACACCACTTGGTTTCTGTCATTCAGACCAATCTGGCAAGATTACATTTTACCTGGTCTACGCTGCCTGCTATGCGGTGAAGAATGCATGCTCGACATTTGTCTGACACTCCCATCTGTCATGCCTACGAATATCGATACTCTGCTGGACCCGATAACTGCCCATGCTATGTGTTGTCCCCAGTGGCTACCAATCCTGATGGTGGCATTCATTGAGTTCTCACAGACTCAACATGCTACTGCTGAGGTACGAGAGGTAACACCAGGCGCAGGTAACATCCAATCCGGATATTGCTGATGCTTCCCATTCTGAAGGCGATAGTTCGCATCTATATGCTGTTGATCTTCTACACAAGGTATTCCAACTCTCACCCACAACGGTAGACGACTCGTTGTCTACAGGATTAGAAAATGTTATGTTTTCTCCATCCCCACACACTGACGTTTGAATCAAGCTCACAGTGTTCCGGAGAGACTCTGAATGTCGCCTTCATTCTTTTTCAAACGTTATACTGACTTTTTCTATGATTATATATTTTTTTTCTCTTCCAGTCCCAAAATTGTATTTTTCACTTTTTGGCACAGTAATCTGCTTATAGTAGAACTATTCATAGAGAACAGAATTCTTTGATAACACTTCCAGGGACAGTATGCCACCTTGTTATGAATAACAATTTGACTTGTGTAACCTGATATGAAATGGTTTCTGCCCCTTTTTCTTCTGTATTTACGAGCCATTTCATCACATGTATATATTTTGGTTCATTCATTTAGCATTCCAATGTGATCCTATGCTTATAATGGAACATTGCCTTTAATATGTACAACACTCTATGCATAGCAATGGTTTTGTAATGTATTTTTCGAACATATGTTTTAGATATGTTTTTAGCTTATTTTAGCAAACCCATGCGATACTCTGTTTTAAGATATGTTTGGAACGTTTAGGATTTAGTAACTTCGTTCATACGAAACTGGAGTGGGTGTTGTGTGCAGATTTAGATTCCGTATATAGGTTTTCCGAATTATGCCCTTATATAGGTACAATTCACATTGCCCTTATTTGGACATAGAAATCCGGCCCTTATTTAGACATTGTCTGTACAAACCAAATACAGGCATGGCTACCTACATCAGTCCATCCACGTCACAACGAATTCTTGGAAAACCAGGTCCTTAAGCCTTTAGGAATTTCCTTCAGCTTGAATATTGATTTCTCCAAGAACTCATTAAGTATGCATGAACATCTATTCCTTAGGGGTTCATTCATGACGTTCCTCTGCCCAACTTTTACGTCAATACTGGCATTACTAGACACCTTCAAGGTATAAATATACCAGCACTCGCCCTGACAAATTGCGGTTCCCGGAGGATTCGATCCAACCCAGACTACGCGGTTCGCCACAGCAAGTTCGGAAGGAGATCGAGTTCCAGCCTGATGCACTGACCTGATGCTGCCATCCTCCTCGCAGAGAATCCAGCTCCAGTGCTCTCTGACTTCCCTTGCGGGGGGTTAGACTATCGAGTCCAGAAAAGAGATTCCATCCTCTCTCATTCTAAGGTATGGAGCCGACTAGAACTTAGAGAAACTTTTGGCAACTCTTGGCTAAACTAAAATATAGCTAGCTATACTTTAGAAACGGCACCTACTTCAAGCCTCGTACTGCACTTAGGTTAGGTACACTGGGGTAGAACAATTTAGAAGCATCAGATGAGTATCACATTTTAGCTTATGTTATTTATGTATGTATTTTGATTATTATCTGTCATAGCTACAAACCATGCGATTGCAGTATTATTTTATCTTACTGCTAACCTCGTACATATTGTACTTTGCAGTCTGTCTTACGATTGTAGCAATTCATATCTCATGTATGAGAAATAAGACTGTTGAATAAACCCTTTTATTGAAACGCCTGTCTCTCTATTTCTGTGCAGCTTTGTAGAAACGAAGCATGCACGATTGACTGAGTGAAACTGTTATCTATTGTTTCTAAAGGGAAACAAAGTTGTTGGGGGGCGCTAGAGGGCGCACGGCAAGATGGCCACACTGCTGTGAGGCTCGCCCGACCGAGTCACTATCGCCTAATATCTGCTGCATCCCTTAATCCTCGCACCTGCTTGCGGACGAGGGAACATCTTTTTGCTTGCTGAGCCTGTACCTGTCACTTGTAGCCCTTCAGGATCTCCCCGGCTGGCTGCAGGATTGGAGCGCGCTTCACCCCTGCGCTGTGGAAAATGGCAGCCGCCGGACTGTGGTAGGGCTCACTGCCGTGTGTGGCCATCCCACGCTGTCTGCTGTGCCGCTCTCCCTGCTTCTACAGGAGACCGAGATTCACGGGGACCACCGTGTGCGTGATTGCACAAACTGCCCTGGTCGCGACCTTGGGAGCTATATGGCGGTGGAGTGCGGGCCCGGTGGAGTGTGGTGGCGGGCTGCGGTGCCCGGAAGACGTCCCGGCGGCGGACTCTGGTGGCTGTGATGATCCTCCTGCTGGCATCCCGGTGCGCCCGTCGGCGCCGGTGGCGGTAAGTGGGGCTGTGGCTCTGCGGAGGCCTGGGCGGCGGAGGCGGGCCGGGCCTTGCGCCAGGTCGCGCCCTGCGAGCCACGGCTGGCGCTGGCCTTGCTGCGTAGTGCTGACCGGGGTGCCATTCATCGGGGCACCTGCTGGGGGAGGGCCGCCCGGGGTCTGCTGCCATCGGATCCTCGCGGCACATGTGGAGCACCTGTGGGGGCCACGCACGCACTGTGGCCTCACTCCTTGTAGGATGCTCTACAGGTTCGTAGGCCGTGAATCCCCGGCCTGGATTAGGTGGACATCGGCTCGTGCCTGGGAGTCATTGGCTGTGGGGCCTACTGTGCAGCGATTGGTTGTCATGCACGTATAGTCCGGGGTGTGCCGTCCCCCCTGCCTTGTCTTCTATACGTCCCGGTCTGCATTAACTGTTTTGCTGGCACCCCTCTGTGAATTTGTGGCCGCAACTGGCAGGAAGCCTCTTCTACTGCCTTTCGCCTGGTACCTATGCGCCCTGCGATCTCTCTGGTCGCCTGGCCCTAATAGCCCTGCGCTGTAGTGGGACTGCTGACTCTGACTGTACATCACGCATGCACTGGATTTTACTCTGCTTATACACTATCTGTGGTGTTACTCACGCATAATGGGGCACAATGACAAATCTCAGCAGCGCTTTACGTTTGAGCCGCGTAAGGCCCCTAAAACCCCACAAAAAGACGTTTCTGACTCTGAGGCTGAGGCTCACGCGGAGGGCCCTCCCACGCTTGAATCCACATTGATGGCTATGCAGCGCACTTTGCAGTCTATTGAGGGTACGATGGCAGCTGTGAACCATCGCCTAGACCACATGTTCTCTCAACTTGAGACGCAAAGTGTATGCATGGGGGAGGTGGAACGTAGGGTTTCAGAGACTGAAGCCGGCCTGGGTACTGTTACTGACAAAACACTAAATACGGAGAAAGCTTTAGCTCTTATTCAAGCAAAGAATGAGGACTTAGAAGCGCGGTCCCGGCGCAATAACCTCCGTATTACGGGGCTGCCGGAGTCGACAAACATGGGTAAGATGGAGACTTATGTAGAGCGTCTCATCTCGGACATTTTCGGTACAGAGCACTTGTCTAGCATGTTCATAGTGGACCGCGCTCATCGCTCATTAGCTGCTCGGCCGGTACCGGGGGCCCCTCCTCACCCTGTCATAGCTAGAGTCTTAAACTACAGTGACCGGGACACTATATTGTGACTGGCCAGAGAGAAAGGATCTATTGTTCATCAAGGTAACACGTTGGCCTTTTTTCCTGATTTTACAGTTGCCGTTCAGGCGGCTAGGCGTGAGTTTGCCACTGTGAAACAGCTTTTGCACAATGAAGGGGTCCCTTACACCATGTTATATCCGGCCCGGCTTCGTATAGGCGCTGCTGCTGACGGTAAGATATTTTCCTCTCCGAAGGCTGCCATGGACCACGCAAAGCACCTGCAACGGAAGAAACGAGATTCTGCAGCGGCCCTGGAGGATGATGAGTAGAGTCGGCGCTATGATCCCGGATGGGAGTTACGTGGTACTCTGGGCTTTTCGCTCAGTGTTTGGCAATGCTATGCTCTTCTTGTCAATTTGATTAGATGACTGTTATCTCCCCACATTTATGTGACTCTTTGGTACACTGTTTTCCTCACCAGGATTGCCCTCACCTGTCTAGCTCTGCTGTTTCATCATACTTTTGACGGCTTTGCAACACTAATGCGGTTTGTTAGCCGTGCGAGCCCAATCTATTGACTCTACCCCTATTGGATAACTCTCTAGGCTCCCTTAAATCGCCGTGCCTATTCTTACTGGCCTTGGTTGGGCCACTACAAATGCAGCCCCGGCATGGTGTTTGACTATTATATATTGTCTGCATTGTTTATATGTTATTTGGGCTCGGTTGACTCCTACTTTGTAGGGGGCTTGCGTCTCCGCGCTCCCCCTGCATGGGTGTGCCCCAACTCTGTTTTATTGTTTCGGGGTGGTTGGGGAAGTTGGGTCGGGTATTGGGATGGCTTTGGCATGATTGGGTTGCTGAAGTGGGTGGGGGGTTGGGTGTATTCGGGGTGGGGAAGGCAGGATGTTTTTGGTGCTCATACAGCATACAGACATACAGCATGTAAACATTTTATCATTCACTGCATGATCTTATTCAGATTCAACCTCTCCCTTAGGTCTCTAGTTATTCTGCCCTTTAGCAATGAGTCATGATCTTAAATTCTTAACTTGGAATGTTCGAGGCCTCAACTCACCAAAAAAGATTAGGATGATGATTGCATATCTGGATCGAGTGGGGGATGCATGTTGCCCTTCTGCAGGAAACCCACTTGACCAAAGATTCTTCTGCTAGAATCAGTACGCGCTGGGCGAGTGTTAAGGTGTCGTCCTCTTATTCATCCTATGCCAGGGGGGTGTTACTCCTAGTGAAACAGGGAGTGCCATTTACAGTACTTAGTACCGAATTGGATGATAGTGGCCGGATTGTGATTATTCATGGCTGTCTGTGTTGCGAGAGTGTGTTGCTTGTGAATACATACAGGCCTAATGTGGATGACCCCTCGTTTTACTCTGAAGTATGGCACCGAGTGTCATTGTTTCCACACTCAGCAATCATATGGGGAAGGGATTTCAATCTGTGTTTAGACGTCACTATGGATAGGCATGGCAGTAGTGAGACCCGGTCCAAGCGTGCTGAGGACATGTTATTAGGATTGCTAGATGCGGGCCACTTACACGATGTATGACGCCAATGTCACCCCTCTGATCGGGAGAGCACCTTTGCTACCTCGGTGCATGGCTCTTGGTCCTGTATAGATTTCTGGCTTGTCTCGGAGGTGGTCTGTACTTGGACGGTGCGGGTGTCGCATGAGGCTCGCACCTTGTCTGATCACTCCCCAGTGCTCCTTGCGCTACAGCTCCCTGCGTGTCGGTCGTTGCCTTTTGCGTGGCGGCTTCAGCCCTCGGAGCTGAAAGATCCGGTATTCAAGCAATCTATAGCGGAGGCGATTAGGAATTATTTTAAGGAAAATGAAGGAACGGTGGATAGTGCGGGAGAGCTCTGGAAAGCATTTAAAGTCACGGTAAGGGGTGCTTGCATTGGGGCACAGTCTGGGGTTCTGAGGGATATCCGGCGTAGAATTAAGAAATTGGCGTCTGACATCTCCAAATTGGAACGTGATTTCGAGTCGACTCCTAGCACTGCTAAATTCGCTGTACTGCGAGAATTGGTTGTGGAGCATAATGCGACTGTAGACCAAGAGTTGCTGCATTGCTCCCGGCGTAGAATTGCTAGATACTATGGCGAGGGCGGTCGACCTAGCCGTTCTCTTGCTCAAAAACTCGCTGCGCCGCGGAGTCAGGATACCATCATCGAAGTTCTTGATAGTGATGGCGAACCTCATCACTCGACCGAGGACCTTTGTGAAATTGTTCTACAGTTTGACACAGAATTGTATGCTGCTAGAGAATCCCAAGCCGCTGAAGAGACGCATGACTATTTAGACGATATTGCTCTGGGGTGGCTTTCGGATGCTCATCGGGAGTACCTGCGCAACCGTTTGATGAGAAGGATGTTAAGGAGGCTATTATGTCTCTGCCAACTTGCAAGGCGGTGGGACCAGATGGTTTACCGAGCAAATTTTATAAAGCATATGCGTCCGATCTGTCTCCTCGGCTACTGGCGGTGTTTGCTGAGGCCTATGAAGCTGGGACTCTTCCACCTTCACTCCGGGAGGCCCTACTTGTCACGTTACTAAAACCAGATAAACCTCCTAATCAGTGCGGGTCGTACCGTCCTGTCTCGATGATTAACATTGATACGAAGATCCTAGCGAAAATAATTGCTATTCGGTTGCAGCCCTTGATACCCCTATTGGTACTGCCGGTTTGCTGTTGCTGTGCTGCTAGATGCAGCAAAAGCCTTCGACTCTCTGCACTGGTCTTATATGTTTACGGTACTTAGTAGGGTGGGTTTTCCCCCTTTTTTTTGTGCAATGGCTTAAAGTTCTCTACAGTGCGCCAGTTGCTCGTGTTCGGATTAACGGTTGGGTTTCGTCCTTGTTCCCCATCGAGAGAGGCACGTGGCAGGGTTGCCCTCTATAGCCCATGCTTTTTTCTTTGGCCCTGGAGCCATTGGCATGTAAGTTGCGCCAGAGACACTCGGACGCGGCCTTGCGATTCCGGCGGCGCCCACTGATTGTCTCCTTATATGCGGATGACATGCTTCTATATGTCCGCGAGCCCTCTGTGCATCTATCTCCGCTACTCCGGGAGTATGTCCAGTTTGAGAGGTTCTCGGGTCTTGGGATCAACTGGCCCAAATCAGTGGTCTTCCCTCTCACGGAGTTGACTACAGAAGTCTCGCTTGACTTTCCATTGTCCTGGACATCGGATCCAGTGAAATACCTGGGTGTGTGGATCCACAGAGATCCTGCTGTCGTAATTGCTGAGAATTACGGTTGTGCGGTAATGCGGATTTCAGAACAAGCTGCGCGGTGGTCGCACTTACCCCTCTCATTGGCAGATAGGATAGCGGTTATAAAAATGGTCTTTTTGCCCAAACTGCTGTATCTCTTCATCAACATACCTATTAAATTAAATGTCGCGCTGTTCCGTACTCTCCAGCCTGCCTTGTTGACTTTTGTGTGGGGAGGGAAGAAGCCCCGCTGCAGGTGGGACCTACTGGTGCAGCCTTTTGATCGAGGGGGTTTTGAGGCACCAGATCTGCGCCTCTATTATTTGTGCGCACAAGCGCAATTTGCCCATTACTGGCATTTTCCACCACCTTTTCAACCCCACGTAGCTATGGAAGTGGATGCAGTTCTCCCTCTTCCCTTACAGGCGGTGGCCCTCTCGGGGTTTCGGGTGGCCCGCGGTCTGAGATAAATCCTCCACAGTGCACTTCATGGGCATGGCGTATGCTGGCGTCGAGGGCTCAGTTGCCGTATTTATATGCTCCACTGCTGCCCCTAGCCTCTCATCCCGATATATCCGCGGCACGGGAGGCCCCTGCCCTGAACGAGTTAGCAACTGCGGGCATCACTAGATTGGGCGACTTGTATAAGGAGGGTCGCTTTAAAACTCTGTGTGAGGCACAGGATGGCGCGGACCGCAGTTTTATGTTTAACTTCACCTATGTCCGGGTTCGACAGGCCGTTCGTGCGGTCTATCCTGACTATCCTGCAGAACCCACCACGCTCCGTGCGCTGCAGGCGCTGTTGGCGGGGAGGAGTCGCAGGGGGCTTATTACTAAACTTTATAACGCTTCTCTACGTGAGCGCGATCAGGAGGAGGACCCCTCTTGCTCGCGCTGGCAGGCCGGGTTGGGTCTTCCAATTGCGCTGGAGGGTTGGAAGGCATGTTGTCAACTCACGGGCTGTCTCACTGCCAATTGTAATCTCAGAATCATTCACTTTAAATATCTACATCAGATATATTACTCCCCCTCCAGTTATATAAGTACGGCCTGAGGGAGACTGCGGACTGTGTGAGATGTGGTGCTGCGAATGCAGATTTTCTTCACGTTGCCTGGCTGTGTGGAAGTGTGTTCACTTTCTGGGCTGCAGTGGTTGACATCGTAATGGACATTGTGCAGGAGCCGGTGGGCTGCACTCCTGAACTGTGTTTATTGGGATATGTTAAGCGCCTGAAGCTGTCCAGCAGACGTCTCGTCGCAATCTCCACCCTCTTTGCCAAAAGGGCGGTGGCGCAGCGCTGTGGTGCAAAGTCTGTGCCCACTATTAAACAATGGCTCCGCGATTTGGTTTACTGTAAGCATCAACTGTAGGTATATGGGGAAGAGTTACCGGAGCCCTCCCGTCCTAAAGATTTTGGGCCCCCATTTCAGCTTATTTGATGTCTCACCCTGATATTTTGTGAATGCTCCACCCACTATGTCTATGTTTTTCCTTCCCCTGCGGAAGCCATGCCCACGATTTACATCTGTGCTTCATTTATACTGGCTGTATTTTTGGATTACTGTCTTTGCTTACATACTTGAAGATCCTATAAGACATGCAGGATGTTGAGCTGTGTTGTCCGGAGGGTGGAGTCTATATGTTATTGCTGTTCTGCCTGAGAGGGAGGGTGGGGGGCGTGGGGGAGAGGGTAACCGGGGTACATATGCCCCGATTGTTTTTCTACTTTTTTGTGCTTCTGATTACATGTTTTGTTTGAAAATCAATAAATAATGTTTAAGAAAAAAAAACGAATTAGTCATGTTTATGCGGTTGTCAGAGACTAATCCCTTCTTGTCTATACAAGAAGTTTCTAGTGACCTCTGAGTTAGCTGGCACACACAAGTAATTAAGTTTTATATACTCGATAGAGACATACTGACCTTAGTCCTATGTCAAATCTATAGTGTATGTTATTCCAATGCGCAGAGCCTATCAGGGATATAGGAACTACACTACAGTCCTGGCAATCACTTACGGGCCTCATCCTGTCTGGCCACTCCAGTTTCTCACTCACTGGACCGCTTCTGTTGGCCGACATCCAGTCTCTCTTTTCCGACCTTGGTTGGGCTCTCAGGTCTGTCCACTGTGCTTCAGCTGCATCTGAAGCCTTGCTCCAAACTGCCATTATGGCCTATTATTCCTGGCCATCTCCTCCTTTGGGCCCTGCCTCACAAGTTTCACAGGACGAGTTTGAGATCCGGATCTCCTGCTCCTCTCTGAGGAATCTGGAGTCATCCCTCCAGCACCTCTAATGATTTTCTGTTATTTCCAGATTGTCGTCGGTGGCTCTTCTGCACAGCCCTGAGCCCTATACCAGGGGCGGCAGCTGGTAGCAGGTATCGGGGGCAGGATTCGAAAGGATTATTGCATGGCTGGTGCATGTCTGCTGAAAACACAGCTGTCATCTTCATCCACTTGGCCATGCCACCCAACTCAATATTATTAATGTCAAGATGCAGTGATGAATATTTTCCTACAAAGATTATTTGAAATATAATCATCTTTTATTAATCAACACACTGATTTTTAAGTTAACCTATCTGAAATACTAAAAACCCATAGGAAACTTAGGGAAGCAGGTAGCATAAACAAACAAGAATAAACAAGAATTGACAGAGCTAATAAGTCTTGCCTGTATTTTCAAATCTAAGCCAGACCCATTAGCTTTACCACATTTGTTTCCATGATGAATGTGTTTCAATTGGAGGTGATAACTGCATCCTTAGAGAGGTGGCTTTGAGCATCCAAATGTGATGTATCAGAAAGCAATTTCTTTATTGCAGTAATGGGAGGAGGAAATGAGACTGGTGGCTATGCCCAAGAGCTAACAGGTGAAGGCTAGAAACTGGCCTCTTCTATTAAGATGCACACTACACTTTGCCTTTTGTATTATTTTGATTTAGAAGGGATTATAACCCCACCCTCACCTCCCTTCCACAGTCTGGTTGGTGGGTAAATCAGGAAGGGTGACCTATGATATAACGTACAAGGGTTGGAGTGAGAAATGCGGTCACAGAGAAGGCTAGGATAAGTGACACTGTGGGTCTCATTTCATGGTGCAGCCCTTATCAATGTGGAGGGTGCACTGCTGTCCCCAGCAAGGTAAAGAGAGCAGTTAGCAAAAGGAAGTCTCCCCCTGCCAGGCCTATTTGGTTTGGGCCTCTGAAGAGCCCTCCCATTATCCACAAGTGCCTTGGCAAGAACACAAACCTTGAAAAAATATTGGTGTTGAGAGGCACCACATCAGTCAGAAACCACAGCATCTTCCTCTAGTTAAATACTTGAATGTATAATTGAAAGCTGAGTAATGCTGTCACGGAGGTGGAGTAGAGAATAAAAGGGGTGTGCACTATTTGTCTCTCCCAAATTATAGCATTTGGTTTTGATTGTTAATAAATGACTTGTTTTTATACAGCAATTTGATGGCACATTCCTGTATTTTCTTGCACTTTAAAAAAGATACCCAACTTAGCAGCAATCATTTTATGTTTATATTCAGAAAAGTACAGTTCACCCAGTTTTCTATGTTGGGGCACTACATAGTTAAGTTAGGTTGCGGCAGAACTCACCTGGATGATGAACCCTCACCCACCTAATGTGGCATGCTTCATCATTATGTTCTCCTCCTACCACTGGGAATAATCCAAGATACATTCTGGCCTCTGTGACCGGTTGTGAACCATGTGAGCTGCACTTTGTTGTTTATAGTCTAATGTTTGAAGGATGTAACTGAAATAATTGTAGGACGCAGTGCTTTTAAGTACATTTATTTCCAATTAAATTCAGCAGCAGAGAAAAGTTCAGTCATCCAACTCTGTAGCAACCTCTAGCTCAAACTGACATCCCTAGAATCTTCCCAATCACCTACCAACATTCTAGCAACCATTTCCCCGCGCTCTAGTTAAACAAAAACACAGCACTCCTCCTTTTGTTGGAAAAACAAAACAAAATATAAAAATAAAACTTACCATAAAATAATAACAATATTAACTATACAATTAACATAGAATAAATTAAGGATACTCAACCTGCTATAAATAGAATACAATCAATACTTAATGTATTCCTGAAAATTTACTAGTGAACATCTCAGCCTGGAATTTCTTCTCAGACCTGTACCAACATTTACAGAATTATCTGACTTAAGTTTGGTCTGTCCAACCAAATATTTCATAGTAAAGGAGCATTCATTAAATTATGTGGGAGGCTGTGTGCATCTGATATCGGTTCCATCGATAATCTGTGCTGGAAAGAAATTCATAGGCAAAAAGAAAAGAAAACTCAAGGATCCTGGGGTTGTTATCTAAACCAGGTGATTGAGGATCTGTGTGCTCAAGATGTCTGGAACTCCGGCATCGTGAAAATGCCTTTAATGAAGAAATAAACTCAACAACAAAACTCCTGTTGCATTCAAAAGACAAGAATATTTTACTGAAAAGACGTCACTCTTAGACGGTGATAAACTCATATGGTACAATGAAGCCTCAGGAATATTTATTAGCTTATTTTTCATCGGCTTTAAAACATCAATTCATGAAATTATGCTTTGGCATGTGGGAAACAAAGGATTGCATCCCTACATGGAAAGATCAAAGGCTCAAACAAGTCTGTAGACTGTGCTATTATAAATATGAATCTCTCTAACATATATTCTGCGCATGCCCATAGTTACTAAAAGAAAGAAAGTTAATATTAAAAGAAACATTTTATAACAGGACCATTCGAACAAGGAGAGAAGCAGTAATCACTTGGCTAGGTGGGACCTCAATCCCCCTAGTCTGCAGGGGGGTAAAAAAGGAAATCTGTATTTAAAGGAAATAGGTCAAAATCCTGTGGAATTCCAAACAGACTTTTAGAATTATCGGAAACCTACAAAAACATATAAGATAATGAGCTGCCATAGATACACTGTTTTTATTATGATATGGTTCCTTTCAATTTTAACTGTAATTTTATTCAATGTGTATTGAACGTAGAACTAGGATTAATTGTTTTAAAACTTTATTAATGTTCTGTTTTTTAATGCTGTAAAACATTTTGCTTGGTGTAATGGTTTTCCCAAAGACCAAACACGTGAATAAAATTGAATTGAATTACAGAATTATGCACAGTCTCGTGAGTAAACCCATATTTATCATTACCATCTGATTCATACAATTGATCTCACACAGGAACATCCAAAAATAAATTTCTGTCATCACACTCTGAAAATACAGGATAGCCAACTTCTCTTAACTTAACGCCCTCAGAACCTCCGTAGGTCTGCTCATGTTCCAAATTGTCCCTTCCATGACTTTCACCGATCTACCATAAAGTTCTCCCACTTTCATAGGATCAGACCATTGAGGAAACATTTACTGGACACCTCTGTTGTTTTATACAAACCCAATCCTCAGGATTGATCTTAATTTTGGAAGTTTTTCTTCCTCTCCTGTTCACCATCTCTTTAATCTTCTCTTGATAATTTTCCACACGTTCTTTTATCTTTTTGAAATCAACTACCTCAGACTATCTACCACTTTCTTTTATCACCAAAGAGCCAACTTGTTACTAGGCTTCCTTCCAAAGAGCAATTAAAACAGACAAAATCCAGTGACCAATTAGGCATGGTGCGATATGATAGCAAAGTGGCCTGTAAAGTTTTTCTCCAAGATAATTCACCAATCATAGCTAACTGAATAAATCATCTGACCACACTGTTAAACCTCATAAACTGCCCACTAGATTGGGGATAATAATTAGCAATTCTGTTGTGTTTGATACCACATCTCAACAGATACACCTCAAACCTCATACTCATAAAAGGATGCCCATTATCAGATACCATGTCCTCAGGCAAACCTTCTCTGCAGAGTCCATCTTCTAAAATTTCACTCAATGTCAGAATTCACTTTCTTTGTCATTATAATTTCAGGCTACTTAGAGAAGTAATTAATTAACACAATTGCAAAAGCTTCTTCCTTGGGCACAGTATAAAATAGACCTAAACTATCTATCTCGAATTTCCTCCTTGGACTTGAAGCAAGCTCAATAGGCAAACCTTCAGTTAGACAAGGTTTAGCAGTTTTGTCACTATTAGAACATTATTATTAGAATTATGACAATTACTCACCAACTTATCAACTGCCCTTTCAATGCTAGGCAACCAGTAGAATTCACGTAGTCACCTCTTAGTTGCCGACATCCCAATATGACATTTGTGACCAATAGCAAAAACTCTCCTTCTCACTCCGACAGGTGGCAAAACCTTCTCACCACAAAACTGACAAAACCCATCATGCATCAATTAATCCTTCACTTTAAAAACACAGCTTCCTCCCCAATCAACTACTGCTCTTCTTGCCATTCCCTAGAAAGATAATCACAAACCAACTTCATATTAACATCTTCATCCACCTGACTCACCCACATATCCTTAGAAATCACACCTGATTCGTTATCAATGTTATTCCAACCATTAATGTCATCCACAGTATACCCCACTTTATATTCCTCCAGCATGTCCTCCTCATCTAAATTCAGTGCCTCCAGTATATGTGACATAAAATCAGCATGCACATTAACTGTCCCTGACACTTAAACCTAGTTTGAATTTTGCTACCAGACAAGCTAATCTAGCAGTCAAACACCTACCCTCTCCGGGGGAAAGAACATGCACAAGAGGTTTATGGTCTTGTTGTGTAGTTCCGAAAAATCTGTATGGGATCTGCGCATTTAGACATCATACACTAAGGGATTGGTGTCCAGACTGATTCCAGATACCCCTAAAGAATATATGTTAGTCTGTAGACAAGCTAGCTCACAGTGCAACTATGAGCCCCTCTTATCAAGGAGCAAATACTTTCTGGCAACTATCGAACATGACAACTCTGACCCCTCAGGGATCATGGAAACTGTACAGTACTTTTCGCTCAGTCACTCATGCTTAGTTTGTCTCAGAGATATACACAGAATAAACGGTGGGGACGTTGTCAATAAGTATTTTTTGAACCAGCGTATTCTAGTATAAAATACGAGTGCTGCAATAACCATGAGACAGAAACAGATCTATACGGTTATAAGCACCAGCAGAGTAAAGAAAAGGTAGAATTCTACCACAGTGCTAAAACAATGAATATATGCAGGCATATAGATACATGACAGTAATAATGTGTACTCCTACAATGCAACCCTAACTAGATGTACCTAAATGTACCTAGCACAAATGTAGGTGTATAGCCAAGAATCCCCTTAGGATAGCGCCAACCCCATTACCTGATGTGGGAGAACAAAGGACCCAGTCTTGGTCTCTTATCAAAACAAACCGTGTCCCCCATAAAAATTGATTAAAATGATCAGCTGCCATAGTACATGTTAAAAGTTATTTCTCTATTACGGAATAGTTTTTCTCAGACTCTATTAATGTCCTCAAGCATAAGATGCCACTCATTCTTTGGAATCATCTCTCTATAATAAAACTACTCCTAGAGCGCATCCACTCGCATCCACTGCAACAATACATTATTTGCCCAGTAGGGCACTTACCAATTCAGTTTTGATATCAATAAAGGAATTATGTTGTTCAACACCCCATGCAAATTCATTTTTTTGCTTAGAAAACATCGCAAAGATTCTAATTTGGTAGCACAGTTATCAATGAACTTTGAATACAAAATCTGTTAAACCCAGAAACAATAGTAACTGTTGCCTGTTTTGTGGTACAGGAGTATCCACCACTGCCTGTACATGGTTTGTGCTTAGGTTTTATTCCATTTATAGTGATACAATGCCCCAAATACTCCTACTCTTTCCATTTCAATTTACACTTTGACTCTTTGAGGGGTGAGCCATTCTATTCCAATTGATGAAGTACACTCCGTAAGTTGAATACATGATCTTCGTCACTTTTACCAAATAACTAAAATATCATCCTGAAATGCAATGAACAACTGATGCTGCACTGGCTAACCTGAAAGGCATTATACAAAATTCAAACATGCCTTCAGGAGACACAATAGCAGTTAAATGCCTAGACTCCTCATCCAATTCAATGAATAATAGGCACTGCCAAGATATACGGTGGAAAGAACTGTAGATCCAACTAATATAGAAACTAATTCATTCACATTTGGTAAAAGATGATGTTTCATTGTTCTTCTAAAATATACACATAATCTAAGCTCACTTGAATGCTTCAAGGAAATTACAACAGGTAAAACCCATGGCAACAACTCAACAGGTTGAACAACCTTTGTGAAAACTGTTGACACCTCCACTACTGATACAGAGTATGGCATTAGGATTGATACATTCATCATCATCATCACCATCATCTAAAACACAGTTAACATTTGTTTCAGGCTTGCTTTTGCAAACTCTTCCAAAATGCCCCTTCTTCCTGCAATGGTTATGAGTTTTATCAACTGCAGTGTGGTAAATAATTTAATTACCGGGACTTAATTTGATACAGAACATAATAAAAATAGCTCAATAAATAAGAGGCAGAATCCGTGGTATTAGAGGTAAAGAACGGGCTTTATTCCAATAAACGATTTCGAAATCGTGGACTCCAGGTTCCATCACCACGGAGGCTCAGGAAGTGAAGGACATACATTATTGATAATTAATTACTTTTATACAATAGGCATTACAGTGGAGCAAATGCGAGAGGCGTAACAATTGATAGCAAAGATAACATTTCACATGCGTAGCTGAAGGAGGCGTAATTGGGAGTAACAAGGAAACGTCATTGGTTGTGATGTTACATATGGGTGGACCTATGAAATAATTTCGCAATGTCAGCAGAAATACTTTGCAGAGATGCGCGCGCAGCAGCATGACGTGTGATTGACGTGCAGCTAGGGGGTGAAGGGGACTTGACATTTAGCTCTACATGTGGCGACAGATGTCTAGAGGGTCAAGTCAACCTAATCCCAAATCATATCTAACATCCTATGTTTAAAGAACTATGTTATCCAAAAGAGAGGCCTTCTTGGAGTAGAATCTTATTCTATACTGACTATGCTGACTGTTAGTGCGTGTACAAGCGTCTAAGTGTCTACACTAGATGCGAGGGCAGGAATCTTCCATAGTAACAGGGCTATGAATTACTTGCATAAAGACAGAGAAGCCGGGCCTTTGCTCGGTAGCTGGCAGAATGTTTACTTTAAGCTACTAGACAGGAATGCATTGGGCAGGGAGCGGAGCAGATAATTTCCGAAGGTGAAATACAGTTCTTGGCAGGCAGCAAGCTGATGTCAGGCATCGTGAGCCGCGCAGAGGATGAGACAAAGTTCATGGTCACAGATGCAGGCTCGGACTGGAGCTTCAGAGACAGAAAGCAAGAAAAGCTTGATGACAGAATCAGGGCCTACTCGTCTGAACTGTAAAATGGCATAAGTGAACCATATAAAGGCGGTGGCCTTTCGTACTTAGGAATGGAATATCCGGCCCATTCATGGCGGATCTGAAAGAGGACATGTTAACGGTGGACGCACATGTATTTGCGTCTTCATAACTGGAACTGGAGGGAACATACATGTACTTGTAACATGCACATAGAACCGTTGGGGTCCAAGATAGGGGACATAACTGACCAGAAAAATCCATATTTCCACATTCCCTCCTTGTCCCCTACTTGCCCGTCAAGAGATATCAATCTTCATTAATCCATTGATCTGTTCATATAGCATCATTTGTTCTTCTTTCTTCTTCCGGGATTTTGAACGAAAATTTTGATGTGGAATACACGATGTGGCACACAGACCACAAATCGCTGGTCCACATTGCAGGCATAAGCAGCAACTGAATAGTATGAGAAGGCCAATACCTAGGAAGGATAGAACTCTCCATCCCCAGGCTGATAACACGCTCCAAAACCACCCGGACCAAGTCCAAGTGCCTGGATTCTGGTGTATCTGGCTCACAATCTTATGAAGGCGCGTTATAGCTTTATATACAGATGGCGAATTTTCTGGTATGAAAATGCAACAGCTTGATCCGATGACCCTACAAGCTCCGCCCCTATCGGCCAGGATGACGTCAAGGACAAGACGATTTTGAAGCACAACAATCCGCATAGCAGACTGCTCTTCTGTTAAATTGCCTAAGGCGGAAATAGTTTCGTTCACTACTGCTTCAAGGGTTCTAGTCAATCTACGTATCAGCTTACTATTAGTAACGGTACCTATATAGGGAAAGAGACCTTTATTGAAATCTGTGTATTTTTCCCATGCTGTTTCAGTATAATCGACTATTGGGAGATCTCTCTGCTGTCTATTGTGTACTAAATGAGTATTTCTATGATAATCAGGAGGAGCTAGGAAAACAGGTGGCAAAAGGAATCCAATGTAGCAGGTACCATCCCAGTCTAGAGGCAAACGTACATATGCCGTCTGACCACATATAAAATAGGAATGGCGGGAAGCTCTAAATGTCGACTTGCCTTGATCACTGAATTCTATTACAGTGGTGCATCTACTATGGCCCATATGTATGGAACCATTCTTTCTCACACATAATTCACCTTTTACTGGAAATACTGCCATGGCGGACAAACTTGGATTAGCTTCGGATTCGACATTCAAGATCAGGAGATTAAGCGTAAAATTACCTAATCCATATACTTCATTTTCTAGATCAGTTCCTGTTCTTTTGGGAAGTCCCTCCTTGTTGGGGTGGCAGACTTTAAGTAAAACTAAGTTCAGATTTCCCCATACCCAGTTGTCTTGATAAACTGCGGAATTTGAATCTAAGAAATTAATTAAGCTAAACCATGCTCCACAGGAGCTGTTGTGTGTGAACGGGTATGGAAAAAGAGGTAGAATTCCTTTATAGTTCTGATAGGGAGGGAGTCGGCCACATATCCAACAATTTGTAGCATTGCTAACCTGATGGGAATGATGTAACATACTAATAAAAGTGTTATTGCGCAGCGCAAATCTGTATGACAATTCATGCGGAGGTAATTCGCTAAAAGAATGTTCAGCAGTAATATTATAAACATGTCTAGAAATAGGATAACATATGTGCAACAATATACTTGCAGTAATTATTAAAAGACTTAGGAAAAACAAAATCAATAACGTCACTGTGCAATGACTACGCAGTGATTTACAGTATGTATGTCGTTTCAACATTTTTCGGGTTATTTCTCTATTCAGATCTAAGGGATACATGTCAGAGACAAATTCGACCGCTTCACCTTGGAGAGGACTTAAACAATCAAATTTCCTGACTGATTAGATCAGAGTTTTAGTTTATAATGTTCGTGACTACCTGAGTCAACCAAAGAAAGTTTTGAGTCAATGGGTGAAGACACACGAGGTGTAGTTTTTATATCTGATGGTAGTCCATAAAATTTCTTGATATGATTTGAATGTACCCAGCCTTTTCTGCCTTCGATCTTCACGGCTGTCCTTGTGGTGAGTAAGACCTGTTGAGGCGACTTCCACCTAGGATCCAGCTGAGTCTTTCGATCAAAGTTCCTCACTAAAACGAGATCCCTCGGAATTACGTCATGGGGTTTCACCTCAGTGTTGTCAGGAAAAGCTGCAGCTACCTGTGAACGACAAGATTGTAGTGCAGACATCAAGGAAGCCAAATAATCTGTCAGCATATTACAGTCAATATCAGTTATTTTACGTGGTATAGGCATCCCCCACATATTTGGTGGTCTGCCAAAGATCACCTCATACGGGGATAGCCCTGTTCGAGAGTGTGCTACCATTCTCATGTAAAAGAGTGCAACTGGTAATGCTACTACCCAGTCGACACCTTTCTCCCTGCATATTTTGGACAGTCTGATTTTTAAAGTTTGATTATGTCGTTCCACGAGACCTGCTGCCTCGGGGTGTCGGACACAATGAAACTTCCACTGATATCCTAGCAGAAGTGAAACGTGTTTCATTAGTTCGGATGAGAACGGCTGGCCGTTATCTGAGTAGACAGCACGTGGTAAACCGTATCGTGGGAAGAATTCTCGAACTAGCTGCTTGGCAGTGGTCGGGGCAGTGTAATCTGATACTGGGTACGCTTCGGTCCAACGGGAAAGAGCACAGACAACTACGAGAACATATTTGAATCCTCGACATCGTTCCATCTGGATATAATCCATCTGGAGGATTTCAAAAGGGTGATCAGGAGGCTGAAATCCACCCTGCTCTACGGGAATGCTTTTTCCTGGGTTGAACTGACAACAGATCATACAGGTACGAACTTTTTGTTTCGCTGCTGCTCGTAAATGTTTGTTGAACCAAATGTGTTGAATGCTGTCTAGCATAGCTTTCTCTCCTAGATGCGCTGGACTATGGACAGTGTTAATAATGACTTGGACCATTGAATCAGGAAGGAACCACACAGATTTTTCCTTCGTCATCCATCCTTGATCTGTTTGGATCCCTCCTAACTCAGTCCATTTCCTTATTTCGTCTGGAGTAGCATGTGTCTGTATGTCAATTACATCAAGAGCGGGATCCTTAACCATCATGCAATGTGTTGGTGTCTGGACTATTGTCTTTGTCATGTCGGATGTTTGAGTTTGAGCAGTCTGTTTAGCTGTTCTGTCAGCTAGATCATTGCCTTGAGAAATGATATCAGTAATTTTCGTATGAGCTTTGCATTTCATAATCGATATTGCAGTGGGTAAATGTATTGCATCTAATAAGGCATGAATGAGGGGTCCGTGCTGAATGTGGGCACCGTGAGAAGTTAAATAACCTCTCTCTCGCCACAGCACGCCGAAGTCATGTACAACTCCGAATGCATAACGTGAATCAGTGTATATGTTGACTCTTTTATTTGTGGCTTGAATACAGGCCTGTGTCAGAGCGACGAGCTCTGCTGCTTGAGCGGACAAGGTATTTATACACTTGGTTTCGATAATTTCAGTGTCTGTTGTGACTGCGTAAGCGGCCACTAACTCTCCTGTACTTGTTCTCATACATGAACCATCTACATACAACGTCAGGTCTGGATCTGACAATGGGACATCCGTCAAGTCTTGTCTGGGTTTCGTCGTTATTGTAATAACTTCAATACAATCATGAGCTAGTGGGTCTGTTCCATGTACAGGTAAAAGTGTGGCAGGATTCAATGTGTTACAACGTCTGATTTCTATATGTGGCTGAAACAATGTTAATTCGTAACCTGTAAGTCGCGCTATAGTCAAGTGTTGTGTTTGCGTTCGATTCACAAGAACCTCTACTGCATGTGGTACTTGGACTGTCAATGGATGTCCTAACACTATGGCATCGCTTTGTCTGATTGCTAAAGCTGTCGCTGCCACTGATTTCAGGCACGCAGGCAGAGCCTGAGCTACGGGATCTAATGTGCTAGAAAAGTAAGCACACGGTTTGTGTGATCCTGCTTGTTCCTGTGTGAGTACTGACAAGGCAGTACCTTCTCGTTCTGTAACAAAGAGTGTAAAATGTTTTCTGTAACATGGTGTTGCTAAAACAGGTGCTTGGCATAGAGCTTTCTTTAAGCTTTCAAAAGCTAGTGTGTGTTCCTGAGTCCAAGGGAGGACAGTCGATGTGGCTGCCTCCTGTGTTGTTAATTGAATGAGTGGTTTTGCTAGAAATGCATATTGAGGGATCCACTGCCTACAATATGAAGTGAGGCCTATGAAAGCCCGCACCTCCTTTTGTGTCTTGGGTATTGGCATATTTGCAATTAGCTGGATGCGATCTGGTGTAAGCTGCCTTCCCTCCTTGGACAGCGAGTGACCAAGGTAAATAACTCGCTGGACACAGAATTGCAGCTTAGAAGGGGACACCTTGTGCCCCTTTTTGGCTAGAAATTGTAAAACCGTCAGTGATGCTTTTTCACATTCAGGTTCACTTCGGGCGGTGATCAGCAGATCATCGACATATTGAAGCAGAGCAGTGTTGACTGGCATGTGTATACTGTCAAGTTCTCGTTTCAGTGCCTGGCTATAGATGCTGGGGCTTTCTGTAAATCCTTGAGGTGCGCGTGTGAATTTAAAGCTACGTCCATTTAAACTAAATCCGAACAAGTATTGACTTTCCGGATCTATTGGGACGCTAAAAAAGGCGTTCTTGAGATCAATTACAGTAAAGAATGTTGCTTCGGAATCAATAGCTGTCAGTAATGAAGAGATGTCTGGAACTACGGGGTATTGTGGTACAATACATTTATTTAATTCGCGCAGATCAATAACCAATCGATATACTGGGGGAGCCTTTGGATCAGTTCGTTTAAGAATCGGAATTATCGGTGAATTACATACATTGGAGTCGGTCTCCACAACCACTCCTTGGCCAATAAGTTCGTCAATGATTTGCAGTAAAGCCATTACAGCATCTGGGGGTAACTTGTATTGTCGCATTCGTGGTAGTACCACTCCTGCCTTTAGTGTGACTCGATATGGCGTAATGTTCATGCAACCAACATCTGTAGGGCCTTGTGCCCATAAATGTGTCGGTAAAGTCTGCAGTCGGGAATCCATATCTCGAGACACATAGTGACCTTTGAAATCACGTAAAAACAATCTTACTCCTTCCGGAGAACAACATATTATAGCTCCTAGAGCTTTCAGTGTTTTTGTACCTAACAAGTTTTCTGGACATGATTTAGTAAGCAATAAATCTGTAGTTCTGGTCAAGGGTCCTATCGTAAGTGGAAGAGGCTGTGATACTTCATTAATAATAGGTTTTCCTGAAAAACCAAGGGAAATATTCTGTGAGCCTGAGAGGGGTGCCCCTGGAACTTCACTACGTTTTATAGTTGTTCGACTTGCCCCTGTATCAAGTAAAAATTTTCTATCTTGGCCTAATAATTCACTATGTACATAAGGTCCTTCTTGGTCTACTGGGACCTCGATAAGGGGTAAGTCAACTTCCCTCTCTAGGCTGGTTCATGCATATCGTTGATAATCAGGATAGTCATACTGTGCGGTCTGGTACAGCTGTCGTGTCGTGGTTTGTGTGGCAGCAGCAGGCAACGCTGGTGCGGCTGGCACAAACTGTATAGACTGTTGTGGAGCTGGCATGGCCTGTGCATGCTGCGGTGCTCCTTGTTCATTCTGATCCTGTCTAGGTGGCCGTGGTCTTTCTTTTGTAATACCTGTGGCGATATTACGCTTCAGGACTGGGCAGTCGTGTATGTAATGTCCTGGCTGTTTACAATAGTTGCATGTCCCTTTTACAGGTCCTGCTGAATCACCGGACTGTGTCGTACCCTTTTTATGACCTTCAGCTGGAACTGTCTGGGAGACTAGCATTTTCATTTTCGTGTCCTTCATGCGTCTTTGTTCATGTTCTTGTTCTTCTCTAATTCTATTGTAATGGTACTGTAACATTTGTAACATTTGTGATGGGGTATTACCTTGCCATGTACTCTCGAATTTTAATACTCTATTCTTCACTTGGGGCAAGGAATTTTCAACTAATTTTGTCACAAACAGATGTGGGTATGACTCGCTACTTGCTTTTATACCACTATTTATACCAAAACATTTTTCGAATCGGGCATAGAAATCACTAGTGTCTTCATCTTGCTTTTGTTTACAGGCTGAGATTGCACCCCAGTCTTCCTTTTTCGTGGTTAATAAACGTGGCAGTACCTGTACTAGTAAACCTGGTAGTGCTTTAGTTTTGTCCCCAAGCCCCGAACCTGGACCTCGGGCCTTTTCTTCATTTTCTAATGCTGTCCAATCTATCTTTTGGTCTCCTACCTCCCACTCTTTTTCCTTGAGTTTTTCATAAATGCCAGCAGGCATTAATACCTTTAATATTGTCATAATGTCGGGATAGGTATACTCTCCCATGAGTAACATGTCTTTAATTTCTCGGTGGAAACCCGCTGGGTCTTTGTCATGACTGGGTACCACTTTCTTCATTTCTAACAATTCTATTTTCGATATGGGCGTATATACATATACACGTTTAAACTGATTGTCCTCGCCCTTTATTGGGTGCACTTCTCGTAAGGGATTCTGTCTGTCCATGTAATACATCGGTCTTTCCTTGATGGGCAGTGAATCATGTTCTGGACATACAAAAAGAAAGTACTGCTTTCTGGATTCTAGTATTTCCTTAATTAACTTAGTACCTGAACCTCTCCATCTATTCGTGAGTAATTCAGTCAATATATCAGGTAAGGGACCAGGATCTGAATGTTGGCTTTTATATAGTATAAGAAGTTGTTGAATCATATAAATCCCAGCTAAACGCTGTTCATCTGGGGTGAGGTTCAAAAATGTGTGTGCTACTGTATCATCACCATATTTTCCGGGACTGTCAACCCAATGAACGGCTGACCTGGCTAATTCTTGTTCATCCATAGAATCGAGTAAATGATAACCCCTTCGTTCTCGCAGTAATTTGTCAGCGGCTTGGAACGAATGCTCGGGGGACCTCATATTTATTATAGGTGCTTGGAAATTCCTGTTATTATCTGGACATATCGGACGTATTGGGTCAGTAAAATATCTAGTACTATTACAAGATCTTCCTCTACCTACATAGGCTATGGTGTCTGACTGTCCTGTGGACGGTCCTGATCCTTCCTCCTCCTCGTTTTGTTCAAACTGATCTACCGCTAATCTTTCTTCGTGTAGGCGTTCTAATTCTTTACGGATCTTTCTGCACATGGCTATTATACATTTTTGCCTATCATGTCTCCCTTCTGATATATTCTGGCTCCATCTGGTAAGAGTTTGCATTATTTCCGGATCTACCCCCGGTCGGTCTTGATTTCTGATTACGCAATTTATGAGGAAACGTAACAGTTCCCCCTGTATCTCCACTTTCTGGTATTCCATAGCTCTGTTAATACATTCAGAGTCTCGCCCTGTTTGGACATAATGATATATATTATCTAGATGCATAGTCATTCCTGGTAACTTCCCTAAATACACCGCGGCTCGTCTGATACGTAATGATGCCATGATCATTTCGTCCTCTTTGCCGGGCACAGGGTCATATCTACAATCTATAAGAAGTTCCTTAAGCGTGCGGGCATTTATGAGTTTGGGGGAACGCGGATGTGCTGACTCTTGAAAGGTAAGTTTATTTACTCTGGGTGGCGTAGAAAAAATGTTGGTACCACCTCCAGTAGCCCCGTCTGGAGTATCGGGCGTGAAAGGATTCGTAGAACGCGATACAGCAACTATAGGTGTGGACGACACAGCTATAGAAGTAGCTGTAGGAACAGATGTGGGAACGGACGTGCTTGCCGGAACTTGTGTCAGGATTTGATGCTGTAAGGATACAGATACAGGATCTTGGCGTTGAACCTCCCCGGCCAACGGTCTATGTGGGGCGGGGTTAGCATACTCGGGAGCTGCGTCATCTAAATATGAGGAAAGAAAAACATCTTCTGCGGTTCTAGGATGCCCCTTAGGATGTACTTTTATTGGAAATAATGGGGGTGGCAAGTCTTTTGGTATCCCCGGAGTAGCCTTAGGTAATCCCTCGGCCAGAAGGGGATACATACCCTTCATAAGGGCATTTCTTTGTCTGTCTACTTGTTCTGATTTCACTCGTGTACCTTCTTCAATTAATAGATTTTCTCGGACTTTATTTGAATTCTCTTTACTCTTCTCTTCCTGTCTACGTGCTTTTTCTGTACGTCTATACGATTCTTTACGCCATAATTCAATGGCGTCTTTCTGTGATTGTCTAGCTTTCTTTTTCCATAATTCTTCCTCTACTTTCACGATGCACTCTGCATCCCAGGTCCCAGCTGCGGGCCACCTCTGACTTTCTGGTAATTCCTTAGTGTAGTCTACCCATAGATCGAGAAATAATATAGCGTCTAGGCCGTGTTTATGATACATGAAGTACCCTGGAGTGTCCCTAGGAGGAATGGGAACAGCTTCTTCGAGTACCCCTTTTCTAGTTGTGATCTGTCTTAGTTTCGAAAAGAGCGGCATATTGAGAACTGGTCTGCTACTTGATCTTGAACAAACTTAATACAATAAAACACAATAATGAACAGTCATTCATACCACAATATGCAGGACGTATTAATACATTTAACATTTAACGTTTTTAAATGAGCAACAATGATAATGACGATCTAAGAAAACTTAATCATAAAAACATAATTCTCAACATTAACGGAAATTATTCTGAACTTATATACTTGATATACTAGATATACTGCTAAACAGTACAGATACACTGCTGAAACAGTGCAGACCGGATTTGTGTACCCAAACCCGTCTGGACCGGCACAATTTATGTGCACGCCAGAACGCCTCCCCAGTAATGGTACTCACCGGGTAGCTCGGAACGGAAGGCCTCGGAACGGAACTGAACTGAACTGGACCGGACTGGACTGGACTGGACTCGAAAACTTCAGACACGTCGGGACATCGGAAACCTGGTGGGCCTCTGTATACCTCAGATCTTGCTCTCTCAGCTAGGCTCTGGTCGGGATACTTCGCACTTCTCACCGCCTCGTCTGGGTGTTGATCGCAGCCTCAGTCGCCCCCGCTTGACCGGAGGGAGATACAGGAAATCCTGCTGGTACGCGTTGTTGTCCGTCCAGCTGTGGCAGGAGACCGGGCCTGCAACGCACCGCCGGCGCGTGAGATGAGAAAGTGTCCCTGTTCGGGCGCCATTTATGTGGTAAATAATTTAATTACCGGGACTTAATTTGATACAGAACATAATAAAAATAGCTCAATAAATAAGAGGCAGAATCCGTGGTATTAGAGGTAAAGAACGGGCTTTATTCCAATAAACGATTTCGAAATCGTGGACTCCAGGTTCCATCACCACGGAGGCTCAGGAAGTGAAGGACATACATTATTGATAATTAATTACTTTTATACAATAGGCATTACAGTGGAGCAAATGCGAGAGGCGTAACAATTGATAGCAAAGATAACATTTCACATGCGTAGCTGAAGGAGGCGTAATTGGGAGTAACAAGGAAACGTCATTGGTTGTGATGTTACATATGGGTGGACCTATGAAATAATTTCGCAATGTCAGCAGAAATACTTTGCAGAGATGCGCGCGCAGCAGCATGACGTGTGATTGACGTGCAGCTAGGGGGTGAAGGGGACTTGACATTTAGCTCTACATGTGGCGACAGATGTCTAGAGGGTCAAGTCAACCTAATCCCAAATCATATCTAACATCCTATGTTTAAAGAACTATGTTATCCAAAAGAGAGGCCTTCTTGGAGTAGAATCTTATTCTATACTGACTATGCTGACTGTTAGTGCGTGTACAAGCGTCTAAGTGTCTACACTAGATGCGAGGGCAGGAATCTTCCATAGTAACAGGGCTATGAATTACTTGCATAAAGACAGAGAAGCCGGGCCTTTGCTCGGTAGCTGGCAGAATGTTTACTTTAAGCTACTAGACAGGAATGCATTGGGCAGGGAGCGGAGCAGATAATTTCCGAAGGTGAAATACAGTTCTTGGCAGGCAGCAAGCTGATGTCAGGCATCGTGAGCCGCGCAGAGGATGAGACAAAGTTCATGGTCACAGATGCAGGCTCGGACTGGAGCTTCAGAGACAGAAAGCAAGAAAAGCTTGATGACAGAATCAGGGCCTACTCGTCTGAACTGTAAAATGGCATAAGTGAACCATATAAAGGCGGTGGCCTTTCGTACTTAGGAATGGAATATCCGGCCCATTCATGGCGGATCTGAAAGAGGACATGTTAACGGTGGACGCACATGTATTTGCGTCTTCATAACTGGAACTGGAGGGAACATACATGTACTTGTAACATGCACATAGAACCGTTGGGGTCCAAGATAGGGGACATAACTGACCAGAAAAATCCATATTTCCACAGCAGGACAATCCTTAAAATTGCTTAAATGATAACTACTTCCACATATATAACAAATAGTGGATATTCTTTCTAATATGAAAATCTTTTTTTCCTTTGTCATTTTTTACTATATTACTTTCAGCGGTGGGTTCAGTATATTTCCAGTCTCCACTACCATTCGTGCTAGCATCTGTGATCTCTTTCACAAATCTCTCTGATTTCTCAATTCCTTTGGCAATGGTTACAGCATCGTTAAGCGTCATTTCCGTTCCTACCCAGAGTGTCTCTTGCACCTTCTTGCTTTTAGTTTTAATCATGACCTGATCTCTCAAGTAAGTCATAAGCAATTGTTTCAAATTCACATAATACTGTCAATGATCTTAAAGCCGACACAAACTCTTCGATACTTTTGTCCTCTCTTTGTACTCTGGAGTAAAATTTAAATCTTTCCATAACTTCCTTGAGTTTTTTCCCAAATCTAATGCTAAGTTGTTTTACAGCATACTTCAAATCATAAAATTGCCAACATTTTCTAAAGGAGGTAAGGACTTGAATTCTTTGAGATCTGCTTTCCTACCAAAGTATATTTCAAAAGAGAAAATTTCCTTTGAGGTGAATAATCATCTCCTTCCGAAACATCAACGTATGCCAAAAATACAGGTTATCAAAGCTCCCAGTCCATATTCTTCTCATTTTTAGAGTGTAAAAATAAAGGTGGTGGTGCAGTACTAGCCATATTTCAACTAAATTATAACACAGATGATAAAAAAAACTGATTTTCCTTCAGTAAGGTTTATCTACTGATTATGTCCAAATATCCAAAGCACTTAAATAAATATTCCAATGATGACCATAAGGTGTGCAACTCACTTCCTGAATCAGACGTTTATAAAGTTTTATATACCAAGTATGCTCACTTGGAAACAGTAGTGTTCAAAAGGGTGTGTGAATCACTGTTATTTCTGCACCATTAAAATGTAGCCACCAAATAAAATGTATCTAAAGGGTGTGCAATTTATTGTTATTTCCACACCGTTGAACTATGGGCACCAAGTAAACCCATCAAAACAAACAGTAGATACACTTCCTGGCACTCGCAAACACCCTTTCTACATATTACCATACACAAGCTCTCCTCATGCATCTGTTTGGGTTCGGGCACCAGCTTCCTGTGGTTTCCTTGTGCGTGCATCAGTTTGCATTCCCACACCTTCTGCAACTTTTGCTTGAAAAATTATTTTCATTTCTTTCATACATTTCTCTGACTCTTCCACAACTTTAGCTGTCTCAATGGCTTCAATAAGGGTCAGATTTTTCACAGCACATAGTCGTTCTTGTGCTTTCTTACTGTTGCTTTGTACTATTAATTGATCTCTCACCATCTTGTCAGTCATTGGATAGAAACTGACACTTGACAGACAATTCCCTTAATCTGGAGATAAATTCATCCACAGTTTCTGCAGCCCTCTTTGGCTGTGTATAGAATTTGTGGTGGTGCATAACTACATTTCCTGCTTTGCAAACCTCATTCTTAGTCTCACAATTGCATCCTTGTGTACCTCATCCACCTCTTCTACAGGTTTAGATAGATATTTAAAAACGTGTTGCCCCTCCTTGCCCAACGCTCCTGGTAACAAAGCTTTTTTATGTATTGCAGGAAATCTGATACCATCCACAGCTATCAAGTAATTTTGAAAACAGTCAATCCAATCCTCTCACTCAGTGGGTGGATCACCGGCAGACATTAGAACAGTGACGGCCTGTGGGGAGAAGTCATTGTCTTTGACAAGGGAAAATAAAATTTTAGAAAAGAAAACCACATACCTTACCCTCGCTGCATCGCCAACTCAATTATAACTGCTAAATTTCACTGGTTTTGCACGATAACATCCCCGTAACATTTCTTTTTTTTCAGATTTTTCAAAAACTATAACGTCCCTGAAAACCTTGTCTTGTTAAGTGAATTTCTATGGTTCTGTAACTAGTAGTCGTGTTTGCATAGTAGTGGAGTAAGGGGGGAGGGCCACCGACCAGCTGTCAGGAATCCTGCTGTGTGGGACTTACTGGAGGTAACAGGAGGGCTTCTGGGCCCCCAAGAACCTTCAGTAGTCAAGAGGACATAATCCCCCAATCAGCAGCGTGGCAGGAGGTGTGTTTTCAGAGTGATGGACAAGGGGGGCACGGCCTCTGAAGACCTTTCAGCAATTCCACTGTACGGGTGAGACTGGAGGTAACAGGAGGCCTTGTTGGCCCCCAAGGACACTCTAGAGCCAGGTGGAGTTCATCCCCCTACCAGCATTGCATGAAGAGGTGCGTTTGCAGAGTGGTAGAGCCATGGTCCTGGGGACTGTTACCCTCCAGGGTCGGCTCCTGCTATGTCATGGGGTGCCAACCCCTGGGATATAGCTGTTAGCCAACACTCTGGTTCCAGCGGGCAGGAGCTGTCAAAGTGCTCTTGCCCACTGGAAGCAGCGGTTTCATCTCTTTCCTTGCCCACAGACATGCGGGCTGTTGGAAGAGATGAACCAGATTCTTCCTCCATGCAGCAGCAATGCTGACTCCTGAAGGAGGCGGGGAGCAGTCTGGGACCGCGGGGGCCTTGAGACTTCCCCCACTGTTCTGGGGGGAAAAGTGAAGAAGGAGCCAAAATAAAGCTCAGAAACTAGCAGATAGAGGCAGAAAAAAGGTCAGCAAAGAGCAGAAAGAGGCAGAAAAATGAAAAACGAGTGAAAAGAGCCACAATAAAGGGCAGAAATGAGGAAAACGAGGCAGCATAAAAGTCAGCAGCAAGCTGAAATAGGCTAAATAAAGGTCAGCAACGAGCAGAAAGAGGCTAAATAAAGGTGAGCATCAAGCAGAAAGAGCAAAATAATGGTGAGAAATTAGCAGATTGAGGCAAAATAATGATCAGCAGCGAGCAGAAAAAGGTCAAATAAAGGTGAAAAACAAGCAGAAAGAGGCAAAATAGAGGTCAGCAGTGAGCAGAAAGAGGAAAAATAAAGATGAGAAATAAGCAGAAAGTGGCAGAAGAAAGGTCAGAAACGAGCAGCAAGAGGAAAAATGAAGGTGAGAAACTAGCAGAAAGAAGCAAACTAGAGGTTAGGAACCAGCAGCAAAAGGCAGCATACAGGTGAGAAATGAGAAGAAAGAGGCAAAATAAAGATCAGCCACGAGCAGAAAGAGGCAAAATAAAGGTTACAAGGGAGCAGAAAGAGGCAGAATATGGTTAAAAACAAGCAGAAAGATGCAAAATAGAGGTGAGGGATGAGAAAGAGGTCAAATAAAGGTGTGAAATTAGCAGAATGAGGCAAAATAGAGGTCAGAAATGAGCAGCAAGAGGCAAAATAAGGATAAGAAACAAGCAGAAAGAGGCAAAATAAAGCTGAGAAACAAGCAGAAAGAGACAAAATAGAGGTCAGAAACCAGCAGCAAGAGGCAGAATAAAGGTGAGAAACAAGCACAAAGGGGCAAAACAGAAAGCAGAAAAATGAGCAGGAAAGGCAAAACAAAGGGCAGAAAAACAAGCAGAAAAGGCAAAACAGAGAGCACTCAGACACTCAAACACCCACTCACAGCTCACGGACCCACTCAGACACTCATGCACTCACTCACACACTCACTGTCTAAGGTTAGTGGTTATACTTAGGAAATAGAATTTTAAAAAACCTCCGAAATTCACTTGAAAAAAACAAATGTTGCAGGTACATTATAGTTCTGAAACAACATTAAAAAACATTAGAAATTCCCTGAAAAAGACAAAACTTACAGGAACTTTATAGTTAGGAAATAGAATTAAAAAAACCTTAGAAATTCACTGAAAAAAACAAAGGTTGCAGGGACGTTATATTTAGGCTCACATTTGACTTGTAGGAAACCAGTGAAATTCAGCAGTTATCGTTATGTGAGGTAACTATAACTAACACCCCTGTGATACACTGCTCATGACCTCGCATATTACCTCACACATCACTCATGACTTCACTGTTTAACAGTCAATATTTTTGAAAACACACGCTTACTGGATGATGTCATCAGTGATGTAATTTGAGGTGTCAACAGTGATGTCATCAGTGAAGTCACTGACCATGGGTTAACTGACAGAATAGTGACTTCAAAAATATAGATGAAAAAAATATTGAGGTAAAAATATAGAATGCAAGAATATCTACTCCCTGTACTCAAACAGGTAAGTATAAAAATATCGGAAAAAAATATCGATGTCAAAAATATAGTTGTACAAAATATTGGTGTTTATATATATAAAATAATAAATATAAAATATATTAAATATTAAAATAATAAATAAATTAGATTTAACATATATTTTTTAACAAATTTAACAAATAAACTTTATAAAAAAAGTTAAATACAGGGGGGCGTGGCCTAGCGTGCTAACATGGCGGCCGCAACTTAGGCGAGCTCCGCTGAGCCCGTCTGTATAATCCTACCTTTATCCTGCCCCATCGGTCTGCATTCTCTTAAGGAACACCTGTGGAGCCCCCTGAACATCTGGGGATTGCACCGATATTCCTGGCGACTGGCCGCTGCCTCCACGGAGCTCGCTGTGGGTGGACATGCGGCGGACGGGCTTGGCTGTGCCTGAGGGGGCGGGGCTCCCGTGACGTCTGCTGGGTTCGCGTCTGGCCGGCTTCTACGCCAGGCCCCGGCTTCTCCTGCCAGAGTGGGCTTCTCCTGCCCTTGGTGGACAGCCGCCAGCGACTGGCTGCCAGCGGCCTGCACATTGCCCTCGCCCTCTCTTGTACGGGGCGGAGTGTCTGAGCTCCTCACAGTCAGAGCACACACGGATCGCCGATCATTGGGAGTGTGGTGGACCTTTACCTGCCCCTGCATCATTGGCGCCGGGGGCGCCTGGGCCTGCGGGGGTCGGTGACCTTCCTGGAGGTGGTTCGCCCCCCTGGACCCTACTTCATCGGTGGTAGGCGTGCCTGGATCCGCTGCATTGGCGGCTGCCATGTGCAGTGGACCGCGCCAACTGGACTTGGCACGCCAGTCCCAGGATCTTGCCCACTGTCTGCAAAGGACTGCTTGAGGGGCCTGTGGTGCTGGTATTGGCTAGCCCCTGCCGCACGGCTGTAGTGGACTTTCATGTGCTGGCTGATCCTCGTGAGATTCCTGGTCCACGCGGCCCTGGTACCCCCCCCCAGAGTTTCCATCGGCGGTCGGTTTGGGCCACAGGAGGGTTCTGTGACGGCTGCTGAGTGACCCGCCGGCTTCCACACGGCAAGCGGCACGACCGACGCGGTGGGCCGCGGGAGGTATGCCCTGCTCTCCCCTACCTAACTTTAGGACTCCTAAATGCCTTCTGTGAATACCGAAATTCTTAAAATTAGGATTTTTCTCAATTTAGTAGTCCTAAGTTTAGGACTCCTAACTTTAGGACTCCTAAATGCCTTCTGTGACTACCGAAAGCCTTAAAATTAGGATTGTTCTCAGTTTAGTAGTAGTATAGTTAGGACTCCTAACTTTAGGACTCCTAAATGCCTTCTGTGAATACCGAAATTCTTAAAATTAGGATTTTTCTCAATTTAGTAGTCCTAAGTCTAAATTTAGGACTACTAAATTGAGAAAAATCCTAATTTTAAGACTTTCGGTATTCACAGAAGGCATTTAGGAGTCCTAAAGTTAGGAGTCCTAACTATACTACTACTAAACTGCGAAAAATCCTAACTTTAAGACTTTCGGTATTCACAGAAGGCATTTAGGAGTCCTAAAGTTAGGACTCTTAACTTCTGTGAATACCGAGATGAGTAAGTGCCTTCTGTGAATACCAAAATGAGTAAGTGCCTTCTGTGAATACCAAAATGGTAGTAAGTTTAGGATTTTGTCTTAAGTTAGTTCTGTGAATCGGGCCCTAGGACACTATCTTTAAAAGATAGTGTCCTAGGGCCCGATACTATAGAGGAGGAGGAGGCGAGGGAGCTTGGCTAGCTGCCACTGGATTGGTGACACGCCGAAATAGTGGTCTTCCATAAACCTGGTCGACCCCCTGACTGCCATGCCTCAGATTGACCTATTTCGCTGCTCAAGCTCAATATTGAGGCTAAGATATTGGCTAAGGTCTTGGCCAATAGGCTTGTGCCTTATTTTACCTCGGTCGTTCATCCAGATCAAGTCGGTTTATGCCCCATCAGGCGACACGGCATAATATCAGCCGCGCCCAGGTCGCAGTCGATACTATTCAACGTCTTGGCCTCTCAGTGGCCCTCTTCCGCGCAGACATGGATCGGGCATTCGATTAACTCAGCTGGACTTATTTGTTTACCCTGCTGGACCGACTAAACTTTTGCCCGCTGATTCTGTCCTATTTAAGACTCTTGTATACGAATATTACAGCCTCAGTCCACGTTGCAGGATCCGTCTCATCAACGTTCTTGATGGGCAGAGGAACCAGACAGGGATGTCCACTGACACCGTTTCTCTTCGCCCTGGCCATGGAGCCCCTGGCGGCATGGGTACGTGTCGATGCACAGGTGGCAGGCTTCGAGTGGGCACAGGGGGTGTCTGATCGAATTGCCTTATACACGGACGATGTCCTTCTTTTCCTGACCGATGTAAATAGGACTGACCCTAGATTGCTCCGAATCACGGAGATCTTTGGAGAGACATCTGGGCTCTATATGAACGATAATAAGTCCATTTTTTGGGTTCTTGGCCACTGGGCCTCTACGGTACAGACGACCACACTTGGCATGAAATATCTAGGGGACTTTTTGACATCTTCTGTTGAAACTGCGTGGGAACACAACATCCAATCGATTTGGGTGCGGGTGCGGGATGAATTGAAAACATGGTCCCGTATGCCCCTTTCTTTACCGGGCCGCTCGGCTATTTTTAAGATGGTCTCCCTGACACGCTTACTATATCAGCTACAAAATGATCCTTTTAGTATCTCTCCGTCGTGGTTTTGCCAGGTTAACTCGGTGCTGGGGCAATTCCTGTGGGCTGGGAAGTCCTCCAGGGTGGCTCTACGCATGTGCTTCCAATCTGCCTATTGCGGTGGCTTATCCACATCCGATATCCTGTTCTATTATATGGCCTCCCACCTGCTTGTCCTGAATGAGTGGTGGTATGGGGATCATACTGACCCAGCCTACTTATTGGAGCGAACACTCATGGGAACTCACTCATTACATACCATACTCATTTTCATTTCATAAGGCTTTATTCGAACATTAAGTAAGTTCATAAAAGCACACAATACAACAGAAATCTGTTATAAATACAGAGGCAGAAAAATTAATTATGATAAAAGCATTTTAAAAAAGCATACTTTTCCTTGCATTAATGGATTTAAGAAGAAAAGTAGCAGTATAAAAACATACTACCGGGTGATGTAAATTAAAAAGTAGACACATACAGTCACGTATAGTTCTGACTTTGAATTTCAAAAACAGGGGTTTCAAATAAGCTATCCGAAAATGTTTATACAATTGAGAAAGCAGAAGAAAGTGCACAGTGCTTTGAGGAGTGGAGTTATCACATAGGCATGGACCAACAGGATGTAAATTCATAATCGGGAAGGCAACAAGGTTGTGGACAACTCCCATTCTAAATCTTGTCAACACAAACCGATGTGCCTTCCAAGTTATTTGAGACAGATAGGGTTGAAAGCCCCCTACTTCATTCAAATCATGATAAAAAGTATAAGATGAAAGGTTGGAGATATTCTGATGTCTCTTAATAGCGGCCTGTTGTAAAAAACACTGCTTGAGATCAGCTTTTGACAACATATCTGCCCCATGATGATCCGCTAGGATGTCGATGTTAAAGACCACCCGAAAGCTATCAATAACATACTTCAACCACGGGATCCTTATAAAATGGTCCAAGGTAAGACAGTCAGAGATGATAGCTCTACACAAAGAAGTCTCTTCTTTAATCCAAATGGAGCGCCATAGGAGCAAAGGTCTAAGGGGGGTCAAATCGGAGAGATGGCAGACACCCAGTTCGTTGTGCACTAAGGTGTTCGAGACAGAGCTTGGCAAACACAAAAGTTTTTTCAAAAATACGTTCTCTTCAACCTGAAGAGCACCTGCCGGGGCATAGCCCCATATGCCAGCTCCGTACAATGCAATTGAGACACACCGAGACTGATAAATTTTCAGCATGTCATTGATCCGCCTGTCTCCTAATTTGGTCGCCATAGTGAAAATACCAAAGGCACTCCTGGCCATTTTAGACCGTACATTCTTAAGTTCAATTGCCCAGGTGTTTTTATTTGAAAAAGTAACCCCCAGATATGAAAAATCATCAACAACCTGGACCTTTTGGCCCTCAATGAAGAAAGAGGGTTGTTTCTTTCCAATCCTATGGCCGCATTCCATAACATAGGTTTTGGATTTGTTTAAGACTAGCTTTCTGCTTTGGATAAATTGCATGAAACCATCCAACAACAATTGAAGACCATATGGTGTACGTGAAATTAAAACCGCGTCATCCGCGTAGAGTAACACGGGAACATATTCATTATTAATTTTGGGGGCATCCACTGCCAGAGATTTAAGGAAGGATTCAATTTCATTGATAAAAAGAATGAAAAGCAATGGGGCTAGCACACAACCCTGACGGATTCCGCGCCCAATCTTAAACATAGATGTACATTCGCCTTGTGACCCAAAACGGACACAGGCTCTTAATTTAGAATATAAGCGTGCGAGGAAGAAGATAATACCCTCTGGGGCCCCCATTTCTAATAGTTTTTCCCAAAGAATGCCGTGGTCCACCAGATCAAATGCTCTACTAAGATCTGCAAAGCGAAGGTAAATAGTGCCGGTCTTTGCCAGGGTATATTTACCAACCAACAATTCTAAATTAAGACATTGCTCTATCGTTCCGCGACCCTTCCTAAAGCCAAACTGGCTCTCGGCTAAGATGCCATTTTCTTCAGCCCATTCCTCCAATCTCACCATTAGCACTCGACTCATGACTTTAACAGAAGAGTCCAACAGGGAGATTGGTCGGTAATTCTTGGCTTCCCCGCGATTACCTTTCTTGAATATTGGGATTAAAATAGATTCTTCCCAAGTCGGGGGCATCTTATTTCTGACAGCTGCGTTAAAAATATTAGTAAGCAGAGGCCCCCAAATTTCTGGGACCAATTTATATACATCAATTGGGACCCCGTCTGGGCCTTGTGCTTTCCCCCCCTTACTGTCCCGTATACCGTCTAAAACCTCTTGAACCGTAAAATTTAATGGGATATGCGGCCATTGTTTCCCTGAAGTTTGCCCTCCACCATCGGGCTGGAAAATTTTAGAAAAATGTGTAATCCAGTCTGCCTGCATAACATAGGAGGTTAGTTCTGGAATTTTATCGTCTTTGAGAAATGGTGAGTTGACAGTTTTCCAGAATAAGGAACAGTTGTTCATTTCAGCTGCCATGGACAAATTTTCCCAGGCCTCTTGCCGAAGTTCCGCTTTCCTGATATTAAGGGTTTTGTTGTATCTGGCTCTTAGATCTATGACCAGTCCCTTATCTCTAGGTTTAACAGATAGAGCAGATTTCAGCTCCCTCAGGGCCGAGGTGCAAGCTGAATTGAACCAGCCCTGCGGTTTATCCTCATTATGTTTACGGGTACCTGTGAGTTTTAGGTTAATGGCCGCATTAATACTAATAAAATGTTCAATTGAGGAAGAAGAACATAAATTATCTTCGAGGATTGCGGTAATATGTAACAGGGAACTGGTTATGATGGAATCGGACGTAATGTCTGCCTTATCCCCCTTCCACCTGAGTCTTGTACCGTTGGGGCGCTCTGCCTCGATACTGTTGATTATACTGCCAGGGATACTAACAGCATCCTTTTCCCACAACTTAGCCTTTACTACCAGGCAGTTGTGGTCACTTAATTGGATATCTATTACCTTTGGGGCCGTAAGCAAAGCCTCCAGGCCCGAGGAAATGCAGATAAAATCTATTACAGAGTTCATACCCCGGCCTGAAAAGGTGGGACAGGTTTCCCCTTGTACATTTTTCTCATTATCCATAATGTACATATTATATGAGGCGAGGAAATTATTTAGGGCATCTCCATAATAATTATGTTTAAAATGGAGAATCCAATCCTCGTGAGCGTCCACTAATCCACAAACATTATCCTCAGAGAAAGGGCAGGTGGTGATATTAAAGTCCCCTACCAGGAGCAGATCAAAGACTTCATTGGAGTCCTTATACAACTCTTCTAGTGCTTTGGAGAGGTCTTTGACCGGCTGATCCCTGGAGTCGTTAAAACAATTATTATAAAAATTAATTAAAAGAATGTTCCTACCTCCCATAATTTGCAGCCATAAAATCTGGGAATAAACCCCAACTTGTACATATTTGATAACTGATAAAGGGGCTTTAACTGAAATCAAAACAAGTAGACCACCCTTGGCTCTACCTGAGACCGAGCCAATAGCAGGGAGCTGGTAAAAGTTAAAACCACTATAACCTTTAAAATCAGTACACCAAGTTTCCTGTAAACAGATAATATCAAAAAGATCTAAGAAATCCATCCACCCCAAACTATCTGTTTTAGATCGGATCCCAGCAATGTTCCAGCTTACGATGTGACATTCAGATGAGGTGGGGGTACCTGTCCCGAAATTTATACCGGAATTATCATGTTGAGAAGGGGCAACATTTGAAATCTCGTCTTCTGACACAGAATTATCCGGTATATTACCCATTACAGCTACCGGCAGATTACAGGGATTTCTGCCGCCGACCCTGATAAACCAATTTTTGGGCCAATTGGCAAGAAGCCTAGGTTCCCTGGGGGTTCTTCTGTAGGACCTGGGGCAATACCCTTTTCCTGTCAATCATTTTGGTCCAGTCCACTCAGGCATTGATAACGGTTAGCAGTAGCTACCTCGGTATTTATCAAACTAATGCCCTCATCTCCCCTCATTATCCTTCCCCTCCGCTGCAATGGGAAATGCTCAATATGTTGCCTATAGAAAAAGCCAAGGGGACGAAGTACGATACCCTGGTCGGTGCTGGGACGGGACGTGGCACGAATCAGTGCTGTCGTTGCTAGATGAGGGTTACTAAAATTAATGATAACACAATCACCAGGAATGTTTTTGGGGGATGGTCCAATCCAATTTGTTCTGGTGGTAACCAGAATCTGGTCCGCCATAGCCACAGGAAAACCACATTCACGATTAAGCCAGGCCACAGTTTTATTCTTAAGGGAATCGTGGGATTCCACAGAACAATTAGGCCCGTCCTGTCTGATAGCTGGCACATTGGTCAAAACTGCCACATAGGGTGCGCAGTCGGGTGGCAGGTTAGGTTGGGGGAGGCGAAGATCATTAAACCTCCCTCTTCTTAAAGACCTATTCGTGTTCCCCGTATCATGAGTAATTGTATTAGTCGGAGCACCGTTAGCTGAAGTGGCACTAGAAGTATCCCCGGGGGCGCATTGTATAGCATTACCTGCAGACCCCCGCCGATCATTACTTGGAATAATCCCTTTGGTTAACTGATTCGAAAAACAAGAGCCCGTGCAAGTTTGACTGGTACTTTTTATGGTTTTAGATTGTTGCACGAGTTGGCCCATTAAATCCCCGGTCTCCCCCTCCACAGCGATCGATGGGGAGCTGTTATGGAATTTAAGACCCTGTTGCACCAGTTCTCCCAATCTATTCACTTCCCTGGATATAGCCTCGAGTTTATCTAAGAGCGGTATGATAATTTTGTCTAGCTTGCTATCAATCATACCTATTAACATGTCAAACTGAGCTGGTGCTAGTATCATTTGTCTGGAGTTATCTCCATTGTCTACACAGGTATGCTCAGGGGAGACATTAATGACCATGTTCTTTTTACTTTTACGGCCCCCCTTTTTAGGTTGAACATATCTGTTAACATGTAGACCTGATCTTAGCACTCTATGTGTTTTAAGGGGTACAGGGGTTGAAGCTACAGTGACATTAGGAGACTTGCTAGTATCGGAATCCATGGGTAAATCAATATCAGGCAAGGGAACCGGGTAGATTCTGTTATACAAACACCCACCCTCGGTGGAGAAATGTTAGACCTGGCACCTTGGCGTGAGTCTCCCTTCCTCTTTTTGTCGCTGTGCCTCATGTGTTTTTATGGTGTTGGCCGCTCAGCGCGCTGTGCCACTGCCAACCAGTGTCGCGGTGCGAGTGCTCCCTATGTAAATTGTATATGTTGGTTGGATTCCATGATTGGATTGTTTGATTTACTGTCAGACCCCAGTAAAGTGCGCCAGGGGCGCCAGGGCATGTAAATGCGAACACCGCTGGTGGGCTTGCAGCACTGGTTGTGCCACCCACAGAAGCGGCCGGTAAAATATGTCTAAGGTCTGCCATCGCAGAACCTGCGTGCAGTCTGGTACTGACATGCTGACTGGCAAGTGCCCACACTGGCCGGTCCCTAAAACCTTCCCTTAGCTGCATGTTAGTCACCCCTCTGGTAGGCCCACGGGCAGGGTGCGTTGTAAGCCTAAGGTAGGACAAGCCTGGATGCGTGGCATGTCCTAGTAGTGAATGACCGCCATCTTGTTGTTCACTACTGCAAGGCTACCCTGTTCTCATAGGCCAGTATGGGCGGCCTGGATTGTTACACCCTATGATCCTAACCGACCCAGGGACCATGGTAGAAGATCGAGTTTAGTATGCCTGAACTCGGAATAATAAGGTACATCTTCTCGCAAGGTTTATTTTAATATTCCGGGTTTGCAAATGCCGCTTTTAGAAAGCTGGCCTTTGCTTGCCTAAACATTTCAGCCCGCCTCTGCGTGATGTGTATCTGATGTCTGGCTGGTGTGAGTGACAGGGCTGGGGGAACCCAGATGGGCAGGGCTAGGTAGCCTGGTGGTGAATAGGACGATCGACAGGTAGATGGGTGGGAGGAGTGCTCCTAGGCTCTGAATAGGACAGTACTCTACCACCTCAATGCCGGCTCCGCCCCCTGTGGAGCGTCTGAGGACTCTGCCCTGCACTCTGAAAGGAGAAGCCTGCATCGCGTAAACAAAGTGCTCAGAAACCGGACTGAACTAGGTAAGGGCCCCCCTGGCCTGGGAGAACAAAAGATTTGCTGTATAAATGGAGGAGCCCTGCTCCTGAGAAACTAGATCCGCTTTTGACCAAGAAGAATCTCTGCCTGAGGAGGAGGCACCGGGAAAGCTGTAGGAGGAAGACTGTCCCTATCCTGGGGGATTGGCCTGCAGTGGTGACCTTGCTGCCAAAGGAGAGAAGAGAAACTGTTGCTGAAGACTTTTACTTTACTTTTACTTTCAAGACTTGTGCTTTTCCAAAACGATCTCCAAGGGCTTGGAACTGAGCTTGCCCCCTGAACTGAGCCCCAGGACCATTGGGCTCTACCTGATCTTCACTCGCCTGCCGCTGGACTGTGGTGTCCTTTCCCTCGCCGGAGCTGTGACCCTCGTGCCCCAGTCCCTCCTTGAGCCGTGACCAGGACTGCTTAGCCGCCCCCGCCTTGGGAAGAGCCTCGCTCGATCTGAGCCGCTCCCCCTACGCTGTGCTGGGCTGCCCCTGTCACCTCGCTCGTCGGAGGCTCGCTGCGCACCTTCACCCTCCCGCCGGAATCGGCGTATGTGAGCATCTCCAAGCCTCGGACGGCCCGGACGTATCTGCGTGCCCGGCTGCCCCGCTTTGCTCACCCGCCACCTGCAACACCCCGCTCTTGTCGTGAGCCTGAAGATCAGACACCCATCGTGAAGTGTGGGAGCCCCGGACGCCGCCTCGCTCTTCTGTCGAAGAGCCGCTGAAATCCCGCACCCGCCTTTGCGTCAAGAAACAAGGTACTGTACTTACGAACTCGACCGCGAGCTCGCATCGGATCCAGGGTCCGCAACGTTCTGATTTCCCTGTCATCTGCCGCGTGCCTCCTGGGCGCTGCCTCAGCACGAAGTGCGCTGAGGCCTACAGTTACCTTGTGCCCGCCTAAAGAACTTTCCGTAACAAAGAGAACTTTACCGTATTCCTATGAATTGTGGCCCCATCAGTTCAACGTTACTGGGCCTTGTATATGACTCTGCTGAAACTACATAAAAGCTTATTTTTATATACGTCCTGATTGGTGTCCGTTTGTGGTGCATGCAAGGGGTTTACTGTATGTATTATTGCACTTGCTTAACCGTGTACGCCTGAGACTTAGCCTAGACTGCTCGCGCCACGCACCTAGAGGGTGAGCAGGGGTTATTCTGGGGAGTCATCCTTCGCCCTGACAAGAAGTAAAGGGTCCCTGCTTGTTGTGGGTTCACACCTGCGTCAACCAGAGCCCCCTCATTTCTAACATTGGTGGCAGCGGTGGGATTTACGGATTTGCATTTGTGGTTTGCGTATAGTGAATCACTGATCACCACGTAGTGAGAGCAGACCAGTAACACAGCCACAAGACTAGAATTTGTTTTTGTTTTGCCAAGAATCTCCGTTGTTAGAACCATGCCTGGTTCACTTCCCGCCGGAAGGGCAGCTTCTATAATCTCTGGATTTGAGGACATAGATTGGGAAGAAAGCGCACTTCGGAATTATAGCAATGAAGAATTGAAAGGTTTTTGCTCCAAGTTCAGAATTGCCCAAACTGGATTGAAAAACAAGACCCAATTCGTGAAGGCGCTGAGGGCCTGGTATGAGTCAAAGGCACCAGAGAATCAGGTGGAAGTGGTTCCACCAGAAAGTGTCCATGAGTTTGGCAGAGGCCTGTCGCCAGAAGAGTTGGCAGACAGGGCAGCAACCCGGGCACACGAGGTGGAGATGGCAAAACTTCATGGGCAGATGGATATGGAAAAACAAAGACTAGCCATGGAAGAAAAGAAACTACAATTAGAGCATGACATGAAGCTGAGGGAGCTGGAGCTGAAAGCAAAAAGTTTGGAGCTTAATCCCTCTGGTGGCAGCACACCGCCAGTACCGGCGGAACCAAGAGTTTATATTCCCAAGGATGTAGTGAAGGAGTTCTTCAAGAATGACGACATCGGGCAGTGGTTCAGAGCCTACGAGGTAGCCATGTCTTCCCACCGGGTCCCTGAGAAAGATTGGGGAGCGGGGTTGTGGGGACGGTTCCTGAGTGAAGGGCGGGACACACTGTTAGATTTACCTGCTGATGTTCATAATTCTTATGCCCATATGAAGGAAGCATTGATGGCTAGGTATGGGTTGACCCCTGAGTTATATAGACAGAGGTTTAGGGGTTGCACTAAGATTCCCAATAGTACGTATGTGAAGTATGTGACTTTCTTTTGCAGAGCGCTGGATGGTTGGGTAAAGGGTAGTAAGGTAAATGATTATCAAGGGCTTCTTGATTTAATGGCATGGGAGCACTTGTCCAGTAATTGTTTTCCTGAGCTACGCCAGCACCTGATCGATAGTAGGCTGACTAACCCTAGGAAGCTTGCTGAGGAGGCGGACCGCTGGGTCAGTACCAGGGTCCACAAGGGTACCGTGGGAGATTCCGCCAAAGGTGGGCAGGGTCCCCAGCAGAAGAGTGGGGGGGACAGGGGTAAACAGAAGCAGTTCCAAAAAGGGCCCCAAAATAGTCCCCAAGGGAACCAAGGGAAGGGTTCTCAGCCTCCCCACCCCAGAAACCGACCGGGGCCCCGACAGGTCCTCCTGTTCAAAAGGGGCCTGTAAGATGTTACAGGTGTAACAATTTGGGGCATTTTGCCTCTGATGTAAAGTGTCCATTGTTTGGTAAACCAGCACCCACTGGTGCTCCACCCCGGCAGGTGACTAGTGTAGCCTTGGGGGAGGAGAGGGATGTCCAAGGTGGGTGGGGTCCCGCAGAGATGTCCCTGGTCTCGCTAGGAGACCGTGAAGTGGTCCCTCCAACCCAGCTGCCTGAGAACACTAAGAAGTACAGGCAGTGGGTGACCATAAATGGCCATAGAGTGGAAGCTCTTAGAGATACAGGAGCCAGTGTGACAGCTGTCAGGTGTCACCTGGTGTCTCAGGAGCAGGTGGTCCCCAATGCATTCTATCCCGTTGTTGCCGCTGACAACACAGAGAGACACTGCAAGGTGGCTCAGGTTCCCTTTGAGTGGGGGGGGGGGTCTCTGGTACTCTTCAGGTAGCTGTGAGGCCCGCCATGCCTGTAGACTGTTTGTTAGGGAACGATTTGGAGAGCTCACCTTGGGCTAAGGTGGAGCGGAGTGCTCACCTGGAGATGTTGGGTATGCCGGATTGGGCGTGTGTCACCACACGGTCCATGGCAGCCAGTAGAGGTACTCAAGAGGTCCTGGAGCCTGAGAGGGAGGCCCAGGAACCGGCCTCAGAGAGAAGGAGCAAGGGGCGCGGGAAGCCGGCCCCTGAAGTTCCCACGGTCCAGGAGGAAGCAGACCTTGAGGGGGATGCCCTGGAGCCTACAGGGGAGCAGATAGCTGAACTGGGAGACCTGCCGGAGCTGACCCATTGGCAGCAGGAAGGGGGTCCCACCAGGGAGGACTTTTGCAAGGCACAGAAGGAGTGCCCTTCTCTCGTGGGTATGCGGCAGCAGGCTGCAGACCAGGCCGCAGGTGATCAGTCAGTATCACATTTCGTTTACTGGGAGAACGACCTCCTATATACAGAGCCTAAGGTTGCTGAGCCTGGGTCAGCCCGTGCGCTGGTGGTACCCCAGGACTTCAGAGCCTTCCTACTGGGGCTGGCTCACGATGTGCCATTGGCAGGGCATTTGGGGCAGGACAAGACCTTTGAAAGGCTTGTCACCCACTTTTATTGGCCTCAAATGCGCAGGAGTTCAGATACTCACTGCAGGACATGCCAGACTTGCCAGGCAAGTGGAAAGAGTGGAAGGAAGCAGAAGGCTCCACTCCAGCCATTCCCGGTGGTCGGTACCCCATTCCAGCGGGTGGGGATTGACATTGTAGGGCCACTGGACCCCAGGACAGCGATGGGCAATAGGTTCATCCTGGTCCTGGTTGACCATGCCACCCGGTACCCGGAAGCCATTCCTCTAAGGACAGTGACGGCCCCCGTGGTGGGACGGGCACTGATGGGAATTTTCTCCCGAGTGGGATTCCCTCTAGAGGTGGTGTCTGACCGAGGTACCAATTTCATGTCCAAATACATGAAATCTCTTTGGCAAGAGTGTGGTGTAACCTACAAGTTCACCACCCCTTACCACCCCCAAGGAAACGGGTTGGTTGAGAGATTCAACCGAACCCTCAAAGGCATGATAATGGGCCTAGAAGGACCCATGAGGCGTAAGTGGGACGTCCTCTTACCATGCCTTCTCTTCGCTTACCGTGAGGTGCCACAGAAGTCTCTGGGGTTCAGTCCCTTTGAGCTTCTGTATGGTCACCCAGTCAGAGGACCTCTAAGTCTGGTCAAAGAAGGCTGGGAGGAATCTCCCAGGAAACCTCCCCAGAATGTATATAGTTACATGCTGGCCTTCAGGAATCAGACTAGGCGATTCAGGCAACTTGCTGAGGCAAATCTGGAAGCCAGCCAGGAGGAGATGAAGCGGTGGTACGACCAGAACGCCACTCTGGTAGAGCTTCAGCCTGGGCAGAAAGTATGGGTCTTGGCCCCCGTGGAGCCGTGTGCGCTCCAGGATAAGTGGACCGGTCCCTTTGAGGTGGTGGAGCGCAAGAGTCCTGTTACCTACGTGGTGGACCTAAAGTCTCCTAGGAACCCCTTAAGGGTCCTACACGTCAACCGCCTCAAGCCCCACTTGGAGAGGTCCCAAGTGGGCATGCTCTTGGCAACAGATGCTGGAATGGAAGAGGAGACAGAACCTCTTCCTGACCTCCTGTCAGCCAAGGAGCAAGATGGGTCAGTGGATGGTGTCATCCTCTCTTCCACCCTGACCCCTGAGCAACAGAATGATTGTCGCCAGTTGCTGGGACAATTTTCTGACCTGTTTTCCCTGGTCCCTGGTGTCACTGATTGGTGCGTCCATGATGTGGACACTGGGGATAGTCCACCTGTGCGGCACAAGGCCTACAGGGTGAATGACAGGGTGAGGACATGCATCAAGGAGGAGGTCTCCAAGATGTTTGCACTCGGGGTAATTGAGTCTTCTAGCAGTCCTTGGGCCAGCCCCGTGGTCTTGGTCCCAAAGGCTGCAGCGCCGGGAGCCACACCCGAACTCCGGTTCTGTGTGGACTACAGAGGACTCAATTCGGTCACTAGGACCGACGCACACCCCATCCCCAGAGCTGATGAGCTCATCGATCGGCTAGGGGCTGCCAACTACCTCAGCACGTTTGATTTAACGTCTGGGTATTGGCAGATCGCCTTGACCGAGGGGGCCAAAGAGAGGTCAGCATTTTCCACCCCAGATGGGCACTACCAGTTCCGGGTTATGCCATTTGGGATGAAGAATGCCCCTGCCACCTTCCAGAGATTGGTCAACCAGGTGTTGGCTGGGCTGGATTCGTTCAGTGCAGCCTACCTGGATGACATCGCAGTGTTCAGCTCCACTTGGGAGGAACACTTGCGTCACCTCTGGGAAGTGTTGATGGCGCTGCGCAAGGCAGGCCTCACGATCAAGGCGAGTAAGTGCCAGATCGGGCAGGGTTCCGTGGTGTACTTGGGATACCAAGTTGGGAGTGGCCAGGTGGCACCCCTTCAGCCCAAGATAGAAACCATCCTGAATTGGGAGGCGCCCAAAACCCAGACGGAGGTGAGAGCCTTCCTAGGTCTCACCGGGTACTACAGGAGGTTTGTCAAGGGGTATGGCAACATGGTTGCCCCTTTGACAGCGCTGACTTCGAAGAAGCAGCCCAGGAAAGTGATTTGGATTGACACCTGTCAGAAAGCTTTTGAGGCCTTGAAAACTGCTATGTGCACGGCGCCCGTGCTCTTGGCTCCCAACTTCTCCAAAGAGTTTATCGTTCAGACAGACGCTTCAGAGCATGGTGTGGGGGCTGTTCTTTCACAGATTAATGAGGAGGGCCTAGATCAACCCGTAGCCTTTCTTAGCAGGAGGTTACTTCCACGGGAACAAAGGTGGAGTGCTATTGAGCGTGAGGCATTTGCTGTGGTCTGGGCGCTGAAGAAGCTAAGACCCTACTTGTTTGGGTCTCACTTCCGGGTTCAGACGGACCACAGGCCCCTCAGATGGTTGATGCATATGAGGGGTGAGAATCCAAAGCTGTTGAGGTGGTCCATTTCCCTACAGGGTATGGATTTCACGGTGGAACATCGCCCTGGTACAGATCACGCCAATGCTGACGGTCTGTCCAGATTTTTCCGCCTTAGTGATGAGGAACTCCCTGGGGTAGGGTAGTTCTCCCCACTTTTCAGCTGGAGGGGACACGTGTTAGACCTGGCACCTTGGCGTGAGTCTCCCTTCCTCTTTTTGTCGCTGTGCCTCATGTGTTTTTATGGTGTTGGCGCTCAGCGCGCTGTGCCACTGCCAACCAGTGTCGCGGTGCGAGTGCTCCTTATGTAAATTGTATATGTTGGTTGGATTCCATGATTGGATTGTTTGATTTACTGTCAGACCCCAGTAAAGTGCGCCAGGGGCGCCAGGGCATGTAAATGCGAACACCGCTGGTGGGCTTGCAGCACTGGTTGTGCCACCCACAGAAGCGGCCGGTAAAATATGTCTAAGGTCTGCCATCGCAGAACCTGCGTGCAGTCTGGTACTGACATGCTGACTGGCAAGTGCCCACACTGGCCGGTCCCTAAAACCTTCCCTTAGCTGCATGTTAGTCACCCCTCTGGTAGGCCCACGGGCAGGGTGCGTTGTAAGCCTAAGGTAGGACAAGCATGGATGCGTGGCATGTCCTAGTAGTGAATGACCGCCATCTTGTTGTTCACTACTGCAAGGCTACCCTGTTCTCATAGGCCAGTATGGGCGGCCTGGATTGTTACACCCTATGATCCTAACCGACCCAGGGAACATGGTAGAAGATCGAGTTTAGTATGCCTGAACTCGGAATAATAAGGTACATCTTCTCGCAAGGTTTATTTTAATATTCCGGGTTTGCAAATGCCGCTTTTAGAAAGCTGGCCTTTGCTTGCCTAAACATTTCAGCCCGCCTCTGCGTGATGTGTATCTGATGTCTGGCTGGTGTGAGTGACAGGGCTGGGGGAACCCAGATGGGCAGGGCTAGGTAGCCTGGTGGTGAATAGGACGATCGACAGGTAGATGGGTGGGAGGAGTGCTCCTAGGCTCTGAATAGGACAGTACTCTACCACCTCAATGCCGGCTCCGCCCCCTGTGGAGCGTCTGAGGACTCTGCCCTGCACTCTGAAAGGAGAAGCCTGCATCGCGTAAACAAAGTGCTCAGAAACCGGACTGAACTAGGTAAGGGCCCCCCTGGCCTGGGAGAACAAAAGATTTGCTGTATAAATGGAGGAGCCCTGCTCCTGAAAAACTAGATCCGCTTTTGACCAATAAGAATCTCTGCCTGAGGAGGAGGCACCGGGAAAGCTGTAGGAGGAAGACTGTCCCTATCCTGGGGGATTGGCCTGCAGTGGTGACCTTGCTGCCAAAGGAGAGAAGAGAAACTGTTGCTGAAGACTTTTACTTTACTTTTACTTTCAAGACTTGTGCTTTTCCAAAACGATCTCCAAGGGCTTGGAACTGAGCTTGCCCCCTGAACTGAGCCCCAGGACCATTGGGCTCTACCTGATCTTCACTCGCCTGCCGCTGGACTGTGGTGTCCTTTCCCTCGCCGGAGCTGTGACCCTCGTGCCCCAGTCCCTCCTTGAGCCGTGACCAGGACTGCTTAGCCGCCCCCGCCTTGGGAAGAGCCTCGCTCGATCTGAGCCGCTCCCCCTACGCTGTGCTGGGCTGCCCCTGTCACCTCGCTCGTCGGAGGCTCGCTGCGCACCTTCACCCTCCCGCCGGAATCGGCGTATGTGAGCATCTCCAAGCCTCGGACGGCCCGGACGTATCTGCGTGCCCGGCTGCCCCGCTTTGCTCACCCGCCACCTGCAACACCCCGCTCTTGTCGTGAGCCTGAAGATCAGACACCCATCGTGAAGTGTGGGAGCCCCGGACGCCGCCTCGCTCTTCTGTCGAAGAGCCGCTGAAATCCCGCACCCGCCTTTGCGTCAAGAAACAAGGTACTGTACTTACGAACTCGACCGCGAGCTCGCATCGGATCCAGGGTCCGCAACGTTCTGATTTCCCTGTCATCTGCCGCGTGCCTCCTGGGCGCTGCCTCAGCACGAAGTGCGCTGAGGCCTACAGTTACCTTGTGCCCGCCTAAAGAACTTTCCGTAACAAAGAGAACTTTACCGTATTCCTATGAATTGTGGCCCCATCAGTTCAACGTTACTGGGCCTTGTATATGACTCTGCTGAAACTACATAAAAGCTTATTTTTATATACTTCCTGATTGGTGTCCGTTTGTGGTGCATGCAAGGGGTTTACTGTATGTATTATTGCACTTGCTTAACCGTGTACGCCTGAGACTTAGCCTAGACTGCTCGCGCCACGCACCTAGAGGGTGAGCAGGGGTTATTCTGGGGAGTCATCCTTCGCCCTGACAAGAAGTAAAGGGTCCCTGCTTGTTGTGGGTTCACACCTGCGTCAACCAGAGCCCCCTCATTTCTAACAAGAAACTATAGGTGCCGGTACTTGAATGTCATCAAATGGATGGATCTCGACCAAGACTAATTGGCTTGTAGTCTCAGGACTACGATTGCTAGTCAGACCTAGGGAAAGTCTACGTTCCTTGTTGATTTTGTCTACAACTTTGACTAAGTAATTATCAAGTGTAGACACAGTTGAACGAGGGGTCCCGGTCGTTTTAAACATGCTGCACAAAAAAGCAAATCAAAAATAATATAATTAACTTCCTAAAACAGTAACAACCTTTTAAAATAGCACTTACTATGAAATGATACCACCGAGATTAAAATTGAATATAAAGTCCAAATATTAACAACTAAAGGGGGTAGCCCTGCCCGGCCTCCTCCGGCCCCGGACGGCCACAGACGGTCCCGCCCTTGTCTCTGGCTTCTCCCGGCGCCGACCCGCGCGCGATCCCGCGACGCGGAGGGAGCCTCTCGATTTTAAGCGCCTCCGGGCGCGCTGGTGGGCGGAAGTAGGAAGTGCCTCCGAGGACTCTGGGGGCTGTAGTCCCCCCTCACAGCGGCCAGCGTGGAAATGGCGGCGGAGGAGACCACAGCGTCAGGAGCCCAGAGAAGAAAATGCCAGGAGGTGAAGTGAGCGTCAGGTAAGTTCCGCTGATTCTGCTGTAGTCCCCCCTCACTGCGGCCAGCGTGGAAATGGCAGCGGAGGAGACCACAGCGTCAGGAGCCCAGAGAAGAAAATGCCAGGAGGTGAAGTGAGCGTCAGGTAAGTTCCGCCGATTCTGCTGTTGTCCCCCCTCACAGCGGCCAGCGTGGAAATGGCGGCGGAGGAGACCACAGCGTCAGGAGCCCAGAGAAGAAAATGCCAGGAGGTGAAGTGAGCGTCAGGTAAGTTCCGCCGATTCTGCCAATGCCCCCGCTCCACCGAGGGAGCCTCTCGATTTTAAGCGCCTCCGGGCGCGCTGGTGGGCGGAAGTAGGAAGTGCCTCCGAGGACTCTGGGGGCTGTAGTCTATTTGGCACCGATGCGTCGGGTCCTCCCATCTAGCACTACCGTGGTGTTTCGGGTTTAAAGGCAAGCCTTGCGTAACATTGGATGGTGGGGTAGACTTACCAAGGAGACCCCATTGTGGTCAAATGGATTACTGCCCCAACTGGCTGGTTTGGAGGGCTTCCGGGACTGGGATGCCATCGGGATCTCCACTCTCGGAGATGTGATGCAGGGTGTGACCCTTAAATCTTTTGCGCAACTTCAGCGGGATTTTACTATGTCCAAGACCCAATTCTACACATTTTTCAGCTCCACCATGCCCTTCTCCCTAGTGTATCTAAACTGGAGTCCCTTCCAGACTTCAGTCCTATTGAAGCCAAACTGTTTATGGGGGATCTCCAGGGTCATAAAATCTCCAAAATATACCAGTCCTTAGTGACTAATAGTCCCACCACTTTGGGTAGACTCCGGGGGTCCTGGGAGGAGGATTTAGGTCCCTTGGAAAGCGAAGACTGGACAGAGGCTCTTTATTCCCCTAGAGAGGCTGCTATCGCAATGCAGCTCTGCTTAATTCAATTTAACTATTTACACCGGGTGTATTATACCCGTGCTGGTCTATATAGGGCCGGCCTGATCGCCTCTCCGCTTTGTCTTCGATGCGGGCAAGAAGATGCCACTTTTTTTCACACAGTTTGGCAGTGTGGGGTAATTGCGCGATTCAGGTAGAGAGTGTTGGCGTGCCTGTTGGATGTTCTGGGTTGGGACCTCCCCTATTCACCTAGGCTAGTACTCCTACATGTTATGGAAGGAAGTGGAGGCAACATTTACAAACGCCACCTAATGTTCTTGGGTTTTACGCTAGCCAAATGTGACATTGCACGCCACTGGAAGGCGGCTGCCTCACCCCCCTTGGCGGCATGGAAGAATGGCTTAGACTTCAATATGGGTCTGGAGCTCCCAATTTTCAAGCCCAGGGGTTGTCCACATAAACACACAAAGATCTGGAAGAGGTGGGATGATTATAGAGGACTTTCGTTAGAACCCGCCTCACTTGGTATGGACGCGCACTGAAGGAGGTATGTTACAGTGTAGTTTGGGAGTGTCTCGGCCTGGCCGTGGCCTTCCTCTATACCTCTTTGTGATTTTATTTCTTACTATGAGGGATGAGCTGCGATTGCTGGGGAAGGGTATTTTGACATTGGGGGGGTGGGGGGTTAATATTGTTCTTTTGTTGTTAATATATGTTGCCTTATAATTTGTAAAGCATAAAAGTCAATGATCTTTTTGTATCGTATATGTGGCAGATGTTCTCTGGGTTTCAGGGCTCTGCAGGATATTTGTGGCTTGACACAATAAAATTTGTTTAAAAAGTTAAATACACATCCATAATAATTATTAAATATATATGTTTACTTTAAAAAATAAATATTAATGTATTTTTAAAATGATATCAAATGTACAAATAAATAAATATATATGTGTATATATACATACATTTCCCACTACAGGCATTGCAACAGTCGGAAAAGCTTTGGATAGCAGAGGGATAAAAATTACTATTCCCACTCCAATGAGCGCAACAGTAGGGAAAGTGTTGGAGGGCGTAGGGGTGAAAATTACTATTCCCACTCCAGTGAGTGTAACAGAAGGGAAAGTGTTGGATAGCAGAAGGTTAATATGTACTATTCCCACTACAGTCAGTGAAACAGTACTGAAAGTGTTGGATAGCGGAGGGGTAGAAATTACTATTTCCACTCTAATGACTGCAACAGTAGGGAAAGTGTTGGATAGCAGAGGGGTAAAAATTACTTTTCCCTCTCCGGTGAGTGCAACAGTAGGGAAAGTGTTGGATAGCAGAGGGATACAATTCACTATTCACACTCCAGTCAGTGCAACAGTAGGGAAAGTGTTAGATAGGGGAGGGGTAAAAATGACTATTCCCACTCCATAGTGTGCAACAGAAGGGAAAGTGTTGGATAGTGGAGGGACAACATTTACTAATCCCACCCCAGTCAGTGTAACAGTAGGGAAAATGTTGGATAGTGGAGGGGCAAAAATTACTTTTCTCGCTCCAATGACTGCAACAATAGGGAAAGTGTTGGATAGCAGAGGGATACAATTAACTATTCACACTCCAGTCAGTGCAACAGTAGGGAAAGTTTTAGATAGGGGAGGGGTAAAAATGACTATTCCCACTCCATAGTGTGCAACAGAAGGGAAAGTGTTGGATAGTGGAGGGACAACATTTACTAATCCCACCCCAGTCAGTGTAACAGTAGGGAAAATGTTGGATAGTGGAGGGGCAAAAATTACTTTTCTCGCTCCAATGACTGCAACAGTAGGGAAATTGTTGGATAGCTGAGGGGTAAAAATTGCTTTTACCTCTCTGGTGAGTGCAACAGTAGGGAAAGTGTTGGATAGCAGAGGGATACAATTCACTATTCACACTCCAGTCAGTGCAACAATAGGAAAAGTGTTGGATAGCGGAGGGGTAAAAACTTACTATTCCCACTCCAAATTGTGTAACAGTAGGGAAAGTGTAGGATAGTGGCAGGATAAAATGTAATATTTCCACTACAGTCAGTGCAATAGTATGGAAAGTGTTGGATAGCGGAGGGGTAAAAATTACTATTCCCACTCTAATGACTGCAACAGTAGGGAAGGTGTTGGATGGTGGAGGGATAAAAATTACTATTCCCACTCCGGTGAGTGCAACAGTAGAGAAAGTGTAGGATAGTGTACGGGTAAAAATGACTATTCCCACTCCAGTGAGTGCAACAGAAGGGAAAGTGCTGGATAGCGGTGTGATAACATTTACTATTCCCATTCCAGTCAGTGTAACAGTTAGGAAAGTGTTGGCTAGCGGAGGGGCAAAAACTACTTTTTCTGCTCCAATGACTGCAACAGTAGGGAAAGTATTGGATAGCAGAGTGGTAAAAATTACCATTCCCACTCCAATGAGTGCAACAGTAGGGAAAGTGTTGGATAGCAGAGGGATACCATTCACTATTCACACTCCAGTCAGTGCAACAGTAGGGAAAGTGTTGGATAGGGGAGGGGTAAAAATTACTATTTCCACTCCAGTGAGTGCAACAAGAAATAGTGTTGGATAGCGGAGGGGTAAAAACGTACCATTACCACTCCAATAAGTGTAACAGTAGGGAAAGTGTTGGATAGCGGAGGGGCAAACATTACTTTTCCCGCTCCAATGACTGCAACAATAGGGAAAGTATTGGATAGCGGAGGGGTAAAAATTACTATTCCCACTCCAATGAGTGCAACAGTAGGAAAAGTGTTGGATAGTAGAGGGGTAAAAATTACATTTCCCTCTCCGGTGAGTACAACAGTAGGGAAAGTGTTGGATAGCAGAGGGATTCACACTCCAGTCAGTGCAACAGTAGGGAAAGTGTTGGATAGTGGAGGGGTAAAAATTACTATTCCCACTCCAGTGAGTGCAACAGTAGGAAAAGTGTTGGATAGTGGAGGGGTAAAAACATACTATTCCCACTCCAATAAGTGTAACAGTAGGGAAAGTGTTGGATAGTGGCGGGATAACATTTACTATTCCCACTCCAAACAGTGCAACAGTAGGAAAAGTGTTGGATTGCGGCGGGGTAACAAGTATTATTCCCACTTCAGTCAGTTCAAAATTAAAAACAAACAAAATATTAACACCCCAAAAAAATTTAAAAATACAAAAATATATAAATATGTTAAAAATTAAAATACAAGTATATCTAGGGAGCCGATTCCGATCCTGTATTTCTTTTTCCCGTCCGACTCGTATCGGTAAATTTTTCCATACAAATCGTACAAGTTCCGTCCGACCCGTGTAGTACGATTCGTACGGGAAAAATACAACTTTTCCCGATCCGATTTGTACGGATCGGCCCGATCCTTACAAATCGGATCGGGAAAAGTTGTACCAGACGGACCCGGACACTTTGCCGTACAAATTGTAAAAATGCAGTCCAACCGTACTAGTACGATCCGGACCGGCTTTCCGATTTACGTTTTGTACGGAAAACGTCCCGTACACGGGGAATGCCATTACCCGCTACGAAGCGAACTTTGTACGACTCGTATCCCGGGAAAAGTTGTTCCCGGGGTGCGAGTCGTGCAGGCATACACCCCCGTGCATTGTGTATGTACGGTGCGTACCCCAACATCGCGTATATACTGTGCGTACCCCCAACATCGCCCTACCCCAACATCGCATACCCCAACATCGCGTACCCCGACATCACGTACCCCAACATCGCGTACCCCAACATCGCATACCCCAACATCGCATACCCCAACATCGCGTACCCCAACATCGCGTATGAACGGTGCGTACATACGCGATGTTGGGGTATGCGATGTTGGGGTATGCGATGTTGGGGTACGCGATGTTGGGGTATGCGATGTTGGGGGTACACACAGTACATATGCGATGTTGGGGTATGCACCATACATACACAACGCACGGGGTGTATGCCTGTACGACTCGTACCCCTGGGGACTCGTACTTGCTGGGCTGGAAACCGCTGCTTAAATACATACAGACGTCGTGTGCAAGCTGTTCCGGATCAGAATCGTTGGTTTATTTTAGCTGTATGGTCTTTTGTACGATTTGTATGGAAAGAGGCTTTCTGTACGAATCGTACTTCCTAGGTTGTAAGAAAAGTTTATCGGGTACGAGTTGTATGGGAAAAACGCTCCATACAACGATTTGTACAGCCTTTTTCCAGGATTGGAATCGGCCCCTAAGTGTTTTTATATCCTACCCTATAACACCTCACAACCCACATCTACATTTTTATGGACGTCCATAATTAACATAATTAATTACCAATTACAGAAATATTGTTAAATAAAAACAAATGTAAACTCATAAAATTTAAATAACTTCCCACACTTTACGCCATAATCCCCACAACCCACAGCTAAAATTTCACAGTAAAAAAATTAATCACACAAATAAAACTTATTTTCAATAAAAAAACTAATAGTATTTAACAACTAATTATAAAGTAAGTAAAATTCATTTACTCCCCCCCTTACCTCACAGAAAATAAACAATTATCCTAATTAAATATAACTTAATTATTTAATATTTATAATTAATTAATCTAAAAGGAATTACTTCCCACCCTTTACCCCTATAAACCCCACAACCCACACCTAAATGTAATCACACAATTTCCATATTCAATTTTCAATTAATTAATATTAATTAACAACTTATGATGAATTAATTAAAAATAAATTATTCCCACCCTTTACCTCTATAAACCCCACAACCAGCACCTAAAACAATTACACAATTACCGTAATTAATTACCAATTAATTAATTATTTTATAAGTAAGACAATTAATAATCAATTAAAAATAAATTATGTCCCACAATTCACACTATAACATCTCAATTATATAAATATTAATAAATAAAACAATAATCATTATTTTATTATAATTAAATTACTTACCACCCTATTCCCCTATAAACCCACAACCCGCTACGGAACTAAAAACTACATAATGTAATTAAAATAAAATTGATAACTACTAAAATTTTAACACATATATTAAAAAACATAAACAATTCTTATACGAGAATGTTCATCACATACATTTTAAATATATACTAAAATACATAACACTAATTAAAAAATCGATATTTTAAACAACTATATTTTTGCAAACGATATTAATGACTTCTATATTTTTTAATTTGTTATTACTTACCTTCAAATAGATATTCTTGACAATGATATTATGCACTCGATATTTCCACTCCACGATATATCCAACTCGATATTCATGTAGTTCGCATTTTTTGGCCTCAATACTCTGTTTCATTACCATGCTGGTTGAAACAATTGGAGGGGTGGAGATTAAATTCAAATAAAGTCGACTGGGGGAAGAGCAAAACATGAGGGAGAGAGCAAGATGGACTGCAGGGTTGGAATAGAGAGAGAGAGATAAAGCAGCACAAGAGGAAGAAGGCTTTACCGAACATTGGGGGTATGTATTTGGTGGGGGGAAGCACACAAGAGAGAGAGCGCAAAAACATGTTAATTCTCATGGAGTGCTTAACCTAAATAGAAAATATAGTTCCCTAAAAGTGAGCAGTAGAATTATACTAGTCAGTCAATCAAAAGGATGGTAAAGAGTGTATGCTCCAGGGGAGGAACAAACACAAGACATGGAAGACAAACCTTTGAATAAGAAGCAAGCAATTCACGGTGGCAATAAACCCAACTAATGGTCTAAGCTCACTGGTAGTATTTTGTAAGGTCACAAAAGGTTTTCACCTACAGACAGCTAACAGGTGTCCGTTAGCCAAACCCTAGTGAGAAGAAATTCAGTGGTAATTAAGGACTGGGTCCCGAACACTGAGGGGTCCATTAGGATGTAGGGTGGTGGCACCACCGCGGCGCTGGCGGTGCGGAAAAATACCTTTTTCCGACCGCCAGCAGCGGATATCACGCCCGCCATATTAGTATTGACAAACATAGGCAAAATCCTGACCGCCGCGGTGCGACAGCAGAGTGCGCCCGCCACCGCGGCGGTGGGAGCCAATGGAGACTCACCGCCGTGCGGAATGACGTCCGCCCCGCTCCACAAATTAGGATGACTCAAGCAAGCAGACGCACCTCAGCGGAGACACCACCCGACCAGAGATGGCAGAAACTTGACAGCGGAGCGCGAAACCAGAGTCCCGTTCACGACCGCCATGGATCCTGCTCTACACGTCTTTCCGGTGCTGTACCTGCTACATCACCAGGAACTCATGGACCGCCGCGGATGCCGCCGCATTTACGCAACAACACAACACACAACACACGGCCTCACACAGGGTCCATATCCACATCAGACACCCTAGGGGGGTTAGGAACACATCCACAAGGGCACCCACACATCACCCACCTGCCACAAAGTCACCCCGCTGGATCCTGGACACACAGCTACCGCTACCATGCAGCAGTGTCCCAGTTACATCACCGCAGCAGCGAACACATGCAAATACATGCGCACAATACAGAAGGCAGGGCCAGTGCCAGGCATGGGTAGGCCACAAAGACCACAGTGCCACACCTCTTCCCACCACACACTAGCGCACCCCATGAAGGCACATGCCATGTGCCCCTCCTGTGCACCCCATGCACAACAACAAACCAGGGCAATACACACCCTGCACCACACAACAAACAACCATGGAGACACACACTGCAGGAGTGGCTGCACAGGAACACCCAACATACAGCACAGTAGCACAGGGCCAGGGAAACACACACACCACCACACTCAGGGAAATATAAATGAGGACAAGCAACAAATGAAAAGATTCAAGGAAATAACATCCAAATGGGCACACAGCCTGCAAAGTCACACATACATACCACAGACTGACACACACACACATACACACCCCACATGCCAACAGCAATGGAGCACAACAAATATGGAAACCAAGGTGGGCTGCACACAAATGGAAGGCCATGGAGACACACAACAAGCATGTGTACATCACATCAACACAAGGAACAGAGCACAACACCCTCACACCATCAAAGCACACATGGCTGGTACAGTCAGAGAGGTCAAACCACAGACAGCTCAGTGCAACAACACAGGGGCACAAGGATGAAAGGAAGGCCCTGAAGTCAAACTGTGAACAGCCACACATCCCTGCAACTACTTCACAGGAGTACACCAGCAGCACTACACATAGGGACCATCTACACACCTCAGGACTGACAAACACCAGTAAGAATCTACACACATACCCCCCTCACACCAGCAGCACACAACACCAGTGCCAAACACACTGAAGGCTGGCAATACTTGACAGTCAATACACACACAAACAACCACACACCCTGGGCTCAGCCACAACCATCACACACACACACAGGGATGCCAACACAAATGTGGAAACAAATACAACAGACAAACACATATCCCAACAGAAACACACAGAGCCACAACAACAACAACAACCATGCCCTGTGCAGCTAATCTGGGGAAAGGCAATGAGAGCACAGACACAACAGGGGTTCACAACCTCCTCACTCATGAACAATGCACAGACAACATACCACAACACACACAGGCAGTGCACATCACAGAACAACACAGCCACAGCAAACAAACAACAGATGCACAGGCAGAACAATCACATAGCAAACACAGCAGGACATCAGGGGATGCACACCAGGCAATCACAAGGCAACATACACACAGCACAGCAAGCACAACAAGCTGTGTGTGTACACCAAGCATACCAGCCACATACAGACATCAGTGACAGATCAGCAACCCACACAACACCATACTGCACAAAGAGAACAGCACACCCAGGAAGTAAAGCAAAAACACAAAAAACGCACATACATCCAACACAACACCCAATAGATGCATAAGTCTGGGACACAAAGGTGGAAACAACTTGACCAGAGGACTGGGCAGCACACACAGTTGAACTGCATAGGAGTAAACATGACTGACAAACAGCACCAGAACATCACTCATGACCCATTGGGGAAATGCCCTGAGTGACACATTGACCCTGGCCAAAGAACTGCACCACAAAGCACAGTGGCACAAATGAAGTCATGGGGAGGCACACACACATATAAACCAAGGGGACAGCTCACACCAAAGTGAAGGTGTACTGCATGTCAGTAGGGGACATGGCAGGAGTGTACCATACACAAAGAGAGGGAGTGCAGACCCACAATGGGTAGGCAGCTGAGGCGCAGATAGGGGATGGCATGACAACACACACACACGTGCAACACTGGAGGCAAGAAGGCACCATGTTACAGCAAGGCATGAGAAAACACAACCACAATGGCAGTGTGGAGCAGCAGGTCTGCACAGTCCCCACAAACAGCAACAAGACACATGGATGTGCAAAAAAACACAACACTGACTTGCCAGTAACACTCTCTGCATACTCACAAGTGACAAAAACAACAAGTAGGAGTCAGACAGAACTGCAAGGACACACCAACACACTGCACAGTGCACAACATACAACTCACACATGGGCATACAACCACATCCACAGGGATGAACAACCAAAACAACAGGCAAACAACTCCTGGGTGGCACATGTGTGTAGTTGACATTGCAGAGGCATGTACACATCAACACCCCCCACAAACTCACCCCTTTACACTGCACACTACCTGGCCATCCAAGAGCACAAATGGAAAGTAAGCCATGGGACTAGGATGACTGGCCATCACAAGATGACCAGACACATACACCACTGGGCACACATAAAGGAAGAACATGCATACATGATGACCCTGGACAGCCTGCCTGCAATACTGTGTGCAGAAACCCACTCTGTGCTGGCAGTGTTACCCCCCCCCCCCCCACATGTGTACAATAGAGCCAACATGAACTAATCAAGTAAATGACTACTGATAACCATTCGGAATGGACACTATTACCACCACAAGTATCTGGGTCAAGCAGAAATGAAGACTCTGTCACCCCTAAAAAAGGAGAGTAAGTGAGCCCAAACATTGACCATGTTGAAGTGCCACATGGTCTGTGTGGCACTTCAACATGGTCAATGTTTGGGCTCACTTACTCTCCTTTGAACAGCAAAAGAACTCTAGTCAGTAAGGACACTGACAAAATAGACAACAGGAGAAACTGTCTTTATTCACATATTGCACAGATCGGTACCATGAGAAGAGATGAGCAAGGCACAAGATGCAGAGCATGTCCATGAGAAGCTGCACAGGCAGGGCGCACACAGCAGAGAACGAAAAGGCCAGTGGCCATGACAAAGTGCAGACTGAGTCCATGAGAAGCTGCACAGGCAGGGGGCACACAGCAAAGAGCAACAAGGCCAGTGGCCAGTCTAGGGTGCAGACTGAGTCCATGAGAAGCTGCACAGGCAGGGGGGCACACAGCAGTGAATGACAAGGCCAGTGGCCTGGACAAAGTGCAGACTGAGTCCATGAGAAGCTGCACAGGGAAGAGTTCAACACAGCAAAGAGCAACAAGGCCAGTGGCCAGGACAGAGTGCAGACTGAGTCCATGAGAAGCTGCACAGGGAATGTGTGCGACTGACAGCAACACAGTCAGGGGGCAACAATCTGCAGTACAGGCCAACCTGTGTGAGAGACGGTTGTGTGAGGGTGACTAACACTCAGACTTGGCTGTAAGGTGGACTGGGAGCTGGCTGTGTCTCGGGGACTGGCGGGTCACTTGAACAGGGAGAGAGCAGACCAGCTGAGGTAGAGCTATCAGTGGCTTGGCAAGCCGGAGGGCAGCTTGCACCAGGTGGTGTAGTGGCACGTGGAGGTGGAGTCATGCAGACGGGAGACACAGTGTGGCTGGGAGATTGTGGAGGGGTGCCCTTCCACTTCTTGGGGATCCTAAATGACTTGCCTGACTTTGGATCAATGGGAAGTGGTGTGGGCACAACAGGCACACTCACCACCACTGCTGCAGCAGGTGCAGGTGCTGGCAGCCCCTCTGGTGATGTGCTGGACCCAGCGGAACGCTTTGCCTGGCTTCGCCTCTGTACCCACTTCCCCTGTTTACTAGGTGTTACCCCTACAGTGCCCTCCGGCCCCTGCTTCACTGGGCTTGGAATGGGAGTCGAGGTGGTTGGTGATTGTGCCTTAGAGCCCTTCCTGGGTGTACCCTTAGCATGCACCACCTCCTTGGTGGGCACAGACACTGTACGATTATCTTTGCACGATGCTTTAGGGGCAGGAGACTCCTTTGATGGGGATGCCACTGAGGCATGTGTGCCTGAGGTCTGCTTCTTTGATTTTTGTCCACTGGTGTCGCCTGACAGGCTATGCTCCCTGCGCTCTGGGGTGGCTTTGGTCTTCTGTGGGGATGGTGTCTGCAGCCGGGACTGCTTGGGTTGCTGCTGCTGTGTGCTTCGTGTGCTGTATCGTGACTTTGATGTATGTGGGCCGTGGTCACTATTGTCAGACGTGGCCACTGCCAGGGGGGTGGACAAAGGGACTGGAGATGGACTGTGAGTATGTGCCTGTTGCAGGGCAGATGTCACTGTTGATGATAAAGCCTGGACTGTCCGGTGCAGCCCACCCACGTCTGAATGTATGCCCTCCATGAAAGCAACCACTTGGGTCAATTTCTTGTTGTGGTCAATGAAGGCATTGAGCAGAGCTGTCTGGCCTACACACAGCTGCCGAAAAAGGTCCACAGACTCAGCACTGATGGCAGCAGGGGGGACAGGGTCAGGGGCTGCGGTGCCAGGGGTGAAGGACACTCTTCCCCTCTTACTGAGGCGGACACGGGCAGCACCAGAGGAAGTGGCTGGGAGGCTGGGCAATGGCCACTGTGTGGTGGAAGTCGATGCAGAGTCCCCATCCCCTGTGCCCTCCAACATGGATTCATCCCCACTGGCATCGGATGATGTGGTGCTTTGCGTCTCAGGCTGGGACTCCTCCAGCAGACTCCTGTCCCCCTCTGAGGCATTGGTGACATCTGTGTCACTGGGCTCCTGGGCAGCTGTGGTGCTGCATGAGAGAGAGAGATGTAGGGTCAGGTCAGTGGCAGCAACAGAACAAACATGCAAGCACTGCATGACAAAAGTTGACCAAATCTACATGTTGCACACTACCCTGTGCAATCACATCGTGCCAACTCACTACATAGACTCAAGCAGTGCGTGGAAACTGGAAACTCAGGTATGAGTGAGCCATGTGATGACCACACAGCACAACACCCTGCTTGTGGCTCTGTTCAAACAGACACACAACTAGATCTGAGCACACCTAGGGACATGATGGGGGCACACTACTTGTTGCCAATGACAGAACTGGATGGAACAGGAGGGGACAACACAGACCCAGACTACAACATGACAGTCCACTATGGACATTAGCCCATCCCACTCACCATGTCATACCTTGGGGACAATATAATGCTGCACATTGCTGTAAGATGTGTAGGCCTCCCCAATATGGGTGCATGCAATGGACGCATTGATGTATGCACAGTCAGAACGGGCACACTGCCGTCCGCTCCAATGAGATTCCCAAGACTACACCAATGCAGTAGAAACCTGAAGAGCACAACTCAGAATGTAATGTGAATGCACAGCATCCAAATCACCTTTGTAAGTACAGGTAGGGCAAATGCATGCCACAGGCACCCAGCCCAGCAGCCACTTACATGCCCCAGCATCACACTACCAACAACACATAGGCCAGCGCTGGCACAAGCTCTGTACACATGCAGCCACTCCCAGTCAAACTCAGACTCCCCAAATGCTCACCCCTGGCTTGCTGCTGATGCTCCTTCAAACGTGCATCCAGCTCAGGCTGTGTCACCGCCAAGATGCGCCCCATTAGTGGTGTCATTCTGCGCTGTGCCAGACACCCAGGGCCCGATTCACAGAACTAACTTAGGGCAAAATCCTAAACTTACTACTTTTGGTATACACAGAAGTTAGGATTTTGTCTTAAGTTTGTCTTAAGACAAACTTAAGACAGACTTAAGACAGACTTAAGACAGACTTAAGACAAACTTAAGACAAACTTAAGACAGACTTAAGACAGACTTAAGACAGACTTAAGACAAACTTAAGACAAAATCCTAACTTCTGTGAATACCAGTGCGAGGAAGCAGCCCCAAGGTCATCTCTGCCACATTCTTTGCCAGCCGGCTGATGTCGTCCCATCTCTTGTTGCAGTGGGTGCGCCGTCGGTTTGAGACCCCCAGAGCTCGAACCTTGGCTGCAATGGCCCTGCACACGGCCTTACGCTGGTGTACCTTGAGCTGCAGGCATGGGAGACAAGAGGGGGAAATGATCAGTGACACAGTGTCATGTACCAACATCTATCAGTATAGCAGCAAGATACAAAATCATCACATATCCAACGAAATTGGCAATCAGAGACTATAGTGCAGCTCACATGGGACACCTGCATGGGAAAAGCTGATGTCATGCAGGTGTGAGGGGGAACACAGTCCCTGCACATCTCACGCACATCCAGGATGCCAGCACAGAAACACCCATGTAGCCTGCCCACATCTCCAGGCCATTGTTGGCTTGAGCAACACATCCATCACATATCAACCTGTGTTTGGGGGTGGACTCACTGTGTCGAAGACTGCGCAGCCATCAATGTCCCTGTCCTGTGAATAGATGAATGTGTCATGGTGGTCACATTGAGGGACATGATCACACAAATACAAAATGCCATTCACGAGGGCAGTTGTGTGCAAAATACAGTGCTGATATGGCCCATAGCTAGAGTGCAATGTAAAAAGACTGATGTCATACTCTGTAAGTTTAGTGAGGTGTCCTTTTCTTTGTAGGCGGGGACTGTGCAGGCCAGCTGGGCTCACACTGAGATGGACTAAAGGGGCACACACAGCTATCCAGCCAAGCAACCACTGTCCTGACTACAGCATAAACAACCTTCTGTGTCACTGTATGGCTGACAACACAACACAGGTCACTCATACATACATGTGCAGGGAGGGAAAGCTGTGGCATTGGGTACACACACCCTCCCACTGGAGACAGCATGTCAGGCAGTGCATGACACTACCCCACACTCCCAGGCACATACTGCATCAGTCCAACTACATGTGTGGCCCCCCTGCCCTACCCCACCACTGTTGAAGACTTACCACGACATTTGGGGCACCATATGGCCTTGGGTACAGTGTGAGCACCTCGTCCACCAGGACCTCCAACTCCTCTCTCATGAATTGACTGGCACTGATCTTCTCTGTCCTTGCCATCACTGTGGACATGCGACAACAGCGGCGGAATTGGGTGGTGAGGGGTCTCAGGCAGCAGTCCCTGGAGGCAGCAGCAGGTGAGGGGTCTCAGGCAGCATTCCTTGGAGGCAGCAGCAAGTGAGGGGTCTCAGGCAGCAGTCCCTGAAGGCAGCAGCAGGTGTGGGGTCTCAAGCAGCAGACTCTTGGAGCAGTGGAAATGTGAGGCTCACTCCCACACATATATAGTCCCCTGGGGTCGTTTCAAAGGTGCCAAGCTGCAGCAATTGGTGGTCCAGGTCTGCCTCTTTCAAATGCAGCCAATGACCGCCTCCGTGGTGGCGGAGCACGCCTACCTGCGATCTTCAAAATTGTTTCATGACACCGCATTCATGGCTCCCATTGGCTCTAGGGCATGCTTCATGGCGGTGACACAACGCAGGGGCAAGGGGTGCACTACTGCGATTGTGCATCTTTCAAATGCAGCCAATGACCAACTTCGCGGTGGCGGAGCACACCTACCGCGATATTCAAAATTGCATCATGCCACCGCAATCATGGCTCCCATTGGCTCTAGGGCAAGCTCCATGGTGGTGACACACCGCAGGGGCCCGGTGTGCTTTACCGCGATTTTAGTGGCGGAGCATGCCAACCGCCATTTCCACCTGTCTCCATGCCTATCACTACCGCACTTGTGTTAATGGGGGTGCTGGTGACACACCACCGGGGCCAGATGGTAGCTACCGCGATATGGGTGCCATGCATTGACACGAGGCTCCACCATTCATGCGGCGGAGCATGCCAACCGCCATTTCCACCTGCCTCCATGCCTATCAATACCGCACTTGTGTGAATGGGGGTGCTGGTGACACACCGCCAGGCGGTAGCTACCGCGATATGTGTGCCATACATTGACACGGGGCTCTGCCATTCATGCGGCGGAGCATGCCAACCGCCATTTCCACCTGTCTCCATGCCTATCACTACCGTACTTGTGTGAATGGTGGTGCTGGTGAGACACCGCCGGGGCCAGGTGGTAGCTACCACGATTTGGGTGCCATACAATCCCAATGGCCATCTGTCAAACATCAACAGTGCACAGTGCCAACATGTTCAATGGCACATCATTGTGCACACAATGCCAATGTTCCATTTACTCCACTGATGGCTACACATGCCATGTTTGTGTGTGTGTGTGTATCGTATATTGGCCTATACCCACTCACATGTCACTTATGGATTTGATGTTGGTGTAGGCAGGACAGTGTTGTTCAGGACTGTACAATGTGTACACATGTCAATGTGTTGAGGTCCAGTGACAATCACAGCGAGGCTCGTCTCAATGAATGATGCTCTATTTTGCATTGCCTCTCATGTCTGCTCATGAACACATTCGTCATTCCAGCGCTGACTGTGGTCATTGTGTGGTGGATGTGTACCAGGTTGTAATGATGCATTAAGGTGTAACAGTTACAGCAGCTAGGTATGAGACAGTGGTTTTGATTAGTTACACATATGCTGGATGCTATACTCCCAAGCATGACCATGTGAAATGTGGCCATATCCCTATGTGCATTCACATTGACCAAGGTGGTGTTTGAGGTACTTGTCTTATGTAAGTTGACAGGTGTGCCCTTTGTGTAGCTGGAGGTGTCCCTTCATGAAAGCTGGTCTGTTAGTCAATATTGATGTCAGTCATTGTTGTCGTTGTGTCATCCAGGATGTGATATGCTGTGCACATCTCATGATGTATTGCATTGACATGTGCCTACTATTATCTCCAATAGGAGGAGACCAAATTTGACTCGTCACTTGACGGTGCTGGAGGACATGGAGGATGTTACGATCATACGGAAATGCCGCCTAGGCAGAGCCACCCTGAAAACTCTTTGTGATCTGTTGGAGCCCCACCTGCAGTCCCGCAGGACATATCCAACAGCTTTCACCCCTACTTATAAGGTGATGGCAGCCCTGCATTTCTTTCCCACTGTATCGTTCCAAGAGACAGTGGCCAGCGCTGGTGGGATGTCACAACCGATGTTCAGCATGGTGCTGCGGGATGTACTGTCCACCATGATGCTATACAATGACAGATACATCCATTTCCCAGGGGTGCTGAATTGCCTGCTGTGAAGGGAGACTTCTATCCCCTTGGACACATCCCCAATGTTGTTGGGGGCCATTGATTGCACCCATGTCGGTCTTGTGCCACCACAGGCAAGTGAGCACATTTACCGCAATCGCAAGCATTACCACTCCATCAATGTGCAGGTGGTGTGCCTGGCAAATATGACCATCTTGCACGTGTGTGCCAAATTCCCAGGCTCGGCCTATGACTCCTACATCCTGCGGAACAGCATAGTGCCCCAGCTGATGGCAAATCTTCTTCCCGAGCGTGCATGGATTGTGGGTAAGTAAGCCTAGTCGTGTGGCGTGCTGTGTGTTTGACCTGCTGCCCTGAGCCTCTGCGATGTTGCAATGTCTATTTGTGTTTGTCATACCTAGGTGACTCTGCATATCCCAACCGTCCCTGGTTGCTGAGCCCACTGCGTAATCCCAAGTCCTTGGCTGAAGTCCGCTACAATGAGGCCCATGGTAGGACACGTTGTGTGGTGGAATGTACTTTTGGCCTGCTCAAGTCACGTTTCCGCTGCCTGGACAAGACTGGAGGTGCACTGGCATACTTGCCCAGGAAGGTGTGTCAGATTGTAGTGGCATGCTGCATGCTCCACAACCTACCCATTCGCAAGGAGATTCCCCTGCTCCTGGATGATGGTGAGGACCCAAGGCCCCAACCTGCAAACCAAGCCGTGTCAAGTGATGAGGACAGTGGAGAGGAGGAAGGTGTTTACCTGCGTGAACAGCTCATCACCCGCTACTTCACTTGACGGTGGGTGTCAATGTGCAACATACCCATTGTCTGATGATATTGCTGTTGTCGTGAAGGGGCATGTGAGAATTGTAGCATAAGCCAGTTGTAGACTCAGTGGTGGTTGGAAATGTTTCTGGGACATGTCATTTGGGAACCTCAACAGGACGTGTATGTTGACACTTGTTGGCCATTGTGACACGTGCATGTTGGGTTATCCTGATGGTAGGGGTTGTGTGATGTCTGTGATGCCACACTCAGACCAGTGACAGTTGTTCTGTTGTGTTTCCCTAGGTGCCTTCGAATTCTCCTTGCCTACATACAGCCCATGCTCCTGGTACATTGTGATCATGTTGGAGACTGTACATCGTGCAATAAAGACGGAGCAGACACGACAACATGTGTGTGAGTCTATTTTATTCACAATGGTGAGATGCGAGGAGGTTGTGCATTTCCATTGGGATGGAGCAGTGAGTTGACAGTTGTGGTAGATGAGATAATCGAGCAGTCACCACATTGCTGTGGTGACCCAATCCAACAGACAGATGCCATTCACAAAGCAGTGTGGGGAAGGACAGTCTAAAAGGTCAATGCAGTGGTGGAGAGGGTTGCCATCATGGCTGGCTCCTTGACTGGCGTCTGGCAGGTGCTCGCCTCCAGATACTCCCAGGGTCTTCTTGGGACGGCCCCTTCGTCGTTTGGCGGGGATGCTGCTGCAGGCCCTGTGGGGTCTGAGACCTCACCCCTCTCTCTGGGTGCAGGGGAGGATGGTGAACTGTCATCGTGCGGCCCACCAGAGGGAGGTGGAGGTGTTGTCTGTGGCACAGGCCTGACCCTCAGTACTGCCACTTGCTGGCCCAAGAGGTCCACAATTTGTCCCATGCGTGTGTCGATGGACCTCATCAGCAGGATGAGCACGTGCAACAGTTCTTCCGACTGGCCCATTCGTCCCTGGGCCTGTTCGTATGCGCCCAAGACTCTGGTGATGTGTTCCAGGGAGTGGGTCCCAGCCTCCTGGTGTCCCTGGGTGACCCTGCCACTCCCACCTACCCTGCTGCCACGGACGTGTTGCCTCACCACTGTGGGCCCTCGCATCCTTTCCCTGCCCTCCTCCCTTGGTGGTGTGTGCTGGTCATCCTCTTGGACAGGGAGGGTGTTGCAGGCAGCACTGGTGGTGGTGGCGGTGGCCGCACAGGCCATGACAGCAGGGGTCTGCTGTGAAGTTGATGTTGGCGCAGATGTGGTGGGGGGGACGATGGGGTCCTGGGACCTGTTGCTCCCTGGTACACCAGATGAGCCGGCCTCGGGCTCATCGTCCATGGAATCCTGGGAGTCAACATCTGAGAGTCCATGTACCGGGGGTGAAGACTGGCTCTGTAGGTTGCTGGTGTTGTCCTCTGCAGTGAGTTCTTGGTCACCTCTGGGTCAAATGTGAAATGGTCATTGCAGTGCACCCGGCAAGCTTTGTTTTAGCTGTGTGTCATTCACTTTTTGTACACTGCACAATTGACATATCATCACATTGTTGACTGTGTGCACTACTGTGCTTCCTGACATGATGCAGTGGTACAGGCATTACTTGTCCATGGTGTGAGGTGTCAAGGCATACCATGCGACCCGTGCACAATTAAGGTTTACAGGGACTTGTTGCCATCTAGGGCCTGGCACAACATGTGTTTAATGGGGTGCTCATTGTTTATTTGTCTGACCTGGCAGACGTCACATCTGGCCATGGACTGGCCATTGTCATCTCCTGCATCCCTTTGTCCTGTCATGTGCATATCTTGATTTGTGCCACCAGCACATGCTTTCATATTTTTCGGATGGTCCTTGTTGCACTTGCCCCATGGCGATGCACATGTAACTAGGTGCTGTGCATGATTGTGCCCACACTGTGCTTGGCAATGGGGTAGGTATGCATCTTTATGCAATGAGAGGGCTGGTGTTGTCATATGGCACCATTTAAGTTGTGAAAAATAGGTGGCTGCACATACTGGCTACTTACCTGTAAGTTTGTTTGGTGTACTGCAATGGCTTCAAACTGCTCCTGGGTGGGGGAGTGCTCCATCCTGCTCAGGTGTGGGACAGAGGGGATGTTGGGAGTAGTGGTGCAGGCCTCCCACCCCCAGACACCCTCCCATGGGAGATCGCTACTTAGCTGAGAGTTTGATGAGGGTGGTGTGAGGGCTTCCAACTGCTGGGGGGGGAGTGCTCAATCCTGCTCAAGTGTGGGACAGAGGGGATGTTGGGAGTAGTGGTGCAGGCCGCCCACCCCCAGACACCCTCCCAGGGAAGATGGCTACCTAACTGTGAGTTTGATGAGGGTGGTGTAATGGCTGACACATGCTTCTGGGTGGGGTGGGGTGGGGTGGGGTGAGGGATCCATCTTGCTAGGCTGTGGGACAGGGGGCATGGTGGGAGTAGTGGTGCAGGCCTCCCACCCCCAGACACCCTCCCACGGGAGATGGCTACCTACCTGTAAGTTTGATGAGGGTGGTGTAATGGCTTCCAACTGATGGGGGGGAGTGCTCCATCCTGCTCAGATGTAGGACAGAGGGGATGTTGGGAGTAGTGGTGCAGGCCCCCCACCCCCAGATACCCTCCCAGGGATGATGGCTACCTACCTGTGAGTTTGATGAGGGTGGTGTAATGGCTGACACATGCTTCTGGGTGGGTTGGGGGGTGGGATCCATCTTGCTGAAGCTGTGGGAGTTGTAGTGCTGTCTGCCTCTACACATGCCCCCATGGTTATGTTGGTAGCTATGTTTGGGGTGAATGGGAGTGGGTGAATGTTGGATCTGTGAGCCATGTTTTTCTGAGTGTGTTGCAGATGTATGGTATGCGTCCTAGGTGGTGTAGCTTTGAGGTTGTGAAAGCAAGTACATAGCAGAGTGGCGTTAGTCATTTGTTTGTACTTACCAGCCTCCACTCCCCCGGCTACTCCTGTGAGACTCTCTGGATGCAGTATGGCAAGCACCTTCTCCTCCCATTGTGTGAATAGTTTTTGTGGAATGGGAGGGCCACCGCCAGTCCTCTGAGCCAGCTCACAGTTCTTGCTCCTCTTCTCTTGACCACCCTCTTCAGATCATGCCACCGCTTCGTGATCTCCTCTTTTGAACTTGGGGTGGACCCTACTGCATTGAACCTTTGGACTATCCTTGCCCACATTTGTGTCCTTGTGGCTAATGGTGTCTGTTGGACCAGGGTACAAAAAAGCTGTGGTTCCACTCTGACTATCTCATCTACCATGACCTTCAACTCACTCTCAGTGAATTTGGGCATTTTCTGTGTGGCCATGGTGTGTGGTGTGCAAAGTGGTTGTGGGTGCAGGAGTGTGAGTGGTTGTTGTGGTTGTGCTGTGTATGGTGTGTGTTGTACAGGGAGGTTAGTTGTGCTGGTGTGGAGGTGGTGGTGGTGCTGTGTGTGGTGTGGCTAGTGATGTTGTGTCCTTTGCCTCTCCTGTCAGCTGGGGTATGTGTCCCTTTTCTCCTGGAATATTGCAAGGGATTGTGGTCAGGGAAGGGTCTGATTTTATACTCAGCTATGTGGGTGTGTCCAATTGGGGTGTTGCTGACAGGTGTGTTGTCCTGGGATTTGTATTTTTTGTTTTGCCATGTGGTTGTGTCATTGGGGTCTGTTTTGTGTATTTGGGTGACATGGTTAGTTTTCTGTGTGCACTTTTTGGCCTTCTTGTGGAGTTTTGGCTTCGTCCGCCATATTTTTTACGGATCGTCCACCGTGGTGGCTGTGCTTCAGCTCTTCCGCTGGCTCTTCCATTCATCCCATTGTGTGACCGTGGCGGTTGGAGACAGCGGTACATACCGCGGGACTGTCAGAGTTATCCCAATTTCCGGGGCGGTGTCTCCGCTACACTTGCGCGGGTTGGTGTTTTTCCGCCGCGATTCCGACCCCCGCGGATGGATTTTGGCCATCTCTGCCCCCTACGGGTGTTTTTTCTTGGCCTCATTCCGGCACGGTCTGATTTTTTGGGCAGTTGATCCTAATTTGGCCGCCGGTTTTCCCACGGGGCCGGCGGGCGGTTGTTTTCCGCTTCCATGGCGGTCGGAGTGCTTTTTGGCCCTCCATCCTAATTGACCTCTGAATGTTTCAAAATGTCAAAGTAATCTGCATCAGAAATCTGTGTACTGCATTAATGCAGACTAAACAGCGTATTGTATTGTAATTGCACTTATATAGTCCTTATCACTCCTGAGTAGGTCAATTGATGCTCTCAACGGTGGTTGTTACATTTGTATTTATATACACCGCTGGAGAAGAAAGAATGTGACTAGGCCTCAGGCCCGGGAGGATGTGAAGTGAGTAGTAGCACGCCTAGATAGGCTTTGATTAAGTATTTTCTGTAATATGTTTTAACAAGAATTTATACTTATTTTTTGTACTTAATTGTTGGATATATTCAATTATGTAAACAATAAATTATAAAAATGTCTGCACTATTTACTTTCAGGACAAATCGATTCAAACAAATCAATATGCTCCATTGTAATGGCGAACGCAAAGGTTCACACATCAATAGTTCGACTTAGCCTTTATCCATAAAACAGTACATTTTACCTGAATGGTGCACCATGCCATTAAGTCCGAACCTAAATAATTTGCCAATAACCTGCCATTGTTGAAGCTAAAAATATGTGAGGGCCTCAATGATCTTTGTTTTGTTCCCAAAATATTTACTGATGTGCAAACAAAAATGCAGTGACGTAAACTTTCACTACAACTGTCAGATGGAGGCCAAGAGTTAGAATCAGAGTGTGGCAGATTCAGCCTACCATATGTCTGTAAATGTAGTGCCATAAATTATTAAAGTTAAAATGTGTTATAATAATATCTGTTATTTATAACACTTAGAAACGCTACAAGTGTGATATGTAGAACTATATAATGCACATGGTATTTATATTTACAATTAAAATCCTCCCCTCTCCTGACTGAGTGGAGTTACAGGAAACAAAAAGGAAGAAAAGGATAGCCTATGGTGTAGAATTGTAAATATTTTGGGAACTCACACGGTGCTTTTATTAATTTCTTGACACCAGGTCTGGGATTCCCAGTATGATGCAATCCACAATAGCTCTGATTCAAAAGTAAATGAAAGACTTCCAATTGTTTGCCGCTTGTTGCCCAGTTGGTGTCAACCTTCCAATCTGGATTCATGAAAAATAGGCAGACGGAGGACAATGTAGTTTTGTGATATTATTCGTGCTAGGACCCTTGCGGTTCTGGGAGGACCCTAAACAGGAAATACGTAATTTGTTTGGAGGTGTTAAGGTGTGGATATAAACGTTATGGCGCAATGCGTGCAGTGAGTGGTTGTATGCTGAGGAATAGGGACGTCTGTAACTGAGCTCCCTGTGTGGCGTATTCATTTGCATGGTCCCGGGCTGGGGAAGTTGCTACAACTGGCAATGAGAAGAGGATATGGGCTCTGAAGAATAGAGTCTGCTCTTCGTGAAAGTTTACAACAATACAGCAAACTAAACGTGCCTGCCACGTGCACCCCAAATCGATGCATAGCAGTATGCAGTTGGCGTACGTGGAGTCAAAGCCCCACTCCAGCCCATACACAGTTATCAAAGAAGTTGAAGACCCAGTAGAGAAGCACATTCAAGAAGCCCACCAAAAACCTTTTGATAAGGCTGCTGGCAGAGGGACTGCACCATAACACAGAGCCATCATCCATACAACAGAAACGCTAAAGGCAGAGATGGCCAGGTACGAAAACAGAAACGTAATTGCTGGCACAGGCGATAAAAGCATCACACGACCTCAAATCGGATGTGATGACTCAGGCATGAGGCCGAAGCATACAGAAGTTACATGTGGAATCCTGTGCAATGAATGCTGCCTGAATAGCATATACTCTCAATAGCAGTAGAAAAAAGTGTGAAATACATCACAGCAAGATTCCTTAAGACACCACCATGTTTTAACACGGCAAAAAAACAGAACATCGGTGCCAGGAGGGCTGCATGGATCAAAATGTTTAATGACTTCATAGATGTACTTGAAGAAAAAGAAAATCATCTAATATTTGAAAAATCTTGCCAGTGATGGAATGAAAGAAGTGCTCAAAAAGGTCTCAAAAACCTATGCAACATCAAACCGAAAGATAAAAGAACTGTTTGAAGTCAAGTTCAATTTAATGCCTAATGTTGAGTATGAAAGGTACATCTTCACCCAAGCACGACAACAGGCTGGTTAAACGATGGATATGTTTGTTGAAAGATTTGATGCCCTTATCAAACACTAGATACGTTCTGTGACTTTAATTATGAAGAAGCTATGCGCCTCAGCGTCATCAATGGTTGTTTTTCGATTTCTTTAGGAGACGTATGCTTAGAGAGACACTCAGTTTGGAGAAAATGCTAATGGCTGCAAGGGCAGAAGAACAAGCAGATCAACAAGCTGCTGCTGATATGGAAGCAGGAACTGTGCATAATGAATCAACATTGATCATGAAAAGCAAGCATAAGCACAAAACAGATGCACATAAGTCGACGTCCCAGAGACGGATTTTCATTTCCCTGTGAAGGTAAATGTACAGCCATAGGACATATGCAAAGGCTGTGTGGAAGAAAGCCACTTCATAATGTTCTACAAAGCAAAAAAGAAACCAAATGCGCCTCAGCAAGAAGAGAAAATGGATGGCAGAAGGTTCCAGAAGCATTCTCGCCATGCCCACAAGGCCATAAGGCAACATCAGTTATAACAAGTAGAAACCAAGCAAAATTGATCATGTTAAAGTTCATCATAAAAAGGCTCTTTAACATCATTATCAAGTGCTGGTGAAGAAGACGTTTGTGCGTTGATGACATCGACTAAGAAACAACAGGCACATGTTGGATTAGTTGTTGGCAAAGAAGAACAAAAGTCAAAGAAGAATCACCGAACAGAGCAACAAAATTCATTTAGACACTGTCCCAAAATTACAAAAAAAGGTGAATGGTTGCCCCATACCCTTCATTATAGACAGTGATGTGTCAAATAATATCATGCCAGTAGATAAGTTTAACAGCTTAGCTCCTGTGCTACGCCTTACCCCATCCAACACCGAGGTATATACGTGGGCTGCTTCTAAACCGATACAGAGTCAAGAGTCATTTACAGCAACCATGAGACACAAACCAACGTCTGTGCAAGTGCTGTTTCATGTTTTTCAGGGAACTTCAAGTGCCCGCCTGCTTAGTTTTGCCACTGCTACTGGCACGGAACTGATATCTCTCAACTACAACCTCTGGGCTCAGCCTGAAATCGTGAGTCAGATCCTGTCGTAGTTTCATGGCCCAGGAATGAAAGTGTGACTTCATATTAATGAGGACATTCGTCTGGTTGCCCAATGGCATGCAGTCTCTTTTCACTTGCAAGAAGCTATTGAGAAAGAACTAGAAACACTGTTAAAATGTGGCTACACCAGTCCAACGCTGTGGGTTTCATCCATAGTCTGGCCACCAAAAAAGTACAGTGGAGTTGCACTGTGCCTTTGTGTTGATATGAGCCAGCCAAGCAAAGCAATCAAGAGAGAAAGACATCCTGGTCCCCAATTAGCGGACATGATCATGCAGCTGAATGGAACCAAAGTCTTCTCCCATCTTGACCTGAACAAAGGATACCATCAACTCAAGCTGGAAGAGAAAAGTAGGTAAATTACTCCTTTTTCGACTCATGGTGGTTTGTTCAGATACAAAAGACTGAGTTTTGGCTGCAGCGATATTTCTGGATGTTATTTCCGGAATAATTCATTTTGTTATACAGGGATGGCATACTGGTATTTGGGGCAACACAAAAGGAGCAGGACTAGGCTCTTACATAAGTATGCCAATTGCTTGCTGATACAGGTCTCACTCTGAATGTAGCAAAGTGTGAGTTTCACAAAACCAAACTTAAATTCTATGGGCACATATTCTCTGATGGGGAAACGACTCATGATCCGGATAAAGTGCATGCATTGGCACTACTTACCTCCATGACATGTAACCATGCTGGGATGCTTCCTAGGCATGGCCAGTTATTGCTCAAGATACATTTGTGACGTTGTTACAGTGAGTGCCCCATTAAGAGACTTATCAAAGTGGACTGTCCCATCCCAGTGGTCTCATGAACGCGATAAAAGTTTGAAGGAAAAAAATATGCAATTGAGAATGCAACTGAAATAGCCTATTTTGACCCCAAGTTACATACTAGGATTACAGCAGATAGGAGCCTGGTGGGGCTGGGGACAATTCTTGCTCAACACAATGGCCATCTGAATGCTCAGATACACATTGTGACATATGCCAGTAGAAGCCTATCTGAAACAGAAAGTTCCTATTCTCAGGGAAAACGTTTCACTGTCATCACTGACAACCAGGCTTTGCTCACTGTTTTTGGAAACACGAAATCTAAGATTCCGTGGGTTGCGACTGCATGAATACGACTATGTGATCGTACACAAGACAGGGAAAGACCAAAGCACCACAGATTAATTTTCACAAGTGCTTCTGCATTGCCACAGTTCAACATCCAAAGCGGCTGAAGGGTATCTCAACTTCCTTGTGAGGTCCAGTATGCCAGCAGCTCCATCCATTGAACAGAGTTTTGCTGCTACCACCGCAGATAAAGACATGCTCATCCTCAAATACACCATTACAGTGCAATGTTGGAAAAAATGCAGTTGACCCTTTGATGATGATGATGAATTACAAAAATTATGAGCTATCTGTCACCCAAGAAGGTATAATATTGAGAGGCTCAAGAATTGTCATAACTGCGAGTCTGAATCAGCAAGTCATTGAGTTGGCTCATGAAGGACATTGTGGCATTGTAGCCACCAAGAGAGCCCTAAGAGATTGAGTGTGGTTCCCTCGTCTAGATGGACCTGTTGAGAAAGAACTGAAAGTGTTCCACATTTGTAACCATTTTCCACAAAGTGATGCAACATCCATTGACATCGTCTGACCTTCCTGTGCACGCTTGGGAGAAAGTTGCAGTTGACTTCTTTGGGCCTCTAGGAAATCGACAATCCTTGACAAAGTCCTTGAGTGGCTTGATGGCATATTTGCAGTGTGGGGCATCCCCGCTATTCTCAAATATGATAATGGGCCACCTTTTAATAGCAGAGTTTAAGGAGTTTCTTGTTCAACTCGATGTCAAGCATCAAAAGAGTACACCTCTCTGACATCCAGCCAATGGTGTTGTTGAATGATTCATGGGCACCCTGAAGAGGGTATATCAGTGAGCATCGCTAGAAGGAAATTAGATAAACTAACCCCTATGTCAATCCCTTTGTGCCTGTTGATCAACTCCAGTCCACAACTGGTGAGAGTCCTGCCACTTTTCTATTTGGGAGAGCCATCAGAACAAAACTACCACAGTGGCCACCAGACAAACGATGGATGGTTTGTGTCATAGAAACTTCCTGAAAGTGCAAGATGAAAACAAATGCCAATCAGGACCAATGTGTCCAGGAAACAGTCTTTGACTAAGGGGAATGTTTACTGGCCAAATAGAAAAGGAAGCAGAAAATGTACATTTCCTTTGATGTCGCCCCCTTGAGGTTTGTCGCCACAAATGATGCATGGTGATACCGGATCGTCCCGGAACGTCCATCACACGGGACTCGTCACACTTTAAACACCTACCTCGGTTTTATTTATTTTTATTTTTTATTATATACCCATAGAAATCCAATTACAGTACATATAGCGGTTTTTACATATAAAATAAAGCAATACATTAGGCCTATAAAATATACACAGCTGCCACTTATAAATAGTATAATTAGAAGAAAGGAAGGAATATCATTATTATTATAAATACTGTAAATGCATAATAAAACCGTCTGATAAAACAAACCAGATGGTAGCATTTCCTAATTCCATACATTGAGTTGATGTACACATGGTTTAGGATACTTCCCAAAGGCCGCCACTTCTTATCCTATTGGGGCATCCCACATTCTTTCTCCACCTTACGATGATCAAATTGCCCACCCGAGTTTTCTAGCCTCCCTACCCCTGCACGCATATATTGCGGTTTCTTGGTTATATATCCCCAAGAGGCGTGCTAACCATATTTGAAAGGTGGGGGGATCAGCATCCTTCCATCTTGTTACGATTATAATCCTGAACACAGCTGTACCAATATATACAAAATATTTCTCTGTGGTATCCAGGCCAATACAACTATCATAGCCCATAAGCATCAGGGTGAGGGATATGTTAATCCTGCGGCCTAACAATCCCTCCCAAAAGCCCATCACCTCGTTCTTGTGAGAGAGCAGCCTGGCACAATCATAAAACATATGTATTATCGTCGTGGGCCCCTCCCCACACCTTGGACAACTATCATCCGCTCTCTTGCCCAGGTTAAAAAGCTTGGCTGGGGTAAAATACAGGTTGAACACAGTTTTATAATGTCCTGCCTTATGATTGGTTGATCGGAAAATTTTGTCTGCTAGTGACAATGCCATATCTACATCAACATCAGGATTATTCAACTTCCCAGCCCAGTTGGTTTCAATTTTCTCTAGATCATCTGGGATGCTTTTTAAGAGCATACTATAAATATTTTTGATCCTGTTACCCCTCTGTGCAATTATCTCCAATAGTGGTATTTTTTCCAGGAGTATTGCTGATCTGCAAATAGCAAATAATTCTCGGATTTGTACATACTTAAAGTATAGCCTATCGGAGATCCCATATTCCTGCTGCAAGGTAGTGAAAGGGCATAACTGGCCTGACAAGTATAGGTCACCAATTGATACTAGCAAAAGACACACAATTGATTGACGGACTGCCAAGCCAGGTCCTTCCTGGATCGGAAACAAGTATCCTAGGACCGGTTTCGGGGTTTCACCCCTCTTCAACCAGGATAGCTTGATTCCAGTGGCATAGTGAGCCCAGGACCCACGTCTGGGCATACCTGGCGCACTTAGGGCATGAAAGCAAAAAACAACACAATTGATGGACGTAATGCAGAACAAATCAAAACATTCACCCCCAGTCAAGAGATCTGGGTTAAATCCATCATTCCTTTGCTCACCATGCCACCCCAGTTTAGACCTGGACATATGAAAACCAGTCTTGACCCTGTGCCTCATGGGAACAGTCCAGCTCGAACTGCCAAGCCAGGTCCTCCCTGGATCGGAAACAAGTATCCTAGGACCGGTTTCGGGGTTTCACCCCTCTTCAACCAGGATAGCTTGATTCCAGTGGCATAGTGAGCCCAGAACCCATGTCTGGGCATACCTGGCGCACTTAGGGCAAGAAAGCAAAAAACAACACAATTGATGGACGTAATGCAGAACAAATCAAAACATTCACCCCCAGTCAAGAGATCTGGGTTAAATCCATCATTCTTTTGCTCACCATGCCACCCCAGTTTAGACCTGGCCATATGTAAATCAGTCTTGACCCTGTGCCTCATGGGAACAGTCCAGCCCGAACTGCCAAGCCAGGTCCTCCTTGGACCGGAAACAAGCATCCTAGGGCCGGTTTCGGGGTTTCACCCCTCTTCAGCCAGGATAGCTTTATTCCAGTGGCACAATGAGCCCAGGACCCATGTCTGGGCATACCTGGCGCACTTAGGGAGAGAAAGCAAAAGACACACAATTGATGGACGGAATTCAGAACAAATCAAAACATTCACCCCCAGTCAAGAGATCTGGGTTAAATCCATCATTCTTTTGCTCACCATGCCACCCCAGTTTAGACCTAGCCATATGCAAATCAGTCTTGACCCTGTGCCTCATGGGAACAGTCCAGCCCGAACTGCCAAGCCAGGTCCTCCTTGGACCGGTAACAAGCATCCTAGGGCCGGTTTCGGGGTTTCACCCCTCTTCAGCCAGGATAGCTTTATTCCAGTGGCACAATGAGCCCAGGACCCACGTCTGGGCATACCTGGCGCACTTAGGGCGAGAAAGCAAAAGACACACAATTGATGGACGGAATTCAGAACAAATCAAAACATTCACCCCCAGTCATGAGATCTGTGTTAAATCCATCATTCTTTTGCTCACCATGCCACCCCAGTTTAGACCTGGCCATATGTAAATCAGTCTTGACCCCGTGCCTCATGGGAACAGTCCAGCCCGAACTGCCAAGCCAGGTCCTCCTTGGACCGGAAACAAGCATCCTAGGGCCGGTTTCGGGGTTTCACCCCTCTTCAGCCAGGATAACTTTATTCCAGTGGCACAATGAGCCCAGGACCCACGTCTGGGCATACCTGGCGCACTTAGGGAGAGAAAGCAAAAGACACACAATTGATGAACGGAATTCAGAACAAATCAAAACATTCACCCCCAGTCAAGAGATCTTAGTTAAATCGGTCATTTCTTTGCTCACCATGTCACCCTAGTGATACTAGGCCTAGCTGTTCCCAGTGCCTTCCTATATTGTCATAGGAAGGGTGCGGAAAGAAATGTGATCACCACAGAGGGGTATAGCGGCCAATTTTTGGGATCACCATAGCCTACGCACCCTAGTCCATATTTCCCAGGCACTATGCACCACCTTAAATCATACCTTCTTGTAGTAACTTTGCTCTACCTGTCGTAGCAACAGCCCCATAGCATCCCTCCCTAAGGTAAGCTCATATATCGTTGGAATTCTGACTTTTCGTTCCTCCTCTTTCTCTTTGCTTGTAGCCAAACAGAATAAAATAGACATCTGGGGGCCGATTCCGATTCCGGCCGCAATACGAAACAACCGACACGGCCCCGGACCGAATACCGACCGACACGGACCAGCGCCGTACGACCCGTGCAGTACGATGCAACGTGAGTGAATTACAACCGACACGTACGGAATACAAGCCGTACGACCGAGCCGGAGGGAAAATAGTGATCCGGCCGGAAAACCGACGCGATTTTCACCGACCAACACATACCCGCGATGTACGATTAGCGCAGTACGATGCAATGCATGTAAAACCAGACCGACTCGCACGGAGACCAAGCCGCACGACCGACACGCACACACAACACGGCACACAAGCAATAGAGACCGACGCGAACGACGCCTACCAAATACAGAAGACAGACAGCGTGAACGAGGCGGAGAAGCCCGCACGAGACAACAGCAGCGTCCGTTTCCGTCACATGAACATCTCCTACATGCCTAGAAAACACAAAGGAAAAAACACAAAAAAAGGACGAAACAAGCAATGACTAAGCCAATAAATACCCAACCCAAATTAATTGGACAAAGACACACCCAGAGCTCCAACTATATAAAGGACTACAATCACTACCATCATCCCTTGCAAACAGGAGACACAGCCAGCAGCAAACACCAGTACACAGCAACCACAGACACACTCACAACTCACACATCACACTGCTCACATACCATCAGCACCTCATACAAAAGCACACACACATACACACAGCAACAATAACACCAACCCACCATCACTTGCACCCTCACACACACATCCCTCACCCCCACCACCCATCACCATGCCTCCAAAGAAGAATCCAAAGTTCACAGATAGTGAGTTAGAAGTACTGGTAGACAAGATCATCAGAGTAGAGCCACATTTGTTTGGTACATTGGTTCAAAGGACCCCCATCTCACAGAAAACCAAAATGTGGGCGAGGATTGTGGACAAGGTGAATTCACAAGCACCAACGTTGCGCACAAAGGACGATATCCAGAACAGGTGGTATGACGTGCGCAGGAGGGTCAAGAAACTCATCGAGAAAGATCAAGCCTTGAGTCAGCGCACCGGCGGTGGCCCTCCTGCCAAACCAGTCTACTTCAGGACCTGGGATGAGAAGGTGCGGGACATCCTACCACCAGAGAGCGTCCATGGCCTAACAGACATCCCAGAGACTGGTGAGTAGACAAACAACATACCCAAGATTGTGTGGCAAGGGGACAGTGAAACCATGCACCCCAAGCAAACCCACACTAACCAATAGATAATCAACCCAAGATGTGTATGCCAGTCACACAAACACAATACCTGCCATCTCATAGTGACTGGGGACTGTGTCATGACATGCACCAACCTACAAACAAATAGAGCAAGCCACTGGCACTAAGCCAAATACATCCAGCCAGACAGTTTGCCACCACAAACACACCACCTCACAGTGCAGCTGACTATCAGGAAGGAATAGTGGGGATGCAGGTGAAGTGAGTGTAGACAAAAGCATGATGGGGTCTGTAGTCACAGATAATGCTCCCCCTCCTGATTGGCCCATCAAGACCTCTCTGAAACATGACCACATCACAGGGAGTGGAAAATGACTGACAAGATGGCTGACACTGGGTCCTGCTGTGGCGAGCACAAGGCCCTGCTAGGGCATGTGCGCAAATCAGAAGCAGGACACCACTGACTGACATCCTGAAAGACAACTTGCACACCCTACAATGGAAGCAGGTGTCATGATGGGAAGGAGGACTGACAGCCCTGACCATACTAATCAGCATGGGGAGACACCCCCCCCAACACATACTCCACACAACTCACCGGGTACAATGCATTGACACATACCTCATTGAAATATCAGCAAAAGATACTCCGTACTGGGTGTTGCTGTGTGAAGTACATGGGCTCACTTGGGACTTGTAGCCAAACAAACACCAGGATTTCACAGTCAGCCATCTTGCCATTGCTGTCACACCCCCTCACAGGGAAGCAGAGTCAAGAGGGAAGAAGCATGGGCATGCTGGGAAGGGGGGTGTAGCCAAGAGTATGATGGGGCTCGCAGTCACAGACAACCTACACCCACCCACATGGCCCAGCAAGATCAACCTGAAACATACTCGCCTCACAGGGAGTGGGAAGGGACCGACAAGATGTCTGACACTGGGCTCTGTTGTGGGGAGCACAAGACCATGCTGGGACTGCTAGCCAAACAAACACCAGGGTTTCACAGTCAGCCATCTTGCCATTGCTGTCACACCCCCTCACAGGGAAGCAGAGTCAAGAGGGAGGAAGCATGGGCATGCTGGGAAGGGGGGTGTAGCCAAGAGTATGATGGGACTTGCAGTCACAGACAACCTACAACCATCCACATGGCCCAGCAAGATCAACCTGAAACATACTCGCCTCACAGGGAGTGGGAAGGGACCGACAAGATGTCTGACACTGGGCTCTGTTGTGGGGAGCACTAGGCCATGCTGGGAAATGGCCAACAACAAGATCAAACTCTGTCTGTGACAAGCTGGGAAAAAGCAGTGTACAGGCAGGTATCTGTTAGAAAAGTAGAAAATGTCATGTTTGTGAACCAACGATGCATGTAGAAACATAAATCACATTGTGTGTCTCTTCCAAACACAGGTCGTGCTGGGCACCCAGTGACAAATGACGAGGATACCCAGTCCCAGACTCTGTTGGACACTGAGTTCTCTGGTCTGACTCTCTCACTGTCCTCTTCGGATGACGACGACCAACCTGGCCCCTCCGGTGTGAGCCATCATGCAGCACCAGCAACAGCAACATCTGCCCCCCCTGTACCCACGCCTCCACCATCTGGACACCGACAGGGCACCCCCGCCAACACGGACAGACCAAGGACAATCAACACCCACAGCACAGTGACACAGGACACCCCGGAAGCTACAGCCAACACCACCAGCAACACCACCCAAGGGGTCCCAGGGTCACCTGTGCGTACCGCCGCTGGTCCTGCCCGTGTGGAGAGGGGTGCTGGGAGGGGTGGGAGGCACAGGGCACACCTTGCAGAGGGGTCTGGACTGCATGATAACCCCCAACTGGCACGCATCATAGATGCGTACCAGGATAGCACCGGAGGATTTGGCCGGTAGTGGGGATCCTCAAGGGCATGCAACAGGAGGAGGTCGCCCACCATGCCCGCATGGAGGCAAAGTGGGATGCCCTTACTGCGGTGCATCGGGACATACTACAATGCCTCCGCCAGATCAACACCAACCTGTCCCCACCCCCCTGTGTGCCCACAACATCTGTCGCAACACCATCTGCCAGTGCCAGAGGGAGGGAGGAGGACTCTGGCGGAGTGTCCCCTGCACCGCAGAGGCCTGCACATGAGGATCCTTGCCACCGGAAGAAGAGGGGTCGTCTGAAGAAGGACATGTGAGAGGCAGATGTCCCAGCACATCCCCCAGGGCCTCTAAACCTGTTCTGGACAATGTTCTTTGTGCACAACCCGTTCACCTTGTCCAATCGCACACAACTCACCCACATGACATGGAGGGTTCATGTTGGGCCAATGTAGCCGACGACTGTGGACTTTACTCTGGACATTTTATCTACCAGCACTTCCAACTCCAATGTGAACTTTGGATTCCCAAACCACAGTACAGCACCCACCATCCTGTGCACCTCACTCACACATGTTTGTAAATAAACTCACCAGTACACCATACTTGCATCTGTTGTGATTCAAACTTGTCATGTTCAGGGCGACGTCGATCTGCTACACAACACAGTGCATGCCAAATACTGCAACAATGTGACCAACGTAAGGTCAGTCATGGGGATGTGACACATGTGAGGGAGACACACCACTATGGCAACACAAAACATACTCACCATGGCCATGTTACTCATCACACACAATGATGTTGACCTGAAACACATTGGCATGCACAGACACAACACCAAGCACAGTGAGTGGTAACAAGTCCACAGGTGAGGTAAGCAGATGTCACTCAGATGTGGGAAGACAGACAACGCACATAACAAAGCATAGCACAGGTTCACTATCTATCTAACTCACTATCTGTGAACTTTGGATTCTTCTTTGGAGGCATGGTGATGGGTGGTGGTGGTGAGGGATGTGTGTGTGAGGGTGCAAGTGATGGTGGGTTGGTGTTATTGTTGCTGTGTGTATGTGTGTGTGCTTTTGTATGAGGTGCTGATGGTATGTGAGCAACACGTTTATTCCACAATAGTTGCATGGTAATTCTACGTAACAGTGGACACACGCTCACAATGTGTTGGAGAATGGAAGTCCAGGGATGTGTGGTACATCAGTTAATGGGAATTGTCAACTTCCACACTGGTGTTGGCTTCTGGGTGTTGGGGGTCATTGTTGACCACACAACAGGTAAAGGACCCTGGGAAGGACAGACAAGATACAGTCCAAAGCACAGACGAACAGGAGAGAAATGCAATACACATGCACAAAACATGTTGCAAAACACCTACACAAACACTAGTTAGCAGTACTACCCTATTGTGGAGTACACACCTGCTGAATGGACACATCACAGCACGCATCCAGTCAAGTGGCACACAGACACACTCAGTCAGCAACAGAGCTGGCTCAACACATTCCTGGCTACCTCCATACATTCACATAACAACCCTGGAAACTCACTTTCAGGTGAAGAAGTTTTTGATGAGCTGGGAGCGGACGTCACCATCATCTTCATCCTCACTGGCATCTTGGCCCAGGCCGGGATCCTCCACAGGTGCCGGACGTTGGTCGTCGTCATCCTCAACCTGGATGAGAGGCGCCTCCTTCCGCACCGCCATGTTGTGTAGCATGCAGCAGACCAGTATTATTTTGCACACCTTTGCAAGATCATATGGGAGGGCACCTCCGGTCTTGTCCAGGCAGCGAAAGCGGCTTTTCAGGAGGCTGAATGTCCGCTCAATCACCCTCCTGATCCGACCATGTGCCTCATTGTAGCGCAGATCGGCTGGTGTCACAGGGTTCCTGACGGGTGTCAGCAACCATGGCATGTTGGGGTATCCGGAGTCACCTACACACACAAAAATGAACACGTAGATGAGTTTTGTAGGAGAGCGGAATACAACACTGACAAACACACACATAGAGAAACAGTCAGTACACACCGACAAGCCAGGCACACTGAGCTGGCATCTGTGACATCAGCGTTGCAATGTGACTACTCCTCATAATGTAGGCATCATGCGCAGAACCAGGGAACCGTGCACACACATGTGTGATCAAGAGAGACCACCAGAGCATTGATCGAATGGTAGTGCTTCCTGTTACGGTATGCCTGCTCATGTGCCTGTGGTGGTATCAGGACAACATGTGTCCCGTCAATGGATCCAACGACGTTCGGCATCTTCCCCAGTGTATAAAAGGCATCCTTAATTTCAGGGAGTTCATCTTGGCTCGGGAACTTGATATACAGGTCGAGGAATTGCAACATCCCCTACAAGACATCGCGTAGCACCCGACTAAACATCGTTTGCGACATACCACCAGCAGTAGCCACAGTGTACTGGAAGCTACCAGTAGCAAAGAAGTGCAGGGCTGCCATCACCTTCACCTCTGGGGTCAGTGCTGTAGGGTATGTCCGGCCAGGTAGCAGATGTGGCGCCAACTGCTCCGACAACTCCTCAATCAGTGGCCTGGTGAAGCGGTACCGTCTGATGCTGTCACGTTCCTGCATGGTTGCAAGGTCTGGGAACGGACGATGGACAGCTGGTGCCCTACAGTACAGAGATGCACAAAGGAAGATTGTCAGTACATCCCCCCATGTGGCCATGACCACGATCACTCTCACATGCTAGTTCATGACATTACACAATGTACTGAGGTGTGTGCTGTTGGGCATGGACACATATGTCACCTACAAGACCACCACCTCACATCTCAATTCCACATGTCCACATGAGTGCCATGTAGTGCAATGGGCTAATCATCTGGCTGTGTCACCGAACCTATGTGCTGCTGCAACGTTCAAAAAACCCACCCCAGTGACTAATGAGGACTCACAGATCTTTGCCATGCAGAAACCCAGGCTCCCTGTATTGCCACATCAACACAGCAATGGACATGGCGTAGCACGTACACACCACAAGGCAAGCGTAAGTCCCACAGGTAGTGGCCACTGTTGATCATGCTGGCCCTACATGTACGTCTCTTAGACACACACCCCATCAAGGTTGATGCATATACCACATGGATGTGGAGACTGTCACCCATTGGTGGCATGTGATCAGACACCTCTGAGACACAACATGCACACAGACTGTGGGTGCACATCAGTATTGAGGCTACAGGTCTCACTGTAACATACATGCCATCACCCCCAGGACTCAGGGTGTATGTGACATGCCCCAAACATATCCAACCTGACACTGTGGCCTTCACTCATGCCACTTACTGTCCAATTGCACATCACAGTACTAATGTGCACAACACACAAATGACTCTCCCCCCCATGTACAAGATAACAGCCTGGGAGTGCCTGCACAAAGTGCCAGACAAAAAAACTGCTGTGGCCCCCTCAAACACCCAGGGAATGCAGCCTCACATGCCATGGGACACTGTGTGGCCAATGCTATAGTGTGGCAGGTGTGTGCAGGTGTCCATGGCCAGTATATGTGTGTTGCGTGCGTCTAATAGTCACACTAATGCGGTCCGATGCGGGTGACAATGCGTACGCATCGCGCGGGTCATGTCCGAGCCGTGCGTACGCCTTGTCATTGAATGCAATGAGGTCCAACGTGGGTGACAATGCGTACGCATTGTACGGGTCATGTCCGAGCCGTGCGTACGCCTTGTCATTGAATGCAATGAGGTCCAACGCGGGTGACAATGCGTACGCATTGCACGGGTCATGTCCGAGCCGTGCGTACGCCTTGTCATTGAATGCAATGAGGTCAGACGCGGGTGACAATGCGTACGCATTGCACGGGTCATGTCCGAGCCGTGCGTACGCCTTGTCATTGAATGCAATGAGGTCTGATGCGGGTGACAATGCGTACGCATTGAACGGGTCATGTTCATGTCGTGCGAACGCCTTGTCATTGAATCCAATGAGGTCCGACGCGGGTGACTATCATGCATATGCATCGGACAGGCATGGTCCGAGACAGGCGTACGCCTTGGCCATTGAATCGTATGGAGACGGGTGCATGTGTACATTCAAAATACGCGTTGTACAGTCAGTTGAACGACCCGGGCACACCCATTGGCTCAGGACTGTCATGGAGACGGATGCGGATTCAAAACTTGTACGAGTTGTGCACTGGAAATTCAGTTGGATGCCTACAACAATGTTGCAATTTCAAGTGTTCCATGAAGGTGAAGATTTGAACGATGCGGAAGGCGTGTACGAGTTGTACTTTTGAATGGATTGGCCAGACTCATAGGATGCAACCGTGTTGGACCTATCACTTTGGACACATGGCACAGAGTCTGCCTCTGCAGCACAGATATAAGACTGGCTGGACCCCAGGGAGCTCACTTGCCTGCACTACATGCTACTAGACCACATCTCTGCTACCATTGCTGCTGTCTATGCATCCTATGGCTCCTGCTATGGCACGTACACTGGAGAGGGCCCCAGCCTTCACTGAGGAGGAGAACCAGGCCCTGCTGGACGGGCTCCTTCCAGAGTACAGAAAGCTCTATGGGACACCAGGGGAGCAGGTGAGTGTGCTGTCCACTGCCTTCCTAATTATGCATGTTGTCTGACTAGCAGTACTAGCAGTGTGTACAGCAGTGGCAAGCATTCTCACTGACTACTTTCATCCCCCAAAGTGTGTAGGTACATGTACTGAATAGTTTTCCTGCTGCTAAAGTGCATTTTTGCCAGCTTAAACTATCCAGGCATTGTTTACATGTCAGACATGCATGTGAGTTTTCATTCCCCAGGGTTGCACTACCTGTGTAATTAATTTCCCTTTGTGATGATGACATGTATATCTAATTGTGTGCTGCACAAATCTGGGGCATGTGTGTTAATGTACTTTTCACTTTGTCCTCCTCACAGGTTGATGCCCACGAGAAGCAGGAGATCTGGCAGACCATCGCCCGGGCTGTTCGTTCTGTGGGGGTCTACAAGTGCCGCATCCGCAACTGCCAGAAGAGGTGGCAGGACATTCGGGGCTGGACCCGGAGGATAGCTAGAGTCCAGCTGAAGCTGTCACCTCCACGCAGGAGGGGCGAACACCGGACCCTGACTCCCCACATGCTCCGGATACTGGCGGTGGTCTTCCCGGACCTGGATAGGCAGCTGAAGGCCAGACAGCAGCAGGAAGGGGGTAAGTCCATGCCTTATCTATATACTATGTCTGACATGCAAATAGCAGTCTTTTTTCCGGGTCACACTTCCACATTACGTAGGTCTTGTCCACAAATCAGGTCCCTCATCTGTGTGATGCACCCTCCCTAGGGCACTGTGTCCCTGCAGTAAGCATCAGTTCCCGTGACTCTGTTGTGTGTTTCATGGGTGGGTCAATTGTTTACACAATGCCTGAGATCTGACATGTGAACTGTGTGTGCCCTTGAGATGTGTACCAATTGTAGGTCTGACTCGCAACATGTTTCTGGGGTATTCAATACAAAACCATGCAGCAGGGTACTCCAATTTTCAGGCATCAGGATTAGGTATAGCAAGTATGCCACAATTGCTTAGCCACCTGACTACTGTCCGGGGCAAAACACTGGTTCACTTAGTCCTGCCCAGTCCTGCCCCCTCAAGGGCATTCAGAAACACTCTGTAATCCTACTCCTGTGTGTGAAATTGCAGGTTGTGCTTCATGACATGTGCCCTCAGGTGTGTGCCTCTGTGTCATTAGGTTGTGGCTTGTTGCTACGTACAACTGGGGTGTCCATGATTCAGAGGGTCAGCATGACATCTGCAATGTGACTGTGGGAGACAAGACCTGTGTGACATATAGGTGTGTGATCATCTGACAGCGCACAATGGTGTATGGTGTATGCAACTGTGTCCCTCATGCAGCTGGGTTACATGCATGGCAGACTGTGATGTGTTAATGTACATGGATTTGCGTTTGCTGAGACTCATATGTCTGATTTTCATAATGTGGGGTCTTCTGGGTCCTGGATATGTTGTTTGCATGGGATGGGCAAGTGCGCCGGTCATCTGCAGAGTCAGATTTGCCCCTGAGCTAGGATTGTGAGTCAGTGCATATTGTTGTTGTCTGGATGCCCTGCCCCTGTGACAGGAGACAGTGTTGACTGACTTTCAGGGCATCCCAGTGCCATGGCATTGAACTTGCTATGAGTGAGCCTGCGTTGTGTTCAAGTGTGCACCATGCACCCCATTGTGGCCTTGCCCATCAGGACATGAGTACATCATAGTGTGTGTTGCTGGCATGCATCCCAAGCATGTGAAATGAAACTCTGCCCATCCCTTCATCCGGACACATGTGCTGAGTCAGTCGCAAGAGATGTGCTGTGGGTCTAGTGACATACTCCTACATGTTCACTTGCATGTACAACTAATGTGTGGGTGGTGCATGTTGGCACATTGGGGTATTAGCATCCAACATGCAACAGACATATGTGTGCAAGTCAAGGAGGGATATGTGTGCCATGGTTGATGTTGAAAATGACAATTGGCTTATTCTAAACAGTGTTGGCACTTTGAGCTGTGTTCAGCTGATGATGCCAGGGCTTGCCCTGTGATGTGATGTACTCACTGTGGTGGGTGCAGTCAGTGCAGGTGACTGATGTTGTTCTCTTACTTCCTATTCCTATCCAGATACATCCACGGCCACAGGAGGGGACAGCTCCATGGACCAGGAGGAGCCACAGAGCCTTACAGGGACAGAAGGAGAGGAGTCAGGTGGACCCAGTGGCACGGAGGGCAATTTGAGCCACACAGAGCAGTCGTCAGCACCATCCACCCCAGCTGAAGGCCACAGCAGCTCTGAGGATGACTCCCCTGTGGAGGCGGGTGTCAGCAGCCACCAAACCTCAGCTAGTGAGGCTGTCTCCGCCACCACCACCACCACCACCCCCCTCCCATCTGCTCCCAACCCTGAGGTCCCTGTGGGCTGCCGTGTTCGTGAGCATGTCTCCTTTGTGCCAGGCACCGCACCCCCTGCCCCTGTGTCCCCTGCTGCCCTGAGTGAGGAGTCTGTGGACTTACTTAGACAGATGCATGTAGGGCAGACGTCGATGCTGAAGGTCCTCCATGCACACACAGGTCTGTTGACACAACTGGTGTCATTCATGGAGGGCATTTCCTCGGGCATGTCTGCCCTACAGAGGACCAACCAGTCCGTGGCCTCCTCCCTGACGGCAGCAGTGTCCCTCCTCCAACAGTCCCACACCCCTCCTACCCCTGCAGCACCCACAATTCCTAGCACACTACCTGTCCAAAGCACAGAAACCCCCAAACCAAGGGCTAGACGTGCACACAAGCAAACGCAGGGGACTGATTCCACACTCACAGGGGCTGGTTTGCTGACACACACACAGTCATCCACAACCACTCCACAGTCCTCCGAGACCTCTCCCTCCCAGCCCCCTTCCCTTGTGTCGCCTGCAACCCCATCCCCCCAGAAGCTCTTCCTCTGTGACCTTGGCCTCTTCCCCACTGACCCAGCAGATCCTGATTACAAGGGGAAGAGGAAGTACCCACACACAGAAGGGAGTGCCCCTCACACCCGGACACCCTCCCCCAGGCGCACTCAGACCGAGACGCCCACCCGCAAGTCCCCCTGGGCAAGAAGAGCAAGACCCCCCGCCAGCACGCAGCTCCAAGGCAAAGTCTCCGTCCTCCATCCCCCAGGCCACCACTCCAGAGGTTCCCCCGCCACTCCCTGCCCCGGGTTCCCCAACACACAGATACACCATCCCCAAAATGCTAAGGCCATCCCCCCCTAGCACTTGCTCCTCCACACCTGGTCAGACAGTTGGTGCCACTGATGTGGGGACCGTGTCCCCACCCCCTGCCCTGCAGACCTCACCTGTCCCCCATTCCGCTCCCATGGATGTTGGCACTGCTTTGGAGTCCACGCCCACCCCATCTGACTTGGGCACTGCAGTGGTGAGCCAATAAACTCCATCTGACCTGCCCACTGGAGTTGTGCCGGCACCCACCCCATCTGACTTGTGCCCCACAGTTGTGACAGCACCCAACACTTCAGTCATCTCCACTGCAGTTGCAAATGTCTCACCTGCATCCCCCCCTCTTCACTGCCTCCTTCTGCTGCACCCTGATCCTGTCCCTGCGGTGCCTGGCCTGCCCCCATGTATGCCCCTCCGAGGGGATGACCCCGGTCCGTAGCAGTGCAGGCAAGCAAGGTGTGACAGTTGTCACTCTAGTTCACTCCTTGGCAATTTGACATGGACTGGCCATTGGCCTTTTTGTTGCACAGACGTTTCGAATTTCATATACTGAATTTGTCACTCTAGTTCACTACTTGCCATTTGGACATGGACTGGCCATTGGCCTTTTGTTGGAACAGACGTTTCACTTTTCATATGCTGAATAAAGCTTTTTACTTTGTCCCTGTGAACTTGATTTATCTGTACATCATGTTGAGGTTGTTTTAGATACCCTTGCACCTGTAATGCTTGGTTTACAATGTTGCATACTGATGTGTTGATGTGAGGTACTCCCTGTGGTCCATGAGATATGTATCCTATTCTGGTGTGTATCCATGTCATCCTTTGCAGCTACCTGGGTGTGTCTGGATCAACTATTTGTGTACATCTCTCTGTGAGCATTTAATTGCCATGGTCACATCTGCGGCTTGCACTCCTGCACATATGATGTGCTTACCATTGTCCAAATTGTCACTTCCACATACTTCGTGCTCATCACTACTGGCCCTACAGGTGTGGGCATCATTGTAATAGGAGAAACTGGGTCCTCTGTGCAACTTGCTAGACATATGTTTGGGGTATGTGCAGCTGTCTTAGGGGTGACTCCCGTACCCAGGGTGTTGTGACCAGAGCCTTCATTGTGTGGTAAATGATGACTGATTGACCAAGTGTTCTGTAGACATGAGTGCGACTTGCGGTGAATATGTTTGGCACAGCTGGGCTCACACAGGAGTTGTGTCCCCTTAAGTTAGTGTGTTGTCCAGTGACATGGCCTGGGCCCATGGTGTGTGTTGTATGTGCATGTGAGTGTGTCCACATCCCTGTTCATACACAGACAGTGTTCCCTTGATATGTTCCTGTTGTTGATGCTTGCTGAGTGATACTGGGTTAATCCCACGACTTTTCCAATGGGCTACCAGATGTGTGGGTGCATGACTCACTACTGTTAATTGGTGTATCATCATTGTGATTTGTCAGTTCTGAGTGTTGATGATGTTGTCAGACACAGATGGGACACAGTGAGGGTTCCTCAAGGCACTTGTTTGTTCTCAATATCATGTAGTTGTCCCTAGGTGGTAGTTTTCAATGATTGAGACATTTGTATGTGTGTGTGAGTGCTCCCAATTGTCGGGTTCACGGCAGCGATTCTGGCAGGTGTCAGCATGGGTGCCTTGTGTTCCTCCTTGGCATCTGCATAGTCCTGGGACTGTGGCAGGGATTGTGAAGGTCACATGAGCTTTGAGGTCATGGCCATGTACCGCATACTGTGCAGTGTGTCTGTCATTCCCCAGGGTTGTAAACAGTCCTTGTGTGATGTGTGTGTGCACATTCCTGTGTTTGTCATGTGGGCATGTGCAATGTCACCTGTCCATGTGGGCTTCACAGATACACATTGTTGCAGTTCAGGTGTGTGGTGGTGTTGGTGGACTGATGTGAATGTTTGCATGAATGATCCCCTAGCTCCCGTTTGTCCATGGATGAGGGGCCATGATGAGTGATTTGTGTTTGTGTATGTGTGATGTACGTTTGTGGCACAGGACACATGTCTGGGTTTCCCAGTTTGTACGACATCTGCCTTTGTCATCACAGTGGAGGTGTCATGCATGCTTGTGTCACCCCAATGTCTTGTACCTGGGGATTGTGCTGTTGTGTGTCAGTCTCTTGCTGTGTTAGTTGGTGTTCATTTCAGCTAGTGTCACATGTGTCTGTTGTGCTTCCTCTCATCTCCCAACGGCTGATTGCCCACTGAGGGTGTCCCAATGATGGTTTACTTTTGTATGGCACTGTGTCCACATCTGTGTCACTGTGGTTCAGCCCCTCTCATGTGTTTTGTAGTTGCCTGGGGATACTGTGACACACACACACACATGTTGTGTCCGATGTGCAGTGTGAGTTTGCCTGTTTGTGTTTGTGCATCTGCGTCAGTGCATTGGTATTGCTGTTGTGGGCCTTTGTCTGGATGCTGTTTCTGTGATTTTGCATGCTGTCCCTGTGAGTCATTTCACATCATTGTGCACATTCATCCTGGTTGTTGGGTGCCATTGCTGGCATGGAATGTGAGTTAGTGAGCTGACACCTACAGTCTACACATGTTGTTTTGATTGGTGTGTCTATTTTCAAAATGTGTGCATGCTTGGTGATGGTCACTTCTGCTGTTGTGTCACTGTACGCTGTGTGCATTGTCAGCCCCCATGTGTGGTGCTTTTCTGCACATGGCCGAGAGTGTTATGTTTTCAGAGCACTGTTAGCCACACCACATCTCTGTGTGTAGGGGACACAAGCACTAGTTTGCCCCAGAAGTGTGTGATGTGTTGGGAGCAGGGATCATACATGCTGTTTGTTATTTGCAGCTTTGACCATGATGACACTTACCTTTTGGTCACTGTGTTGAGGGGGGTTTGGTCCCCATCACCACAATGCTCCACATCTGCTGCATTTTGTGAGCCCCCACTTGACTTCTGTTCTACACAGTGAGGGGGTGTTCTTTTTACATTGCCACAGTGCTATGGTGATGCTTGCCTTGTGTATGTCACACTCATGTGTTGGTCACACATGTGCTGTTACTTACATTGTATGCTCGTAGCCATATTCACTGTTGTGGGCATTTGTCACAGACTACACACTGTTGTCATGATGTCGTGGGGGATGTATTTTGCGGACATACCTGATGTTTGTGTATGCTGGATGTGTTGCGCATCACCCATCCTATGGCTGAGGGTGGCAGGGGTGATGTGCAACAGGTCCCCTGTGAGTGGGGGTGGCAGAGGTGATGGGCAACAGGTCCCCTGTGAGTTGGGGTGGCAGGGGTGATGGGCAACAGGTCCCCTGTGAGTGGCGGTGGCAGGGGTGATGGGCAACAGGTCCACTAAGGGTGTGGGTGGCAGGGGTGATGGGCAACATAAGCCCTGTGAGTGGGGGTGGCAGGGGTGATGGGCAACAGGTCCACTATGGGTGGGGGTGGCAGGGGTGATGGGCAACATAAGCCCTGTGAGTGGGGGTGGCAGGGGTGATGGGCAACATAAGCCCTGTGAGTGGGGGTGGCAGGGGTGATGGACAACAGGTCCACTATTGGTGGGGGTGGCAGGGGTGATGGGCAACATAAGCCCTGTGAGTGGGGGTGGCAGGGGTAATGGGCAACAGGTCCCCTGTGATTGGGGGTGGCAGGGGTGATGGGCAACAGGTCCACTATGGGTGTGGGTGGCAGGGGTGAGGTGCAACATAAGCCCTGTGAGTGGGGGTGGCAGGGGTGATGGGCAACATAAGCCCTGTGAGTGGGGGTGGCAGGGGTGATGGGCAACAGGTCCACTATGGGTGGGGGTGGCAGGGGTGATGGGCAACATAAGCCCTGTGAGTGGGGGTGGCAGGGGTGATGGGCAACAGGTCCCCTATGTGTGGGGGTGGCAGGGGTGATGGGCAACAAAAGCCCTGTGAGTGGGGGTGGCAGGGGTGATGGGCAACAGGTCCACTATGGGTGGGGGTGGCAGGGGTGATGGGCAACATAAGCCCTGTGAGTGGGGGTGGCAGGGGTAATGGGCAACAGGTCCCCTGTGAGTGGGGTGGCAGGGGTGATGGGTAACAGGTCCACTATGGGTGTGGGTGGCAGGGGTGATGGGCAACAAAAGCCCTGTGAGTGGGGGTGGCAGGGGTGATGGGCAACAGGTCCACTATGGGTGGGGGTGGCAGGGGTGATGGGCAACATAAGCCCTGTTAGTGGGGGTGACAGGGGTAATGGGCAACAGGTCCCCTGTGAGTGGGGGTGGCAGGGGTGATGGGCAACATAAGCCCGGTGAGTGGGGGTGGCAGGGATGATGGGCAATATAAGCCCTGTGAGTGGGGGTGGCAGGGGTGATGGGCAACATAGTCCCTATGGGTGTGGGTGGCAGTAGTGATGAGCAACATGTCCCCTGTGAGTGGGGGTGGCAGGGGTGATTGGCAACATAGTCCCTATGGGTGGGGGTGGCAGTAGTGATGAGCAACAGGTCCCCTGTGAGTGGGGGGGCAGGGGTGATGGGCAACATAAGCCCTGTGAGTGGGGGTGGCAGGGGTGATGGGCAACATAGTCCCTATGGGTGGGGGTGGCAGGGGTGATGGCCATGCAACCCCTATGGTGGGCTGTTGTTAGTGGCCAGGATATGGATCCCCTGTGTGTGTGTGCCATTTTGCGGGTACGTGTTGTTTGTTTATGTGGTAGGTGTCCGACTTACCGCCTGCACCGTCGGCGTCGGTTCCTGAGCCGGTCATAGATTTAGAGTACTGGTATGACCTGCACGATGGGATTCATGTTGTGTTTGTGTCGTACACGCTGCTTGTTGCTCCGTCTCGTACCCGCTGCAAGCTGGTCCGTCTCGTAGCCATGTTTTGATTTGTGGCCCGAATCATAGCTGATATGCTTGTTTTCCAGATACTGTGATGACCCGTCCGGCGTGTAGGAAGTACGCATAGTACTTGTCATGCCGGAAACTGCTATGGATACTGCTTCCGGGCGACACGGTTCCTCTTAGGGAGTTACGCTCGGACGGAGAATGTGGCTTGATTCACAGCCTACGTGTCGGTCGTGTTTTTGGCAGTTATGGGCATTGTACTTACTCTACAGGACGGACCGGCTCCGGGTACGTGTTGGTCGCAGGGTAAGGCTACGGACAACTGTCCGACCGGTCATCGGAATCGGCCCCCTGGTGTAAAAGGCTTGCCCAGTAATGAAATGTAATATTAGGAAACGCTAGCCTGCCCTGTCCCTGTGGGAGTGTCAGGTATTTTAGGGATCATCTCACTTTCCCACATTGCCAAATAAAATTTGAGAACATGGATTCTAGTGCTTTGTACTGCGCCTATCGCGAGCGGAATAGAGCGAAACATATATAGAATTTTGGGCAGCATTGTAATTTTTAGAATGTTTCCTCACCCAATAACAGATAGGTGCAGCCCATTTATCTGTTTAAGATCTGTGGATATTGTTTTTATCAGATGATTAAAATTAGTCTTAACAGATAGGTGAAGCCCATTTATCTGTTTAAGATCTGTTGATATTGTTTTTATCAGAGGATTAAAATTAGTCTTAACTATTGTATCTATTTTCGAGCTAATACAGACTCCCAAATATGTTGCGTTTACTACATGCGGAGGATCATTAAAAGTTTAATTGTCTGTGCATATTACCAGTGTTTTACCTTCATTCAGCAAATAGTCTGATGCTTGCCCATACTCTTTAGCGATAGCCGCTGCTTCCCTGATTGTATATATATTAACACGATGGGGTGACCCTGTGTCCCTAGGAACCTGGGTATTTAATGTATAAAGAACAATGGTTCCCTTGGGTAGAAACAATGTGTATTGTAGTTAGCCGTCGTTACTTCAGCATACCATATAATACATTTCTGAAAGAAAAACATTTCTTGAACAAAAGGGGGGAAGAGGAACAAGAACACAGAGAAAAGAATTTTCATTGATTTATGTATCAGAATTGATAACATTCGATAGACAAAAACACATTGCAGAATTTTATGCTTCCAAATTCATATAGTGATACAATGGTGCTCAGTGGTGATATAAATACATAGTGCAGTGAGGTTAGGGTGAGAGGATGTGGTTTGTTTTTGAAAGGCCAGATTCAAAATGCAGTAACAAGTAAGTTAAACAAATTAAATAGTTGGTAACAACTATGTCCTGCAATCTGTGCCACAATAGATCGTCGACGTTTCAACCCTATGGGCGCTTAGTGGAGTGTCACCAGCGGGTCTTCATCAGGACTGTGGAGGAGGAGGCCTATGGGAAGGAGTATTACAATAAAGTGTGTTCAAGTTCCTAAAATTTGACAGTAATTAAATTAAGAATTGAATTTGAATTACATAGACTCACCCTAAAATTTCAAGGGCGGTCAAGGCAAATTGATTGGAGGGGTATGGTTTATTTTAACAGGATGTCTGTGAAATAAAAAGGTATTATAAGTGCTGACTCAGATGTGAGTGAAACACAATTGTATGGAATAAATCTAAAATCTTACCAACTGTGATATGAATTGCACAGAGGATCTAAAGGAAAACAAGATGAGGGGAAATTAATCTCTAAACCAGGAGAGTCATTTTGAAAAAAGGTATAGTCAGGGGGCAATGGTAAAACTCACCAAAGAATGATTGTTTTTCTTGAGCTGAGTTGAACATTTTTCAAACAAATTGCACACAGCTACTAGCCTTAAATGGCTTGTACTTGAGAGGATACTGCCTAGTCCCAGGGGTGGTTCCATTGTTCAAGCTCTCAGGTACAAAGAGTGCAAATGGATACATTTACTTAATTCAGTAACCGAGGGGCTCAATGAACAGGAGGAGACTTGGAGACAGATGGGCCAACTTTAGTTGGCTCTCCCCAGTCCCCCCCCTTTTTTAAGGATAACTGGATACATTACATAAGGGGACCCTGACATTATGTTTGTAACCACCTACATTCAGTAACCCCCAATAGTACCAATGTCTTTCAAAAAACATGTCTTTGTTATGTTAAACTTGTTTTAGCGTCAAATGTTTCTTTTTGCATGTCCAAAAAAATCACAGTGTTGCTTATTATTTAATTACTATTAATACCATTGTAATTTCGAAACCTTTGCCTCTATCATTTATTGTGCTTTTCATGATATTCTTGTTATTCCTGCATGAATCACTGTGTCTTTCATTGCATCAGTCAAACGGCGCCACTGAGAATAAATACTTTTCCCAAGCCTCTATAAATCAGGCATGATTTTGTGATCCGCACCCCCATTTAGAATCGATGAAGTATGTTTTTACAAAAAGCTTTTTTTTTTTTCCTGAATGCGTGCATCTGCTTTGCAGAGCTTAATTGATTCCTTTCAGCTGCTTTCAGCTGAAAACTTCCCTAGCGCCAGTGAAACCTCGCTGGTTGCTTCCTTTGAACACACCTGTCAATCATCATGAAGCTCACGGTGGGAGCCCAACCCAGCTTGCCTGCAGAGGCCCCTCCTTTAAAATCAATTGTTTCTAAGCAATGTTGTATTACTATGAATACTTTACCCAACCCAATATTTGCGCCAGCGAATTTCGGGTTTGACTACATAATTCGTAATTTTGTCCTTTGCTGCTTTTGCAAGCATTTACATGGCAGCACATAATTGATTGTTTTTTAGCTACAGTTCAGCTGCAGCCTTTTGACTTACCAGTGAGGCCTTGTGATGCTTCCTTTGAACACACTTGTCAATCATCATTAAGCTCCCAGCTGGAGCCTTGGCCTAGAGTATTTAAGAGCTCCTTTCTCACTTGCTCCACAACCAGGAACCAGTGTTTCGTGAGGACTCCGTGTTACCAGCTCAAGAAAAACAATCATTCTTTGGTGAGTTTTACCATTGCCCCCTGACTATACCTTTTTTCAAAATGACTCTCCTGGTTTAGTGATTAATTTCCCCTCATCTTGTTTTCCTTTAGATCTTCTGTGCAATTCATATCACAGTTGATAAGATTTTAGATGTATTCCATACAATTGTGTTTCACTCACATCTGAGTCAGCACTTATAATACCTTTTTATTTCACAGACATCCTGTTGAAATAAACCATACCCCTCCAATCAATTTGCCTTGACCGCCCTTGAAATTTTAGGGTGAGTCTATGTAATTCAAATTCAATTCTTAATTTAATTACTGTCAAATATTAGGAACTTGAACACTCTGTATTGTAATACTCCTTCCCATAGGCCTCCTCCTCCACAGTCCTGATGAAGACCCGCTTGTGACACTCCACTAAGCGCCCATAGGGTTGAAACACCGACTATCTATTGTGGCACATATTGCAGGACATAGTTGTTACCAACTATTTAATTTGTTTAACTTACTTGTTACTGCATTTTGAATCTGGCCTTTCAAAAACAAACCACATCCTCTCACCCTCACCTCACTGCACTATGTATTTATATCACCACTGAGCACCATTGTATCACTATATGAATTTGGAAGCAAAAAATTCTGCAATGTGTTTTTGTTTATCGAATGTTATCAATTCTGATACATAAATCAATGAAAATTCTTTTCTCTGTGTTCTTGTTCCTCTTCCCCCCTTTTGTTCAAGAAATGTTTTTGCTTTCAGAAATGTATTATATGGTATGCTGAAGTAACTACGGCTAACTACAATACACATTGTTTCTACCCAAGGCTTCCCTGATTGCATCAGTCGGATTGGTAGTTAAAATAGCAATGTCATCGGCATAAGCCAAAATCTTGGTCTCAAATCCTCTAAAAACAATTAGTTTGATCTCCTGGCTTCTTAAAAATTTCTCTATCAGAGGGTTTATGTACAGAGCGAACAGAATAGGGGAACAGAGACATCCCTGTATGGTTCCCCTTGATATTAGTGTACTATCTGATTCTTTTCCCATCAGTTATAGCCGGGATCTAGGGTCCGAATACATTGCTTTAATGGCCCTGATGATTCGTGGGTCAAAGCCCTTTGCTCCAGTAACCCCCACAGGAACCTCCAGGCCACCCGGTCAAACGATTTTTCGGCATCGAGTAGGATCATGGCCATCTGTCCACTCGTTGCAGCCTGGATATCAAAGAGTGTTATAACCCGCCTGATGTGATTGATTGTCACTTTCCCAGGGATGAAACCATGCTGTCAGAGAGAAACCAGATGGCCAATGACCCTCCCTATCTGAGTAGCCAGTATTTTAGAATATAGTTTAGTGTCCGTACTGATCAATGATATAGGCTTATATGAGGCTGGGTTTCCAGTTGTTTGCCTTTTTTAGGAAAGGTGATAATGTCTGTCTCTTTCCAAGATTCTGGTGTACGCCCACTATGTTGCACTCCTAAAAACAGATACAGCAATATGGGGGCTATTGCCTTATGTATTAGTTTGTAGGTGAATACCATCGAGGCCAGCAGCTTTCCCTGATGGTGACTCGGGTATTGCTGTTAAAACCTCCTCGAGTGAGAAATCCCTGTCTAGCTCATCCTTAGCCTGACTATCAAGTAGAGGCCCTAATTCTGCTTCTGTTATTTTTAATGAGATTTCCTGTGCTGCCCCAGCGTCCTCCTTATATAGGAGCTGATAGTATTCCTGAAATACTCCAAAAATATCATTGATCTCTGTATATGTTTGACCGTCCTTTCTTATAGTGGATATGAAATTCTTGGAATTTTTTTGCCTAGTGAGTATAGCGAGCAGTATACCAACGAGTTCCCCAGTCTCGTATAGTTTATTCTGTTGTGTCTGATACACTTCGGCCAATTTCTGAGTGAACCAGCTATTTATTTTGGCCTTAAAGGGAGATAATACGAAGCTGAGTTAGTGCTGCCTCCTGTCCCTGAGTTATTAAATTCATATGCTCTTTTTCTGCATTGGCCAATTCAGCTAACAGCCGCTCATTCTCTAGTCAGTACTGTTTTCATACACGTGCGACAAAGCTGATTGTTTCGCCCCTTAGGGCAGCCTTAAAGGTGTCCCAGACTATATTCCGTCTGACACTATATTAATATCAAAAAATTCCTTAGCCCAATTCTTGATATGTTCAATATAGGCATTTTTAACAAGAAGCTTCGTGTCAAACGTCCATTTACATCGTGCCTTACTGGACATGTCAACCTCAATATCTAATATCAGAGGGTTATGATCCGATATCTTTCGGAAGATTCTGATCCCCACCTTATTAACCAGATTCACTGAGGTGAGAAAATAGTCAAGTCTAATGTACTTCTTGTGAGGACAAGAGTATAAGGATACCCCGGATTGTTGGGGCTTTTAATACTCCAGATGTCGACCAGACCATGACCGCTAATAAAGGATGTCAATGCCCTATATACTCTGGGCATTCGCCCCGGGTTCCTGATTACTGCGAAACCCAGCTGATATATTAAGATCACCACAGATAACCAGTGGACAAGGCCAGGTTGCTAGTTCTACCTCGAGGCCTTCAAGGATCTCCGGGTCATCTTGGTTTGACCCATATATTGCACAGATTGTGTAGCCTATCTCAAGTTCGACCACTGCCCACCGCCCTAGTGTGTCTGACAGTTTGCGCTTGGCCCCCCGCATAGCAATCTTTTCAAATATCGCAACCCCCTGAATATTGGAACTCTGGGAAGTGCAGGCCAGCATATTATATCCCCTCATACCCATCAGATTCCTTTTTCCCCAGGGGATATGTGTCTCCTGTACACACACGACATCAAGCCTATTTGATCTAACAAACTCGGCCAGCCTTTGCCTCTTGCTTCTGTGGTTCAAGCCACCCACATTTATTGTGCATATGTTTATCCTACCCATTTAAGCCTTATTTAAACCGGCCTGGTATGCCTTCACGTGACTTGATTCATTCATAACATAACAGTTCTGCAATAGCCTTTGTTTCATCCATGGGTATATATATTTTAGAATTTTCCCGAAATAAACAAGGAAGCTTAAGGCTTTGCATCTTCTTTTGCTGGATATCTTAGCTTGAAGGGGGTTTAGTGGGCACGCTGTATCTCATGTGGCCAATTCCTGTCAGACAATACGGGGAAGTCAGCCCTTAATAGCTCCACTATGTAGGTTCGGGTATCTGTTCCCTCTGCTCCTTCAGGGACCCCAAGGACACGCAGGTTGTTTCACCTCTGCCGATTCTCATGGTCCTCCAGCTTCCACTGTATATCCTTTAGCTGGGACTCATGAGTTTCGGTTTTTGCTTGTGTTGTTGTAAAGTCCGTCTCTGCTGTAGCTATTCCAGTCTCAAGGTCTGCCATTCGCTCTCCAATAGAATTACATGTTTTGGTCAATCTCCTTACCACCCCCTGCACTTTGCTTTGGGCAGACTGGGCTTTCTGACTATCCTGGCGTGTCTCATACCAGTGCATTAGTATTGCCTGATATATGGCCTCTAATGTTGGGGATTCACTATGCCTGTGCCTGCCCCCTCCCCTGGTGGGGTGCTTGACAATTGAGTCATAGGTGTATAGTCCCAAGAGAGATCTTTGTCACCGAAGTGTTGCGTGGCAGATTTAATTCTTGCTTTACAAGCAGTTAAAGCTTGGGCGCGATCACTTTCTTCAGGATCACTGTCATTGTTGCTAAGTTCAGAGGAGGAGCCAAGGCCAACCCCTGACCACTCAGCCCCATCTGAGACTGAAAAAAACAGTCACTTGGTTCTCTCTCAGGGTCGCCTTTATCTCCTTTATCGACCTCCCTTGTTGACCATCCAATAATGCTGCCCCCGGGGGGTAAACAATGATCTCTGCTCTCTTAGCATCCTGATTGTTAGGGGGGTGATTGGTTGTGAGGGCTTATTTAGTGGCATTGAGAGGGCAGCCTTTAGGGCCAAGGGTGTTGCATCTCCGTTCTTGGGTGGGGGCCCACCGCAACCTCCCCTTGCGCTTGTCCCATTGAGTTCCCTGCATGCCATTGACCTGCCAGGGGCTAGAGTCTTGCTAATCCCCCCTATCTTGCTCAGGGTTGCACAGGGTTAATGTTGGTAGCAAGGAGTTTGTTTCTGGCAACCTACATTCACCAGACGGAGGTTCAGAAATCTGTATCGCTCTGGAAGGCATACCAGCCCTGGAGGTTCTTCTGGCTTCTGCTCCGGGCCAGGGTTGCCAGGTCCGCTACGATCCGCCTCGGTTCTCAGCTGCGGCTCTTGTCCCTGCAGCAGATCAACTACTGATGGGCTGGCCAGACGCAGCTTCCCTGTGGCTCCACCCCTTCCTCTCTTCTCCAGGGGCTGCTCGTTCTGCTGCGCCTGTATCTGGCGTCTGTGCCTGGGCGCCGGCTCTTCTGTGCTCTCCAATCCACGCTCCACTGCCCCGGGTCCACTCCGTATCTGGCGGGCATCTCCAGCTTTAGGGTTCGCCCCAGCTCCTGCATTCTTCGTCCCATCACAGCAGGGAGTCTATCCGATCTGCCGCTGTTAGCACAAGGTGAGTGCGCTACAGCAAGTTGATTCAAAATGATCAGCCCTATGCACCCCAGTTCGCCCACGTGCAACAGCAGCTGGCTTTGGCTCCAGGGGGCATCAATTTCTTTATTTCTTTTGCTTATTTGAACTTTACAGGTCACTTATAGTTTCATGCCTCAGCTCTCCTTTGGTCAGCGTGCTGCTAATGGCCTCCTAAGCGGTTCCCATCTTGCTTCCCTTTCTCTCGCACATTTTAATTACCCTTCATCACCAACCTACCTCTATTTTCATTACCACCTGAGATCACAAGTGAGGTGATTCCCACCTGAAAGTCCTGATCAAGCACCTTAGCCTATGCCATTAGTGCATAATCAAGGTGCACCTCAACTACCCGATCTGGAAAACCAGTGCGAGCCCCTTGACGACGCATTGAGAAACTATGATGCTAATGCTGCCTGTACTTTTTATTTAATAAAAGGGGAGTTGTAGTGTTGTGATGTTCTATGCACTAGGACCCTTGCAGTTGTGAGTAGACTCTAAAATGGAATTACGCAATCTGCTGGCAGGTCTTAAGGTGCGGATATAAAAGTTATGACACACTGCGTGAAGTGTGTGGTTGTATGCTGAGGATTAAATACATCCGTTACAGAGATCCATCTATGGCGTATTCATTTGCATGCTCCCGAACTGGAATAGACAAAAGAGACAGGACCAGATTAGACCATAGCATAACAGACAAGGCTACCTACAATGATATTTAAATGCTCCTTCTCTCACACGATGCAGTAAAGCATTTGATGGAGAAGATTGGGAATTTATTTTTATGGTTTTGGAAAACTCAGTGTAATGATCAAGAATGGTCTTCATAAAGGCCAATGTAAAACACCCTGCTACTGAGCTAAAGGTCAGGTTTCAAATATCGGAGCCAATTTTCTTATCCAGAGTGGCATGCAGGGTTACCCTTATCAACTTTGTTTTTCACTCAATCAGTGCACGAAATACATGAAAATAAGGTAATGGAAGGGGCTACACATGATCTGACCAAAACAATTGGCTCTTTCTACTGATGATATTTTGTGCTTCTATGTCGAACCAGCATCGCCAGCCCAGTCCAGGAATTTAAGGAGGCTTTTGGATTTAAGGTTAATTAGCAAAAGTCCAGTGGTAAGGGAGGGTCCACCATTAAAGATATAATAGAGAGGCCTTACAGTGACATGTGCCTGAATGGTCCCAATCAGAAATTTCTAAAATATATGAGATCATTATTCCAATCCTATTAGAGCTTCACTTGAAGGGTTATTTGAATCAAGATGAATTTCATACATCTATTTTTCTGTGACTAGAGTTCTTCCTGTTAAATTCCTCACTGAAACATTGAAGGCCAATCAAATGCAATTTGGGGCATTTATCTGGAACACCAAGGCCCCATGAGTGGCCAGATCAGTGCTGTTTTGGTTTTCCCATGAAGTTTCATATATTTTTCATCACACAACTAACTCCAACTCTGGCATGGATGACCCCTGTTCAGGCCAGCCCTTGATTTAGACTGGAGCAAGAAATCTGTAAGCTCCCACCAAGTGATCTCTTTTGGATGTCTTCTGGGAGGCCAAGATGGCGACGGTACTCTAAAGCACTCCGTCCAACTTCCCTAATAATCCTCCATTATCCTGTTGATAGCCATACAAGACAATACCTCCTCTCACCTGCAAGGGGATAGAGCTGGAAGAAGCACAAACCCTAGGGAAATTATCCCAACTTGTCACTGTAGCAGCAATAGGCAGACCTGTGGACCTGCAAGCCCTAGCAGTGTGGTCAACAGAGGAAACAGGCTGCTAGGGAAGGGATGCTAGCCTGTGAGATGGGCCCTAACTCTTGCCTGACGCCCAAATCCCTCCAGAAAAGCCATTAGACGAGACAGAAGTGTTGGTAGACAAGCCGTACCCTCCTACTGGACCTTTGACAGTTGACCCATGGCTGGTCAGTGGTTCTTTTCTGGAGCAGAGGACAGCACCCAGCAGGAAGGGCCATTCGCTTCAGTGGTGTGGAGGATCATATGGGGCCTCGGTTCTGCCATTGGAGTTCCCCACGATGAGGAGAGAGATTCCCCCTTTGAGTCCCACCTGGAACCGGAGCAGGCTTGTTGACCTGGTGGGGTTTGCTTTGGCCACCATGTGGCCTGCTTTATTTTGGTACAGACCTGCAGTGGGGGTGCGGTGAGCTCAAGAAAAAAAGATTATGCTGAAGTGACCTGAGCAACTCTGAGGTCGTATTCTGTCTGGAGGCACGGAAGGGATTAGAGTCCGTTCTCCACCCTGCTGCCAGAGGCTCTCTATATGTGTGTTTCCCTCCCGTGCCTGACTCTTGAGGCGGCAACTTTGTTGGTAAAGGGCTGCCATGGAAGCAATGGTTTTGTGAGGGGTAAGAGTTCAACTACCCAGTGGCGTAACAAAACTTGAGGGGGCCCCCCTGCAAAGTACATGGAGGGGCCCCCCCATTCTCCACTTTGGTCAAGAGCTCTCAGGCTGGCGACCTGCCGTACTACAGGGGCTGCAGGGCTTTTGTATGCCACTTTTACCAATACAGCCGTTATAAGTAACCTTGGATGGTGGGGTTAATAGTTGGGCTTAGTGAGGAACTTCGATTTTCGATCGTGATCGAATCGACCCGCCATTTTGTGCTCCGCCACCATTTTATGTCGCCATCACTCAGGCAGCACGGCGAACAAAGTCTATTCTGCTTTTTCTACAGCCTGGTGTCGAAAATACGCCTTCTGCCTCTGTTTGCAAAGCTGATGTTAGGACTGGCCGAGTACACTAATCCCCGTCTGGTTTTTCTAATCCCCGTCTCAACTATCTGTTGGTTCACACTATTCTTTTCTGACTTTATCTTATCGTCTGGCCTTCACTGTCTTCTGCTAGCATTCTCTCTTTTCACAACTGTCCTCCAACACACACAAACGTATCTCGCCACCTGCAAGTTAGTTACGAATCTGTTAATAAATTAGTTTATGGGAGGGGTGACAAACACGGTTGCTTCGAGTCATCTGACACTTTGTTTTCAAACCTTTTCTATTGGTCTTGTCCTGTTTTCAACTTTTCTTATTGGCTCTTTCTTATATGTTCTGGGTGTGTATTTGGTTAATGTATATGTTACCTATATAGTATAAAAGATTGTGCGCTACAGAGTGAAGTGGCAGTCTCCTGAGAACCTACCTTGTGTACTTCTAGGATAACTGTACTAGCTGCAGCTAATAAAATCCGATCTTTTACGCCGACAGAGTGTCCCGTGTCTCTGTGTAGCTGAGCAGGAGAACCTAGAAGATTAAGGCGTACCCTCCGCCGCCAGGCCCAAAAGGTTCTGGTTCTTCATTAGTTTGCTGGCAGTCTATCATAGGTGGTGGTCTATCCACTACAGGGTGCCTGCCATCAGCATGCCAGGGTAGTTTACCCAATTTTACGTGGGTTTCCTGAGGCAAACTCCTGTCATGATGTACATTGGGCCCACTCATCGTTCAGTTTTGCCAAAAGTGCCTCCACTGCTCCTTCTCTTTCACACCTCCTTCCTCCCTCTTGCTTTCTGTTTCTTCCTTTCCATTATTTCTGAGCATCCTATCTTTTCTTCATTCTCATCCCAGTCTTTTTCTTTCTATTCTGTTACTTTTATCTCCAACCTTTTCTCTCCCATTCTAAATCATTCCACTATGCTTTTCCTAACTCTTGTGCAGTATTTCTCTCCCTTTCTGCTCTTTTTATGCTATCTGCTTCGTCTCTTTTCCCTTTTCCTTTTTTATACCCCACCCTCTCTTCCTTATCAGCTTTCCAGCTGACCTTGTCCTTATAGCCCCATGTGATTTCTTTCCTTCATACTTTCTCACTGTGTCGCTTGATTAGCGCTTCCAGGGCATTCTTGTCTATCACAATGCTCTTCATCAATCCTGTACAGACCTTATTGACATTCTTCTTCCTCATATTCTCCCAGAACCCTAGCCTCAAAGATTGTATTTATTTACTCCAGAGTCTTCGCTGGTGTCTCTAGACAGGCCAGATGGTGCCAGTTCCCCAGTGATATTTGTCCTGGCTCCCGTAGTGCCCACCACCACAGCTGCACACTGATTTGGGTGACGACACCGTAAAAACAGACACTGCACCTTGCCACACACATTAAATTGTCTAACTACCTTTTGACTCCTTCTTGTGTTCTATCACTGTAATGTCCCACTGTTCTATCTCATCGGCCTTGGATTTAGGTAAGAGTATTTGTCCCGGTATAAATTAATAAAAAGATCTGAACCATAAAAGATCAATGGGTCTGCAAAATAAATATTTAAATTTTGACATTGTTAATATGTCATTCCATCAACACAAGTAGAAAGTGGTGTACGTCAATAAGAAGAACTATTTACAAGGAGGATAAAGTGAATTAGAACGTTTTAGGGAAAAAGCTAAGACCTCATTATATCAAGCAGAATAGAATATGCCATCAAATACTTTTGTAATTAAAGATATTCCAATTGCACCATGATTGAAGAAAAGTACATTCAGGTTGATTAGTGTCATGGTAAATATGAGCCTTAAATGTAAAATCATCAATGTATGAAGAGTTATCAGCTTGGGAAGTTTAATCCCTGACACAGAGTTGGATTTTAATTATGGAATATGCAGAAGTGGTCCATGAGCATTAATGAATGAACCTCGATCCCGCTGTGCAGCCTGAGAAGGAAGCACGATCGGGGGATACGGCAGTGGCTGATCAGGCCAGTGTGAGCTATTTACACTTAACCAGAGAGCTTCAAACTCTGTGCTCACAATTCAGCACATCACACATGCACTGAACACTGACAACCAACTCATGTAAAGGGAATACTGTTCTCCTCTCCCTCTGGTGTTTCCTTAATCCAATTTTCTTCCTGTGTGTCTCCTTTACTCATTGTTTCAGTGGATTTCTCCTTCCGCATTATTTGTCTCTCTTTTGCAAAGTCTTAATACTTTTCAGAAGCCTTCTCCCTTTTCCCTTGGTCTTTCACTGGCTCTCTCCTTTACCTTTTCACACTCTTTGTGAGTTCCCGGTCTCTTCTACCCATTTTCCTAGTTTTACCCTACATTTATAGAGCTCTGTCTTTCTTTCAACATTTTTTATCACCTCCATCTGGGCTTTTTCTTTCACCCTGTCTGTCTCCCTGGGGCCCATATTATTGCTCATTGAGGCCCTACTTCATCCATATTCGCCCCATCTCTCGATCTATTTGAAGGGATTTCTTTCACTCTCTCCTAGGTTGTCCAACATTACCTTTCTCTCTTTGCTCATCCTCTCTTTATCTATCCCCTGACACCGGTCCACGCAACTCAATCTACTATCTCTGGCTTCTTTCATTTTAACTGCACAACATATTTTGATGATGTTCAACAGAAAGAAAACACATTGTTTTTCAGTCATCCATACAAAACTAAAAATTCATATGCTCTCTCTCTTGTGGCTCAGCTGCCTTCTCCCTCATTCTCCCGGGTGTCAAGTTTTCTCTTGTGGATCTCTTTCACTCTTTATGTGACTATCTGGGTTTCTCAGGCACCTTTTGATCTTGTATTCTTTCATACGCCAGAGTGTTTGTTTCCTAAGTGCAAATTAATACATTTTCCATAATCCTGCTTTCTTTCTCACATGCACACATCTGTGCTCTTTAAAGATTACTTTTTTCCTCTCTGTTTATATATTCATATCTCTGGGTGCTTTAAGGTTTCTCAGATTTGTGGTCTTATATTTTGCTGTTACTCTCAAACACTGTAACTTATTTCACTCTCCGTTGGTCTGCAGAACTCTCTGATAACCCTCTTCACATCAAGGCACCTCTTATAATAAAGCGTTTCTTTGTTCTGTATTTCTACAGTCTCAAAGGCATTACTGTACAAATTTACCAACCTCAAAAAGATGAATCTATGACTTGGCCTAGTTGAGATTCAAATTCATCAACAACAGATCCCAAAACATGTCTTCTCTTTTGATCACACTGTATCTTCTCTCTCACTTTATCCCTCTCTCAAAGTCTTCTTCTCTTCTTAGTTCTCTCACCCTTTGTCTCTCTCTCTCTTTCTGCCTCTCTTACTCTCCTTCTTTCCATTTATCTCCTTCTCATTATCTTGCTCCTCCTCTGTTTTACAGACTGTATTTCCTCCCTCTCTCGTTCTTCAGCCCTTATGCTCTGCTTCTTCTGTCGTTAAATAACTCCAAGGGCTGCATCACCTCATGGATAGGCAGCATACTGGTGCACATGAAAACCACTGTTTAAAGAATCCAGCGCCACCGGGTATATCCAAACTAAAATGTGACCCAGTTAAAACTATAACCCCTAAACTGCTAAAGGCGATCTATCTGAATGCCCGCTCAATTCCCAAGCATGTGGTGGAGCTATGGAACCTTTTGGACATGGAAACACCAGATATCTGTTTTATAACAGAGACCTGGTTACATGACTATGCTTCCACTGATGTAGTTGTTGCCTTTCCACCGCAATACAATATAATCAGAGTGGATAGGAAGGTGAAAAGAGGTGGAGGATTACTCATTGCCACTACTGCTGGCATTGAAACCATTTCCTTGGAATCCATAAGCACTGACCAATTAGAACCATGCATTTTTGGAATAAAGGGTATATCACAAGGCACTATGAGAGGCGCCCTAGTCTATAGACCTCCGGGTCCAAAAACCGACTTTGTCTATAAGTTGCTCGAGGCTATTGCCCCTCATGTACTGGCCGCTGAAAATTTCCTCTTAATAGGAGATTTTAATTATCATGGAGAGATATAATCTGATCCAGACACTAATCAGTTGACTACCTATATGAGCACCCTAGGGTTAATTCAAATGGTGACAGGTCCCACCCATGCTGCGGGCCACACGCTCAATCTATTATTCACTAACACCACAGACATCACAGTAGAACCTCCATCTCCTCTACTATGGTCAGATCATGACCTATTGAAGTTCACAATTCCAACTCAGACCATCAACAATGAGATCAGGAGTGAAATTATATGGAGAAGGTCATGGCAGAAAGTCACTTCCACCTCCTTCTCAGCTTACCTTAGCCTCCCCCCACAGTATCAAGAGGATAACATTGATCAGGCAGCCACCTTCTTTGAGGGAGCAATAACACCTACGCTGAATCAGATCGCTCCTCTCACTAGGATCAAAATAAAACCCAGAACTGCCCCTTGGTTTACAGAGCAACTAAAAATATTAAAGACCTCGTGCAGGTCTGCAGAACGTAAATGGAGGAAAAGTAAAGACCAAATAGATAGTGAGAACTATAAAACTGTCCATTGTAGTCATATGGAAAATATCAGACAAAGTAAAAAAATCTTCCTCCTAAACCGGATCGAAAAAGCTGCAAATTCCAGTAAAGAACTCTATAACATCTTAAAGGAATTCAAGATGCCTCCTACTCAGACAGGTGTCCCTGTCTCACAGGACTTGATTGATTCTCTCTCCAAATTCTTAGGAGAGAAAATTATCACAATCCATAGCTCCTTTCCACCACATGAATATTTAAACACCCTGGAAAAATTCCACACTACCCCTGTTGGCTTTTCCCCCCTCTTAGAGGAATTCTCCCAATACAACTGTGAGGAAGTGGCCAAAGTCATGTTAAAAATTAAATCGGGCTCACCAGTCTATCCTGTGTTACCACGTTTCTTGCCTAAAATTGTTCCGGTGCTTCTTGACAGTCTCACCAATCTATTTAATAGGTCACTGTCACAATCAGTGGTCCCAAATATATGGAAGGCAGCTAGAGTCAGGACAATTCTAAAAAATCCTACTGCAGACCCAAAACTTTTAACTAACTATCGCCCAATCTTGCTGCTCCCTTATTTCGGGAAGGTACTCGAGTCACTGGTTAACCAGTAGCTCGTTGACCATCTCAAAAGTCATGGATTACTCGATCCTTCACAGTCAGGTTTCAGGGCCGCCCATAGTACTGAAAGTGCGCTGGTAGAAGTTAGAGACAACATCAGATTAGCATTGGATAGAGGGTAGTCCATTCTCTTCCTGCTAGATCTATCAGCTGCTTTTGACACCATATCCCACAGCATTCTTGAACAACGGCTCTGGGAGATTGGTGTCACACTACTCATCACCTGGACACTACCTCTATTATTATCATAGAAGGCGATGCAGGCAACCACTGTCTGAGGAAGCGTTTCAGTGCCTCGTCAACACAAGGTGCATCCAGACGAGCGATAAAAAAAACTGACATGCACTCACTCATATGACCCTGACATACTGTCTTTTCATCCAAGGTGTATCAGATAGGCTCCCTCCCCACCTGTTTTATACTGTGGCCGAACCCTTTGTGGGAGCTCTGCAGTGCCAAGTCTTGAGACAAGATTTCAACGGACTCTCTCCAGAGCCTTTAGTGCCATGTCGACCTGGGTAGGATGGCATATACCCCCTGTGTGCATTCACCACTGCTAGTCCTCGCAGGAACAAACCCCACAGACCCAGCTGAGTGCCCTATTGAGTGCCTAGAAGATGTGAGAGCCCTAAAAGCTTTGCCACCATGAGTAGAGGTAGGCCTGCCTCTTACCAGAAGCAAATGAAAATGGATAAATACACCACCTTGCCAGCAAGTATGCCTAAATGCCAAAGTCAACAATTGTCTCTATAAACCCGGCACAGATACCATATTACAAGCAATTCAAGGCACTTGAGACCGGAATTGGAGAGATGGGAATAAACATTGTAATCCTCCAGCAAGATCTCCCAATTTCATTGACAGAGTCTCCCAAGCTGAGGGTCATACCGTCAAACTAAAAGACATTGTTAAAGAGCTGAAATACACAGTAACCTCTATATCCATAGAGCAGCACACCAAAGATGCTGGAAACACAGCAGGGAGGAACAATCTGCGAATCATCGACTTCATAGGAGGAGTAGAGGACTGAATCTTGATAACCTCTTGGCTGCCACTGAACAAGCTGCTGCCCTGCTTCATTCTAGAAAGAGCCTGCCGGGCACTGACACAGCAACACCTTCTGGGCACCCCAACGTGCCCCCTTATCACCTAAATATTAAATTACAGAGGTGAAATACTGGAGGGGGCTAGAGCAACAAAAAAGCTGTCTTTCCAGTGTTTCCTGATCATAATCTTCCCCAACTGCACACTAGTGGTTGAATAACAGAGAAAATTCTTTGATGTCGTCAACCAGAAGATACGAGCGATGAACTTGAAATACATGCTGATGTTTTCGATCAGACTTAGTCATCCATGAGTCATATTATTTCTACTTTGACTCACCTGAGACATATTGGGACTGGGCGACAGAGATAAGGATTTAAAAGTAAACCTAAACATAGTTTCCAGGGAGGCGATGACACATGTTGATGGAGGAGGCCCCAAAAGTAGATGCCACACGCCTCGGACACTGAAAGCAGCTCCAACGGGGTGGGAAGCCAGCAATATGTGTCCAAATATCTGACCTTCCTTGACCCCAGTGCCCAAATGTGGTGAGTTCCCAGTCCCTAGGCTTGAGTTGACCCAAATGACACTACATATTGGACCGAAATACCTGGCAGTCCCGCCACATCACTCAGTGAATTCACCCCCCTGTTTTTTTTTAATTTCTCATATTGCCTACAATGCCATTAGTTTTTTATCCTCTACCTTTGCTACTCTGCCTTATTGGAGTGGTGTTACTTTTGAAATAATAGCCATTTTGTCATGTTAGGCAGGGTTTGATAGGGCAAAAGATGCTTCTAGGGTGGAAATATGGGGTTGGGGTGGTTGGGAAAGTTGGAAACTGCAGATCTGTCAATTGTGTGTTTGCCATGTTGGTGCTCTCATTCACGATTTACAAATGCCCCAGCGTAATATTTCCTGTAGAATACCATATGTGCTTAGTCCTAGTGCCCACAGCACTTTACATAATTCAGATTCAGATAAAACAGAGGGAGATATTCACAAGGATCTCTCGCCAAGTTAACGGCACATTATCGCAGCCAAAGTTGCGATAAACTTATCGCCCCAATCACAAGCTGGTGTTAACAGCCCACAGCACCAGTTTACCTGCGATAGCAGCCGCAAAAAACATCACCACAGATGACCCCCGCAACTATCGCTAATGAGATGCAGAGTAGGCGTTCTCGTGCCAAAAGCTCCGACAACACCACTCCACAACATTCACAACGACCAGACAGAACTGCGATAAGAACACAAAACAGGTGATAAGGCGCCTTAGCAGGAGGAAAATAACACCTGCTCTGACCTGGTGCAAAGTCGGACCACAGCCTACACCACGAAAGGGAGCACAGCCCAGAGCCACACCTGAAGAACAACAGATGCACCCGGCCAACAACCGCCGCCACCACCCGCAGGACCCCCCCCCTCCCTAGCACCCCCCGACCAAAGACATGCCACATCAGCTACACCTAAACATGTACAAAATAATCAGTTTGATGTTGCACAATCACAACTGGTGACATGCATGTGTCGTCACAGAAATGAGCATCACACATTCACTTTCGAAGCAACACATGAAACTTTATTAAAATGAACAGTGAAATGAAATTAAGACACATGGTGGCTCCCCTCGGGACAATCCGTAGGTCACAGCCTGCAAGACAAAAACCATGATGAGAAGGTGTGTCCTGCACACATCAAAGGACAGAAAGAGAGCGAAGGAGAGAGAGAGGAAGAGAGGGATAGAGAGAGAGAGGAAGAGAGGGAGAGGAAGAGAGGGAGAGAGAGAGATGAGAGGAAGAGAGGGAGAGAGAGAGATAAGAAGAGAGGGGGGAGAGAGAGAGAGAAGAAGAGAGGGGAGAGAGAGAGAGACAGAGAGAAGAGGAGAGGGGGAGAGAGAGAGAGAAGAAGAGAGGGGGAGAGACAGAGAGAGAAGAAGAGAAGGGGAGAGAGAGAGAGAGAGAGAGAGAGAGAGAGAGAGAGAGAGAGAGAGAGAGAGAGAAGAAGAGAGGGGGAAAGAGAAAGAGAGAGTGCCGCCCCTGCGCACCCAGGCCACACTGCTCACCTGCTGCCACCGGTGTGTCTCCTCTCCAAGCACTTGCCGGTATGTATAGCAGTACACCAGGTCACACATCTGAGATAGAGCTGTCATCTGAAACGAACTCCGGATACATGATTGGCACAGTACAAACACTTGCACAAGACAACATCGCCTGCCCGCCCATACACACCCAGGCAGAGGCACCCCAGCCCCTCCCGCCACCCATCAGAGCATGCCCGCCCATGCACACCCTGGCCTCTCTGCTCACCTTCCGCCACCGGCGTGTAGACAGGAGGTCCCACCACATGCCACTGCAAGCTACAAGCCCGGGCCCTCAGACATGGCACCCTCCACACCATGCAGCCATGCTCAGCAGGCCACCAGGTCTCACGTTTGGTGCTGGGTCTTGATTACTCCATGGCATATGACATACCAGTGCACCCGGCATCATTGCAGGCTGCACACCTGCTCAGCCCAATGGGTGCCACTAACTCAACATGGCGGGAGGCCCGCGCTACCCGCAGGCTGTGGCCTGCACTGCGGTCCAGCAGGGCACACAAAACTTGAGCTGTCCAGACCGCCGGGATGGGGCATCATTGCAGGCTGCACACCCGCTCAGCAGCTTAAGGTGCCACTGACTCAGTGCACCCAAAGTCACCGTCCCGTGGCGGGGGGCCTGTGCCGGCCGCAATGCCCTGGGTGCCATTCACCCTGTTCCACCCCAGTCAGCACCACGTGGTGGTAGGACCGTGACAGCTGCAAGACCTCGGGTGCCACTAACCCTGTGTGCTACAACTCAAACCGTAGAGTGTCTGTCATCCAGTCACCACCGGCAGAGGGGAATGTGACGTTGTCGGCCCCTTATGTTGGCGGAGTCACATGGCCTGTGACGCCTGTGCTGGATGGGTGTGGTGTGCGTGCAAACCTGCCCTCAGGGAGTGGCTGTGACATGCTGACAGCTAGACCAGTGACGTGCACACCACCAGTGAGTACGCCTGCGACGGGTAGCAATGAGGGCCCCCCCTCGGAGTGTTAGAAGAGTGGTCTGGCCTGCCATATGCTGGACCAGCGCAGGGATTGCAACAATGAATTGTGGGCTCTGGGCGTGGTTCAGTCCATGTCCGGACATGGAACTGATTGATGTGTGTGTCCCTGTTGTAGTGTTCACGGGACCCGGTACACAATATGCAATGTAGCACCCTCTGACTGGTATCCCACAGGATGAGCATCATTGCAAGGGAAATCACATTCATCCACACATTCATACATGAATGATGAAAGACATGACACAGCAGTGCGTTACTGGATGTTTATTGCACATCCAGTGCAGTTCTGCAGCTTGAGTGGTACAGGGCAATGCCGAGCACACTACACAATATGGTCCCGTGGAGGGCCAGCCAGAGTCCATCCGTGGATGACAAGTACTACGTAAGAGGAAGGGTACAGTCCGCAGTCTCGTTGCCATGTCATTAGTCATCAAACAAGATATGGCAGTCCATGTCGCTGTCCAAAGTGAGTGCATCGGAGTGTATCGGTGGTCAGTGGAAGGTCATGAGGCCATGTGCGGTACCAAGCAGAACAGGCCAGGTGGCGGAAATGAATGCTAGTGCCTCCTGATCACAAACCCATCCCCGTCCTCATCCCCGGATGTGTGCTCTGCCCTACCGTGTTGCAGAACCGGCTGAGGCACAGTGTGCCACTGACACTTCTGGTGCCGGAGTGGATACGTCTGCTGCACTGTGAGGCAATGGCACACCAGGGAGCAGAGATGTGGATGGTGTGGGGGCAGCAACATTCATCTGCGCCACGCCTTGTCGCAGCAATGATATGATGATGATCTGCAGGGCATGGTAGATCCCAGCTACATTTCGCTGATGTGCAGCGGTGGCTGCCATCTGTTCCGCCTCCATCCGCACCATGTCCTCCATGAGCCTCTGCATGTGTGCCAGCTCATGGCTGGTATCGCTGGTGCCCCTCTGAGTGGACAGGTGTTGTTCTCTCCACATCAGGACTCCAGCGATGTCAGACAGGGCTCGTTGGAGACCATGGAGCGGGCCTAGACAGCCATGGATGGCATCCAGTTTGGTGGCCATGAGTACGAACCCCACCTGCACCTGCTCAGCCGTCTCCCTCTGGGCCTACAGCACACGGTGCTGGAAGGCCATGTGTTGTTCCTGGGGGTCATGGGAGGCTGCCAGGGCCGTGGGTGCCTCTTGCTGGGTGGTTTGGGTGGTGGGTGGGGTCTCCTTGATGCAGCTGTTCAGCCCTGATCCTGGAGTTGGGTCGCAGATGATGTTAATGATGTCTAGGAGGGCTTATGCATCGATGCTGGGGTTGTCCTCCTCATCAGTGAAGAGTGGCTGGGACTGCTCTGCAGGGAGTGTTGATGGTGGCCCTGCAATGTGACGGGGAGATGGTGTATTGCAATGTGTCCGCATGTATGTAGCCCCATGGTACAAGTTGACATTCAGACAGCATGGCATTTGTACATTGTGACAATCTATAGATCTGGGCGATGACCCAGAGTCATTGAGGATGTGTACTGTGCTCTGCCTGATTGTGCATGTGTGCCATCATGGCCATCTCCACCTGTCCCCCCAGTACCTGGTGATCACTCACCCTGTTGCGGTTGTGTTGTGTCCTGTCGAGCAGTGTCCGGTGACCCGACTCCAGCCACAGTATCCACACTGATGACTGTCGACACCAGCTCCTACATGTCATCCAGCATGAGCTGTGGCGCTGGGCCCCCACCTCCAGTCTGCATTGCTGCCTTTTGGTTGGCTGTTAGTTTCTCCTTGGTCTTCCGCTTAATGTCAGTCCATCGCCTCTTGACCTCGTCCATTGTCCTCTTGTGCTCTCCGACGGCCTTCACCTTGTCCACGATGTCCCGCCATATTCCAGTTTTGGTGCCCAATGACACGTTGACGGTGACAAACAGTTGTTGATGGTGTTCCATCACCTCCGTGACTATGATCCTGTTCACCTGCGGACTGAACTTCGTCTTCCTCTTCTTCTTGTCCTTGCTCTTCCCTGTCCACGAGGTCCCGGGTTGGTCGTTCGGTGTGCTTGTGGGGTTGCGGTCGTCCTCTGTGCCTGCTCCGGCTGCCTCCATGGTGCTTGGGTGTTGGTCAGTTTGTGTTTGGGTGTTTTTTCTACTTTTATGGTGATTTTTCCCGCCTGCCAGGTGTGTGTTGCATGCCTGGCACTGCTTATCGCTGATTTCTTCATCGCACTTTGGCCCATCGCAGGTTTTTTTGTGTTGTGGTTTGTGTTTTTATCTCCATCGAGGTGGTTGTATCGCGGACATTGTCCATGGTTTCGGCAGACTATCGCATGATACCACCTTGTTGTGAATTCCACATTGACACATGGATATTTTCCCACGTTGGGCTGCGATTTTAGAGAGTTGCGTTAAGCTACTCTTGCGGTAGTTATCACACGTTCTTGTGAATATACCCCAGAGTGTTCTGTGCAGAGTATACTAAAGGGGCAAGGTGATAGTGCTACATAGATCACTTCCATTGGCATGCACTCAAATCACTTCCCATTCACAAAACAGATTCATATCAATAAAGGATTGGATTGAAAAAAAACACTACAGTTTATCTGCACGTACATCCCCCATATAGCTTTCTAAGTCCACCCTAAATGACCTCAATGCTATAGGTTGTAAATTATAACAGGACAATATCGTAATAGGCAGGGATTTCAGTGCTGTCATGAACCCATCTGTTGATTCAGCAGGTACGAGAACCACAAAACCCAGGGGTTGTACAGTACGAGCAGATGGGACAGCTTTTTTAGGACTGTGTGATGTCTGATGGGGACAGGACCCCCAACCAAAGAATATAGCCATACATCAGCACCCCACAGAACAATATTTAAAATGGGTTACCTCTTTCTGCCATCTGCTGATGTGCTGTGCATTACAGCTGCAGACATCTTAACCCAGGAAATATCCACTCACCCTGCGATAGTCAAAAATTGGGGCCCACAGGAGAGCACCCGATGTGGCTGCTAAATGCATGGTATCTAAACCATACACTGTGCTCACAATTCCTAGTGCAGGAGTTGAAGGCATACTTTGAACTTAATGAAGGCTCAGCGGGATTCCCCCGGTACTCTTTGTATATCTAATATTAAGGAAAGTCCTTCCCTATAGTCTACAGGCTGTGCGCCTTCTCCTTCAAGAAACTGGAAACTGCATAGAATGCAGCAGCAAGGCTCATTTTAGAACTCCCCAGGCATCAGTTGGTGGCTGATGAACTGGTCAAGCTTCACTGGTTGCCCATTAGCAAGCAAGTTACTTTTAAGGCCTTGTGTATTAAAAGTAAATGTCCAGTATTTGTAAAGCGTGAACAATTACCTAAGGGTGTCAAGGCGCTGAGGGCCGCCGGAAGATTACGCAAGCTATTGCCCAGAGTCACATGGTGCTGGGCTGATCTGGCACCGGGGATCAAACCGTGAGCTGCCAGGTTCCGAAGTCAGCCGCCCTGGCCGCTGTGCTACACCTCTTCCCCCAAGGCATTGTTTAATTTAGGAACTTACGCGATTAGAACTAGATTTCAGTGGTACCAACCAGTAAGATCTCTACCCTCTACCAAGAACAAACTGTGGTCACTCCTCAATTTCAGAACACAAGATCGGGAGGAAGATCCTTCTCTGTAGTCACGGACAACCTGTGGACTTCCCTGTCTCATAATCTGAACGCTATGGAAAATCATTTGGCCTTCGAAAAGTTCTAAAAACCAGGCTATTCTCTCGGTAGACTAACTTTCCTTCTTTTAAATTGCTTCTGTTCTCGCCTCATGAATGAAGATAAGGCTCGTAGTGTTGTACGATTCATACATCCTCAGTAAAACTGTGTGTTTGTTCAACAACATAACCATCAAAACTGTGCGAGACTGATTCCACGCACACCATCAGGATATGTTGGCTTAAGTCAGAGCTAGCTCACAGTGCACCATCTGTACCCCTAAGCTAACAAGGTAACAGGTGGTATGTGCAACCTCAGAACATGAGAACCCTGACTCCCCAAGGAGATTGTGGAAACCGATCTAGAACCCTTTCGTTTGGTAACTCATGCATGCGCAAAGGGAGACACAAGAAATACTCGAATTGGCATTTCAATATTTATTGAAGCAATAAGAGTCTTGTGTAAAATGCATGCACTGCAATATTCAATAGAAGGAAAAAAAACAGAGTAATCAGCATCACAAGAATAGTAAAGAAAATGAACAATTCAACCTTTTGCTCTTATATGGAATATATGCTTGCATATAAATACAGTTATATATGTGCTCCTTCCTAACTCTCCCTATCCTAGTGTAGCTAGGGTGGGTGATTCTGCCAGAATCCCTGTAGGGTGATCCTCCTCTCCAGTTCATTGTAGGAATGTTTCATCTGGGAGCCCGTTGTCTTGTAGATCTGGGCACCATCCCTCTCAGGAGGTAACCCGGATTCAGCTGGGCTGGAATTCTGGCACGGGGCGACCTCAACAGTGTCAGTGACATGCTCCTCAAACTAGGCAAAGGAGCAATGATGTTTATATTATAAACTTTAACCATGTTGCTAAGCCGAACTCCCAGTCAGACTGTCATTATTGATTCCATCCTGACAAAGCTGTCTCCAAATGAACAATAATAAAGAACATCATTTAGCGCCACTAACTTTAGGTTTCATGCAGAATGCTCAAGGCTCTGATGATGTGTAAATGTAAGCAAAGTTGGAACATTATCCATACGGGCACACAATCAATAGTGTGCCAAATGTCAACGTAAAAGAAAAGATGTAAAATTTTAAAGTAAGGATGGAAAAATGGTGGTGTTTATGCCCGGGCCTAATGTGACTCCATGACACCCACTGCTTGAACGTGAGGTGACTAAAGAATTTCCTAAAATGTATCCTAGAAATATAGATGTAATATAAAACTTAAAATTTTACAAACACTAGGCTTTTTTAGTATATAGAAAGCCATATTGTAATAAAAATCTCAGTAAAAAAAAAGGCGAGTTAAAAGACATAATTCTAAAAGCAATTAAGCGAATAAAAACATAGCCAAATATAAAAAAACTCCACTGCTCGAAACTGCCAGATTGCTTACATTTTCAGAAGAGTATACGAAACATTGCTGTTCACAGCATCTGCAGATGATTGCTCTGTCAGCACCCCTCTCGCCAGCTGCAGGGAACACATATGTCCAAATCCAACCCCCTCAACAGTCGCTGAAGGAGTGCCGTACAGTAATGCATCCGCAGAGGACGAGCCAGGATTCAAGTCCCCAGGAGCTGAATCATACCAGGAAGGCTCATAATATGCATTTTGAAACACCGGCAATCGCACAGTTCATGTGTTTAAGTGAGTCTTGTGGAGACCCACCAGCAGTGCAATTTCCTTAGATTGGACTGGTTGCATCCCAAAGCATATATACAGGGCACAATCAAAAGTGTACAACAGAATACAGGCTGCATGCAGTGTAGCCAGACAGGCTGAAAGAACAAGAACCAGTTGTCATTCAGTTCTTGAAGCAAGGGTGCACCACAGGACTGCATCATTCTCGCACAGTAGAATATGCGGTAGTGCTATACCCATTTGACCATGTGGTGAAACATTCATTGTGGAGCAAATAAAATAAAACCAATGTCCCAACAGCTAGGAATAGGACAAGCACTAAGCCTCCAAATGTACTTCCCATTACGGAGTGTATGAAAGATGGAATAACTCGGAAGACTTTGTGGAAGGTACTAACTAACCCAGAGCCAATTGTTTTGAAAAATAGTGTGCTGTCCATACAGTATTGTTAAAAATACGGTGCACTAGCTCCACAAAATAATGTGGGAGATTGGTGTGAAGTAGCGACTGTATCTCAGAGGAAGACCTAGCCACATTTTAAGATCAAACATCTCCATTTCAGATGTTAAGACCACATCCTTCTGTAGCAGTAAGGCTTTCAGTCTACTTAAAGCATCAAAGTTCACATTCAAAATTCTTATCAAAGGCTAAATTGTCTCATCCCTAACTGTACAGGCAGGTGGAAGAGTACTTGCTTACAACAGGTCATGAGCCAGAAACCATTTGTGGTATTCCCGGTATCATCCCACAGCAACGTTGACTATTCAACATCAAATAACTCCCAATGCAGAGTAATCTAAACGTCAGAAGACTCACAGCAGCCAGGGAACCTTTCAGATAACATGACAATTTTGCCTTGGGTGCCTAGCATGCTCCATGGGTTGTAACCTTCCTGCAAACTAGAGAATGTCCTAAAGTATTCTTGCAGTCTGTACCATTAAGAACAACCTCCCTTGCACCATTTCTACAGCGATAAGTGAAAGTTAGGATCTATAACTCATGTGCAAACCCTTCTCAAAGCACTTCATATCAGTATTTGAATTGAAAAGTTGAAATTGGCAGAGAAATAAATCAGTGTATTATCCAATATGCACATAGTACCTCTGCAACAGTAAATTGTCATTTTTCTATGTTTAACCTAGTGTATGTTGTATCTTTCTTAGCTATAATGGTCTGTTCTTTTGTTAAGTTGTATGGTAAAACAAACTACTGGCATTCAGGTGTTTCCATGGAACGGGACCAGTGCATGGTGTCTGTAGAGTTCGAGTTAGTTGCATAATAGACCTAAGCTGTGATTGCCCATGTTGCAAAGAGGACATGTCACACAGTATGATGTCAATAGCAGGCGGCCTAATGTTACAGAGAGATGGATAATGTTTCATAACATTGTCAACTACTGCTAGAACCTTTTCTAAATTTGCTCTATCAATTTCCAAAAGTCTCTCAGCAGCTTCCTGCTGTGAAACTTTTCACACTTCATTGTATATTGCATAGAGAAAGCACTTTTGACATGGCTTCTAGGACCTAACAAAAAATCCTGTAGGGCCATGTCATCAGAAAGAAAAAACAAGTGCTGTTTCACCTCAGACAATGTTGAATGTTTAGCCAATCTAGGTGCAACTTTCCAATGCTGTATTTTGTGACTACTCCTGCGTTTTGTGTCTGCATGTAACGTGGATCTGGCCTATTTATTCTAAACCCTTTTTAGGTTGTCAAGAAACATGCCTGACATCCGTTACGGCCACACTAACCATCCCTCCGGATTACAACGTGAAGAATTGTATGTCCCATTTCTAAGCATGTTGTCAAACATGACCACCGTGTAATTTGTGAATCGTTGCTAATTCGCAAAATGTGCAAATGTGAGAATGTGTTGTGTATTTAAATCCTTTATCTTGGCCAAGCAGAGACAGGACATCTGCTGCACAGTTTTGTTCAGGAAAATCAGTTAGTGTGGTATAAGGCATGCTCTAAATAAAGCCTTGTTCACCTAAACCTGCCAATCTCTAGTTCCCCATATTGATTTTACATCAATATTGTCTTTCCAAAAGTCATACCCTTGTGTTGACAACTGGGAAAATTAAAGATGCTAAATAACTCAACTTTGTCTCAATGAGCATATTTTCTTGTTCATAAGTGTATAATAATAAGACTCTGAGTCTGCTGGATTGTGACCTAAAAATATGCAAACATATGTGCACATATCTTTGAGCTACCGTGTGGTGGTAATAGGCAGTATTCCCATTGGGCTCAATTAAATACTGCCCATGGAGTTCTTGCTTTATGTAAATAATGGTGACCATGATGGTGTTAAACAGAACATTTCATCATAATTGGATGGACCATCATGCATTACTTCACTATTAAAAACTGTGTAATGCTCTAAATCAGCAAGCATTTCATGTATTGCGTTAATGTCCCAGTCATCAGAGATAGTATCAGGAGTGATAATAACATCATTTAAGGGAATACAAATGGGACTTATAAAGTCTCTGTCGGTCCAAATATAGCAGAGGATACCTCATCCCAAACAATTCCATCAGGAACTAAAACAGCTGAAATGTTCACCAGAGAAAGGTCTCTTCACACTTTATTTGCTGAAGAATTAGGGTTCAAAACCTCGTTTTATTTGTTTATTTAATTTTTTTTAATTATTATCATAAGGTGCATAACAATAGATACAAGATGTTCATTTTTTACAATGAGGCCTTGATTTCCACAGTCCGTTCATGGACATGCATTAAATGAGGACAAACGGTCAGCAAACAAGTTTTCCAGTTGCAATGCAATATCAATCCAGAACTTTCTGTTACAAGGATGTGAACTCTTCAAAAGTGCAACTGAGATATGACAAATATAAATGTGTGGTTTCTACAAGAAGGTCTGCAATCACAGAACCATTCAAAACCTTGTTTACCTGTTCAACAGCAGAGCGTTCTGTGAGCTAGTGTCTGTTCAGAAGCAGAAAACAACAGTCACAAAACCCATCCAAAAGAAAGAAAATGTCATGAAATTGTAATCCAAATGTATATCCACAGATGGATTAGGTATATCTTTTTGAACCAAATAAAAAGTTCCCATGGCCCTAATTTGTGGAGGTGGGTCTGACAAATCCGAAGAGAAGTCATCAAAGTCGACAAAGTAGCTGAAGGCTGTTTGTACAAATATGGGAGGCTCCTGAAGCTGTGTCAAACTGGTAGCTGACTCCAATGACACTATGCTGTAAACACTGTCATTGTCTTCTTGCAGAGTTAAAATCTGTGTATTCGTTATTTGACAATGTAACTAGAAGTAGTTATACATCTGTGTTTGTTGTCCCTAGCCGGGGAGAAGAATCTTCATCATTGGTCAAAGCTGGAAATGGGACTTTCTGTAAGATGATGAGAGGAGGCAGGTACTAACTACCCAGGAGCCCTCAAGGCCTACTATGTAGAACCGGCCACATAATGTGGTTTGATGAGATCAATATGCACAATTTGCTTGTGTTTGCTACCGGCAAGTGGTGGTAAAAGTACAGTCCTGGTAACTTCAATAGCCAGGACAGGCACAGGCGGTCTGTAATATGGCCTGAATTCCTTCTTCACCTTTAGCTATGTGGGTTTCCTGGAGAAGTGCAATCTGCGTGTGCCTCCGGTGTATGTACTGCTGCACTGCATGTCGTTTCCACGCTGTCCCCATCCCCCTTACATTTCACATCAAAATTACAATTTTTGCTCTTATCGAATGTAAGGATGAGGAAAGAAGGAGAAGAGTAGGTAAATCAGTAGAGAAAGGGTGAGAATGAGGCCACGCACATACCACGTCTGCGTGTTTCATAGTATAAGGAAGGTACCCAAGTGTAGAAGATGCACTCCCACTGTGTGATCTTCGTGGTAAATGCCAACAATAAACCCCGTAACCGCCAACCCAGGGCAGTCTCCAACAGTGTGATCACCCAAACTGCGAGCCAAAAATCCCATTTCGAGGGTACTCTAACTCTCACTTATATACTCCAGTGTCGTTATCAACATGCTGGGTGGAGAAGAATCATGCAGGAAGACTACGGGCGATTAAGTCTCCTTCGCTTGGGTTAGTTACAGATAATCTAGAGAGAAGAGAAAAAGTTGGGGGAACGTGCTAGACCCATTTCTGCAATGTGTACATTAGGAGAGGCTGATTGATGGATCTTGCTCAGAATCATCCGTGTGCAGCAAGTATGGCTCAGTCCCCCTCCCCAGCCGCTACCCATGCCAGAGTCAAATATGTGGTCAGTGTGCATAGACAGGCTCGGTGGATTGGGTCCACTGCTTTATCAGTTTCAACATACTGGGTTGCAGGATTTACTGCCATTAGGACAATACTTGTCCTTAAGTGACCCCAATTTCAAATCAGTGTGTCAGCTGTCTGTGGCGTGACATCTGGGACAATCGCAGAGTCTGTGCAGGTCACAGAGTCTCGGGAGTACGTTTCCGAAAGGGTGTCCTCAGTCAAGCCCGGAGGCAGGGAGTGATGTCCAGATCACCATGATGTTGCTGTGGTCAGGGCCAGGGGCTGTTCTTCCTTCACCTGTGCCAGTGTGGGAGTTCCGCTCAGTTGGAAGGGCTTGCGCCCTCTTTCCCGGTGCTGGTTCCTCCTGCTACGTCTGTCCTTTTGCACCCTTGCCTGCTGTGAGGCCGAATCACCCACCTCATATCGACTTTATTCCACCCAGCCCCACGCATCTGTAGGCTCAGTTAAAAAGTAGCTAATGTTGTTAGCTATAATTTTTAGCTTGGTGGGGAATAGTAGAGAATACTGAAGGCCAACCTGCTAGGGTTTTCCTTTACAGCCAGGAAAGATGCTCTGCGCCGTTGTTCCGTCATAGTGTAATCGGGAAATAGAAATACGCGGGCATTCTCATATAGTATTGGTCCAGTGGAATAGGTCGCTTGGAGGAGGGTTTCTTTATCACAGTAATTCATCAGTCTTGCAACTATCGGTCTGGCTAGAGAAACCATAGGTGATCTGCGGACTGGAACCTGGTGGGCTCGCTCTGTCAGGATTTGTTCTGTCTGTGCAAAATATATGGTACAGTGTCTCCCTCATTAAATGTGACATAGGTGTATCCTGTATTTCCACAATTATATAGATGACCAGTGTGTGCTTGAAATGTCTGAATGAATGAAAGTTGTAAAATGGATTTACCGGTTGTGCATAATCTGGTATGTATGTTCTGCCAAAGTTTAGAAAACCCAATATTGATTGGAGTTTTTTCAATGTATTTGGAGGTTGTAGAAGCGCACACTTCTCTAAGAAATGCGTTGCCCTTCTTTTGCCTTCACTTGATAGCTCGTATCCCAAGAACAGGACATTGAGATGGGCAATCTTTGATATTTTGTAGATACATTTTTTTGTAGTGAGTAAATCCCACAATTATGTGATCTACTCTGTCAAGAGTGTTTTTAAGTCATCATCCGTTATATATATGTCATCCACACAGAATAATGCTTGGGTCCTCAACATTTTGTAATAGTTCTTTGACCCCGACTGAAAACAGCCTGAGGATATTATTTGGGCTCTATGTTTTGGCAGAATAACCCATTTAAAATGTCTAATGTGGTTTTGTATTTTTGCGCACTGTATTGTTCCTTAGTGCAGCGCCGTGCGCATTTTTTACCACAAATGTGTGTGTAGCAGTGTTCGAGTGTCTGTAATCTAAGACTAAACAATATAAATGGTCTGGTTTCAATACTGGAAACAAGGGATTATTCATTGGTGAGGTGCAACTTTCTATTACACCGTTGTATTCAAGTTGTGTGAGGATCTCTCTAACTTGTTTTTTAGCCTCATGTTTAATGGGCTGTTGTCTTTCTGGTTGTGGGGTGGACCTCACAGGTACAATGTGGTAAAGAGATCGACCCTCCCAACCCATGTGGTTGCGTTATAAAGCCGAAACCTGTGCTATGGTAAAAGCTGGTAATCTCACTGTTTCTCCTTGTGGGCAATCCCAAACAAACTCTGGTGGACAATCCTTTTCAGCCAAGAGAATGCTCTAGCCAAATGACAAGTTCTCCCAAAAAGAGAACTTTGATATTACATTGTATATCCCCCTCCATCTGAAGATGCAATTCATATAATTAACTAGTGACACTCATTCTGTTGTCCGGTGCTTCCAACTTGATGATGTCACTCATTGCTACTGCCGCCAGACTCTGCATAAGGTTCCGAAAAACTATTGTGACTTCTGTCACACTGTCCATCATGGTCAAAGGCCACTCCCCATTCAAAAGCCTTGTCCTTAATATCTGTGGCATGTTTGGCTTTAATCCCTGTTAGTTTCTTCTTTTTAAAATGAGGCTTTGACTGTGGAGGTTTGTCTTCCTTTTTAAATATGTAATCAGAAGTGCATTGCAAGTCCTTCTTCTGTTTCACATATTCCTCTGATCCGTGCTCTGATCGTCCTCCTCTCACCAAGCGTTTTTCGGATGACTCCTGAAAGGAACAAGAAGGACGTGTATCGGTATCCTGACACCTATCAGGATGTTTAATTGAATCATGGTTACGCAACTTATAGTGTTTTTCTGTGGACTCCTGCTTAGGAGATTCAGCCCGTGTTTTAGTCTTTTCTTTATTTTTCTTATTATTCCACTTCCTTTTTGAAGACGCAGGTGCCTGCTTCAAATTAACCTTTTCAGAATTACCCATAAATTGTTATTTATTAGGTCTGGCTCCCAAATTATCTCTACTTATTGATGTACATGTTTCTCCAATAATTCTAGGTAGTTCGGGGTCCTGTTCTCCCAGAGCAACCTGTGTGAGCCGCTGACATACAGCCAATGCTTCTGCTTCCTCTTCTATATTTGATTTAATTGAATGGGGACAAGACTGAGATTCTTCTGTTTGGCAAAGCTCATCTTCACTGGATGGAGGACTGGTGGCCTATGGAGCTTGGCCCGGCCCCCCCGCCTAGAGGTACGGTGAGGAACCTGGGTATCCTCTTTGACAATACGTTATAGACGAAGGACCATGTGACATGTGTTACGGCCGGACAATGTGCCTTCTTAAGAGGATATTCTGATGCTTACCACTGGACTCTCACAAGACTCTAATCCAGGCCCTGATAATCAGCTGCCTGGACTATGGAAACTCGCTTGTGGTAGCATCAAATGCATCTCTTCATGCAAATATGCAGGTAGTTCAAAATACGGCAGCTCAACTGGTTAATAAACAGGCACAGCATACCCCATCTGTCCCCCTGCTCAGAGCGATACAGTGGCTCCCCACAAAGGAGAGAGCAATATTAGAACTCCTCTGCCTGGAGCATAAAGCTTTGGCGGGTAAGGGGCCCCAATACCTACAGGACAAATTGCCTCCTTATCGTCCGGCTAGAAACCTCGGATCAAAGAATCAGCTTCTTCTTTGCCCTTGGCGTATCCGCACATCTAAATATGGTGGACGGGCCTGTACCTATCTGGCCTGCACCACTGGAACAAACTCCCCTATGCCATCAGTGATTGTAATGATTTTGCAGGCTTCAAAAAATAACTTAAAACCTGGCTTTTTTAAATGGCTGCCTTTATCATTTCTGTTACCTCAGCACCAAGATGCCCCTTAGGGGTCGAGTTGTGCGCTATATCAAATACTCAGTAACATTGCTAGAAATGATGGGCCTCCCTGGGGGGGATATTCCAGGTTTATGTATTTTAGGTACTACATATATACATGGACACCTTGAATGGTAAACTCATAGATATTTGTGTTCATGATCAGTCCGTAAGCATGCCAATCTGTAAGTCTGGCATTGAAATATTGTTGAACATCCACGATAAAATTACCATTCAGTTTTTCATAGCAGGCCATATTTTGTAGCTGTATGTTAATCTCATCCATATAGTCAGTTTTGTTCATAAGAACAATGTCCCCCCCCCTTTGTCGTCCTCCCATACGACTATGCTTGAATTGTCCTTCAGTGCATTCAGAATCTCTCTATCCTTTTTAGTCATATTTGAGCCATGTACACATCTATCACCATTACAATGCAAGTCCTCAATGTTATGAAAATCTATAGTTACATTATGGTAAAATTCATCCATAACTGTGTTTTGCACACTAGGCGTCATGGATTTGGACAACTGTCTCACGCCACTATAATTGGTCAGATCTTCCTGTACATCAAGTTCACTTGCTATTTGCACTAGGTCACCCACATCATCAGGTTCATTCAGAGATGCAATTATATGTATACCATTAATATTAGAAGTTGAAAAGGTAGAGTCCTGTGAAGTACACAAAGTGGCACGCTGCTTACAAGGATGTTGCACATTTGTGGGAATATTACATCAGAAGGCTGCACCCTTATTCATTTAAATTGTATTTATTATTTACTCTAGGTTCTTGTCTCGGACCACTATTGTAACGTTTTAAATTCCACAGACTTTACCAACATAAAGACTGTGAAACCTTTTTCTATAATCATCAAAAGTCTGGGATTTCACCAAACGTGTTCTTTGAATAGGTAGCTGTTTTATTCTGCTTCATTGCTTATCTGTAGAAGAGTAGGATCTGCACTTATGTTGCCCCTGTGGGATGGCTGCATCAAAACATGTCGTGTTTGGTGTCAAACGCTTTGGAATCATACCCCCACACCAGTAACTGGTGTGGGAGTATGATCCCACCCTTCTAGAGGGGTAGACATGTACCCACTGTGGAAACACAGTAGAATCCTGAAAGAGCCCTGGCATCACAAAATGGATGCCACCAGCACAGACACTGGGCTGCCCTCCTGCTGCTGACCGAAACTCGCAGTGGAGGAGGCCCAACAATAGGCATCCTGTCAAAGGGAGGTGTCACCACCTTTCAGACAGGATTTAGTGTATTGGGGCTGGGTGGGTGCACTCCTAGAGTGCTTTGAAGTCCTGCACTGGGAGAGCAGTAGGCTCCTCTGTGCATTTGCCAGCTCAAACCGGTTCAGGGGCTACCTGCTCTGGCACGAAACTGGACAAAGGGAAGTGGGTGTAACCACCCACTCCACTGACCCTCCCAGAGGAGTGGTCATAGAGCTAGTCCCTCCCTTTCCTTTAGTCTAAGATAGGGAACCCTTGCCATTGCAAACTAGATATCCCTGGACGACGCTCTACAAGAAGAATCCTGGAAACCTTCGATGTTCCACTACCTTTGGAAGACTGAAGAATCTCCCTTGGAGTCAAGGAGTGACTCCCCTGCTTGGCAGGCACCAACATTTGAAACTACAGTCGCAAACTTTCCCGCTCCTGCCGGAGTCCGAAGTCCCTGCAGCCCTGGAAGTAGATTTCCTAACTTCTCAACGGCCATCGTGAGTCCCCAACAAAGCTGAAGCGAGTGGACCCCACGAGTGACGAGGAACAGCAATACCTGGGTACCATGTACTATTTTCGAGTGCAATCCCTTCACGACGTTCTACGAACTTGTGCATTGGACCACATGTGGTCCAAGCCTCCAGCAGAATTTTCACTGAAGATCAGTGGCCTACCTCGTCCCGAGTGACCGTGGACTCCTGTAAAGTGAATCCTCATGAGGCGTCTTTGCGATCCCTTGCCCATTGGCTTGTGGGTTCCCTGAAGACTGTCTCATCAAACCAAAGGGCTCCCCTGGTTGCTCCAGGCCTGCCCTGACTTACCCTTGCTGGATGAGTCCCTCAGACCTTGCTGGTCTGCACTGCTGACTTTCTTCACATTGCACAAGACTTGCTGTTGCCAAGGCTTGTTGGCTCCAATCCGGCTGCTGCCACCTCAGTAAGCTGCAGACATCGTGCGACACTCCAAATCCAGCTCCTGGTAGTCGTAGACACCTCCTGGACCTCGTGGCTGAAGAGGCAAGACACCCATGATCACCTGAAATCACCCGATGACTGTGGGCAGCCATCTTCCTGGACCGGGTCACTAGCAAGTGACTTTGAACACTGTCTCCTCTGCTTTCAGGTCTTCTTTCTTCAGAATCCAGCCTTGGATTCCACCAGACACTTCTCCAGTCTTCAAGCAGCAAGTCTTCTTTGGCTCCCATTGAAAACGACGCCGCGACCCGACACCAAAAGACACCTATGCACCCGGCTTCCCTGGGTGAGGTAACTTGTGCACTCTGGTGCTCCTGTGTGTGTTGGCCCTCAAACTACTTACCTTGTAAGTGACTTGCTTGTAGACTCTCCCAAAGTACCCTAGAATTTTAAAATTCCAACCGCGACTTGCTCCATTGAAGTCTATTGGGATCCGCGGCTGTGTTCTCACACTGCATGCGTCTCCCGTGGGTCCTTTACTTACCTGCCTTGGGTGGATTAGTGAGGCCCCAGCGCTTCTGAAGGCTCTAGGCCTTCTCTTTTCTCAAGTCGATATTCTTATACCTCTTTTTAGGTCTCGCTGAGCCAAAGGCTCGAAGAGACATTTTATATGTGGGATTTTCAAAGTGCTACCCACAGTCTGAGTGCACGATCACATGCACGTGCACAGCTGCTCCTCTGCTCATTGCATTCCCCCCTCCCTTCACACCCAGCCCTTTGATGCTCTGCTCGATTACTTTCACTTTCGCCGCTTTGACCCTTGCATTCCCCCCTCCCTTCTCACCCAGCCCTTTGATGCTCTGCTCGCATCTCCCTCCTCCCTGGGCGTGAAGGGAGACAGAGCCATCCTGCTTGATTAATGGCTTTGCATTCCCATGTGTTCCTGTAGTAAACATGCCCGAGGCGCCAGCCGAGCACAAGGCTCACGGAGACATTCTCTTTACCCTCGTTAGTCCCTGTATCTCTATTTCCTTCAGAAGCTCCTGCTTTTCCTACCTTTCTGCCCAGCGATTGCTTGTTAATTTTGTTCAACGACACGCGGAATTAATTGCCAATGAATGCAATGTTTACTCTTTCCATTGGACTGTGGCACTTTCCGTCCCTCGTGTTTTCTTGCTTCCATTAAGAAACATTTGCTTCATATGCAAACATTGGCCCCAGCGGTACACTGTGTGTGTGTCTGTACTCAGACCCAACCTTTACAGGTGATTGGAAATGGAATGCACAGGCTGCCCGTCACAGGAACAACGCGCTCGCGTTAATCCTGTTCTGCTCCGAATGCCTGGAAATGTGTGCTTGAGCGAGTCTGTGCTATGAGGTTGTCATCATTGGACCGCAGTGTTTACTTCCAGAAACTATGACCTTCTGTCCGTTTGTTTCTTGCCCTTTGACCGTGGTATACATTAGGCGCCATGTTTCTTTCTGCTCATGGGCACTTCCCCCCCCCCCCCCAATTAGCATCCATTAGTTTGCCTAATGTCCCCTTTCTGTGGCGCTGCTGGTTCACCTTTTTGCTATCTAGCCCGGTTGCTACGTAACTGTTGCTAAACCTATATTTAGTAACTGTGTGTAACTCCTTACGTTTAGCCGTTTCTGATCGAGGTTAGATGATTATTTAAAAAAAAAAAAAATTATGAGATTTTGCAGTTTTTAAGTGCGTTTCTGGTAAATCTTGCAGCAGTCGTCCGACCGCACAACCCCCTCATTCAACCACTGTCTCCTGAGCGATGTGACCTCCTCAAGCACCAAAGTGCAGGGCCAGGCTGCCCCTGCGGCGCTGGTACGTCCCTGCACCGCTTCCCTCTGGTGTATGTCTTGCTCTTGCCACCGGTCCCTGCCCTTGTGGCCACATCGATCTGGAAACAAGATGCTGTATGATAATGCACACCACATCCATGGCATCATGGCGTTAACCTCAGAACTTGGATTTTCTTAATGGGTATAATTGTACATAGCCTCCTTCCCCAGTCCTTGCAAACTGAGGTTCGCCTCTTGCTATCGTTATAATGTACTTATCATGAACAAAATAAACAAAATACAGTAAAACGCATGCCTCTGGTCTTTAGACATAGATTCTGCAATGTCCCAGGGAACTGAGATACCACCCTTGTATTTTTTCTGCATTCTAATACAGATAGTGCCTGCATAACTCGGTAAGCTGGTTTGGCAGTTATCACTTTTTGCACAAAGCATGCTTTTCACATACTGGGACAGTAGGTGCCAGCACAGACCGGACTGGGCGCCTGGTGTTTGGGCTGCACGCTCAGTAGAGGCACGCTAGTCCTGCATGGGCCTTCCTGTGCGCAACTGTTTGGGTGTGGTGGTTTGGCCTGCTCCACACGCCTCCGCTACCTGGCATGAAGATCACCTCAGCCCAAAATGGCACTGTCTAGCGAGGCTGCATTGTATGTCTTTTTTGCTGCTTCTAACATATTTACACAGCATGGGTTGCGTTCTTCAGCTCTGCAGCAGCGGTCACTCCCTGGGTCATTGTCGTTTCAATGGCTGGACTTGTTTCCTAGTCCTCTGGGGGCTTCAGAGGTTTTGGGGTCATCCCTTCTGCATGAACGCTTACCTGAGTTACGTCAGGTCTGGCCCATTTCTTGGTCCCCTCACTGTTCAGAACCCTTTTGGCCCTGGCAACTGACTGCCCAGTCACAGGGCGACCTCCTCCTTTCTACACAGCGAGTGGTTTGATCAAAGGTCTGTTCCGGAGATCGCTAATAAGTGGTAAATAAAGTAAGATTCGATGGGAGTGCTAGGTTTATTATGTACAAGGTCAACATCCGTCTGCTTATATCTGGATGTATAGATGTGCACAGCGCTGGTGCCTCCCATCTCTTGGGCATCAAACCAGTGGATTCGGCACCTCTGGGAATGTTCTGCGTCTCCACGCAGTGGGACTCTGAGCTGGCAGAATGGCAGCAGCCACTTAAGGGGCCTGCACTAGCACTGCGTGCAAATATGCTAATGTTCTTCATTTATAATGGAGACTGATACTTTTCTTTTTTTGCGTATACGTTATGTACATATTTCTTCGCTTCTATATGACTTGTTCTTCCTTGGACCTCTGTTTTGGCATGAGTTTCTTTTTTTTTCTTAGCCAGGTGGGGTGGATCCCTAGTTCCAGCTTCCCTCTGCTGCATGTCGCAGCTGTGTGCCCTGCTGCATTTTCAGCGAGGTCCTGATCGTAGCGTAGTGGTAGGAGTCTCTGTTTTTGTAACACAGAATATTTATTTCAATTATTGCCAGATATTACTCGCTGTTGGTGCAGCAGTGTTGTAAGAACATCTGCTATTCTAGTTGTTCCCATTCTTGTTCATGTTGTTGGAATTCACTATCTGATTGTATCTTCCTGTTCGACCCTGCGTGATGCAAGAGGTATTCTTGCTTGTATATACGTGCTAAAATAAAATCTAGGGAATGTATTTTCCCCATTGACGTATACTGAAGCAAACAAAGGCAAGTTAAGGCAGGAGACACCTAAAATAAAGCCATTTGTGGCTTCAAAAATGTTAAGTGAACTTGTCACAATGTATACTTACATCACGCCATTGGTGCCCTTGCTGTTGCACATTGATTTTCGGCAGAGGCTCTATGAACTATACTGGGCATCCTGTGGCCGCCATGCTTTATTAGCACACAGATATCTAAGCTACCTGTAGAAGTCCCCGTGCCTTTCCCGGCACGATCATGCTTGTGGATTCTGCCCGCTCCTAGGCTGTCGCTCCCTTGCATGCCTATGGGCTGTGAAGTCTGGTACTCTGTTCAGTTCGGCATCACCTGGTCTTTATTCCAACTAGGTCGATTTTCCAAGAACTTGTGCCACAGTTGCCTTGCGTGGGAGCCTCACTGCTGTCACTGCTGTTACTGCCAGGGTGATCTCAGATTGAGATCCATGGAGCTCTGTTTGCCGATGGGTCTGATCTACTGCTGGTCTCCTCTTCAACTAGGTGCTGTTCCACGATTTCAAGGTCTGCAGTGTGGTCGTGTACTCGTCCATGCTCCCCCGACCCCAATTTGCGACCTCTGCCTGTCTTGCCAGGGCCATTCCAGTCACCATCTCCCTTGCTTTCTTCTAGAGTGCCTCTTTTTTCGATGAAGGGGTGCTCAGGGTGGTGAGGTTGGTTTCCGGTCTCCATCCTCTTGCTACCTCTATAGAGTGATGATGTTTGATTCCGTTTTAGGGGACATCAATGTCTGTCCTGGGAAAGAACAAAGGTCTCGTCTGCTGCTTCATCAGTTGCCTTCATGTTTTTTAGGTCTTGCCTGACCCAGCGCATGCGCTTGAGAGGGCTCCAAAAAGTGCTACCAGGCCAGCCTAGAGCTACAGTGCATGTGCGCGCGCGCACATGCTTGGCCGCGATTATTTTCACTTTTGCGGCCGCTTGTTGTATTTGCAGCGCGCTGCTGCACGCCGCACACTGCTGCACGCGGCACACTGCTGCACTCCACACACTGCTTTTATGCGATTTTATGCTACTGACATTGTAAATGACAATGCCTTTTATTTGTTTTAAAACCAAAACATAAATAAAAGGCATTGTAATTTTACAATGCCAATAGCGCAAACTCTTATAAATGCGAGACCTATTGCATTGCAAATGCTTGTTTAGTATATGGTCTGGTACGCCCCTAGGGCCCCAGCCATATAAGTGCTTAATTTGTTGTGAAACAATGATTTGTGCATATGTTCCCGACTTCTAATCTCATAAAGCGATTAGTAGAGTGTGTCTAGAAATAAATATATATATATTTTAAATATATACCTGTGTGGTGTTCTTTCATTTGGTAATTCAAGAGATCATAAGGTAAAACAAGCTGCTTTACATTCCTCAGAGACTTAGCCTGAAGGCTGCTCTCCACAGCTACCACTAGGATAGCTTTCTTTAAAAGGTTGTCTTAAACCTATCTACCATAAGAGTCGAATTGGACTTGTGCAAGGTGGCCACTTTAACTAGTGACCAGCATATGCCTGGCCAACTTCTCACACTATCCCTTTGGTCTCCAAGCACATGGCACGAATCTAATAAAAACTCTCTATTAATAAATCACTTGAAAATCCCAATATTGATTTATTACTTTAATCGAGGAACATTGTGCATGCATATTCATTTCTGAATCTGTGCATTCCACTGCACACGCTGTGATTGGATGAAAAACTATTAACGTACTTTCTTTTAGACCATCATTGCTTGTGGAAGCAAGGAATAATGTAAATGACCATTGGGTGGTGTGAATGTCTCACGTAGTAGTAATTGAACTTTCCTTAATGTAATACATAGCTAATACGACACCCAGCTCATCCTCTCACTCACGAAGAATCCCGAAGGCACCAGACTCTTCTTCCAGGAAGGAATGAAGAACGTGGCAGCCTGGATGAAAGACAGCTGCTTGAAGCTCAACTCAGAGAAGACCGAAATCATCATCCTCAGACCCTGCACCTCTGCCTGGGACAACACCTGGTGGCCCTCTGCCCTCGGGAGCCCACCCACCCCTACAGGCCACGCTCGGAACCTTGGCATCATCCTGGACTCCTTCCTCTCCATGAACCGACAGATCAACGCTGTCGCTTCCACTAGTTTCAAATGCCTTTGCATCCTCCGTAAGACCTTCAAATGGATCTGCCCCGACTGCAGAAGGACCGTCACCCACACACTCATAACCAGTAGACTGGACTACGGCAACGCCATCCACGCCGGAATCAACAGAACTCTTCTACACAAACTCTAAACCATCCAGAACGCCACAGCCAGACTCGTCCTCGGGACAACGCATCTCAAGCACATGACCGAACACCTACGAGGCCTCCACTGGCTCCCCGTCGAGAAGAGGGTCACCTTCAAGCTCCTCACCCGTGCCTACATATATCTCAACAACATCGGACCCAAATACCTCAACGAGAGAGTATCCTTACACGTACCAAAGAGGAACCTCTGCTCTGCTGACCTCGCCCTGGCAGAGGTCCCCCGCATCCGCAGAAACAGAACCGGCGGGAGAGCTTTCTCCTACATCGCAGCCAAGACCTGGAACAAGCTCCCTGTGAACATCAGACGCTCCCCAACCCAGCACACATTCAAGAAGGACCTCAAGACCTGGCTCTTTGACTGATTTGGAGCCGCTCCCACCCCCAGCGCCTTGAGACCCTCACAGGTGAGTAGTGAGCTATATAAACCCCCTGATTGATTGATTGATAATACTCTATGACTTTGTTTTCTACCCAGGTAACACTGGTTGATCCCCTATTCTCACATGTGAGATTTTTGGTATAAACCTTTACACCTTGTGTACATTTGAGGTATGATATCTGGCCTCATCCTAATAAGATTATGTAATACAGCAATGTGATGCTTCTGTATGTACAAGATTTGCACAGCACATTCAGGCAAATGACTGCATGTTGATCACTGCTCTTGTTTAATTGAACAAATTCATTTAGTGGTGATGAGAAACTTGATTGAAGCATGTACCCATGATTGTGTCAATACATTTAGTACTGTTTATAGTTTGTAATGTCTCCATGTTTATTGTATGTGGATAATTTTAAAAAACGATGTATTTATTATGTGTTTTGTAGCCCTGAAGAAGTCCTTTTGGACAACACGTGTTGGCTGCAGTAAAATCGGAGAGAAAAAGAAATGTTTTAAATGGAAAAATCATAAATAAAGAATCTGTTTTCTCATGTAAAGGTTCTGGGAGTCTGTGCATCTTGCAGCTTAAATTTGAATGCACACTGGTTTCATTACCAAAGATATAGGTCTGTCCGTGTTGAGTCACTTTTTCGTTAAGTTGATGGAGAGTCTCTCCTGGTTTCGAAGGCTAAGACGGCTGGTCTTCAAGACGCTAGCACCACTATGTTTTGAGTAATAATTTACCCACTAGTGTAATGAGTGTGGTATCCTTGTGTTCGGCATCTCCTTTGTACATCGCTTGAGCTGCAAAGCCGACCGTATGCAAGTGTGCATTGGGGCAATGATCACCAAGGGAGACATTGCCTGGTTTTGGAAATCCCCTGACCTTCTCCCTGTTGCTGCATGGAGGAAAACAATGGACAGCTGAGCAAAAACAGAAGAATCAATTTATAAGGCTAGAGGATGCCGTCGCAAATATTACAAGATATGAGGGCAAATGGTGGGAATAATACAGACTAATGGACAATTAATATGCTTGGATGCTTTTTCTACTTACCGTTTAGATAAACTTCTTTATTGTGATTGCATTGTGTACCTTTTTTACTCTTAATGTTGTGTTTTTCCAAATAATAAAATTTGGTTTATCAAAAAAACTGATTTCAGGGACACTTTCTAAAATAGATTACTTGATATTACTGGAACAAAGTGGTAAGACGTTGTCAAGTGCGTGGATAGCTTCCGACATCCCACACTAATAGTATACAACCTGGAATTTCCTCCTGACATCCCAGATCGCAGAATTTGTGATGTCAGCCCCCAACAGTAGGAGCATTGTTCGTAATAGAGCCTTAATGAATTGTACGCAATGTGCTCATGAAACACAGTTTGGCCAGAGGGGTTTATACATACTAATACAACTGCTTCATTAGACTCACTACAACAGGGTACAACATGTGGCAAATAGGAATGCTACAGCTAGGGAAGATCTATGTAGGGAAGTTTCCAATCCACAGGCAATTTCCCACTTATATCACTTATTAAATGTGGGTCAGGCTTACCACACATTGACTTAAATAAAGCAGTAGTCAACAGACCTTCAAGCTGGCATTTCAGATAGCTTTGGATCATTGTTTGGCAAGGGCAGCTAAATTATCTACCTGTACACAGTTTAAGGAAAATGATGATCCTACATTGGTGCCTAATGCCAGTTGGAATGTGGTCAGTTTTTGGTTCCCTGATGTTTGTTTAAAGGAGAGTGAGGACCTGGGGGACCGGCCTACACCTACACAAGAGGTAGATATGTAAGCACACTGGAGGATTTTGGATATTGATTTTGTCTCTGATTAAAGGTATCATGATGATATAGTTACAGTTTTGTTGGGACCAGGAGGTAATATACTTATCTTCCCTGAGCAGCAAGTTGATCTCCCTTTTGTTAATGGCAGCTAAGTTGATGACTACCCAAAAATGGAAAGTTAAATACCTTCCGACTACTAAGTTATGGTGGAGCATTTATATGTCATGGAGAAAATATGTGCAAGTGTCAGAGGCCAATTGGTCTGGTGTGGGAAAGTATGGACTCCCTCTCACACCAGTATCAAATTGCAAACGTAAGGTATGCCCTCATCCCCTCCGCCACAACCGAAAAATAAGGGGGGGTGATGTACTGTGCACTCTGACAGATACTCTGAATTGGTCAGATATATGGAGGCTGATTATTATGCAGTTGCTCTTGACTCGCAACCCAAATGCTAGTGGTGAGAGCAAAACCTTACACGATGTACTGAACTCTACTGGATGAAAGAGACTATATCCCGATCTTTATGTAGATCACCAATTGCTATAACCACAATGCTTATTTCATCTTCACCCAATATGTAAAACGTTAAATAAGGTTGTTTAAAAATGATTAGAATTCACCACACCATTGCATGTAGTACATTGTACTAGGTGTAAACTTTGAGAATTGACCAATGGTGGGAAAACAGTCTTGAAAGATTTTTTCGACTTTTGTGAAGTCTCGGAAGTAGGTCTAGGACAGGCATGGTGCAGTTGTACTGTTAGAATTATCCTTTTTTCATCAATGTTGTAAGAAGTAAAAGGGAAAAAATATATTTCATAGTAAACATAGGAGCTTGTAAAATGAGCAGAAATTGACAAGGTAGAAAACAGTCAAAATTTCAGTCGAACATAACCTGGAATAATCTGGAGAATAGTTTTCAGAAGAAGAAAAATTCTGAAAAAAACTTCAGAATAGAAAGCAATACAAATATAGTATCTATTTATATATTGGTCTCGAACCAGAGGTGAAAATACTTCCTGGCTGTTTTGAGTCTCAGTGCTAACAGATTATTAGCTCCTTTTATAATGTAAGTCCAGGAAGGCCTTCGTCAGGAAGAGGAGGTGTAGCAGGAATATCAGGAGTCCATTTTGGCTTGGTAAACTTCTACAGAATAATCTCTAATTACTCAGCTTACATGGGGTTTATTAAGTTTCCATATTAAGAAAAAAGAAATACCAAAAAGCAGACTGAACAGGGAATGCCCGTCTGAGGCGTGGAATAGCAGGCATCCTAATAGCCACAGACCACTCTGACCGTGCCCTGCAAGTCATAGATTTAGGTTGGAATGAGGTGAACAGACCCAAAGCCCTACACGATACAGCTGCACCGACCACAGCAGAGTATCACTGAACAGTAGGTGGAGGCAATTCCTATAGTAGCAGGTAAGGAAGATCCATGGTCTGCTGCCTAAACACAAACCGTTTGGAACCACTTGGAAATGAGCTGGGTAATAGGGAAATACTAACCTTGTGGAACAGTTGGGCAATGAGCTGGGTCATGGGGGAACACCTGCTCAACTCATATAGGGGCATATCAACAACAACCGGCGATAATTATCGCTGAGCGCACTTAGCGCTCGGATAATTATCGCCGGCTAGCGCCGATTTTTATAGCTGAGATAGCGTGCTATTAGCAACGCTTATCTCATCAGCGATAAAAATCCTAGCGCTAACTGGCTAACGTGAGATTATCGCTGGAAACCTAGCGATAATCTCACGCTAGCTAGTTGATAGGGACTCACAAACTTAGCCATGATATCCACCTTCCATAGGATATCATGGCTAAGTCAGTCCTGAAGCAGGCGTAAGGAAAGTAGCGATAACAGGGGTTATCGCTACTTTTCCTGACGCTATGCTTCATAGCGTTAGGCTTGCTGATAGGAGAAAATGTCGCTTAGCGATGCAAAGTTGGGCGTTAGTAATCCTGACGCTAAAGCAAGGTTTCACGCATTAGCGTGACCTTGCTGATTAAGCGATAAAATTATCACCGCTTTTCGGCCGATAATTTTTTATCGCCTGCTTGTTGATATGCCCCCTAGGTTGAAGGATGCGGTAAATTCAAATACCACGCGGGTCATTACCACCTGCTATGCCTTCCCAAATATAGAGTCAGTCAGACAGTGGAAAAGATACAAACCAGCTTTCTGCAGAGAGAGCCCCGTCAAACCTGCACTGAAGATGGACCCTGGGGGGGACTGAATTCAGAACACAGAGACATAGAGTAAGCTTTTCCACCCCTCCCCAGACATGCCCAGACTGGAAATTTCCAGCTGGGACCAGTTACACAAACAAAGACAGTTGGTAAGTTTCGATTCTGGGGCTGAGCACACTATCTGTGTGCCATGGTCATTCTGTCTGCTTTCGCAGCAGACCTTTTTACAAAAACGTCCTCTGGGAATGTTTTATATCCACACCTTAGCTCTCGCTTTTGGTCAAACTTGCATGCCTACAGATCATACCGACCACACCCAAACCTTGAGTCTGCTAAGTATTGGCACAACAACCTATAGTTTACAAATGATGGTTGAAATTTATTAAAACAATATATTTTTCAAGTCTTTACATAATGAAGAAATTCTATCAAGGAAATCACAGTAAAGCAATTATAATACATTCAATAATAAAAACAAATAATCCTAGCTAAAATATAAAGAGTTTGAAAAGAGACAGTAACTTTTGTCATTAATTGCCACAATCAAAAAGCAAAATTTCACCACATAAACCTTGATGCCTTACAAATCATAAACATCTAAGTTAATGTTTAAACAGATGGATTTGTGGCTACAGTTGACGCTTCTATTGTAGCCACAAATCCATCTGGGAGACAGTCTATACGAGGGTCTATGTGTCGTACCACATATTATAACTGAGGGTGGGCACAATTCATAGATGAGGCAACAAATATGTTTAAATACAAAACAAACTTATCATACTAACTATCATGGAATGTCTTGGTCTAATATACACCTTCTTTGTAGGACAAGAATGACTAAATGCATTATTGAAAACTGGAGAACTGGATCAAAGGTACACCAGTCTGAGCAACTATATTATCTTGTTGTGTCCTCCAATGCTCTTCTATATGGGGACCAAAGTAATAAACATAGTCACAAGAGAACCTGGTTCTGTAGGAACTTTGGGATGCACTGCTCATGAAGGGATTAGGATGCTCCTAATACCTGTACTGGCACAATAACAACTAGGGATGCAACTGATATGTCTATGCACCAACTTTGCTCTGAACAGGAAGATACAAAATACAATCACAACGCTTATTGCCAGGGAAAGCACAAAAACAGTCTTTGTTTTGGGTGACCTGGAGGACCACATGGGGCCTTGGGGATTAGGTAGAGGAATCGCAAAGGGCTGCTCCTCCTCAGGAATGGGACAACCAAAGAGATACATTGCTAAAAGTACATGGGGCATAGAAGTCGCTGTACAACCAGCCAGAGGGGAGCCTTCTCCCTGTGTCCGTCTGAGCCTCACAGGCAGGCACCTATTGTTAATCAAGTGTTCACTCTCCCACGGTGGAGCTGCACATCTTGCAACTCAGGAAAACAATCGCGGTCCAGGCTGAGGAAAAAGGTCTTTTTTTTCAGGATAGGGCAACCCCCCTCCGGGGCAAATACCCTCAACGATCCTGTCCAGTGTCTCAGGCAGTGCACCAGTATTCTTTACTCTAATCTAACAGGCACCAGAAGCACAGCACCTGTTCCCTGAACTCAAGTCTTTCCCTAACTCCTGCATTGCCCTGCCGATGCACTGACCTTTTGTTAGGGCCGCAGATTGTACCTATCGCGCCCGAGCACCTCCTGATCAGCAAACAGAGGTGCGGGCTCACTTTCAGTTGGGGACCGGGACTCAGGGGCTCGGTGCACTGGGACTGAAGTGTCTGAAGCAACCCTCGTTTCAGTGGGGGTCACCTCTAACACAGCCTCTTCACCTTCTTTGTCGGTCTGCACCCCTCTCAAACGGGCGTCAGAAAAAGGAACAAAGCGAGAAATCTGCTCTCCCTCCTGGTCCACGATCCCGTCTTTCACACACAAATCGTATATCAGTGGCAGGGGCACGCGCTTCACATGGCTAGCGTGCACCCAGTTCTTCCGGCCAGCAACCTTTACTGCTGTTCACTTCATTAGAAGGACTGGTGCCGGTTCTCGCCACCTCAGTTCTAGGCTGGACTTGCACCGGAAGTTCTGAACGAGGACAAAGTCTCAGGGTTGAATCTGATGTCTGGGCCCCTCTGGCAATGGTTGTAGGGCAGCAGATCTTTAGACAAGGCATACAAATAATCAACCAACAGAGGATACTCTATTTCAGAAAACTTCTTTAGTCTCGGGCGCCCCATACATTAGCAGGACACCAAAGAACCACTTCATTTATTTGCAATCTTGAGAGTAAAAACGCCCTGGACCTATTAGCGAGTATAAAAGGAACTTTTAGTGAACTGGCAAGGGTAAAACGTTACACAATTTGATTTTTTTCTCCCAATCCCAAGCAGCCAGGGAAGTCTGTATTCATTTACTAAATTCTGAGGGAAAAAAGAAAAAACTATACGGACATACTCTGAATCCTTACATTTGTGTATTCCTGTATTCATCTAAAGAACCTCAAAAATGGAATTTTAAAACCACTATTCATTTGTGTTTCGTGTGTTAGCAAGCTTGTGTTTCATAAGTCATATAGTGCACAACACTTCTACTTGTGAACCTTCCACTACTGTACAGGACTGCATACACTTCTAGAATTATTTTGCTTACGTAAAACACCAACATTTTGAGCTTATGACCATACTCTCATGTTAGAGGCGTGGCGGCAAAATCTAAAACTGCTAATTTAACAGAGATCCTTACTGGATGAATAACTGACAAAATAAATATGACATAGCGGGTACATGAATTCTCCAGCAGAACTTGTTGTGGCAAACAAACTCCTATAAAGCTATATTTTTGGGCCATATGCATCATACTTTTCACGGCCTGGGCCGTATAACATCATATTCAGGGGAAGAACCTATTTACCAGCTCTAGTAAGGGCTCTCAATTCAATTACACAGACTAACTGATAAGAGACTTGTGATGCCTCTGTAAAACTATATACCTCTAAACTCAAACCACACCACTCTCAGCAACAGTCACACAAGTCAGCAACCCAAATATCATCAGATACAAGACCAGAACCAGTTTCGCCTCAGCAATACAGAACACGTGTTTTACCACTCAATTACGCTATTCGACATAGCCCTTCGGCTCATGTCTACACCAGAGGACTGGCCTCAGCCCCAGACCGATACAATACAAAAACGAACAGTCCATAGACTGCTCCAGAGACCAAAAGACTGGCTTTTGCCACAGACCTTCTCCAGACCATTCCGAAACCTTTCCCGGACCGCATCTGGGACCCTTCTGGCTAGCGTTGCCCCAGACCTTTCCCAGAGCTCGCCAAAACCTGCTGCAGACCGGAGGCTGCCTGACAGTTGGATCACACCTTACTGTACACCCCGTGTGTCTTTTCAAAAGTCTCCAATAAACTCACCAAAGATCTGGCAGATTACCTGTAAGCATTCCGGGCCCTTTTTTACAAAATAGCCAATTACCAATCGGCCCGGCGAACTGCCCACACGCACTCTGTGTTCCTCAAGGGTCCACCGACTCACCACATTACGCCATGGCACCAATTTCCACTAATCAAATCACTCACCTGGTGCACAAAGGGCACAGGTTGTTCTTCACTGCCGACTCTCCGGACCAAACGGTCATCTCCAAGGTTTTGCCTTCAGGACTCCGGCCAAGGGCCACTAGCCGGGGATCCACCTGATCGGGGAGGCGGCGCATCTGCAAGAACCAAACTCGGTCTTGTACATGAGGGCCCCCGTTCCACCTGTCTGACCAAGTACCACCTCGGCCCCTATGATCTGATTACAGATAAGGGGGCCCTAATAAAGCGGAGTCCCTGTTCGGGCGCCATCTGAAGGACACAGTAAATTCTCATACCACGCGGGTCATTACCGCCTTCTATGCCTTCCCAAATATAGAGTCAGTCAGACAGTGGAGAAGATACAAACCAGCTTCATTAGTAAATCTCTGCAGAGAGAGCCCCGTCAAACCTGCACTCAAGATGGACGCTGAGGAGGACTGAATTCAGAACACAGAGGCACAGAGTAAGCTTTTCCACCCCTCCCCAGACTGGAAATTTCCAGCTGGGACCAGTTACACAACAAAGACAGTTGGGGAGTTTCGATTCTGGGGCTGAGCACACTATCTGTGTGCCAAGGTCATTCTGTCTGCTTTTGCAGCAGAGCCAAAGGGAGGGGGGAATTGTACCAGGAGGCAGAGAGGAGTCAGGGGAGCAAGCTTCTACACTGAAGCTTGCGAATGACAAGGATAACTCAGTGGGTTGCATAGCAGGAATACAAATACAGACAAACAGTGATTACAAAGTCCAAGATGGGGTTACCTTAGTCAAGCAGGCCTTTAAACTTTATATGTGTCCTAGTAGGCCACAAACACGAACATTACTGTGTGTAATATAGCCACACACGGTTAACTTAACACAACATAGTTCATTACATCAGGGAAAGGGACATTTCAAATTCAACAAGTTCTTGTGTATAGCTGGAGAATATTATACTGACTGTTCCCTGTACCAGTTCATGACCATACTGTTTTTTTTCCTGTTGTTGATTAATGGGACACATTTATACAGTTTTCTGCTATTGAATACTGCTATGGATATATACTATGGTACACAGCTGCACATTTCTCCCCTTTACTTTGATGTTTCTTACACCATGGGGCACATGCTGTTCTTCTTTGGTGGGTCATTTTTGCTTCAAGTTGAACTTAGTATAACATGCTTGACTGTAGCAGAAGTCTCCACATAAAACCTTGTTATTTTGGTTTGTGATACAATATTTATGATGCAAAATATTAACTTATAGGATTGCAAATGCTATTTCTGTTATTTTATTCTCATTTGAGGATTAATTCTTACAAATTCTGATTATTTTCTGTATTTTAGGTGCAAATGAACATGATCACAAATTGGCCGGCAGCTACAAAATTAAGACTTGGTCTCCTGGAGAGGAATTGGAAACAGCATCCAAAAAATCATTTGCAGAGCACCTGAACACATTTTTAGATGGAAGGTACAGAAGGCAGCCAAAAATGCAATTGATATAATATTCAGAATATTATATAAACCAATGTATGCTTATTTACCCATACTGTTGATACACCGGTGTGTACCTGTTAAAAATAGCTACTATTGGATTTTATAGATGATTTTATAGCATTAACAAATGTGCATTAAGGGATTTGTTTTTGGAAGAAGGAATGTAGTGTGGTGAATATCTAGCAAAATAGTGATCAATATTTTAGTGAGGGATTTCTGGTGGTGGAAAATGTGCATATGTTCACTGAAATCGTCAACATTTTGACTTGTTCATTTATGATCCATGTGTGAGAATAAGGTCTATAGAAGTAGTCTACCCTGCTTGTGTTAGGTGGAGTTCAATGTGGTGATAGGATGATCAGTGACGCACATTGATGGGTAGATGTAATCGGAGATGAGGTTCCTCATGTGATGATAAGATGACAAGTGGTGGAAACTGATACATAGGTGCACTTTTCTATAAATTTGTGTGATGCGGTTCCTTAATGTGATACGGTGCCTATTAGTGGGGAAGGGTGTACAGATGCATACTGCCTTCTGTGTGTGAGAATATCCTGAGTATATGGGATAGAGTTCCCAGTGTGATAATCAGATGACTTGTATGCAAATTTGAATGGTTTGTAGGGCTGTCCTCTACCCTCAAACCTGAAACCATGAGATAAGATTCCCTGCAAGGCGTTGTGCTGCTGCCAGCCTGACCTATTGGAATGGAGGAACTTGGGGCCTCATTTATGAGGAATTGGCGATGGGTAGCACCCCAAGTGTTCATGCTGTACTGCCTATGCCAATGTGAACAGGCAGCAATGCACCATATTTGTAAAATATGGTGCATTCCTGTCCTTTCCCCCTGCGCTGGCGTACAATTTGCTGCCTAGCGCCAACGTAGGCACCCTTGCACCATGTTGCAAGGGCGCCTCCGTTGCAGGCACCCTTGCATCATGGTAGCATTTTCTTCATTCAATGTGTGCTGCAGAGGCTGCACACATCGAAAGTGACATCTCCTCATTACGCCTACTCTTGGGAGGGGTAAGGCTTTGATGCTGCCCCAGGTCTACGTGATTAAGTAAATCTGGGGTAGCGTTAAAATCCATGGGTGCTGCGTGGGAAAACCTACTGCAACGCCCATGAAAAACCTCTGTGATGTGCGGTAAAGGAAAGTAGCAGCTTGGCCTGCTTTATCTTACTCCATATCTATGAAGCCATGCAAAGCCACCCAGATATGACTGGGAGGCTTACACCACCAGAGCGTCAAAGCAAGTGAAGCTTCTGCAGCGCAAGACTCTTTCAAATAAGCCCTTTTGTATACAAGGTCTGGTCCTTTCCCTTGTGTGGGCCCCAAATTGTAGGCATGTGAAGAAAATTATGTGAGATGAGTAAATAATTTTTTCTTCTTCTTTCAGTGGTCTTTGGTTCAAAAGAACAGGTTTTGTATGATCTTTAGGTGACTGCCATCTTGAAAAGATGATGGACAAAATGCTGATCAAATCAGACATTCACACCCATCACAGATCTGGCTTAAATCCATAGTTTGTTTGCTCACCATGCCATTCCATGTTCAGCATTCCATCCACCATCTTTTCTTTTTGCATTTATTGCCCTAAGTGGGAAGGGTATGACCAGACGTAGGTTCCAGGCTTGCTGTGCCACTAGATTCAAGCTAGCCTGGCTGATGAAGTTGAATACCCCGAAACCAGTCCCAGAATGATTGCTTACAGTTGAAGCAGGACCTGACCTGCCAGTTTGAGCTGGAGTGTTTCCATGGGGAGCAGTGTCATGAGTGATTTTTATATGGCTGGGTCCAAACTGGGGTGGCATGTTGGGAACCAAAATGATGGATTGGGATGCTGCCCTGAGCAATCACCAGTGACTGAGATTAATTCAAGCATTCCATCCACCACCTTGTTATTTTGCATTTGCAGCCGGGTATGCCCAGACGTGGGTCCTGGGCTCATTGTGCCACTGGATTTAAGCTAGCCTGGCTGGTGAGGGATTTTACTATGAAACCAGTTCGCTTAGTTATGGTTGAGGAAGGACCTGGCCTGGCAGTTCAGGCTAGATTGTTCCCATTAGGAGCAGGGTCAAGACTGATTTGCTTATGGTTGGTTTCAAACGGGGGTGGCATGGTGTACAACAAATGATGCAGCTTGAGCTATGGACAGTGGCTGAGATGAATTGAAGCATTACATCCATCACCTCGTTGTTTTTGCATTTGCTGGCCTAAATGTGCTGGGTATGCCCAGATGTGGGTCCCCAGCTCACTGTGTCGTTGAATTCAAACTAGCCTGGCTGATGAGGGGTGATACAGAAACATGTGTATGATACATATCAATACCCATAAGGCTATCCCAAACAGTGCTATAGTAGGTTCCATTCTTAACCATCACATTAAATTAACTAGCAGTAACATTTTCATTCCATTTCAAATCTGCAAAATGTGTCAATTTAAATTTAGCAAGTGATGACGTCTTATATTCTGAAAGAGAAGCAAAACTCAAGGAGACTTTTTGCAGACTTATTTGAATAGATAATTTCTTTAGGAATCATACATGCCCTGAACAAGGTATCCGTGTAGTTCCTCTCATACTTTTCACATCGATATTTTCCTTCCAATATGTGTAGCCTTGTTCTAGAAATGAATGAATCAATGTGATGAATATTTGGTAATCAAAATCTTTGTAAACTTTTCTGTTTCTTGAAAATAAAATGCAAAGTGGTCTGATCTGTCACCATTAGTAAATTAGGAAAATCTTTTCGGAAATCTTCTAGGACTGTTAGCTGGAGCAGTCTATTAATTTTGCCACTGCATAAAATTATATATTTCCTTACAGCTGTTTGATTGAGTAACGGAATGGTGTCTATCATGATGGAACAGATTGGCTCCTGATGATTATTTGCATCAAGATGCTGGTATCCATTGCCAAATAAAGTCAGTCATCATTAGTTGTTTTTTTGTTTTTTTAATTATTTTTATTGGCATTTTCACAAGTTATCATATAACAAAAAAATAAAGGATCCTCGTGATACAGTACATTTTGCATTATACCAAGATTAGGCAGGAGAAGGAAACAAAGAAAATCCCCGTTACCTTGAGTACAGTTTCAGAAAGCCATCATTCCTTTGCCTCATATGGTTTATGTAGGGATCTTTGCCAAAATTCCCCCCTATTCATAACTTCAAGGGGGTTGACAAGGTCTAAGTGTCTCCTTAACTCTATTTCTTACATGACAATTTTAATAAGGCCAAAACACTCCGTATATGCTCAAAATATTCATCACTGATCTCAATCCCTTTTTAGGGTAACCAAACCACCAAAAAATAACTGAATCCCGCCAGGAGCCTACCCCTATCCAATGGTCCTCTAGAGACATGCATTACCATCAGTGTGGATCCCCCCCAACAAAGGCGGGGTATTGCAGGGGGGGCCAGAGAACAAGAACAGAAAAGCAAAAAAAAAAAAAAACAACAAGAGGGAGAGAGGCAAAGAAATACCTACATCACCACGTCTCAAGTCCAAGTCCGTCTAACCAATATTTTTGCTCCCACTACTTCACCCAACCCCTCTCTGGTCCTCCAGTGTCTCCAGCTCCGCACTATCACTCCTCTCTGGATCATCCCTAGACTCCCATGCCTGAACAATAGCTCCGCAGCGCTCAGCAAACGGTTTGCGCCTCTTGGTGATTCTGTCTTCTGTAATAAGGGCCTTCTCTTCCGCCCTTGCCCATCGTGTGACCTCTGCTCCCCAGAGCATTATAGACGAGGTAATTTTAGCCTTCCACCTAAGCGCTATCTGCCTCTTTGCCAATAAGAGCGCTTAGTCTACAAACCGGTGCCCCAGCTTGCGAGACTTTGGTCTAGGATAGAGACCCAGTAAACAGACCTCTGGGGTACAAGCCAGAGTCCTATCCAGCACTTTGTTAACTTGTGCCAGGACCTCACCCCAATACACAACAAGCTGGGGGCAAGACCACATCATATGGTCAAAATCTGCGTCTAGGGCTGCACATCTAGCGCAGGAGATGTCCGTCCGCTGATAAATGGTATTCAGCCTATGCGGGGTCAGGTATGTCCTGTGGAGCACATTAAACTGTAGCACCTTAAATGCCGTGTTTCTAGATACCTTCTTGGGGCTTCGTATGACTTTCTGCCATTCTTGATCTGTGAAAGGCCTACCTATGGAATCCGCCCATCTCCCCCTAAGGCCTCCCAATTCCTCTGGCGTCAAACCCCTTATTGCCAAGTACAGCCATCTGATCAGGTGGCCCGCCGAGCCCAAAGTTGCCACCGCTTCCAGTGCCGAGTGTGGATCCAGTTCCGTAGTGTGGGGTCCCCATAACTCAACTATGGCCCGTCTCAGCCTATGGTAATTCAAGAACTGTCCCGCCGGGAGCTCATGGTATTCCAGGAATTCCTCTAGTGGGAGCCACTCACCATCCCTATAACAATCCCCAATGGTGTGTATCCCCGCCTCATACCACCCAGTCAACTGTCGGTGTGTAAGCGGTGGTCCTCTTCCTGCCTGCGGGATACTTGTAAGGGGGATACCCGGAGCATACCGTGTTCGGGCTCTGGAACGTGTCACACAGCGGTCCCAGCATTTCACCGCCACCGAAAGTAGTACCCCATAGGTAGCACCTTTTGCCGCTTATCCAAAAGTCGAGGTTATAACCGGGCCGGAGCTGTCCCCATCGGTAGCGATATAGTGTCACTGTCTCTACCGTCCAACCAGCGAGACAGCCACTGCAGCTGTGCCGCCAGATAGTACCCCTCGAAATCCGGGGCTCCGAGTCCTCCAGAAGCCAACGGCAGCCTCAACGTTTGCAATGATATCCGGTTCCGGTCACCATCCCATACAAGAGAACGCAGGAGTTCATCTAACGTCTGAAACCAAACCCTGGGGATCAGCAGTGGAAGGTTCACAAAGTAATATACCAACCGGGGGAGCATCACCATTTTAGAAAGTGCCAGGCAGGCCATAAGGGGCAACTTTAGTGATCGCCAGAATGTGATCTGGGACCTGAGGCTTCTCAAAGAAGCCCCCAGATTGCCTTCGAACATATCCATCTGTGTGTGGTATATCTGACTCACAAGGTATTTAATGGATACCGGTGCCCATACCAATGTGTTCGGCACTGTCAAAGGTCGAGGCATACTAGGTTTAAGCGGGAGGACAAAAGTCTTTAGTGTATTCACTCGTAGGCCTGAAAAGGCTGTGAATTCTCCAAACAAGTCCATGATCATCTGGACTCACGTAGAGCCGTCTCTCAAATAAATCAGGACATCGTCCGCGTATAAGGAAATGGTATGATTCGCTCCCTCTATCGGTATCCCCACACCCTCCGCCTCCCTCCGTATGCGAGCGGCCAGAGGATCCATGGCGAGTGCAAAGATCAATAGGGACAATGGGCATCCCTGCCTAGTCCCCCTATAGATGGGGTAGGGGGACGAGATTGTGCCTCCTGTCCGTACTCGTGCACTCGGGCTCTTGTAGAGGAGCTTAATCCATTGCAACCAGCCGTCTCCCAGCTGCATCTCCATCATAACTGCGAATAGAAAGTCCCACCGGAGGGAATCAAAAGCTTTTTCCAGGTCAATGGCTATCACAGTGGCATCCGGAAAATCGCCAAGGGAAGGGTGGAACATCACATGATAAAGACGTCTCAAGTTACTTGACGTCGAGCGAGCTGGGATAAAGCTGCATTGGTCCGTGTGGACCAGTTGCCGCATATGGGGAAGAAGTCTCAACGCTAAGGCCTTACTCAGGATCTTAAAATCCATATTCAACATGGAAAGTGGTCGGAAATCGGATAATGGGACCTGTTCGGAATTTGTTTTCGGGAGGGGAACCACCAATGCTTCCCTAATCGAGGGTGGTAACAGTCCAGCTTTCAGGGCCAGAGCATAAACCCGTTCTAATTGGGAAGACAGTATATCAATATACGTAGCATAGAACTCCGCGGGCAGGCCATCCGGCCCGGGTGTTTTCCCCTTCGCCATCTCTCTTATCGATTCTTTGATAGCTCCTACCCCCATCGGAGAAGCCAATTGAGTCTGATAGGTACGATCCAGCTGCACCAAACCTTGAGTCGCCAGGTACCGCTGCAGTGGTGCAGCTTCACATGGGTCAGGGTCATCGTATAAGGCCTCATAGTACATCCGGAAGGCTCCATTGATATCACCTGGAGAGGTTAGTATCTGGCCCGTAAGATCCGTAACACTGGTTATGGGGGACCCCCTGCCCTCTGACCTGATCAACCACGCGAGTAGTTTACTCGCCCTTCCTCCTTCTGCGTGTTGGGCAGCTTGATGTGTTTGCCAGTCTATGGCCCTCAGTCGGTCCCAGGCATGGTGGTACTGACTCCTCAGCTTCACAAGTCGGTCCCATGTTTGTCCCCCCTCTGCCGCTTCTTTATCTGCCCGGAGTATCCGGACTTCTATGTCTTCCAACTCTTGCGTTACCAAGCGTCTTGTGCCAACTGTCTTCCCTAAGCAGAACACCCTCACCACCACCTTGCATGCCTTCCACTCCACTAGCCGAGAACTAGCCGTGCCTCCATTAGTGGTGAAGTATTCTGTCAACCGTTCAGCGTGATTGTGTTGGAATCCTTCATCTTCCAGCAGTATAGGGCTAAGGGGCCAGCTGGGAATCAGAGTCCGCTCCCGAAGTAGAGTAAACCTCATAATCAATGGGCTGTGGTCTGATAGCGATCGACCCAGATACTCAGTAGTAGAAAGTAAGGAGGACAGGGATGAAGAGCACCAAAACATGTCTAGTCGGGTATGCAGGTCGTATAAATGTGAGTAATAGGAGTAGTCCCGCGTCCCGGGATTGTGTAGCCTCCAAACATCCCTTAAGTCCCATCCCTGGGCCCATGCTCTCAACCCTCTAGCTGTTGTTTTAACCTGAGTCCCATGAAGCGGGGGTGTTGATCTATCCCAGTGCACATCAGCTATGCAATTAAAGTCCCCCCCTATTATCAGATCTGTGTGTGGGAAGTTGGCCAGGACCCCTGAGAGGTCAGTCAGAAAGGAAATCTGAGCTCTATTTGGGCTATAAACATTCACCAATGTCACCTCTCTGCCTCTCAAAGTACCTGTAATTATCACGTATCTCCCTTCCTGATCGATCCTTTGCCTAAGGAGCCTAAAGGGAACCCCCGGTTTAATCCAAATCAGGACCCCCCTGGAGAAAGCGGTATACGTAGTAGCATACAACTGTCCCCGCCAGCGCCTACCCAAATGGGCCATCTCCCCCTCCGCCAAATGCGTTTCCTGCAGCATAACCACATGCGCCCCTCTACGCCTAAAGTAGGACAGTACCTGATATTGTTTCAGTGGTGATCTCATCCCTCTAACATTCCAGGTTACCAGTTGGAACTGCTCGGGCTTACCGCCTGTTATCACCATTCTTCAATATCGCGCTCCCCCCCCACCGCTCCACACTTGAAAACGTTTCTGTGCCCCTGGCGGAAGCAAACAACCCCCTTATCTAAAACTCCCCATCCCAAGAGCGGATTGGCAACGGCCAACCACCCAAACCTACCAACATAACCCATGGGGATGCTTCTCACCACGCAACAAAGGCAAAGTATGCAAAGGTCTAAAGGAATCTACCCTAAGACCTGCTGTGGGTGCGTGGCAAGATCAGTGACGTCTACCAAGATAGCCCGCTAAATGCCGACTATCCTCATGATTAACCCTGAACCCCCTTCCAATCCTAATTTCACCCCCAGAAAGCTGCGCCCCCTCAGGACAATGCTTCTCCGTCAGATTATACCCCCGCAGTGTTCTACCGCTTTCCCCCTTTAGCAAGGCCAACCCCCACTACACCATACAAGTGGTTATAATCTATTTCCTCTCCCACAGTAACCCCCTACAAGTCATCAGCAGTCTGCGGTGTCACCAACAGCGGGACCCCACTGGTAGCCTGCGAGCTCTCTGAGTCTATGTCCTCCTCCCCATACTTAGCCTCGGAGTCCGTTTCAGAGGGAGAGTCTCTGGACTGCATCACTGCGGCCACCGCCTCCAGAACTTCAGCGCGCTCCGCGGCCAGACGTGTCGGGCTGGGTTTCTGAACAGTTGTCCGGCACCTCTGTTGTTGTAAACATTTCCCTGCACGCATCTGTCCCACTGTTTGGCGTCTTGAGGTCGAGTGAGGGGAGCCACCCGCCCGATACACCTCCAACCAGTTCCAAGATGTTTGTGGGGCCTCACAGAAGTGAGTCTTTCCTTCCATCATAATTTTTAGACGAGCAGGGAACATTAAGGCGTACTGAATGCCTTCTTCTCTTAGGGCCTTCTTCACTTCAAAGAACGAGGCTCTCCGTCTTTGTACATCCAATGTATAATCAGGGAAAAGTGTCACTTTACTGTTGCCTACCACAAAGGGGCCCACTTCTCATGCTCTCCTCAGCAAAAGGTCTCTGTCTCTGAAGTGCAGCAACTTAGCCACCACCGTCCGTGGAGGCCCACCAGGAGCAGGCGGACGTGCCGGCACTCGTTCCAGGGTATAAAATGTGGAGAGGCCCTGCGGTGCCACCACTTTCCGGAGCCAGTCCTCTAAGTAAGCCACCATATCTGTGCCTTCTTCACCTTCCGGCAGTCCCACCACTCGGATATTACATCTTCGATTCCTCCCTTCTGCATCTTCTGCTCTCTTTTCCAGTAGCAGAACTCTTTGGGATAGGTACCCCACCTGCCCTTGCACCCTTGCTGTATTGGTACCACAGTCTCCAGTGATCCCTCCACCTGCTTCACCCGATCCGAGAGCTTTGCGTGTTCAGCCCTCACGAGGCCCAGCCCCACTGAGACCGTTGCAATGTCTTGGTGTAAGGTATCCTTAGTGCCTTTAATGGCTGCAAGGAGGGTATCAATCAAATTGCCGTTGTGCAAGAGTATCCGGTTGATCAGCCTCCTTGTCTTTTGAGTCTTGCGTCCCTCCACTTACATCCCGTTCAAGAGGGGGACCCGTCGGCGGTGCCCTGGGCTTCCCCATGTCTGCTGTGATTCGTGCTCTTACTGTCCGAGGGTGGCTGACTCGCTGTGGAGCAATCTCCTCCCCCGGGCAAGTGGGTGTCCACCACTCCAGCGTCCTTTGAGGATGAGAATGAAGAAGAACTGCCAAGTGGCGAGAGATGGGAATCCTATAGTCCCAGTCAATAACACAGCAGAGCGTACCTGTTCCCAGAACACCGAGTTCTTCTCTGAACCCGGCAAAAGTCACATTTCCGCCTCAAGGAGTTTACCAAATGTGGGATTCGCAGTGTGACATCTTAAATACTCCCACGTCGCCGCCCAGCCGCCGATATTTCATTCTGGCCTACAAACTCCGTGCAGGTTGTCCGACCTCTCAGCCCTGTCAAGCTGGCGCTGCTCCGCTCCCCTGAGACTCTCGCCTCTTATGTCACCGGCTCTCCGGGGGACCGCCAGGTCTCCACACCCAGTGTGCTCCTCCAGGTGTTGGTATTTACTGCTTCTGATCTTATCAATGCGGGTGATCTCTCTACCCCTCGCCGTCCTCCAAAATTAGGTCTCACCGTTAGTGGCGCAGACGGCGCCGACACCATCCACCACGTCTCCTTTAGGGACCCCGCAGTGTGTCACCTTAAGCACTCCCACATCACCTTCCAGTCGCCAATATTTCTTTTCAGCTTATGAGCTCCGTGTGCGTCTTCCGATCACTCAAATTGGCCCCCCTCCGCCACCTCTCCAAGCGCCGGCACCCCAGGGAACCGCCTGGTCTCTGCACCCCGGTCGCTCCTCCAGGCAGACCCCAGGCGCTGGTATGTATTGCCTGCGCAGGCTTCTCTGGCCATACCGATGCGGCCTGCCTCCCTTCCCTTCGCAGTCCTCCAAGGCAAGGCTGCAGCGCTAGTGGCGTAGGCGGGGTTAGCACCATTCACCGCACGTCCGTCTGGGACCCAGCGCTGCAGGGACAGTGCCGCTCATTGGGAGGGGGAGGAATCGCCTTGGCGGCCCGCCCGCCCAACTCGGCGTCCGTCCTCCGCCACCTTTCCTGGATGCTTCAACAAGCGCTCGGGGCTCCGATCTACCAGTCCCTATGCCTTTCAGTTTTGGAGCCGCCGCGCACCCGCCATCTTGGATATCTCAACCGGCGGCCCGAGAAGGCGACCCCCTCCAGCGGCTCCACTGCAGTCCTCACCACCAAGACTGGTGTCGCTCAGCTCCCCCAAGCCTCGGGGGCCTCCCCCAGCTTCTACCCCACACGGGGCCGAGGGTAAACAGGTAGAACACAGGATAGTTTAGTCGGCTGGCGCAGATCTGAAGGCTCACGCGTCCGCCATCATCGACTGCTTGGCCACGCCCCCAGTCATCATTAGTTGTTTAACAGCATTTCTGTCCCATAAACTTGCAAAAAGTCCTGGAGTGGCCATAAAATTCTCAAAACACAAGTAATTAAAACATTTATGGATTGCTCAGAATTTCATGATGCACCTTTTTCCAAAGAACACCATCAAGCAAAGAAAATGAAGACATGCTGACAGCATGGTAGTCCCTTTTAGGTCTATGAGTAGAAGAATGCAGCTGTAATTCCCAAACCACAGCAATCAGTGTTAAACTTACAGCAGGATAGTGGCCATGCCTCTCTAGCAAAACGATGATCAACATTGTAACAAAAGGGATTGATGATATTGCAACAGAGATTTAAATGTTGGACCGCAGTGGAAACTGTCCTGAGTGGCACATTGGTCCTATACACAGTTCAGCATCATAAAGCATAGTGTCACACTATGAAGTGGTGGGGAGGCTCACACACTGGCAAGCCATGGGGTGGAAGACATGAGATTGAAGCGGTGTGTACATCAGTAGTGGACAGGTGAGGCGTGTACAGAACACAAACACATAGAGGAGTCACTCATAATGTGTAGGCATCAGAAGCACCTATAGGGGATGGCATGACTCCACATACTACATACCATACTGGAGCCAAAAATGTGTCAAGTGACAGCAATGCATGTGAAAACTCACAAATAATGTCAGTGTGGCTGAGCAGGTCGGCACAGTGAGCACAAACAGAAACAAGACACATGGCTGACCAACAAAACACAACACAGACTTGTCAGTCACACACTCTGCATACTCACAACTGGCAGCAACAACAAGTAGGTGTCCCCCAGGGGGTCAAGGACACACCAACACACTGCACAGTGCCCAACCTACCAACTCCTACATGTGTCCACAATCTGAAGCACATGACAGACAATTTAAACAGCCACACATTACATGGATCACACGTGTGCAGTTGGCATTGCAGGGACACACACACATCAACACTACTCACAATAAAAAGCCCATTCACACGGTATGACCACTCAAGTTCACATATCCTAATGTACCCATGTGACTACGAAGACAGGCCTACGCAAGATGACCACACATACACTGCTGTACACACATCAAGAAAGATCACACAGATATGATGGAATCTGGTCATCACGCAAGTAATCCTGTGGATAGAAGTCACCTCTGTTGTGGTATTGCATCATAACATGACATGTGTACAATCTATCAAACGTGACCATAGGATGATTAGGATAACAGTAGATCATCACAAACAACCATCATTGTACCCTCAAGCCTCAGAGTGAAGAAGAACTAAAGTGCCTGTCACTCTGAAAAAGTAAAACAATCAATTTGCATTGTTAAAGTTGCATACAGAGCATTTGTCACATGCAACCATACCCATACAGAAAACATTTTATTTACCAAGGACACTGACAAAGCAGACAACAGGAGTAACTGTCTTTATTACATATCACCCAGATAGGCATCAAAAGTAGAAAACAGCAAGGCCGTTAGCCAGTCCATAGTTTAAAATATGTACATGTGTGCATGAGAACCTGCACAGGGAATGGGAATCCAAAGTGACAAACAGCAAGGCCATTGGCCAGTCCATAGTTCAAAGTATGTATATGTGTGCATGAGAACCTGCACAGGGAATGGGCATTTAACGTGACAACCAGCAAGACAATTGGCCAGTCCATAATTCAAAGTATGTACATTTGTGCATGAGAATCTGCACAGGGAATGGGCATCCAAAGTGACAAACAGCAAGGCCATTAGCCAGTTCATAGTTCAAAGTAAGATGGGTTTAGGTTGGGGACTTTGCCTCAGACTTGGCTGTCAGTTGAATTGGGAGGTGGCTGATTGTCGGGGACCGTTGGAGGACTGGACCTGGGAGAGAGAGGACCAGCTGAGGTAGAGGCATCAGTGGCTTTGGGAGCCGGAGGACTACTTGGACCAGGTGGCATGGTGGCACCCAGAGGCAGAGACATGCTGCCGTGAGACACGGTGTGTGAGGGTGAATGTGGAGGGCTGCCTCTCTACTTCTTGGGAAATCGATAGCCAAGAATTGTCTTGGTAGGAGTGGGAAGTGGGGCCTTGCCCAACAGCCACATCAGGTGCAGGTGGTGACCCTCCCTGTGGGAATTTTCTGGATCTGATGGTACACTTGGCCTGGCCTTGCCTTTTCCCCTCCATCCCCTGTTGACCAGGTGAACCCCCCACATTGCTCTCCTGTCCCAGCTTCACAGGGGTGTGGGTGGGAGTTGAGGTTGTAGGTTAATCTGCCTTAGAGAACTGTTTCTGCGGACTCTTTGCAGGCACCAGCTTCACAGCAGCCAGGGGAACTGTTTGTTTGTCTTTTGGGGCAGGTTTGGGGACGGGGCTGATTTGGATGCATGTGAGCCTGAGGCCTGCTTCTTGGCCTGATGCCCCTGAGTGTCACCTGAAGGGCTTTTGCCTTTGCGCTCCTGTATGCCTGTTTTGTGTTTTGGGAATGGTGTCTGCGCTCTGGGCCGCTTGGAGTGCTGCTGTTGTGTGCTCCGTGTTGAGTACTTGGAAAGTGAGGGCTGTGGTGTCTGGTCACTCTTGTCAGATGTTGCCACTGGCAGGGTGTTTGCTGAGGGGACTGGAGCTGGGCTCTGAGCCTGTGACAGCTGAATGGCTGCCGTCACTGTGGAGGACAAAGACAGGACAGTTCTGTGTAGCCTACCAACGTCAGAATGAAGCCCCTCCATGAAGGCAACTACCTGTGCCAACTTCTTGTCATGATCCTGGAAGACATTCAGGAGAGTAGTCTGACCCACACACAGCTGGCGCAAAAGGTTCACCGCCTCAACACTGAGGGCAGCAGGGGAGACAGGGGCAGCGGTGCCTGGAGGGAAGGGCACTCTACCCTTCTTACTGCTTCGGGCGCGAGGAGCACTAGTGGTAGTAGCCGGGAGGGTGGGCACTGGACAGTGTGTGGTGGAAGAAGAGGCAGATTTCCCACTCCCTGTGCCCACCAACATCGAGGAGTCACCGCTGGAGTTAGATGACATTGAGGTTGGTGTTTCTGGGCGTCATTCTTCAAGGGCACTCCTGTCCCCCCTCCGAGGCGCTGGTCACATCAGTGTCAGTGAGCTCATGTATAGCAGTCATGCCAGATGCCTCACCACTGGTGTCCGTCCCCTGTCCTTCTGTGCCCTCAGTAAATGCTGCAATAGACAGAGACATAGGTTCAGTATAGTGCTACACGCACAAACGTCATATGCAAGCAAAGCTCAAAACTGGATTATGATACCCCTATGTTGCACACCACCCTGTGCAGTCTGCATGTGCAACCTTAATGCACAACTCAGAAAATGAATGGAAACATGTATACTTGGCATTAATGAGCCATGTGACGTTCACACAGCCAAATAGCTTGCCTGTGCCTCCATGTAACCTGACATATAGATTTCTGTGAGCATACCTACGTGCCTGTAGGTGAGATAGATGTACATCTCAACATGTTGTCACAGTCACATATGTAGTCACTGTAAGGGGGACAACACATATACTGACTCCAGAATGACTCCAGAATGTACTTACACTATGGTCATGAGCTACTGATGTCCACCATGTTGTGCTTTGAAGCACAACGACCGTTGCACATCTCATCTTACAATGTCAAGGGCCATTTTATTAAACACATGAGCATGTACATGTAGCGTAAATGCATGACAGCTGCACTCAACACAGAGGCCACTTATAAGCCATTGCATCACACTAGAAACATCCGAGAGCTCTGCACTGGCTCAGGGTTGGGATACATGCAGTCACTCACACCTAAAGTTACCCTTCGCAGAATACTCACCCCCAACTTGCTGCTGATGGGCCCTCAAACGTCCATCCGGCTCTGGCTCTGTCACTGTCAAGATGCGGGCCATTAGTGGTATCATGCTCCTGCACGCCAACCTGCCAGTCCCAGTGAGCAGCCCCAGTGTAATTTCTGCCATGTTTTTGCTCAGCCGGCAGATGTCATCCCACCTCTTGTGACAGTGTGTGTGCCATCGGTTGGAGACACCCAGAGCCTGCACCTTGCGTACAATGGCCATCCATAAGGCCTTACGCTGGCAGACTTTAAGCTGCAGGCATAGGAGACAAGAAGAGGAAGTTTCAGTGACACTGGGTTATGTACCACTGTGTCTCAGTACAGGAGCATGCACAAACTTAACACAGCAATACAGATATGTTTAGCAGAGGCCATACAGCATGACACGTAGTACATTACCATCAGATAATTGTATAGAAATGCATGCAGGTATGAGGATAGACACAGTCCCTGACCATCTCATACACATGCAGAATGCCAACACAGAAAGCAATGTGAAAAAGGCCCTCATCTGCGATGCAGTATGTGAGGGAACAAGACATACATTACATTTAAAATGATGTGTCGGGGCAGACTTAATGTGACCAACACTACACACCCCTCAATGTCCTTGGCCTGTGAATGGCTCACTGTGTCATGGAGGTCACATTCAGGGACATGATCTTACATTCTCACACCCTTCTCACAAGGTCTGTCTTGCACTATCCACAGGCCGGAGATAGCTCTTTGATGAATAGGGTGGCAGACAACACATATGTTTCACTCTGTCCATTCATTGATGGGTCCCTGTCAACTTGGGCAGTAACTGTGCAGGCCAGGGGGGCTCACACTGAGGGTAAACAAGGGCCATCTGAGCAGTCACATGCATGTACAATATGAGAGGGCAAACAGTGCCTACACATGCAAGTCAGTAAACATAATGAAAAGAATGGAAGTAGGATGTTTCAGAAGCACAACAATCTGCTGTGTCATAGGTGAATTTCCACCAAGAGTATCACCCTCAGGCTTTTCATTCTTGCGCATAATGCTTACATATCCATGGTGGCAATACGGAAGTTAAACACACTTCCTTCAGTACCCTCTGGACGAAAAACCTTTGTAATGTCACAAATGTGCATGTGAAAACCTCATGGAATCTGACATCCATTAGCACAGGCAATGTTTGTTCTGACTTCCACTTTCCAAACCAGCAGTGTCACTGTATGGCTGCAAAAACACTGCATGTCCCTCCCATCCTGAAATGCAGCCTAGGATCTCTGGAAATTAGGCTACAAAACCCATTTACATGAAGTCAGCATGCTAGGCAGTGTATCACACAAACCTGCAATCACAGGCACATACTACAGCAGATCAAATTCATGTGTGCACTCTTTGCACTCTCCTATTTTCACTCTGAAACACTTACCATGACATCAGGAGCACCATATAGCCTCCCATACTGTGAGAGCACACCGCCCACCGGGAACTCCAGCTCCTCTGTTGTGAAGGGACGGGCCCTGATGTTCTCCGTTCTCGCCATCACTGGGTCCAGGAGACAGGAATAGCAGCAGTTGGTGGTGAAGAGTGTCAGTCAGCAGTGTCTGGATGCAGTGGAAATGTCTGGCTCTCTCCCAGACATATAGAGCCCCCTGGGGTTGCTTCAGTGGTACTCAACGGCTGCAATTGGTGTTCTAGGTCAGCTTTTTTCAAATTTGACTAATGATCAGCCCCGCGGTAGCGGAGTACGCCTACCACAATTTTCAGAAGTGCATTTCTCTACCGCGATTGTGGTTCCTATTGGCTGAAAGGGCATGGGCATTGGCGGTGTCACACCGCGGGGCCCAGGCGGTCTCTACCGCAATCATGCATCTTTCAATTGTATCCAATGACCAGCCCCGCGGTGGCAGAGCATGCCTACCGCAATTTTGAAAAGTGCATTTCTTTACCGCAATTGCAGTTCCCATTGGCTGTCGGGGTATGGGCATTGGCGGTGCCACACCGCAGGGGCCAGGCGGTCGCTACCGCCATTTAGCATCTTTACATTGGTATCAACGACCGGCCCCATGGTAGCGGAGCACGCCTACCGCGATTTTCAAAAGTGAAGTTCACTACCGCAATTGCGGTTCCCATTGGCTGTAGGGGTATGGTTATTGGCGGTGTCACACTGCAGGGGCCAGGTGGTCGCTACAGCGATTTGGCATCTTTACATTGGTGCCAATGGTTGTGATTGCGGTGGCGGTGCACACTTACGGCACCTATGGACACTTCATGCTGGGGCTATGGCAATGGCCATTTCTCAGCATTGAACAGTAGACACTTACTATGAATCATGCAACCAGATGGTGTAATCAATTGCTAGTGTGACATTTAACTCACTTATGCCTACACATGCCATGTCAGTGCACAGGATTACATGCATTGGCATGTACTCCATCACATGTCACTTATGATGATGTGCATGTACACAGATCTGTTGTGTGAGTGACTCTCAAATATGTACACATGTCAATGTGTGAGATGGCTAAGCAACCCACAGTAATGATGGACTTACTCCATAATGTGCCTATTTCACTGTGTAGATTGCTGGACTCTTGTCCATACTTGATATTTATGCACACACTGTGCTCATTGTGTTGGTAATGGGTGCCCTGTCTGAATCACACAAGAAGGTATTGCAGGTACAGCAGCTACGTGGAAGCCAGCAGTGTTGCTGTTTCACACTTGTGCTGTGTCAACTACTCCCAGGGCTGGTGACACAGGATGTTGGAATGTACCATTTGGCATTCACATTGTCTGAATCTGTTTTGGAGTACTCGCTATGTACATACTGGACACGTGAACAACTACTTTGGATCAAGGTGTCTCTACATGTGACTCGTGCTGTAAGCTGTTGTTTCTGGCCAGTCAATGTTGGCGCTGTGTCAGTCAAAACGTAAGAAGGTTAACACATCTCCTAGGGGGATTTAATTGACATGTGTCCCCTTTCATCTTACCTAAGAGGCGACCAAATGTGCATCATTCATTCACATTGCTTGCCGACATGGAGGATGAGGACATCATACGTAAATTCCGTTTGGACTGACCTACCCTTTAGGACCTATGTGCTCAGTTGGAGCCTCATCTGAGGCCTCGCAGAATATATCCGACTGCTTTGACACCAACATGTAAGGTGATGGCAGCCCTGCATTTCTTTGCAATTGGCTTGTTCCAGTACACGGTGTCCAGCGCAGGTGGGATGTCTCAACCAATGTTCAGCGTGGTGCTCCGTGATTTCCTGTCCGCTATGATAACCTACAAGGACAGCTACATCCATTTTCCCAGGAGCAGTGAATTGGCAGCTGTGAAGGGGGAATTTTATGACCTTGCCCTCATCCCCAATGTTGTTGGTGCCTTTGACTGCACACATGCTGGCCTGGTTCCACCACAGGCATGTGAGCACATCTGCAGGAACAGGAAGCATTTCCATTCCACCAATGTGCAAGTGGTATGTCAAGTGGATATGATAATCTCCCAGGTTTGTGCTGAATTTCCAGGATCAGCACATGACTCGTACATAGTGCATAACAGCATCGTGCCACAGCTGCTTGCAAATATGCATCCGGAGCGAGCGTGGAATGTGGGTGAGCACGCAGAGTCAAGTGGTGTGCTGTATGTGTGACATGCTGTCATCTGCCACAGTTATATTACAAAATTGGTCTGTGTATCTCACACCTAGGTGACTCTGCATATCCCAACCGGCCTTGGTGGCTGAGCCCACTGAGGAATCCCAGGACCCCGGGTGAAGTCCGCTACAATGAGGCCCATGGGAGGACACATCGTGTGGTGCAGCGTGCCTTTGGTCTTCTGAAGTCTAGATTCCGGTGTCTGGACAAGAGCGGATGTGCACTACTCTACTCTCCCCAGAAGGTGTGTCAGATAGTAGTTGCATGCTACATGCTCTACAACCTGGCCTTGCGCAAAGAGATCCCCCTGCTCCTGGACAATGATGAGCAGCAGATACCCCCGCCTGCAAACCCACACATGTCCAGTGACGAGGATTGTGGAGAGGAGGAGGGTGTCGACCTGCGTCAACAGCTCATAAAACACTACTTCCCTTGAGTGTGAGTTACATTGTACAACAGTGACATTGTCTATCGTTGATGGTTGTGCAAAGGCCTAGGGGAGCTTTCTGACTGCTTCCTGTTGATGGCTCTCTGCTGATGGCTGATGTTTGTGGCACAGTGTAGTCATGACCAGCCACATGATGTATATGTTGATATTGTTTCTCATTGTAATGTGTGCTGGGTTGTGTGCCTTGATGGCTAGTGTTGTGTACTGGCTGTGATGCCATCACCTGACTAGTAAATGTCGTTCTCATGTCTTTCTAGGTCCCTTCAGCCTCTCAATGCCTCCTCACAATCCTAGTTTCAGGTACATTGGAATATGAGTCAACATTGACCATTCTGTGATAAACATGGAGCTGACACAAAGATATAGGTGTGTAAAGAGTGTTTATTACAAAGATTGTTTGTGACAGGCAAGTGGGGTTTAAGAAAATGGTGCAAAGTGAATCAATGAGTTGTCAGTGATGGTAGACCAGACATTAGAGTAGTCACCACATTGATGTGGTGACACAGTCCAACAGACACCTGCCATCAACATTGCAGTGTGGGTAAGAATAGTCAAAAAAGTCAATGTTAAGGTGAAGAGAGGTGCCATCATGGCTTGCTCTTTGACTTGCATGTGGCTGGTGCTTTGCCAGTTGATATTCCCGTAGGGTTTTCTTGGATGGCCCCTTTTGCGTTTTCCAGGGGAACCTCTGCTGCGGGCTCTGCGGTGTCTGAGGAGTCATCTTGTTCCAGCTCACTCCTCTCTGTAGCCGCAGTTGAGGTGGTGGGAGTAACGTCCTGTGGGCCACTGGAGGGAGGTTGAGCTGTCCTTTGGGCAGCATGACTGTCCCTCAGAACACGCACAAGCTGGCCCATTAGGTCCACGATTTGGCCCATACGCGTGTCCATGGATCTCAGCAGCAGGCGGAGCTCACGCTCTTCTTCCAGAACCTGACCCACGTGACCCTGGGTTTTTTCATATGCCCCAAGGACTCGGGCAATGTTGGCCAGGGCTTTGGCACCAGTGTCCTGTCGATTTTGTCCCCCAGTTGCCCTCCCACCTGCCCTGCTGTCCCAAACCTGTGTTGTTGCCACTCGACGCACCCGCAGACTCTCCCTGCCCTCTTCCGATTGTTGGGTGGTGTTGGTATCCTCTGAGGCAGGGAGAGTGTTGCAGGCAGCACTGGTGGTGGTGGTGGTGTTTGAGGCAGCACAGGTAGTTGCAGCAGGGGCCAGCGCGATTGTTGTTGCTGAGGTGGTGGTGGTGGGGACAGTGGGGGCCTGGGACGTGGTGCGCCCTGGCAGTCCGGATGAGCCAGGTTCATTCTCCGCATCCGAGAAACTGAGGGAGTCTGCATCCTAGGGTCCATGTTCTGGGGGGGGGGATGATTGGCTCTGCAGGTCAGTGTTCTCTTCTGCTGTAGACAATTGTTGATCTCCTGTTGGACAGAGGTGAAATGGTCATTGAAGTGCACCCCACAAGCTTGGTGTTAGATGTTACATGTGATACACCACACAATTTTACATTGATGTCACTTTTTTTGGCTGCACGGCACTGAGCATCAGGACATTATGTGGAGGTACATACATTACTTGTCCATGGTGTGACATGTCAATAGATACCATGTTCCACGAATAGATTGTGTGATTACAAGGACATATCGTCATCTAACGACTAGCAGCACAACAACTTTGTGTGAGGCTTCTATTTTATTTACTCTACATGGAAGACGTTACATCTGAGCAAGGACTTGCCATTGTAAACTTATGCATACCTTTGTCATATCATGTACTTTACTTTCTTTTACCTACTGACCATGCATGTTTTGTGTTCATATGGGCCTTGATGCTCTGCCCCCATGGCACTTACACATGGCATTCAGTGCTGTGCATGATTGAGCCCTGAATTTCTTCAACATGTGACTTTGTGGTTTAAACTTTAATTTCTGTGACAGTTACACATGCTTAGCTGTCTGCACACTGGAAGTGGCTTTTGGATCGATGCCAAGTTGGATTACATGTGAGGGCTGGTGTGGTCATATGGCTCCATGCATTTTTAGAGGAATGACAGGGTGCATGCGCTGTCTAACCACCTGTTCTGGGGCACAGTTGAGGTGAATTGCTGCCACTGGGTTGTGGGTGTGGGGAGTGCTCCATCATGCTGGGCTTTGAAACAGGGGGTATGGTGGGAGTTGTAGTGCAGTCTTCCCACCCACACACCCCTCCCAGTTAAGATTGCTAGCTACCTATTAGGTGAAGGTGAGCAATGCAATGGCTGACACAATGGCTGACACATGGTTGTTGGGGGGTTAGTGCTCCATCCTGCTGGGCTTTGGAACAGGGGGCCTGGTGGGAGTTGTAGTGCAGTCTTCCCACCATCAAACACCCCTCCCTGTTAAGATGGCTACCTACCTGTTAGTATAATGAGAGCAATGCAATGGCGGACACATGATTGAGGGGAGTGCTCCATCCTGCTGGGCTTTGGGACAGGGGGCCTGGTGGGAGTTGTAATGCAGTCTTCTCACCCACAAACACCCCTCCCAGTTCAGATGGCTACCTACCTGTTAGGTGAAGGTGAGCAATGCAATGGCTGCCACATGGTTGGAGGGGGTGCTCCATCATGCTGGGCTTTGGGACAGGGGTCCTGGTGGCAGTTGTGGTGCAGTCTTCCCACCTATAAACACCCCTCCCAGTTAAGATGGCTACCTACCTGTTAGGTGGAGGTGAGCAATGCAATGGCTGACACATGGTTGGGGGGAGTGCTCCATCCTGCTAGGCTTTGGGACAGGGGGCCTGGTGAGAGTTGTAGTGCAGTCTTCCCACCCACAAACACCCCTCCCTGTTAAGATGGATATCTACCTGTTAGGTGAAGGTGAGCAAACACCCCTCCCTGTTAACATGGCTACATACCTGTAAGTGTGATGTCAGTAAACACCCCTCCCTGTTAATATGGCTACCTGCCTGTTAGGTGGAGGTGGGCAATGCAATAGCTGACACATGGTTGTGGGTTGGAGTGTTACCTCTTGCTCAGCTTTGGGACCGGGGTGCCTGGAGGGAGTTGTGGCTGCCTGCGCACATGCCCACATGGTAATATTGCTAGCTACCTTTGGGGTGTATCAGAGGGAGTGGATGCTGGATCTGTGAGAAATGTTTTGGAGAGAGTGTAGTGCACATGCATGTATTTGGACCTAGGAGGTGTCGCTTTGTAGTTGTGCAAGACAGTAAATAGCAGTGTAATGGTAGGCATTTGTTGGTACTTCCCAGCCTCCCCTTCCCCAGGTATTCCTGTGAGACTCTCCGGATGCAGTGTGGCAAGCGCCTTCTCTGCTCATTAGGTGAGTGTTCGTGTTGGAATGGGAGGGCCACGGCCAGTCATCTGAGCCAGCTTAATGTTCTTGTTGTTCCTCTCTTTCACCTTGCTCTTGAGGTCATTCCACCGCTTCCTGATCTCCTTCTTGGAGCGGGGGATGGTCCCTACTGTATTGACTTTGTTGACTATTCTTTCCAACATTTGATTTTTTCTGGCTTGTGGTGTCTGTTGGACCAGGTTTTCAAACAACTGCGGTTCTACTCTGATTACCTCATCTACCATGACTGACAACTCATTTTCTGTGAATTTGGGCATTTTCTTCTGTGACATGGCGTCAAAATGTGTGAAAAGTGCAGTTGTGAAGGTGGTGGTGATGTGTGTTGGGTGTGTGTGTGTTGTTGTGCTGGTGAGATGTGTGGTGATTTGCCTCTCCTTTCTGCTGTGGGGTTGTTTCCTTCAGTAGTGGAGTATTGCAAAGTATTCTGGTCAGGGAATGGGCTGGTTTTATACTCAGCTATGTGGGTTGGTCAAAATGGAGTATGTGTGGGTTGACCTGGGATTTGTATTTTTTACTTACCAAGGGGATGTGTCATTGGGGTGTGTTAGGTGATTTTTGAGGCTGAGCCAGATTAATGGCCACACTTGGTAGCCTTTTGGTATGTTTTTTTGTCGACTGCCATTACTGTTCCGGAGCGACTGTGGCGGTGGGAATAGAAAAGTCCTTCCGTCAGCTCTCCCATTCATCACTAGTTGCAACCGCGGCTGTTGGAAACAGTGGATCATTCCGCTGTCACCGCAATGGTATTCTAATTTGACGTGCGGTCATTCCGCTGGACGGGTCTTCCCGCAGCGAATCTGACCGCCGCGGACAGATTTTCACATGCTCCCCACGCTGCCAGCGGTCTTTTGTGGAATCCGCCCTCCTTGTTTGGATTTTTCTGGCGGTTCATCCTAATCTGACAGCCGCTTTTCCTGCGATGCATGCGGGCAGTTAATTTCCGCTACTGCGGCGGTCGGAACGGTTTTCCGAATGCCATCCTAATCGACCCCTTACTTTTTACCACATCTGAAAAATATCATTCAGTATTTGTGTGTTTTAATTTGGGAGCTGCATTGTATAGTTTTTATATTGCATATTTTTTCTCATAGGAATATTCTGAAATAAATGTTAAAAGTAAATTATTTGTATTTATCAGTCTTATTTTGAAATATTTGTGTTCTTTATTGTTCTTTTTATATATATTTAAATAAAAAAGAAGTATATCATGTAAAATATGTTTCCTTATTTTAGCGATATTAATGTGGTCAAAATTATATGTTTCAATATTTTGATTTTGTGTATGTATTATGATATATGTGATATTTTATTTTGATATTTGTGTGTTCAAAATTGTTAAAATTCGATTTTTTTGGCAATAGTTTTATCATTGAGTTTTATGTTATTTCTAGTTCAGTATAGGATGGCGATATTTTTGTATTCAATATTATTTTGGCAATATTTTGGGTTGTCTATATTGTTTTTCACAATATTCTGTCATGGAACCATAGGATCAGATTCAATCCCTAAGTAAAATATTTCAAAGGGGTATGCAGCATATACATTGACTACTAGAATTGCTTCACCCCTGCCTGAGGACATCAGTGCCCTGAAGCTTACCTGATCACATCAGGTTGTGCCGCCATTATTCCAATCAAGACACTGAGTAGACACCAGAAACACTGTTTCAGATTGTCAGCAGCGGTATTAGGACAAAATGTTGAGCTGTAAATTTCAGGAGACAAAAACATTGAGAGAAAAATATATTACGATACAAAAATATTGTGATGCAAAAGTATTGTTGTCAATGATATATTTTTTCTCAAGTAATTAATATCGTTGGGAAGAATATTTTTGGTTAATATTGTTCTCTATAGTAAAGTTGTAAAAAATATCCTTTTTTAAGTATCTTAATATGTTACTTTTGTGTTATTATTTGTATAATTAAAAAAAATAAAAATATGTAATTTGTAATTTTAAGTGATTTTTAATTTGTAATTTAATTGCTAATAGTAATTTATAGTGCTGTAGCGGGTTGCTTGGCTTGTTGGGTATAGGTGGGAATTAAATTAAGTAATAATGCATTAATATTTCATTATTAATTATGGAAATTGTGTAATAAATATATTTTTTGGTATATTTTAGGTATGGGCTGCTAGGTTTGTAGGGGTACTGGGTGGGAAGTTTATTATGTAATATATTCATTGACAATTCAGTAAAAAATTATTAATAATGATGGAATTGATTTTTAATTATCTAAATTGTGTAATAATTATATTTGTAGTTATATTTTAGGTGTGGGCTGCTGGGTTTGTAGGGCTATACGGTGGAAAGTTAATTAAGTTATAGTTGATTAACAATTGAATAATTATTAATTATTCAATTGATTATTAGTTGTGTATTTGTGTAGTAAGCTTATATTTTAGTTATATTTTAGGTGTGGGTTGTTGGGCTTGTAGAGATAAAAGGTGGGAATTGTATGTATTCTTAACTATTTCATTGATAATTAATTATGTACATTGTATAATTCTTATTTATTTTAATTATATTTTCAGGTTGAGTGATAGGTTGTAGGTGTATAGATTGGGATGTTAAGTAATTATGAATTAACAAATAATTATTAATTAAATATTTAACTTATTATCAGTTATATAAATTATTTTATACTTATTTATTTTAAGTGCGGGATGCTAGGTTTGTGGGGGAAGTTAAATATGTAAGAATTAACTTTTTTAAAGTTGATATATCTATATAGATCTATATATATATATATATATGTATATGTATATATATATTACCTACTGGCGGTCGCCAGTAGGTAGTTATAGTTAGGACCGTGTTTCCATAGGAAATCTCAAAATTCTATTTTGAATAACTTTGGCGCCGGTTGACGAATCCTCGCAAAATTTTCAAAACTAATGGGGCGCTCCGCTCAGCTCCTACCCTGAAAGTCTCGGGGGGATTTGTCAAGCGGGGGCTGAGAAAAAAGGGGGGTCCCAAAACGCGTTTTCCTCATGCATTTTTCCATAGGGACTTTAGTCGCAGCTACAGCCCGAACGGCTGAACAGAATTATGAGAAATTTGGCAGAGAGGTAGCCATAAGGTCCATGAAGTGCCTTTTGCAGGTTTGGTGTAAATCTGTTCAGTATTTCCTGAGAAATTAGCATTTACATCAATATATATATCTGTACGCGCGTACCGTGCGCGCACTGAGCAAGTCCTGTGCGCGCACCTTGCCGATCGCGAGCGCACTTCTGATTGGTTCTTAGATGTCAGTAAACATTCGAATCGGTGGAAATCAGGAAGCGGCGGCCGCCATTTTGTCTCCCGCATAAAAAGGGTGTGATAAACAAAGGGGGAGAACTTGAAAAGGGGGCAGAGTGGGGAGATATTGACCCACTAGGCATTGTAAGGGGGTCACAGTAGGACCTTGTAGGGCAAAAAAAAAGATTTATATTTTGAAAAAAAATATCGCCGAGTGCGCGCACCCAGCGCGCACCCGAAAAAAACCTTTTACAAAAAATTAAAAAAAATTGCATTTAAGTGTTTAGATATAAGGTGGCTCTAAAAAGAGCCCTTGTGTTTATTGTGTGTTTTTCGGTACCTACAAGTAAGTACCGATGCAGAGTTTAAAGTTCAAGAGGAAGACTCTGTTGCCTTCATCAGTGAAGTGTACACCATCTCCTCTATAAATGTCTTGCATGTTGTAACGCAAGTTGTTGTGGTATATAGAACCCATACCATAGTCTCTGAGGAAAGCAGAAATAGATTTGTTGACGTGCTTCCTTGCTTTGTCAATCTGCGGACAAAATTAGTTGGACCAGTTCCACTTTTGCCTTTGGCATATGTTAGAATATACGAAGGCAGATTGAGGAAAAAGCGACATCAATTGCACAAAGGTGTCCTTAATAAGCATTTCCAGACCTACCCCAGTTAAAGTGCCTAGGTCATTTCCACCACAGTGCACAATAATAAGGTTAGGCAGTGGGAGATGTAGAAAGGTTTTCACCAAAGGCATTAATTGGTGCCACTTTAACCCTCTCTGACCAATCCATTTAATGTCTACATTTGGCAAAGCAAGGTCTCTCACCATACCTCTTTTTTCTGCATACTTTTCACTCCAGAAGACATAGCTGTGACCTACAATCTACACTGTGAACATCTTCCAAGGAGATCTGGATGCACTCAGGAGGTGTCTTTCAGTAGAAAGGCAATATAAAATGAAAGACAGTTGAAAAAAGGAGGCACACATACTTTTTTTTATAAAAAGAACTCATTGGCTGTTTCAAACCATTCTACACTAAAAACTAGGCTGTATGTTTAAATTTTAAAAAGCATGTTATGTATTGGTTGAGAAAAATGCGTGAACAAAGAACATTAATTTGGATTTGCTGTTAGGTTTGAAAAGTCAAGCAGTCTTGCTCTTTGAAAATGAAACATTGTCTGCTGAACTTCTGACCTCTCTGCTCACACCTGTGTTCCATGACCTGTTGCTATGGTAGCAGGCAGAAGTCAAGTTGGGGGAAGGGTACATTTGGAAAGGGGTTGAAGTTTTCAACCAATAGAAATGTGTGATTTCATTTGAAAAAATGTGGGAAGCACAGAGATTTGAAATTAACATGTATATGTGTGAAAAAAGAGAGGGAAACTGTGCCGTTAACTGGTTCTGCTGAGAGGAGAGAGGTGTTCAGCTCAGAGATTCTGGTCTGATAAACTGCTGTGTGACTGACACATTTCTTTCACAACTAACTAATTTTAAAGGTGAGTTATGAGTTTGAGAGGGGGTGTTTGTGGTTAATATAGATATAAAAAAAAGAATTGTGATTATTTGTTTAAAGTTGTGATTTACATTTTCTGTTTTGGGAGATATTTAACTGTTTTGAATATGTAAAATATTATGGAGTATGTTTTCACCATAAGTTAATGTGTACTGGTAATAATGAGGAATACTGTTTTGTGCCTACCATCAAACCATGAGTCTGTGTGCAGAGAAGAATTGTTGACAGAGATTTAATTTGTGTTGCTGTTGAAAAGTAAGACTTGCAGTTGAAAGAAAAGGACAGCTTCTTTTTAATTGTGATGGTTAGCATTTAGCAGAAATCACTTTGAAAGAAAAGAGAGGAAAATGGCAGCACATTTGAAAAAAGCTTTAGTTCTGTAAGAATTGATAACTCAGGAAAGGGGCAGCCTGTGTTTTGTGCCTACCAACACAGCATGAGTCTGTGTGTATATAGGAATTGTTGTCTGAGATTTAATTTGTGAAGTTGTTGTTCAGTAAGAAATGCAGTCCTAGGAAAGGGGCAGCCTGTGTTATGTGCTTAAAATGATGGCATGAGTCTGTGTGCACACAGGAATTGTGGGCAGAGGTTTAATTTGTGAAGATGTTGTTCAGTAAGAAATGCAGTTCCAGGAAAGGGGCAGCCTGTGTTATGTGCCTAAAATGATGGCCTGACTCTGTGTGCGCACAGGAAATGTGGGCAGAGATTTAATTTATGAAGTTGTTGTTCAGTAAGAAATGCAGTCCCAAGAAAGGGGCAGCCTGTGTTATGTGCCTAAAATGATGGCATGACTCTGTGTGCACACAGGAAATGTGGGCAGAGATTTAATTTATGAAGTTGTTGTTCAGTAAGAATTGCAGTCCCAGGAAAGGGGCAGCCTGTGTTATGTGCGTAAAATGATAGCATGAGTCTGTGGGCGCACAGGAATTGTGGGCAGAGATTTAATTTGTGAAGATGTTGTTCAGTAAGAATTGCAGTCCCAGGAAAGGGGCAGCCTGTTGTGTTTACTCAAATTATCCCTTAGCACACATGCACTGTTACATACATCCCTGCAGTCTTCATGCAGTTCTGGAAGTCTCTTTGCTCATCTGTATTGCACCAGACAATACAGTGTTTAGAAACACACTCTTGGCACACACGCAGCAGCTTCTCCAACACTCTCATGTGTAGTACTCAGCTCTGTGTGCTGTTTCAGATAGCACTGTGTAATGCAAACACATTCAACGTCACCAAGGCCTCATTTAAATTTATCTAGTCTAATCACTCACCCTGTAACACATGGTCATGGTCTTAAGGAGCTGTTAGCACATGTGCTGTTTTCTGCTTCTGTAAATGATAAGGGAAATGTATCAGGCTGTAACAGTAATTTGGTACTATTCAGGGACACTGTTTTGTTCCAAAAACATAGCATGAGTCTGTGTGCGCACAGGAATTGTGGGCAGAGATTTAATTTGTGAAGATGTTGTTCAGTAAGAAATGCAGTCCCAGGAAAGGGGCAGCCTGTGTAATGTGCGTAAAAAGATGGCATGAGTCTGTGTGCACACAGTAATTGTGGGCAGAGATTTAATTTATGAAGTTGTTGTTCAGTAAGAAATGCAGTCCCAGGAAAGGGGCAGCCTGTTGTGTTTACTCAAATTATCCCTTAGCACACATGCACTGTTACATACATCCCTGCAGTCTTCATGCAGTTCTGGAAGTCTCTTTGCTCATCTGTCTTGCACCAGACAATACACAGTGTTCAGAAACACACTCTTGGCACACACGCAGCAACTTCTCCAACACTCTCATGTGTAGTACTCAGCTCTGTGTGCTGTTTCAGATAGCACTGTGTAATGCAAACACATTCAACGTCACCAAGGCCTCATTTAAATTGATCTAGTCTATTCACTCACCCTGTAACACATGGTCATGGTCTTAAGGAGCTCTTAGGACATGTGCTGTTTTCTGCTTCTGTTAATGATAAGGGAAATGTATCAGGCTGTAACAGTAATTTGGTACTATTCAGGGACACTGTTTTGTTCCAAAAAACATAGCATGAGTCTGTGTGCGCACAGGAATTGTGGTCAGAGATTTAATTTGTGAAGATGTTGTTCAGTAAGAAATGCAGTCCCAGGAAAGGGGCAGCCTGTGTTATGTGTGTAAAATGATGGCATGAGTCTGTGTGCGCACAGGAATTGTGGGCAGAGATTTAATTTGTGAAGATGTTGTTCAGTAAGAATTGCAGTCCCAGGAAAGGGGCAGCCTGTGTTATGTGTGTAAAATGATGGCATGAGTCTGTGTGCGCACAGGAATTGTGGGCAGAGATTTAATTTGTGAAGATGTTGTTTAGTAAGAAATGCAGTCCCAGGAAAGGGGCAGCCTGTGTTATGTGCCTAAAATGACGATATGAGTCTGTGTGCACACAGGAATTGTGGGCAGAGATTTAATTTATGAAGTTGTTGTTCAGTAAGAATTGCAGTCCCAGGAAAGGGGCAGCCTGTGTTATGTGCCTAAAATGATGGCATGAGTCTGTGTGTGCACAGGAATTGTGGGCAGAGATTTAATTTGTGAAGTTGTTGTTCAGTAAGAATTGCAGTCCCAGGAAAGGGGCAGCCTGTTGTGTTTACACAAATTATCCCTTAGCACACATGCACTGTTACATACATCCCTGCAGTCTTCATGCAGTTCTGGAAGTCTCTTTGCTCATCTGTCTTGCACCAGACAATACACAGTGTTCAGAAACACACTCTTGGCACACACGCAGCAGCTTCTCGAACACTCTCATGTGTAGTACTCAGCTCTCTGTGCTGTTTCAGATAGCACTGTGTAATGCAAACACATTCAACGTCACCAAGGCCTCATTTAAATTGATCTAGTCTAATCACTCACCCTGTAACACATAGTCATGGTCCTAAGGAGCTGTTAGGACATGTGCTGTTTTCTGCTTCTGTAAATGATAAGGGAAATGTGTCAGGCTGTAACAGTAATTTGGTACTATTCAGGGACACTGTTTTGTTCCAAAAAACATAGCATGAGTCTGTGTGCGCACAGGAATTGTGGGCAGAGATTTAATTTGTGAAGTTGTTGTTCAGTAAGAATTGCAGTCCCAGGAAAGGGGCAGCCTGTTGTGTTTACACAAATTATCCCTTAGCACACATGCACTGTTACGTACATCCCTGTAGTCTTCATGCAGTTCTGGAAATCTCCTTGCTCATGTCTCTTGCAGTTGACAATACATAGTCTGCAGAAACACACTCTTGGGACACACGCCGCAGCTTCTCCAACACTCCCATGCGTACTACTCAGGTCTGTGTGTAATGCAAACACATTCAACGTCACCAAGGCCTCTTTTTCTTTGCTCTACTCTAAACACTCACCCAGGTTGCAGATACTTATGGTATGAAGTAGCTGTTAGGAAATGTGCTCTTTTCTGCCTCTGTGATTTTCCAGGTAAAATGTGTAAGGCTGTAACAGCAATTATCACTTGATCTACCAGAGTAGTAAATGTGCTTTGAATTTGCAAATCAAATTCTGTTTCTGCTTAGAAGCACACCATGAGGCTGTGTGCGCACAGGAATTGTGGCCACAGATATAATTTGTGTTGCGGTTGTTCTGTTAAAAAATGAACTTGCAGGAAAGGGGCAGCTTGTTTTTTTTCAACTGTGGTGGTTAGTACTGTGCACAAATTAGTAAATCACAAATGAGAGACAAATGGAAAAACATTTGAAATAAATGAAAAGTAAAAAAAAATATTTTAATGAATTATAATTACAAAAAGGATTTTTTTTTAGTTCCTTGCAGGTATTGCTGAGCAACAGTGAAAAAAAAATGCCTTTAAGGACAAGAAAAAGGAAAGAAAAGCAACAACAAGTATATCTGGACAAAACTGGGGAAAAAAAATAGCAGGAGAAGCTGGAGATGGCAAAAAGAAAAAGTCTACTGGTAAGCAGAGCAGAGATTTCTTTAAAAAGATTTTCAAAAAACAAAAAAATGGCAAAAATAACTGTAAAACAAAGAGAGTTTTATGTACAAAGCAACAACACAGTCAACAGCAAAAAAAAAAGCTAATGTACAATCAGAAGTATGTCAAAGTGATTTAACACGGAAATTAGATTTTAAAAACATTCGTCGAAAAATGTTTCATAGAAGAGTGATGTTAAATTTGCTAAAGGATGTGAAAAAATATAAGAAAAAAACAACATTTATTAAGAATTTTTTTTATAGAAAATATTGTAAGTAAGGCTTTGGAAATAAAAAGAGAACTTTTTATTCTAATTTTGAATAGGATGCGTAGATTAGAAAAATTAGTGAGTGCAATGAAGTCACAAAGCAAAAGGAAAAGAGAAGTGAAAAAAAGTAACTTTTGTAAAGTGTTCTTGGGAGAATGGAAACACAGTTCAAGTACTGAACCATTTTTTAATGAAGAGAGTTATCTTCAAAGTAATAGTTTGTTGCATGCAGTTGACACCAATGGTAGAGCATATGAAGTTAAGGATGGTTGTGTGATGCAAAAAGAGTAATGGCTGCTGAGGCTATGGGGAGACGTCCAAAAGCCCCAGTGTACACTTGGAACTGTAGTAGTATTTGTACTGTGCGTCAGGAATCTATTGATAAATTACGTGACTTTCTAAGATAATATAGTAAAAAGAGTGTAAAACAGAAGATGAAGGTGCTTCAAACACTAGATCCATGCAGAGTGAGAGAAAATACTGGTTTGCAGGGACATTCTCTGTCTTGTCTATCTAGAAAAGTGTGTAAAAGTGTTTTTCATCATTTTAGGATGCTGGCTGTTCATCATACTGAAATGAGAAAGTTTGTGAGAACATTGTATTTTGCTAAAAGTCCAGCAGTAAAGTTGAATGAGTTGAATAATGCTCTGTTCCGTGGATCTGTATCAGATGTAGTGAAGGTTACTGATGAGATTCAGTTTTGTTACTTTGGTCCAGAACAAGAAAGTGCAGAAAAGGACACAGTAAATGAGGAAAATGAGGAACAGAATGTAGAACTCATTATTACTAAAAATGTTGAGGATGAAATGACAAAATTTACTATCACCTCTAATGAAAGACCAAATATTACTTGTATTTGTTGCCGCAGAAGTCATTATAAAATTCAAACAAGGAGTGTTGATCTGTATAAAAAAAGTGAAAATGAAGATAATTATAAGTGGAAGGATTTTGCAACATATATATTTCTTGAAAATTGTTTTGAATTGGGTGAAGATCAGCGTATTTGTAAATACTGTTATAATAAGTTAGAAGGAAATAGAATGCCGACCAGAGCTGTACATAATAATTTAGAATTGGATGCTATTCCTGCCGAACTTTCTGAATTAAATACATATGAGTCTATACTCATTCAATGTGTTCATCCGTTCCAGACCATAGTACGTATGGAGCCCAAAACTGGTAAATTACCTCCTTCTGATTTACTGAGAGGTTTAAAAGGAAGAGTGGTGTATTTGCCCTTGGATTTGAAAAAAAATATGGAAACTATTGATGCAGATACTTTGGAAACTGAACCATTAGTAATTCTGGTTAATGGTGTACCTACAAAGAATAAGAAGATTTGGCAAGAGCTGGTGGATGTACGAAAAGTACAAAGAGCAAATTTGTATTTGAAAAAAAATAATAAATGGTATGAATCAATGTATATAGAAGAAGAAGAAGAAGATTTACAAGAAGACACAGAAACACCAACTGGTCAAATTGAAAAAGTGGACAAGTCAAAGGAAGAAGAAATTTATGAACATTTTAGCATACATCCTCTTCATTCAAAAGAAGTTATGGGAGACACTATTGATCTGTTTCAAATGAAGAAAGCAAAAGGAACTCCCGTGAGTGTATGGGAGGAGAGCTTGGAAGCTCGATGTTTTCCCCAGCTGTTTCCTACAGGAAAAGGAGGACGATACGATGAACGTCCAGAACAGATTCCAGCTTCTGAGTATCGGACTACAAGACTATATGCAGAAGATCCAAGATTTCGTCAAAGTATTCCTTATTTGTTCCATCTTTTATTTGAAAGCGACTTGTCTGCATTATCTTATGCAGTAAATCACATTTTAAAAAGTGGAGTACATTTACAAAATGTGTCTGCTAAGGATTTTATGGAGAAATTGCAGCACCGAGATGATCATTTGGAAACACAACTGATCAATCTGATGGCTTGTCAGCGTGGGACAAATGAATATTGGTACCGACGCCATGGTGAATTAAAATGCATGTTACGGAATTTAGGAACTCCTACATGGTTTCTAACCCTAAGCTGTGCCGAGTACGCTTGGGATGATTTACTGGATTGTCTAAGAGAGGCAAATTCAAACATTAAAAACATTGAATACAAGACAGCTGGAGAACTGTGCTCATTGGATCCAGTTAATGTTTGCAGATATTTCAATCATAGATTTGAGGCTATGATGTCCTTCATCTGCAATAAAAAAAATCCACCTCTTGGAGAAGTAGTGGATTTCTTTTGGAGAAAAGAGTACCAGGCAAGAGGTGCTCCTCATATTCATATGCTGTTGTGGATCAAGGATGCCCCAAAGTTTGGAACAGATACTGATGAAGCAGTGTTATCTTTCATTGAAGAATATGCAACATGTGCTATACCTAAAAGCACAGAAGAGAAAAAGTTAAAAGAGCAAGTTTTACGTTTCCAAAGTCATCGGTGTGGAAAATACTGTCGACGGAAGTACAAGACGAAAGATAAATTCTACACAAAGGTGCCAATTACAATCCGGTAAAAAAATTCCCCGTGCGACTCGTATCCGGTCTTTTTACCGTACGAATCGTACAAGTGCCGTACGAACTGGCAATCACGATTCGCATGGGAAAAAGACCATACGAATCGCACTGGGAATTATTCCCCACACGTCCTCGGGTCGTAAAAAGTGTCCGACACGTCCTCGGACGATTTACCGTACAAACGTGAAAAGCAAAGTCCGACCGGGGAATCACGATCCGTCCCGGGCGTCCGAATGTACAACCGTATGGTTAAAAGACCGTCCGCACCGAACCCCTATAACAACCGTGGAGACGTCCAAACAGGTGCCCGGTACGTGCCGTACCCCCCCCAGCCCCCGCATGTATGCGCCGTACCCCCCCCAGCCCCCACATGTACGCGTCGAACCCCCCCAGCCCCCGCATGTACGCGCCGTACACCTCCAGCCCCCGCATGTACGCGCCGTACCCCCCCAGCCCCCGCATGTACGCGTCGAACCCCCCCCAGCCCCCGCATGTACGCGCCGTACCCCCCCAGCCCCCGCATGTACGCGTCGAACCCCCCCCAGCCCCCGCATGTACGTGTCGAACCCCCCCGTGTATGTACACCCGAGTACGTGTCGAACTGTACGTCTCGAACCCCCGTGTATGTACACCCGAGTAAGTGTCGAACCCCCCCGTGTATGTACACCCGAGTACGTGTCGAACTGTACGTCTCGAACCCCCCGTGTATGTACACCCGAGTACGTGTCGAACCCCCCGTGTATGTACACCCGAGTACGTGTCGAACTGTACGTGTCGAACCCCCCCGTGTATGTACACCCGAGTACGTGTCGGACCCCCCGTGTATGTACACCCGAGTACGTGTCGAACCCCCCGTGTATGTACACCCGAGTACGTGTCGAACTGTACGTGTCGAACCCCCGTGTATGTACACCCGAGTACGTTCGAGTCGTACCCCCACCCGTGTATGTACGGTGCGACCGCCAGTAGATAATATATCTATCTATAAAGATCTATGTATATAAATATATATCTATATATATATTCACTGAAAAAACCATGGGTTTCACACACGTTATAGTTAGGAATTAGCATTTAAAAAACCTTAGAAATTCAATGAAAAAACCAAAGGTTTCACACATGTTATACTTAGCTGGACATTTCACTCGTAAAAAACCATTGAAATTCCCCCGTTATAGTTAGTTCAGCTAACTATAACTCGCGCGCCCGCAATGCACTACTGATGACGTCACATATTACATCACTCATGACATGGTCACTGACATCACTCATGACATCACTGATGACATCTCAAATGACATCACTGATGACATCACTGATGACATCATCCTTGTGATAGAGTGGCAGACCTCCTCTCCCCCTAATATAACCATTGAAACACACATTCAAAAATAGAAACTAAAATGTTCAATATAATGAACATATCAATATCAGTTACAACAACCTATTCAGTAATTCTAAGAACCACATACACATACAGTAATTCACCAACAGTCCTCTACAGTCACTCATACATGTACTCACTCATCATATGTACTCATACACCTGTACATCCCGTTACACAATGCCACTCATCCATAGAGTAACTCACACACATAGTCACTCATGCTAATAAAGAATCAATCATCCATTTACTTGCATATACAGTTATACACACACCACCACACTTACTTCTACAGAAACTTACATATACTTACTCTTTTAAACAATCACTTATAGAAACACATACTTATTCATACAGGAACTCTTCCAATCTCTCACTCTCACATATACTCACTTATATACACCAATAGTCACATATACTAGTTTAAAACATATGTAGTTACTCATAAAGACACTATTGAGACAGTCATTCACTCACTAACACACCCATGCACACACTCATCCACCCATACAGTCCTGCACACATGCTGTATTCAACACATACAAACAGTGAGTCACTCATTCATGCACCTATGCACTAAGTAATACCCCCCACCGAACCATACAGAAACTCAGACACTCATAGTGATAAAAAACCAACTAATAACCTATATAGACACTCATGTAGCTACTCACCAACCCATGCAGCCACTTATACACAAAGTAAGAAACTGATACAGATATTTAAATATTTAAAGATTACTCAGTAAGCCATGTATTCACTATGATACACTTAAACAGTCAGTTACACAAAAAAAATTCCAAAAAAAAGTATCCATTTAGACACTTATATACCCATTTATTCTTCCTTTGACCTTGAGATATACATAAATATAAAAAATATATAATTTTCATAAAAACACACAATCACTGGATGATGTCATCAGTGATGTCATCAGTGATGTCATTTGAGATGTCATCAGTGATGTCATGAGTGATGTCAGTGACCATGTCATGAGTGATGTAATATGTGACGTCATCAGTAGTGCATTGCGGGCGCGCGAGTTATAGTTAGCTGAACTAACTATAACGGGGGAATTTCAATGGTTTTTTACGAGTGAAATGTCCAGCTAACTATAACATGTGTGAAACCTTTGGTTTTTTCATTGAATTTCTAAGGTTTTTTAAATGCTAATTCCTAACTATAACGTGTGTGAAACCCATGGTTTTTTCAGTGAATTTCAAAGGTTTTTTAAATGCTAATTTCTAACTATGCCTACAGAGATAGGACATGTGAAGAAAGAAGAAAAAATGCACAGAAAGAAACAAAAGAAGTGCAGAAAGAAGCAACAGAAGTCCTCAAATACGAAGATAAGTGCAGGAAGAAGGATAACGTGCAGAAAGAACAAAAAGAAGAGCAGAAAGAAGCCTTGTTGCAAAATCATCCTGTACCCTCAACTTTTTCAGACGGATACTGGTGGTAACTGAGTCTGACTAACCAGTCCTAGAGCCAGTGCTATGTTAAAAGACACTTAGAATACAGTGAAAACACCTACATACACTAGGGAACATTATGCGTTGGGGTCCCCCTGTGATTAGCATGACCTCCTCTGTAAGCCCCTAGTGTATAATAGGGCATGGGGATTAAAACTACCTCTTAAAACAGGCCACAGGGCGTTTTTGCACACATTAACTCAGGCCCCGTCCCCTCCCTTCACCACTGTGTAAACACGCCCTGTGTCCATTTTTAGTTGGGAGATTAAGTTCATTTGAATCCTGAGGGTCCCTAGGGTCCAACTAGCCCACTAGGTACCTCCAGTAAGTGCCACAGAGCTGCGTTGCAGAGAGGTGTAAAAAGTGGCACGGCCTGGACCACCTCTCTGCAATGCAGCTCAGTGGCGCTTACTGGAAGCACTTGGTGGGCTAGTTAGCCCCCAGGGGCCCTCAGTATTGAAGGGAAATTATATCCCCAATTTAAAACATGCCATAGTGTGTGTTTGCACACGTCACCTCAGGCCCCGTCCCCTCCCTTCACCACTGTGTAAACGCGCCCTGTGGCTGTTCTAAGTTGAGAGTCCCCCTGAATCCTAAGGGTCCCTAGGGTCAAACTAGACCACTAGGTACCTCCAGTAAGCGCCACAGAGCTGCGTTGCAGAGAGGTGTAAAAAGGGGCTTGGCCTCAGAACACCTGGCTGCAGCGCAGCTCCCTGGCGCATACTGGAGATGCCTGTTGGGGGCGCGTTTGCAGAGTGCTGCACGGAGGGGGCATGGCCTCCGGCACGATGCCAGTCTTTTATTTATTTTAGTTTTTTAAGAAGGGGGGCTGTTTGGTTCCCCTTCTAATTCTAATTTATTGGCCCTGATGACCCCATCCCCCAGGGCCAGTCTCCAAATTATATTTTTTTGACCCCAATCCCCAGGGCCGGCCACTGTTTTTTATTATTTTTAAAAAATATATATTTATAGACACACCTAGGACATGCTGGACAAACCGTACATACCTATCACCATGACGATTTGCGTGATATTCATTAAAAGGCGACTATGCATGCAATGAATCCATGTGGAATGTATTTACACCACTAGTGAAGCTCTGACATGTCTGATGCCCTACCGTGCCTAATCCTGGTAGACACCCTTGTCGTTTATTTATACAAACATGGGTAGCTATTGACGGGCACATTTAATACACATGCACACCAAGCCATTCAAAGGGGATTCGACAAAAATTCGACCAAAACTATGCAAGAAACCCCCCTCACGGTTAATAAAACACACATCCACTGCCGGATGTGTAATACTTTTTATTTTACTCTCTGGAAAGGGGACGAACATCACTTGAGAGTCACAGCGTGCTCCTGACAGAGCCCAATGCTGTGTTACACCCACCATTGCCTGCCGAGTGCCACACACCTCTGTGTTGTATTCCACTAGCTAGTGCATATGCTATGACACTCTCTAGCCCATGTGCACTGTAACACCACCCCGTGAATATGTCATGCCACACTTGTCTTCGCACGGGTTATATTGCCCCATCTAACGTGCCTTTCTCGATGCCTATGTTATAACGCACAGTGCTATGCCATACATATTACAATCTGGGATCCATATATTTGTCACAGTGCATATGCAACGTTACACTCCCCAGCACATATTTTATATTACAACTTTAGAGACTAGTTAGGTTACACAACACTGCCCTGTGCATATTACACTCCAAGGCGCATATCGCATAGCACGCGCTAGTGCCTGTGCTATCTCGCGCTCTCCAATGAATCTGTCATTGCGCACAATGTATTGCAAATTATATTTCACGCCCGGTTCATCTTATATCACACTTTTTGGTGCATAGTTTATACCATACACTATATCTAGTTTTCATTTTCAATCGTGCTCTCAGGACTATGTTCTATATAACACTGTGTTCACCTACCCTTTTCACGGGCATTACATTTTGCGATAGGGGGTGAAGGGTCAGGGGGTGTTTCTGCCAAGTGAGCCCGGAGTCACAGTCACAAACGTCCTCTTCTTCCTGAATAAAAGTGAGATTATGCTGCATACTTGTTCATATTTTAAGTAGTTCGCACAGACACAATGTTTTAAAAACAATAAAGTTCCTAATACCCGCCTTCTCTGAACAGTTAGCTTGCTGCCCCATCCCCTTCCTCCCTATCCTCTGTTGTGTGAATCCATGGACTAGCCTCCTCCCTCCTGCCATGCATGGTCTGATGTGCTGCCACTGCCCTCAATTTAGTATGATGTACCAGTCCAGTCCTCCTGCCCTCCATTGCCCAATTCTATGCCCCATCATTGACCTCCTGCTTAAACTCTGTGCTTAGCTTGCTGCCCCTATTCTCCTTCCCCCTGCCCTCCGATGTCTTTGTGCATGCCCCTGCTCCATCCTTTTTGCCCACCATGTCCCATGGACCTGCCACTCCTATCTACTCTGAGTGTTCTGTTGAGCTGCCACTCCCCTCCCACCTGCCTAGCATTGTCAGATGACTGTAACCTGTCCCTGCCACCTCCACCCTGCCTGTCCACATGCCATGCCCCTATCCTCTTCCTCCTGTCCTACATGGTCCATTGTACTGCCACACCCTTCTGCGTTCCCTGGTCTGTTGTGCTGCAACTGCTCCTCCTGCCTGCCCCGTGTGGTCTGTTGTGAGGTCCCTTCCCCTGAACTTTCTTGTCTGTGCACAGGTCCTGACCCTCCCTTCTATCCTCCATTGTCCTTTGTGCATGCCCCTCCACCCTCCTTCTTGCCCATCATAGCCATTGTGCTGCCACTAACCCTCCCACTTGCCATGCATGGTCTTCTGTGCTGCCATGGCCCCTCCCACCTTCCCTGTGTGGTCAGTTAGCTGCCCCTGACCCCTTCCCACCTTCCCTCCATGGTCTGTGTGTATGCCATCACAGTCTCACTGTTGCTCTTCATGGTGTGTCTTGCTTCTAGTGCCCATCCTGCCTGACCTCCATGGCTATCTTGCTGCTCCTGCCCTGCCCCCTTGCCCCCAGCCCTACTCCCTCCCTCCTGGCTTGTCTGTTCCATTGTAATGCCCCTGATCCGTCCCTCCTGCCCTTTATGGTCTGTTATGCTGCAGCTTTCTCTCCTGTCTGTCCATTATGGTCAGCTAGCTACCATTGCCTCTTGCCCCTCTGTTCTCTGTTGTCCATGTGCATGGTCCTGTCCCCTCCCTCTTGCTTTCTATGGATTGTTGTGCTGCACTCCCGTCCTGCATGCCCTGTGTGGTGTATTGTGCTGCTGCAAACCCTGATGCCTGCCCTGCAGGGTCAGTTTGGTGCACCTCTCCATGTCCCTCCTGTCCTCTGTTATCCAAGTCCATGTCCCTATCCCATTTCCTTCCATGATCCAATGTACCATACTTGCGAACATTTTGAACTTGGTAAGAGGGAGATTTTGAAAAAAAACTGGGGTATTGATTTTCCCCTTTGAGTTACATTGAAAAAGAGGATATTGTAGACAGGAGACAGATCAAATAAAGCCCATTTGAGCTTAAAAACATTGGACGTTTCCTGGCTGAATCGGGTCTGTTGGCATGTATGGTTGTACTACCATTGCCTCTTCCTTCTGCCCACAATGGTCTATTACATTGCCACAGCCTTGAAGGAGGGTAGATTTTGTATCACAGGGGGCCCCTGGCCCGTTCTGTCCACACCTGAAGTATGAGACCCTTGTCCTTGCCCTGCCAGCTGCATTTGTAGGCCGTATTAAATTGACCAGCGGGTCCTGTATTGCTATATAATTATCCTGAGACATCCTTACCACTCAGCCAGCATAAAACCCCTGTGTAGGCCCTTCTGTTCAATATGTAGGCCTCTTTGTTAAATTGACCATAGCTCTGCAATTTTAGTGTATAGCAGTCTGAAGGCAGGTCTGCGAGGCCTTCTGATCCAAACTAGTAGCCCCCACCCTACCCGAGTGCTCCGTGCTCGGTATCAAAGTTCAACATCCCCCTGAAGCTGTCGACATACAGTAGGCTGCATCCTGGACTGGTACTTGCTTCCTGGGCAGGTTTCCCGCTTTTAAGGAAGTGGCAACCGCAGAGCGTCAAGTTAGGAGAACTGAGGAGATTTTATACATGAATATATTGAATTCCCGTACAATACCCATTATTTTCTGCTTGCTCTATGGAACTTACGATAAGCGATTGGCCTGAGAGACTTGACCTTTTCACCCAGTCCATTGTCAGCATTAAGTGGGTAAATGACGAAATGTCTGGTAAAATCTGCAGTCGAAGCTTTTGGGTAGCATACGTAGGTAGATGTAGCGTGCAAAGGAGCCCACAAAATGATATAAAAAGGGAGCACCCACAGATATCGACGGACTACCTCGCCGTCTGTATGTAGGTTAACAGGCAGTGCAGGTTTTCCCCAAGAGCTGGGAGCTCTTGTCTTCCTTTGCTTAAAATGTCTTGCTCTGCTTTGCTTGAAGTATCTTATTCTATTTTACCTATATGAAATGTCATGTTATGTTTAACCATTGTTCTCTTTACTTTTGCATTTAAAAGATTTTGTATTGTAATTGCAGGAATGCTTGCTCTAAGAGTAAACGTGAGTGTTCCTAGGTAACATTTTCCTTGGTGTAACTTGTTTCTCATGATGCATTTATAGATGTGTTTTCTCTCTCTCTCTGTCAGTACATTAATTGAGATACAGAGAATATTATGACAGCTGTATGATTATCTGGATTCTGTTTTTTTTACTTTATGTCTCTATTCTGCGGTTTCTTTGAAGTTGCATCTTCTCATTAAACTGCCATTGTATTCTGCCTCCAATTCCATGTCTCATATGTCTGTTTTCTTCATTTTTGGAGCAAGCGTTCCTAGGCACCCCGGCTCAAATTAAGGTGCCCCTTTTGTCCCTGACTCACTCTCCTGCTCAGTTCTGTGGTGGCTCCCGGGGATCTGGGGACCGCCCCTAGCTTCCTTGACCCGTAATAGATCTTCCCTCCAACAGCCTCTCTTGCAAGTCCTGTATTGTTGGTTTGTTGCCCCTGCCCCCCTTTCCACTGCCCTCCATAGTCTGTTGTGCTTCCACGGCCCTTCCTGCCTGCTCAGTGTGGTTAAATTGTTGCCTTTGCACCCTCCTACCTGCCTTCAATTTTCAGAGTCCGTGCCCCTGGCCTCTGCCTCTCAACAGTATCCTAATGAACAACTAGATTGCTAACATTCTATATTTATTACAAAAGTGTGGAACGCCTGACATCATCTTGATGTAATCAAAACTGTAATACCTAGAGCATTTCCTTTAGAAATTACATATATGAGAGGGTCTTATTGGCATCAAAATTATGGTTAGTGCTCTAAAAGACTAAAATAAGGACATATTTTCTGAATTTTCAAATAGCGACAAAGCACTTTTAAATTATTTGTTATCTTTATGTTTTTTTATCCAGTTGACCACTTGATTAAATGTTGCACTTAGGGGAGAGGATGTGGTGTTACTTCCAGAACTGCAGACTTTGCAACTGGGGAACCAGGTTGAAGTTTCTGCTTCAGCTCGACATACTGTGATTCTGGTCAAATCACTTATTCTCCCCATGTCTACAACCAAAATGAATTTGTTCTTGTGTGATGTAACCAATGCTCATGTAAAGCACTCCAATACCTGACAAGTCTGCACTATATAACACTGCAAAAACACAAAATAATAAGTGTTTTGCACACTTCTGTCATTGGGCTATATTTGGGCTACATCTGGTTGATTTTGGGCTACATTTGGGCTCTTTTGTCTCCGGTGGCCATCTTGGGAGATTTATTTGTTATGAAGTTTCCTAATTTCCTCATGTACTGCAGTCTCCTCAGTAGGAAATGCTTTCAGTTTTTTACTTTGATTCCATCATGAAGGTATTCAGATATGTCACACATTTGCCATAAATTCTGAATGTTAGCACTCTAGTTGCTCATTAGATCACTGTAGTAAAACTACTCCACCATGGAAGTCTGCTCCTGGTATTAAAAGTGCATGTTTCAGTCTGCATGTCAGAATTTTTTAATGAAATAGAAGAGGATTTGAGAAGTCACTCAAAATGTGCCCTCATTTTCTTTCTTCAGTATTAATCATAATTTCTATGGCAAAATGAACCTCCTCATTGTGTTCCTTTTTCAATTAAATGTTTTAAGTGTTACCAGTTTATTCCAATCAAGATGGCTTCAGGTGTGCCATACTTTTGTCATAATGAAGACAGTAAGCGCTCTAGTTGTTTTTAAGAACATTCTGGGACATTCTGTCATTGGGCTATACTTGGGCTACATCTGGGTGATATTTGGGCTACATTTGGGCTCTTTTGTCTCTGGTGGCCATCTTGGGAGACTTATTTGTTATGAAGTTTCCTAATTTCCTCATTTACTGCAGTCTCCTCAGTAGGAAATACTTTCAGTTTTTTACTTTGATTCCATCAAGAAGGCATTCAGATGTGTCACACATTTGCCATAAATTCAGAATGTTAGCACTCTTTTTGCTCATTAGATCACTGTAGTAAAGCTACTGCTCACCAGGGAAAACTGCTGCTGGTATTGAAAGGGCATGTTTCAGTCTGCATGTCAGAATTTTTTAATGAAATAGAAGAGGATTTGAGAAGTCACTCAAAATGTGCCCTAATTTTTCTTTCTGCAGCACTAATCATACTTTTTATGGAAAAATGAACCCCCTCATTTTGTTCCTTTTTAAATTAAATGTTTTAAGAGTTACCACTTTAATCCAAGCAAGATGGCTTCAGGTGTGCCATACGTTTATCATAAGTAGGACTGTTAGCGCTCTAGTAGTTCTTTGGAACACTCTGGGAAGCTGCAGTAGAACACAAAGGAATCAACTGACAGTCTCTGCCCTTGTTGGATGTACATGTTTTACTGAGAATATCAGACTTCATTCTCACATGACTGAGAAAGATAATGTGAATTTACAGAAAATAAGCTCTCAGTTTAGCCTATAGATCACCTTCCAAACCTCTGTGGTAAAAGCATGAGAAAATATTTTTCTCTCAATCATGATATCCCAGCAGAAGGCTTTTTCACATGGTGAAATCACCTTAGAACATACCACAATTCCTAAAATGAGTATGGTACCATCAACAAATGATTTATAATGTAACTAAAGTCTTAAAACCTTCTATTAACTGCAATGCTTTTTAATGAGGTGCTATCATGTATATTTGTCCCAAGATGGCTGCCAACACTTCTTGGATGAAGTGCTGACAGCCAATCAGATCTCAGGATGAGATGTGTGGTTAGGCTCCGCCCACATATATATATGCTTTTAAATGCTATTTACTCAGGAAATACTGAACAGATTTACACCAGACCTGCAAAAGGCACTTCCATGACCTTATGGCTACCTCTCTGCCAAATTTCTAGTAATTCTGTTCAGCCGTTCGGGCTGTAGCTCGTTCTAAAGGTCCTATGGAAAAATGCATGGGAAAAACGCGTTTTGGGACCCCCCTTTTATCTCAGCCCCCGCTTGACGAATCCCCCCGAGACTTTCAGGGTAGGAGCGGAGCGTAGCGCCCCACCTATTTTGAGAAATTCGCGAGGATTCATCGACCGGCGCCAAAGTTATTCTAAATAGAATGTTGCGGATTTCCTATGGAAAAGGGGTCCTAACTATAACTACCTACTGGCGACCGCCAGTAGGTAATATATATGTGTATATATATATATATATATGTATCTATATATAAATATATGTCTATGTATATATCTATGTATATATATGTATCTATATAGATCTATATATATAAATATATATCTATGTATACATATATATATATATATTATCTACTGGCGGTCGCCAGTAGATAGTTATAGTTAGGATCGTGTTTCCATAGGAAATCCGCAACATTCTATTTGGAATAACTTTGGCGCCGATTGACGAATCCTCGCGAAATTTTCAAAATAGGTGGGGCGCTCCGCTCCGCTCCTTCCCTGAAAGTCTCGGGGGGATTCATAAAGCGGGGGCTGAGAAAAAGGGGGGGTCCCAAAACGTGTTTTCCCCATGCATTTTTCCATAGGACCTTTAGTCCAAGCTACAGCCCGAACGGCTGAACAGAATTACTTGAAACTTGAATGAGAGGTAGTCCTCAGGTCAGGGATGTGCCTTTTGCACGTCTGGTGTAAATCTGTTCAGTATTTCCTGGGAAAATAGCATTTAAAAGCATATATATATCTATAGGCGCGCTCCGTGCGCTTACGGTAAAACGTACCGTACGCGCACGCTGCCGTGCGCGAGCGCGATTCTGATTGGTTGTTAGATCTTAGTAAACATTCGAATCGGTCGAAACCAGGAAGTGTCGGCCGCCATTTTGTCTCTCGCAGTCTGAGGGGATGAAAAACAAAGGTGGAGAACGTGAAAAGGGGGCAGGGTGGACAGTTCCTGACCCCCTAGCCTTTGTCAGGGGGTCCCAGAAGGACCCCCAAGGGCCAACATTTCTTTTAATTTTTTTTTTAAAAATCGCGGAGTGCGCGTACGGTAGAAACGGAAAAATTCCGCAAACTGCGTAACGTGGGCGCGCGGTGCGCGAAGCACACCGTGCGCCCACAGCGCGCGCACGGTGCGCAAAGCGCACCGTTCGCGTACGGTACGCGCACGGTGAAAAACCTTAAGAAAAGAAATAAATAAATACATAACTTAGCATTTAAAAAACCGTACAAATTCACTGAAAAAACCATAGGTTTCACACACGTTATAGTTAGGAATTAGCATTTAAAAAACCTTGCAAATTCACTTAAAAAACCATAGGTTTCACACATGTTATAGTTAGCTGGACATTTCACTCATGAAAAACCATTGAAATTCCCCCGTTATAGTTAGTGCAGGCAACTATAACTCACGCGACCGCAATCCTCTGCTGATGACGTCAGATATTACATCACTGATGACATATGTGTCTTTCTGACAAAAAAATATTTGTATATATGTATAGCTAAAGATTAATGGAAGAAGACATGGGTAAATAGGTGTCTAAATACAGTGATGTAATATCTGACGGCATCAGCAGAGGATTGCGGTCGCGTGAGTTATAGTTGTGAATTTGTATATATATATATATATATATATATATATATATATCTCTATATAGATCTATATATATATAAATATATATCTATGTACATATATCTATATATCTATATAGATCTATTACCTACTGGCAGTCGCCAGTGGGTAGTTTTAGTTAGGACCTATTTTCCATAGGAAATCCGCAACATTCTATTTGGAATAACGATGGCGCCGATCGACGAATCTTCACGAAATTTTCCAAACTTTTGGCCAGCTCCGGTCTGCTCCTATCCTGATACTTTCACGGTGATTCGTCAAGCGAGAGCCGAGAAAAAAGGGGGGTCCCAAAACGCGTTTTTCCATGCATTTTCCCATGGGACCTGTTGACGCAGCTACAGCCCGAACTGCTGAACGGAATTACACCAAATTTGGCAAAGAGGTAGTCCTCAGTTCAGACTCGTGCCTTTTGCTTAAATAGTGTAAATCAGTTCAGTAGTTCCTGAGAAAATTAGAGTTAAAAAGATAGATATATCTGGGCGGAGCCTAACCACACATCTCATCGTGAGATCTGATTGGCTGTCAGTACTTCATCCAAGAAGTGTTGGTGATGCAGCGCGAGACCAACTCCAACACCAATATCCTCCCTGCGCTGCAGACCCGCCGTCACGCACACTCATTCATACATGCATTCATTGGTGGGGCCCATAACACCAACTCACACACGTCACCATTCACGTGTCTGCACACACAGGAGGGATGAGAAATTCAAGCGCTGGGCATGTGGGGGGGTACCTTATTACCTATAGGAAAATATTTACATTAAATACATTATGCATCTGTAGAATCCTAGCTTTAACATCAAGGCGCTCTACCCACTTGGTCGATGGACCAATTAGTTGGTTTGGTTGATGGTGATTGTCAAGACCAGCTTAAACTCACTACAACAATATCTTGAATTGCATAATTAATTAACTCTAAAAGAATCACAAACACCTGAAATCATTTAAAAGATTTTATGTAATTAATTTGCATAAAGGAAATTATCATTTATTCTCTCACTATTAATTTTCAATTGAGCATTGCCATTTTTCAGGACATAAATCAAGAAACTGTTTAATAAAATCATGAAGAGAAAATGTAGGTTTGCATTCATTTCATTATTCTCAAGATGGTTAAAAATCAATCCTTGGTCATGTAACTGACAGAGGCTTCCAAAATGAAGGATCAGTGAACCATAGTTAAAAACATGCATTTAATTCTAAAGATTTCCTACACTAAAACCTTCCTACCAGCACTAAAACCCCAACTTACTTAATAAACCCTTGACCTCCTTGACGACTTCTCTCACCCAGGCTAGTGTCCCGCAATGATCTCGAAACTACAGGGGTCATCAGTGCACAGTCTGGCACAATTCCAAGCTCCCAGCATCTCTCCAAAGCAGCTTTTTCTCCTCCGCCTTCTCTGATACAAAACCCCAATTTTGGTCTGATATTTATACTGTGTTTGCTGGCTCTCTACCCTCAAATGTTTAAACTCTTGTTGTTTCCCTTGCTCTGATTGGTCATGACAATGCAGTTCTCAGCTCTCAGGATGTCCGTTCATAACAATGTATTTCTAAGCTCCCAGGATGTCCATTAATAACAATGTAGTTCTCCGCTCCCAGGATGTCTGTGAATAACTTTATGTTGGACAAGCTGATAGATACAAATTCAACTGTCCACAGTTAAGTAGCAGGCATTCAAAGGTTCATTGGCAGGGATTCAACTGTTCAGTGTCAGGGATTCTGCTGTTTCCACGTGGTCATTCTTTGGCAGGCATTCAACTGTTTCTCTTTAGCAGGCATTCAGCTGTTCTCGTGCTATCATTCTGGGTCTCAGCCACTACCGCATGGCCTTGAACATAGTCAGCTGGAGTTGCAAAGTTCAGTGGAGCACAGTGCATGCACGAGGTTCCTCCAGCCAGATGATGCAAGCATTCTCTACTGCGCAGAACCGGGAAAAACGAAGCCATCTTCAAACTGGCCACCAGCCAAACTACGATAAACGCACACAAAGAAAATGTGAATACACAGAAAATAAGTGTTTTCTGTCCCCCCCACCCACCAGGGCTAATATATTTATCCCCTAAAAACTGCTACCTAGCGGAAAAGCATCACTCTGCAAACCATTTAAATGAAGCAAAAGCAGCATGCAATGCACAATGTACACTACAACATAGACATGCACTATTGCATTATTTAAATGCACAAAATAGATTAAACGTGTGTTTTACACCATTAATTAATATGTTAATCAAACCTGTTAATGCAGAGCATTTCCCACATGTAATGTGTGTGTTTGGTTAATACACAGCAAACAAAATTAATATATTACTTTGTTATGGGGGTGATTGGTCTGAACAGGGTACACACAAAATCTTCTGTACTCTGCTCCATCAATACCCCCTTTGATGATTTCATCATCACCAAATCCCAAACCACCCATTCATCCCACTAAATTGTATTCGATCAGACACTTCTTCTTAATAATTTTGTTAGTTCAGCATATTTCTTTCTCATTTCTCCTGTTCTCGACAAAAATATTATTTTCAGTTCTAAATCTAAAACTTACTTATCCTTGTGATGTGCAGTTCTATCTACTTGTGCAACTATTGGTACATTGTTAACAGCACCATTAGTAAAATGGTACAACATAAACACATCCTACACCCAAAGCAAAAATGTTATATCTTTTTTTAGGACTGTCCATATCCGCTATGGTATCTAAGTTAACCTATAAATGAAATCTACTAAATATGTACCGTATGTACAAAGTGTGTTTTCACACTTGAATGACTTTCTGTCCTTTGCCCCTTCTTTTATTTTAACCACTTGGAAATGGTTCATGAAAAATCGTCTTCGTCTTGTGTGCTAAAACCCAAAAGTGTTTTCTGTAACACTGTTAGGGTGGCCTCAAGTCGTTTTCTTTGTCCTGCCCACTGTCGTTGTCACTGTCCCTTTCCTTTCTTAAATCTACTTCTTCTATGTTTTGTAGGACTATGTAAGTCCACTCAGGTGGCCTGTTCAATTTCTCCTGTTCTAACTTCTTTGTCGTTTCAGAGATATGATCTTCAAGAGCTGTTGTTCCTTTTCTCACTATCTTATACTTAAGTGTCTTTACTCGGTTGGACCACATGTGTGAATCATCCTTCTCCATAGGTTCATAGTCTTTGTTCAGAATTTCCTGATCATCCGTTTCTTCTCTAATGTCAGACAAGATAACTGTCAGGATTTCTGAACCTTCTTCTCCCTTGCTTTCAGTCTCTGTGTCTGCTTGTATTTCACTTCCCCTTATCTTGAACTGTATGATTTCTGAGTCTTCTGTTCTCTCTTTTTCATGTACTTGCCTCTGCTCTTGACTTTGTTTCTGTCCAAGTTCGGCAGTACCATCTAAATCGTAGTCAGGTGAAAAATCATTGAGTCTTACACCTTGCTGTACACTCGCAGAGTCTGTTAATCTAGTATCACCAGTTTCACAGTCTGCATCTCTTCTGTTAACAGCTTCTGGTTGCTCAGCACCTGATTCTGAACTTGTATCTGAAATCTGCAGTCTATTTCTCAGTGGCCTATCTTGTTGATCAGGTACATATGCTTCTCTCATTGCTCGTCCCACTAGTATCTTGTAGGGATTTAAACCTGTCCTTCTGTCAGGTGTACTTCTCATGGTTATTGGAAGTAGGGGCAAAACATTTGGCCATTTCAAGTCAGTGGAATCACACATATTTGCTACTTTGACTTTCATTGTGCCATTCACCTGCTCACCAACTCCAGAAGCTTCTGGACAATAGGCACAATGCAGATTCTGTTTAGTCCTCAGTATTTCACAGATCAGACTGATAACTTCGTTGGTGAAATGAGTTTCTCTATCTGTGTGTGCCTGTCCATGATACATGCGTGCAAAATGGGCAAACATACTGTCGGGCATAACAGCTCTTTCATCTTGGTAAACCCAAACATCATCCTCTTCTTTTTGTGTGAAGCCTTCTTTTACCCATGTTTTCTTTTCCTCATCGCTTGCCTGATCCTGCAACTGCCTGACTTCTTTCCATGTTTCTACTGTGTTAGTAAGCATGAAATATTGAAAAAAAGTGTCTTCCTTCGCCCATGCCTCATTCAAAGAACAGTTCTGTTTTGTGCAATGTTTTGCCAATTCATCTGCAAACCAATTCCCTCTGGTAATATAGTCAGTTTCACATTTGTGAGCATCAGGACATGCTAATGATCCCCTATCAACTATTTGTTTCTTCTTCCTTCTCCACCTGCTTCTCCATTTCTCAACATCCCTCCTTTTTCTCAATGGGCAAGCACAAGCTTCTCCCTCATTCTGCTTATTATTTTCCTCAACTAAATCTGGTGGTTTATTTTTTCTATCCAGTTTCCCAGCTAGGTCTGGTAATTTCTTTTTCTTCTCATGTTTTCTTGTGCACTTGTCTCCTAATTTCTCAAACCCATTGCATTAAAAAATATATTTCGTTTTTGAAACGTGCAATTGTATTCCTGAAGAACTCATGGTCTTATTTGCTTCATCATCCATATGTACGCTGAAACTTTTCTGAAATGGAAAACTTCCTGAAACATTAATTTCATATTTTTTAGCCAAATCAGTCAATCTACCATGTGTAGTTACTGCACATGTATACTCAGGGAAATTAATTCTTTTTCCTGACACTGGTTCATATTTTCATGATTTAAATAGCAAGGACTGTTAATTTCTTCATGCTCAAATATTGAATTTAAAACACTAAGCTGTTTCTCTTTTTCGGGCTCTGGGTTAATTTGTTCCCCCATGTTTTCTATCTTTTTAATTACCGCTGCTTCCTCAAACCATGTTTGAAAAACCCCATCTCCAAGTATATTTATTTTATCCTGGGCTGTGAGTGCTGTAAACACCATTTCTCCCCAATCTTTCAATGCTTGAACTGTCTGGGGTAGTTTCTGTTCAATAATCTGTGAATTCTGAGATTCCAAAGTAAACCCTGACATATTTACTCCTTCTACAGCTGTTTGAATCTATTGAGTAGGGACCATATTAATTTGGATAGTCATAATTTGTCTAGGCACTGTCTGTGCATCTGCAGCTGGTAGTTTTTGCACTGAATCAGTCACATTTAAAGCAGTAACACCTGGAGGTATCACTGTCAGTGCTGAATCAACAGGTAGTGGGTCAATCTGAAATGTCTGCACATTTCTCTCATTCTTCTTTCTCTCTGTTCAACAGAAGCAGTAGCCACTGTAGTACTTACTGGTACAATATTTTCAGTATTTTTAATGGGAACCACATAAAGTGGCGGACACTCAGATAACAATGCATCCATTATTTCATTCCCTCAATCATTATTTATTTGAGGCTTTTTATCATCATTAATTTCCTTCTCCTGCATCTGGTGCTTTACCTTTTTATCCTCACTTTTGCAAACAGAAATTTCAGAATCTATATTCATCAAGACTGTTAAAGCTTCCATATTCATAGGCAGTTCTTTCAATTTTTCAGACAATTTTCGTGTCCTGACTGCTAACTCATTTTCTTCTTCTTCATGATTTGGCCTATTTATCACTTGTGTTTTTTGCCAAACAATCGTACTGCTCATTGGAAGGAGTTCTGGCTTCGTTACTGTACTATTAATTTGAACAGATTCCTGTCTATGTATTGCACTATACCCTATGGGGACTGGAACAGTTTGGAAAACTTTTGTAGTTTCTGCTGGCTGTGCCTTTGGCACCACTGTCTCAAGCTCCCCTTGATATGGAGGTGGTCTGTTACCCAGAATGTCATCCAGCAACTCATCTTTAGTATCACTGTACCTACAGCCTGAAATTTGAACATTCTTCTTTTCCTCTTTCTTTACACCTCCTATAGATCCTCCCATACGCCTGACAGGAAACAAATCATTTGGTACATCCACCTGTTGCTATGTACATTTTCTGTCCTCAATATTCTCATTCTGATATTTATCCAAACCAAAATCATAACCTCTTCCTGATCTGTGGCGTTCTTTCTCATACACTGCATCTTCCCAATCCATTAATGCTTCAAATTGCATAGGTCTAGGTTTAGGCTCAAGTTTCTCCATTGTTTCTCTCAAATGCCGCAAAACTTTTATGTTAAAAGAACCTTCTGGAGGAAATGAAAGCGCACCATCTCCTTTTGTATATCGCATCCAATTCTCTACCCACAAGCAGGTGTGATGATAGCCATACTTCGTTAGCAGGTGAAATACAGGCGTTCCCAGGGGAGAGAATAGTCTCCACTCCTGCTTTACTGCAGGCTTGTCTTTCACAAACAATCTTTTTACCTGTCCAAACAGCGAAACTTTCTTCTTCTCTTTACCAATATAATACATTTTCGCTTAATTTTTGTTTTCACGTTCAGCTAGAAACGTCAGTGCAACACAAAATCTCTACCAATCAGCTTCCTCTGTGCTGTTTCCTTTCCAACCAATACCACTGTGGAAACACACTCATAAACCAATCAGAAAGCTCTACATCACTTCTGCATCCACCTATCCCAGCGCGACTCTCACTAACGCACCAATCCGGAGCGTCTACGTCACCCTGTATTTCTCCACTCCTTGCGCGGCGCACACTAACGCACCAATCCGGAGCGTTTTACGTTTCTGACCGACTGTCCAATCCCAGCGCGGTCGTTCTGATGTCAGCAGCCGCTGCGGCAGCTCCTGCTCCTGTCTACCCCTCCTTTACAAATCTGCTCAGTAAGTTTTTGTTTCAATTTCTACAATTCTGTTAGTAACAACATAAAAACATCTCCATTGTCCGCTTCGCTAACCAAAGAATAGCAATAGACCTTTCTCACGAGAATTCCGTCTTTCCCGAGAGCAGCGCTTACCTCTGCCCTACTACGGAATCGTTACTTCCGTTGATAAAGTAGCGCATCCCTCTACTTCACCCTTCTAACAAGCATTAGCTAACCGTTTCTCTAGTATTTAAGACACATAGGTGCCGATTCCGATCCGGTAAAAATAATTCCCGTACGACTCGTATCTGGATTTTTTACCGTACGAATCGCACAAGTAGCGTACAAACTGCCAAGTACGATTCGCATGGGAAAAACTCCATACGAATCACATCCGGAACATTTCCCCACACGTCCTCGGGTCGGAAATTGTGTCCGACACATCCCCGGACGATTTACCGTACGACTCGGAAAAATGAAGTCCGACCGCGCTAGTACGATCACTCTCGTCCTTTGGATTTCACAACTGTATGCAAAAAACACCGTACGGACCGAACTCCCACAGCAAGCATGGAGACACGTGTCCGCATACGTGCCGAACACCCCACCACAGACCCCGCATGTACGCGCAAAATGCCCCCCAGCCACGGATGTACGCGCCGAACCCCCACCCCACCAGTGTATGTACGGACCGTACCCCCACCCCACCCCACCCGTGTATGTACGGCACGTACCAACACCCCACCAGTGCATGTACGCGCCGAACCCCCACCCCACCAGTGTATGTATGGACCGTACCCCCACCCCACCCCACCCGAATATGTACGGACCGTACCCCCACCCCACCCGTGTATGTACGGCGCGTACCAACACCCCACCAGTGCATGTACGCGCCGAACCCCCACCCCACCAGTGTATGTAAGGACCGTACCCCCACCCCACCCCACCCGTGTATGTACGGACCGTACCCCCACCCCACCAGTGTATGTACGGACCGTACCCCCACCCCACCCGTGTATGTATGGCGCGTACCAACACCCCACCAGTGCATGTACGCACCGAACCCCCACCCCACCAGTGTATGTACGGACCGTACCCCCACCCCACCAGTGTATGTACGGACCGTACCCCCACCCCACCCCACCCGTGTATGTACGGCACGTACCAACACCCCACCAGTGCATGTACGTGCCGAACCCCCACCCGTGTATGTACGGCGCGTACCAACACCCCACCAGTGCATGTACGCACCGAACCCCCACCCCACCAGTGTATGAACGGACCGTACCCCCACCCACCCGTGTATATACGGACCATACCCCCACCCCACCCGTGTATGTACGGACCGTACCCCCACCCCACCCGTGTATGTACGGACCGTACCCCCACCCCACCCGTGTATGTACGGACCGTAACCCCACCCCACCAGTGTATGTACGGACCGTACCCCCACCCTACCCCACCTGTGTATGTACAGCACGTACCAACACCCCACCAGTGCATGTACGCGCCGAACCCCCACCTGTGTATGTACGGCGTGTACCAACACCCCACCAGTGCATGTACGTGCCGAACCCCCACCCGTGTATGTACGGCGCGTACCAACACCCCACCAGTGCATGTACACGCCGAACCCCCACCCCACCAGTGTATGTACGGACCGTACCCCCACCCCACCCCACCCGTGTATGTACGGACCATACCCCCACCCCACCCCACCCGTGTATGTACGGCGCATACCAACACCCCACCAGTGCATGTACACGCCGAACCCCCACCCCACCAGTGTATGTACGGACCGTACCCCCACCCCACTAGTGTATGTACAGACCGTATCCCCACCCCACCCCACCCGTGTATGTACAGCACGTACCAACACCCCACCAGTGCATGTACGCGCCGAACCCCCACCCGTGTATGTACGGCGCGTACCAACACCCCACCAGTGCATGTACGCGCCGAACCCCCACCCCACCAGTGTATGAACGGACCGTACACCCACCCCACCCGTGTATGTACGGACCGTACCCCCACCCCACCCGTGTATGTACAGACCGTACCCCCACCCCACCAGTGTATGTACAGACTGTACCCCCACCCCACCCCACCCGTGTATGTACGGCACCTACCAACACCCCACCAGTGCATGTACCCGCCGAACCCCCACCCGTGTATGTACGGCGCATACCAACACCCCACCAGTGCATGTACGCACCGAACCCCCACCCGTGTATGTACGGCGAGTACCAACACCCCACCAGTGCATGTACGTGCCGAACCCCCACCCCACCAGTGTATGTACGGACCGTACCCCCACCCCACCAGTGTATGTACGGACCGTACCCCCACCCCACCCCACCCGTGTATGTACGGACCCTACACCCAGCCCCCCTTGTATGTACCGTGCGAAACACCACCACCGATGGATGGTGCGGACCAACACCCTGCCCGTGTTCGTACGCACCCTACCCCATGCCCACACACCAGCACCCTCACCCAACATCGGCCATGTACGAGTCGTACTAAGCCATAGCAAAGGACAGCACTGTACAACAACATGGCCCATGTACGCACCGTACAGACGCTAAAAACACTCCTACTGAACCATGACTAACCAAAAAAACACAAGGACAATCAATCCGAGGCCCACAACACCACTAAACATATCCAACAAGGCCAAATACATCCTATACACTGACCTGCAACTGACAAACAGATAAACAGAGGCCCAAACCACTACCACTCCTTATAACACACCCACCCAAAGTTCAAACACAGCCACACCCACAAATGGACCAATAAAAAGGCCCAACACACACAAACCATAATCCTTTGCAACAGATCCACTGCTGCCAGACCCCAGAGACAATGCACTGCACCATACTTCAACCATCAATACACCTTACACTTGCACTCCTTCACACAACCACCATCACAAACACACCCTCATCACATTCACACACACACACCTGCACACCCACAAACATCCACACCCACACCCATCCACACCCCCACCCCCACAATCATCCACACCCACACCCCACACCATGCCCACCAACAAGAATCCAAAGTTCACAAAGGACGAGCTGGAGTCCCTTGTCGACGAAATCATCAGAGTCGAGCCACAGCTCTTTGGAACATTGGTCAGACGGACCAGCATATCAGAAAAAACTGCCATGTGGGAGAGGATAGTCAATTCTGTGAATGCTGTTGGGTCCCCCAGAAGGACCAGGCATGAGTGCCAAGCCAGGTGGTACGATCTGCGGAGGACGGTCCGCCGCAAAATGACGGACGAGCATAACCAGGCCAACATCACTGGAGGAGGGCCATCCCGCAGACCGGTACACTACCATCCCTGGGAGGAGAAGGTGATGACCATGCTGGAGCCGTTGGCATGTGACGGACAAGAAGGAGTCCGAGAGCCTGGTGAGTACACAAACAACTCACCTCACATGGGGGGAACGCCATATACAACCCAAATACCAATCATGCACGCACCCCCACAAAGCCAGCACCGGACACAACTACACTCCAAAAACACACACATGCCACTAGCGCCTCCATGCCCCATGCCCCAAGCAAGGCCAGGCCAAGTCACAGGCCACACAAAACACAAACACAAGACAGGATGTCCCCGATGCCGGGAGGGTGGGCCTCAAAACTAACATAGAGCAACTCTGAAGCACACAACAATGCCCTCAGCCCATATGGCTTAGGGCACAGCCATACCAACAGTGTGTCCCCCACAGTACTGTTTTGCCTGCCAATGGTGGCCGCGTTGCAGGACGACATGGGTATGAAGGCACAATTTGCACATAACAGCAGCCAATGAAGACGCAGCACACTGAAAGAGTGTCAGCACACACCGCCACAGCAGCAGCGCAGACTCACACACTCTGCCCAATGGGTGCCCGCAGAGAAGAAACAAACCCACATGAACAAGCCAATGGCCTTTGCAAGACCTGCAAACTGTGTGTGCCCAGGAAGCTGGGCTGAGGTGACAGAGGGTGACACACAGAGGGAGGGAGAGGGGCAGAGAGAGGGACAGAGACAGAGGTGGACACAGGGAGACAGACAGAGGGAGGGAGGAGGCTGACAGAGGGAGGGAGAAGGGGAGACAGAGGGAGACGGACAGAGGGAGGAGGCTGACAGAGGGAGGGAGAAAGGGAGACGACAGAGGGAGGAGGCTGACAGAGGGAGGGAGAAAGGGAGAGGGACAGAGGGAGGAGGCTGACAGAGGGAGTGAGTAAAGGGAGACGGACAAAGGGAGGAGGCCGATAGAGGGAGGGAGAAACGGAGACGGACAGAGGGAGGAGGCTGACAGAGGGAAAGAGAAAGGGAGACGGACAGAGGGAGGAGGCTGACAGAGGGAGGGAGAAAGGGAGAGGGACAGAGGGAGGAGGCTGACAGAGGGAGGGAGTAAAGGGAGACGGACAAAGGGAGGAGGCCGATAGAGGGAGGGTGAAAGGGAGACAGACAGAGGGAGGAGGCTGACAGAGGGAGGGAGAAAGGGAGACGGACAGAGGGAGGAGGCTGACAGAGGGAGGGAGTAAGGGAGACAGAGGGAGACCAAATCACCCTTGGGTGGTGTGGCCATGTCCGCTCGTCAGCAGGTGGACTGTGTGCATGTAGACAAGGTTTGGCAGTGCCTTAACCCCCCCTTCAACCTTTGATAAACACTAGGCCATTTGTCAATCTGTGCACGAGTACATCCGTGCTGCAGGCACAAACAGAACCTTACACCCAGTATACCTACCCACTGTGTTCGTCAGAACCCTGTCACAAAATGTTAAGTTACCTACCTGCAATCTCAAATAGCATGGAGAAAACACCATTTGGCCACGTACAGTGCAACACGTAAGGCGGCTCTGCATGGCTTGCTACGCCCGCTCACTACACTGCTGACTGCGTTCCCAAAATATGCATCAACTAAGATTGTGTCACACATAGGTAAAGTATCGAAAGCTGTGGCCAAGGGACATACCCATGCACAAGTGCACTGTGTGAGGAATGCTAGCCAAATCCAACCACCCAGAGGAACTGGGCCAAATCAAAAAAGAATGAAACATGGATGTCGCATGTAACACAATTAACACTGTCTCTCTCACACACAGGTCAACGTCGTCGATCTCCCCCCAACACTGGGGGGGAAGACTCACAGGACCAGGCTCTGCGTGAAGAGGACCCCAACGCCAGCGACGACTCTCGCCACTCCGTGGATGACCCAGACCAACCTGGCCCCTCTGGTGTCCAACCACCTGCAGCACCTGCGTCAGGTACAACTGTGCCAACCACCACCCCGATTCCGGCCACATCCCAGGAGACACCCAGGAGCCCTGCCCGCACACAACAACGCAGCCAGTCTGTCCAGGAGGGACAAGGTTCTACGGGCACCCAGGAGGAGGCAGGCGACACCGCAAATGCCATCCCTCAGGGGTCTCGGAGACTCGATGTGCCCACAACGGCAGGCCAGGCGCAAGTGGGCAGGGGTGGTGGGAGTGGAGGACGGCGGAGGCCCGAACCTGCCCAGTTGGCTCAGGACCCGGCTATGGCACACGTCAGAACCATCCTGGACGCATACCGGCGTGACTCCAGAGGCATCGCCCAGGTAGTGGAGACCCTCAATGAGATGAAGGCCCTGCAGGTTGAGCATCATGCCAGGATGGAGGCAAGACATGCAGAGCACTTGGCGGTGCACAGGGACATGAGCCAATCCCTCCGTCAGATCGCCCTAAGCCTGGCAAACCCTCCCTGTGCCAGCAGGCGTAGAGCAGCACCAGCCCCAGGGAGGGAGGAGGAGGAGGAATCATCTGACGGAGCGTCCCTTGCACCGTCAAGCCAGGCGTCTGAGGGTCCCCGCAGGAAGGTGGGTCGTCCACGCAAAAGACCGTGAGAGTCAGCGGAACATCACCATCTCCCAGGTCACCTGGCCTGGCACCTGGCCCTCTGGCCCAACAGCAGCACAGCAGCAAAGGACATTCTCTGCCACATGGCCTTGCTGGTCACTGTCTGACCAATGTAGACAAAGACTGTGGAACAGACTCTGATGACTGTCAATGGCAAGGACACCAACTCCCCCTGTGAACTTTGGATTCTACACTCCCGCCAAGCGCCTCTTGTCACCCCCCAAACACGTACCCCAGCACTAATAAAAATCATCACAATCACAAGATGATGCCGTCATTTTGCATTATTCCACTACATGTGTGTGTTGTAAAGTCAAACCATGCCTGATTTCTGAATTAACTCGGAACCACCATACCCTGGGGTCTGAGTCTGGCACAGGACACACATGGGTCACAACGTACCATCCAAGACAGACATGGAGCACCATACTCACCCGTGATGGGCCCAACCAGCTGAGGGGGTGCCCGCACAACTGTGCCCACAGACCTATTCAGAAGAGCAACAGTCATGCGCAGAGGTCAGGGATCATGTGGAGTGTCCTGGGGGTGGGAGTCCCAGGTATGTGTAGACACGTGGCAGAACCATGTCCTGCATGCTTGAGTCAGGTGGATGTGGCGAATGGTGGGCCAGCCAAGGTTGGATGCATGGAGATGGCACAATTGGGTGTTGGATCACAGTGCCACAAGGTTGTGTTGTGGGTGTGGGCTGCATCCTGAGGGTGTGCGTGGATTGAGAAGGTCATCCTGCAGCTGGCAGTGATCCGCTCCCCCCATCTCTGTTGGACGTTGATGTGGCCTGGTCGCCGGATGTAGTAGCAGAGCTGTGCAGATGCACCCTGGATGTGGACAAGTATCATGGGATTTCTAACGCACATGTCCGTAGAGTGCAGGGTAGGAGTAGACACGGATGTCATAGTTGACCTGGGGGATGTTCTCCCTCTTGCCTTGAGGTGGATGGAACTGGGGATCTTGTGCATAATGCAGAGTGTGCTGCCGCATGAGGCACAGATGCTGCTGATCAGCATAGCACATGTCAGCAAGCAATCCATGATGGACACCAGCTCGTTTGCGTGTACACTGGGTGCCCTTGCAGCAGGGCCTGCAGCAGCATGCGCCATGTCAAGGAAACAATGCCACAAGTAGCACACAAAGACAAGGATCTCAGGAAGGAACCATGCAAAAGGTGCATGTCAAGGAAGGAATGTCTGGTTCAACATGGCACACACACAATGGATTCACATGCGGCACAGTGGCCGTCGTGGAGACTGACAGGCCACAAAACCTACACAGCCATGGACATCATGCACAATACAGAATCTAATCCCTGACAAACAGCTTGCATCTTGCTACTCTACACATAGACTCATATGCACCATCTCTGAGAACAATGCCAGACATGCCGCATGCACAGTGGCAACAGACCACCATTGACAGAGATGAGGCACCTTGGAGGCAGAGGGACACCTTTATTAGTCATGTGTGTCGGAATGCTAATGCAACTCTGTCTACACATACACAGGTCATGTGGATGAAGACGTGGGACCAACACTGGCACCCCCCTTAGCACCACAGATGCTGGAAATCCATGGCACTGGCACACAAGTGACGGGTTACAGCTAAACACCCCCTGCTGCTCACGGAGAGCCTGCTATACACCATTGAGCCCCTAATGGGGAATTCACACACCATGTCAACCCGGTGCAACCCGTATGTTTCCGAGGCCAGTGTCACACACATTGATGGCTCCATCACAATCCCGTTACAGATGACTGTCACCAAGTCTGACCATCAATTCAGGTGAATTCTGCTCCAGGTCATGTGCCCCATGGTGATTCTACATGTATGCAAAGTAACCAAACATGAACAGGAGCAGTGCACACACATTCAAAACAAATACCACTCCCAAAAAGCCGTGCTGCATCCCTTACCCGGAGGAGATTTTCAAACTTTTCCGTGCATGTAACGCAGATTCAGCACATGTTGCTGTGATCATGAGGAATAGCAGGAGCACAACAATGCCACCAGCAGACAGCATGCGCAAGTACCTGTGGATGGGAGACACACCAGAAGTCAGCCAAAAGAAGTACATCCGCATGCATGTGCATGTACTATACACGTATTAGGTTGTCAACATGCTAGGTGACAATGATGACTCTAGAAAAACATTCTTCTATTGCACCATCACTCGAGTGACACATCCAAACACACCTCAGACTCACTTGGAATACATGCAGATGGACACACACATTGCAACACATGCCACACACAGCCCAATGCGTGCACACTCAGACACTGGAACTCACCACTAAGCAAAGAAGTCGCGTATGAGCCGACTCCGCATGTCCTCCACTGCCTCCTCCTCCTCCACATCACTTGCCTCGTGCCCAAGCCCTTCATCCTCCACGGGTGGATGGTCCTGCTCATCTGGATCCAGGATGAGTGGCACCGCTTTCTCCACTGCCATGTTGTGCAGCATGCAGCACACGAGGAATATCTTGCAGACTTTCACCGGTGCATATGGGAGTGCGCCACCGGTCTTGTGGAGGCAACGGAATCGGCTCTTCAGGAGGCCAAACGTCCTCTCGATCACTCGCCGGGTCCGCCCATGGGCGTTGTTGTAGCGGTGATGGGCAGCCGTGCTGGGGTTGCGGAGAGGCGTGATCAGCCATGGCATATTGGGATAGCCAGCGTCCCCTACATGGAAACATCATGGACAAGAGTGGGTCAGGAGAAGCAGTAAGACAGGAAGATGACGTTAAATACAGGACTGGCAGAGTATACCCACCAACAATGCATGCTCGTTCGTTGCGCAGCTGCAGCATCATTTCAGGCACCCTGCTACGCCTCATGATGTACGCATCGTGTGCTGATCCTGGAAAACGAGCACAGACATGTGAAATCACCATGTTGGCAAGACACACCGCAAGGGCATTAATGGAGTGGTAATGCTTGCGGTTACGGAAGGCTACCTCCTGTGCCTGTGGTGGTACCAAAGCCACATGTGTTCCATCTATGGACCCAATGACATGGGGCCTCCCTCCCAGGGCATAGAACTCATGCTTGACAGCTGTCAACTGCTCAGGAGTTGGGAATTTTATGAACTCATCAAGGTGCTCCAACATGGCCTCTGAAAAATCATGCAGAACACGGCTTAACATGGTCTGGAACATCCCACCCACATGGGCAATGGTATGTTGAAAGGTACCCGTGGCCAAGAAATGTAGGGCTGCCATCACCTTCACCTTGGGTGTCAGTGCACCAGGATACCTGTGTAGCAGTTGGAGGTGTGCTGCCAGCCGTGTCGTCAAGTCCTCAATCAAACGTTGGGGGAAGCGGTAGCGGCGTATACAGTCATTTTCCCGCATGTCAGCCAAGTCCGGAATTGCTCGAGGGAGAGGCGGAGCCCTGCAGGGAATTAGAAGGGACAACGAAGAGTGAGTACAGTACACCACCAATGTCAATGTACTGAGCACATGGTCAACAGGCAATACACATATGCTACATACAGAGTCAGGTCTGTGCAATATGCCCTGGACACGTATGGCAGCCATGTGACACTCCTACCAAGAGACAGCTCCAAACGTTTAGTCTCAACCTCATAATGCCATGCCATAAAACTAGCTGTGGGCCAGTGTAAGTGAGCAGGCAGACGCATTACAGGAGTTACACACAACCAAATATGTGCAAAGGAAGGATGTTTATTGTACAGACAGGTTGTGGAACACTAGAGGCACAGGTCACATGTAATGGAAAAAGGACAGACCACACACCTTGCCATGAAGGATTACATTTCAAGAATGATCCCACATACATTGAGAGTATGCAGATATGTCCTTGTTTTGAAACTCCGTGTCGATGCATACACACACACCTTACGTCGGATTCCACATGTGGCGTGGTATGCGTAACACTGTGCCATGGCCATCTACACACAGACACATGTTGGTTGCAGCAACTGCAGATGCATTTGACCAAACACCTACAGCAAGCTAATGGGAACACACGACACATACATGACATAGTCACATCGTGCAACGCGGGTAGTCACATGTCAGGTGTGAAAACCCCTGTAGCTGGCATCAGGGGACAGTTGCGTGTGTTGTTGACTGTGCCATGGCAGTGACGCTCTTCACAAGTGTTCTGTACTACATGCACACATGTCAAAGGAGTGAAGGGGATGTCTGGCACATAGTCCACCATCACACATGACATCTGTACACATCTCATCATACATCTATTGCCTTCACAACTCAGGAGTAATGTGCCACATTACAGCCTGACACACCTGTGGCCCACACATGTAGTACTGCACAGACAATGCCTTGATGTCCAGCCTTGGACAAGTATGTCAGCTCTATTCCTTTCTGTGTGCTGCCTGTCACCACTGTCAGGTGTGGAATGCACCGTACATGCGCTCTGATGGCGTGTGTACGTTCCCCATCACTATGGGAGTGCTGCCGTAGGCCTACCCATAGTGAAACGGCCCGTACACGCGTGTGTACGGGGCGTATCACTATGAGTACTCATACGCGAGCAAAGCCATGGTGAAACGGCCCGTACACGCGCGTGTACGGGCCGTTTCACTATGGGTACGCATACGCGAGCAAAGCCATAGTGAAACGGCCCATACACGCGCGTGTACGTGCCGTTTCACTATGGCTTTGCTCGCGTATGCGTACCCATAGTGATACGCCAAGTAGACGCGCGTGTACGGGCCGTTTCACTATGGCTTTGCTCGCGTATGCGTACCCATAGTGATACACCCCGTACACGCGCGTGTACGGGCCGTTTCACTATGGCTTTGCTCGCGTATGCGTACCCATAGTGATACGCCCCATACACGCGCGTGTACGGGCCGTTTCTAGGCTTTTGGGGTGCCCTAGGGCCCTGGAACTCACCGTACCTGTGTGTGAATGTCCAAATTACATAGGGGACACATGAGGGACAAGTATAAAGCCCTACATGCATGCTGGTTGTCATGGAGACCGAGTTTAAAGTTTGAATTTTTTTCATCAGGTGCCCAGCTAAAGTCGGTTTGAAAGAATCTACATTGTTGCAAAGTGGTTGTTGCGTTGACATCATGCTCAATAAAAAAAAAGAGCAAAGCCACTGAAAGTGGTAGGTTTAAAGGGATTGGAGGAAACATAGGATGCAAATGTGAGTGACCAATCACTCTGTACTCCTGTGAATGAAACAGGGCAGCAAGGTAGATATAAGGCAGCCAGGTCCCATGAGAGAGCACTTGCCTGCGCATCCTTTGATCTAACTACACTGCTGCTGCTCGTGAATCCTCTGGCACCATGTCCAGGTCTGTGGAGAGGGCCCAGCCTTTCACCCAGGAGGAGAACCAAGCCCTGCTGGATGTGATCCTCCCACAGTGCCCCATGCTGTATGGTCGACCAGGGGTTCAGGTGAGTGCTGAGTCCACTAGCAAAGACTGTGCCCCTTTTTTGTGACTTCTGCCATTGTGTCCAGGTGTAACACACATGCAATGTACTGTAGGGTGGGTCCTGGGTGGGGGAATGCCTAATGTCTCCCAGCCAGAGCATGCTGTGGTGCATGTCTGCTCTCCTCACTTGCATTGTGTGTACTGTGACAATCACTGCATGTGGCATTACACATTCTGCCTGTCTAATCCTCCTGGGAATGTTGATACTATAGTCCTTATGTGAATCTGTGGTCCCCCCAGTGTGACAGGTGGCAGTAGCCACAGATGTGTGTTTGTTTAGTGTACATGTGCTGAGAGTGTCCATATGATGTGTTTGTCCCCTGGACATTGGTGTGTGTGTGTAAGTCCCCTGTCATGTGGGTGAGTGCATATGTGGAGTGTAGCACCCCAGCTGCATGAGGGATGGATATACCCTGCCCATCTGATGTGAGCAGGGAGCAGTGCTGTGTGTCTGCGGTGATGGGCCAGCCCCACACCTGTGACACCCCCCAGTCTAGTGGCACATGTGCAGAGTGAGGTGTGTAGCTGCAGTTGTCAATGGCAGGTGATTGTCCTGTGGCTGTGTGTGTCTGTGTACTCTGCTGAGGGCGCCTCAGTGGCCTGTGGCATGTGACTGCTTTGAGGTGCTGCACATAATCCTGGTGTCGCTTGTGATGCACAGTGTGAGCCTATGTTGGACTTGGCCCTTCTGGCAGGTTCACCCCTGAACTTTTTTTGCTTTTTATTGGTGACTTGGTGTGGTGATTTTTCGTTTCTGCGCACTTTCCCTGTGTCTCAGGGTAAAGTGCCTGCGCACTCTGAGTGCATGTGGTGAGATAGGCCTGCCCTCCCATAGGAATGCATGGGGAATGTATGTGTCCCTAGTAGTTCCTGATGCGTGGGGTGTGCAGGCCCGAGTTTGGTATGTGCGGACTCGTGTGATTGAATGCTGCGCGATGATGTGTGCGGCGTGCATGTACCTAGTGTGGAAGTGCCACTTCTAGAAGTGGGCACTTCGGTGTGCAGTGTGAAATGTGTGCCTTGTCGCGTGATTGGCTGGTTGAGGTCATGTGACGGGCTAGGGATTCCCCAGAGTCAGGATGAGTCACCCAGTGGTGAATGGGGAGATCAGCAGCTAGATGGGTGGGAGGAGTACACCTGGGTCCTGAATAGGGCAGGGTTTTCCCCACACAATGCTGGCTCCGCCCCCTGTGGTGCGACTGATGACCCTAGCCCTGCCAGTGAATAGAGTGAGGGGCTGAGCACATCAAGGGTGCTCCCCAACCAGCTGCGACTGGTTTTCCCCCTCACCCTGAACCCAGAACAAAGGGAAAAGATGTATAAAAATGGGGCTGTGTCCCCACAGAGGTTGTTCTCTGCCAGGATCTTACCTGAGGGGGGCTGCTGCTGCTGCTGGACCAGAGGACCGCCACTTGGACTACCTCCCTGCCTGGAGGCCCAGTGAGCTGGCTCTGGGTCCAGCCTTGACCCCCACCCCTGCCCTGCTGCATGCAGGGAAGAACTTTGCTGGACTTTGTACTTGTTCTCCTCTAAGCGCTGGGAGCGCTTTGTCTGTGTCCCTAAAGCACCTGGGAGCTTTTGTTGGCCTTTGGCGCTGAGAGCGCTTTCACTTTTTGTCCCTAGCGCTAGGAGCGCTTTATTTCTGCCAGCCGGTGCCCACCCGGCGTTTACCCCGCTTATTTAATTATTTGATCGAGCGGGAGCCCACCCCGCATTGGGGTGTGCTTTCGGGTGCCCACTCCGCTTATGTGATTGTTTTTACGTACATCGCATCATTGAGGGAGCCCACCCCTCTTTGCCACCGTGAAGAGTCACCGCCGCGGCCCCTGCCGAAACCCAGGAAGTCAGGCGACCTCCGTCGGGACGTGGGCGGGGCTTGGCCAAGCGCGAGGAAGTTCCGGCCGGGAAGCTGAGGGATCCCGAGGGCTGCGTCGATCTCCAGCGGTGCTCCCGGCGTGTAGGGAGCCCCGCAGACATTCCGAGGCCCACCAAGGAAAGAAGCCAGCAAGTCTGCCCGGGGCCCTCGTGAGCTGAGAGAGCCCCGGAGCCCCAGAGAGGTCGGAGCGTTGTATGCTCCGTGTCCGCCGCCTGCTGAGACCCGGGAGAAGCACGAGAGAGCCGGAGACAACGCGGGAGTCCCAGGTGAGTGGGGCTCCACGCGGTTGAAGATTCTGCCCGTTCGGCCCCTCTTCTCCCCCAGCAGCGCCGCAGTTGCAGGCTGCTGCACTGAGGGGCAGTTCTTTTGGGGGCATTACTCAGAGTGTTCTCGAGTGCGAGTGGCACTCCAACGCGGGGCCATAATTGTTTCACGAGCCTGTGAGGCTCACGAGTTCCCCGAAGAGGGACTCCAACGTCGGGGCCATTATTTATCGAGCCTAGAGGGCTCCAAAGTTACACGGGCATTTCTGCAGTGTTTGAGTGGCCCCAGATGGCAGCGGGCCACTCCCACCTTGCCCCACAATAGTTTACAGAGCCACGAAGGCTCTAGGGGGCATTTTGCGAGGAGAGCCCAGGAGAGGCGCCACGAGAGCGGCTGATTTGCTTAGAAGGGCACAGTGGTGCCCACGCTCATTCCTCCAGCTGCCCAGCACTTAGTGGGCAGCTGCAACGTTTAGGTTGGGACCTTTTACGCTTTTTGCTTGCGCAGCTGGCGCAGCTTGACTGGCACAGAGCGTCCTAGCCCCGACAAGGCCAGTTGGCCTAGGGACTGCCACAGGTGGTGGCGCATGTGAGTTTCTCGCTAAGGTTCCTAACCTGCACCTCTGAATGTATTTTATGCGTCATGTGCCTTGCTTTACATCGCTGAATGTGTTTTTATGCATCATGTGTTTTCCTTTTCCTACACCTCTGAATGTGATGCATCATGTGTAATGTGCGTTTACCCCTACAGGTATTGTGATACTTAGGTGGTTGTTTTCTCCCTAGTACAGGTGGTGCTAGTGAGGTCCTGATTCCCTGCGCAATATTTTCCTAAGGTGGTTAGGGTTGCGTAGGTGGTACTTACCTGATACCAGTAGTTACTGGTTGTGTGCTACATGTTCTATTTTTGTGCTACAGTATTATTCCTATGTTCTAAGTGCTAATTTCTACCAAGTGCTAATTCCTGACAGTGGTCCATGTGGCCCTGTCCCCTGTATATATAATCCCTTGTAAACTCTGCCCGTGCCTGTTGGCACATTGTAAAGTGTGTGTTTTTATCTAATGTGTTTTGGTAATACAAAGGCTATTTTTATATAATACCTTGTGTGGAGTTTCTTTTGTGGTGGGCCTTGGGTGTTGTTGCTGGGTGCGCGCGCAAACGCTTTACACATCGCCTCAGAGATAAGCCTGACTGCTCGTGCCAAGCTACCAAGGGGGTGAGCAGGGGTTATCTTTGGCGTGTAACTTCCTTGCCCTGACTAGAGTGGTGGTTTCTGCCTGACTTTGGCGCAAGCCTTAGCCAACCAGAAATCCCATTTCTAACAGCCTGGATGATTGATTGTGTTGTACCCCTCATGCCACCTGTGTACTCTACAATGCCACCTAGTGCTTTTTGCCTTCCACAGAGGAAAGTGTCCCTATGACACAGGTGTAATGAGTTTGATGCATTCTATGCCCTGTTAAAACCAGCCAAATTGTTCTAATGTGTGTCTCTGTGACATGTCGCAGGTGTATTGATGTAGTCTCACTTTTTCATCCTCACAGGTAGGCGCCTGTGCCAAGGAGCAGATCTGGAAGGACGCCGTCAGTGCGGTGAGACAGACGGATGGTCGGAAGCGGCGCCTAGCCCAGGTGAGGAAACGCTGGCAGGATATCCGGTGCTGGACGTGGAGGATCGCACGGGTCCTGCTGGGGGACTCACCTGTGAGCCAAAAGAACCATGGGCACCGCCGTCTGACCCACATCCACAAGCGTGTGCTGGCAGTCGTCTTCCCTGACATGGACAGGCGCTTACGGGAAAAGCAGCAGCAGGAAGGGGGTAGGTACATGTGTGTTTGTTGTGTGTCACAAGCATTTGTAAGTGCACAGGTGCATGGATGCACTGCCAGGGTTTACATGTGCAGTGCAGTTCCTGGTCCCCAAAGTGTAGCGGTGCTGTCCTTCCTCCCTTCCCCTCCTTGGCATGTGTACCCTGGTCTGTGTGTAGTCACACTTGTACAAGGTTATCTAGGCTGCCAGTTTATCGATGTGGCCAATGCTTGCAGCTTCATGTGTGGGGGTGGTGTGTAACAGGTTTTGGGACCTTGCCTGTGCCCTGTCCAGTTCAGTACTTGTGGGGTCCATGTCAGTTGTCACTGATGCTGAATCCAGACATAGAAGTGTGTATTGCTTTACAGCATGCATGTCCTATTTTGTGGCCTGTGACATGATGTGCATGAGTGTGAGATATGCAGAGTGCAGGGATGGTGGCTTGTGTTGCAGTCATTACCATTCAGGACCATGGAGTAGTGTGGCCACTACTGTCCCCTGGGGCATCTTTTCCTAGGTATCATGTGTGTAATCCAAAAATGTCGACAATCTCTGGGTCTACAGCATAGGTTGTGCTCTGTGCCATTGTACCCTGGCACCATTTGTGTTTACGTAAACTGCTACATGTGTCCACTGTACAGGCTGACCAAATGTCCCTTGTTCATACTCACGGGGGCCAGTGCCTGTGTGTCTTGGTAAAATGATCTGATGATGGCCATTTGTAGATGATGTATTTGTACCAGCACACCAGGGGTATGTTGTGTCCAATCTGGATTTCTTGCAGGCCATGTGTTTTCATTCCAGACTTAGAGATGCAAGTGCTTCCTGTGTCTCAAAAACTTTTCTCACGTAAGGGGTGGTTGGTGCGGGCAAGGCCTACATGTCTACACCTGAAGTCTCCTTGCTAGGTCTGGCCAGTGTGTGATGTTTGTCTGGACATACACTCAAGGTACAGTGACCCATTAATGTTGGGCATGTTTTTAAGTATTAACTTTGCAGCATGTGCCTACAGTTAATTGACATGGTTCCTGCTCATCCCTTTTTACGCCAGCGCTGTGTGCTGCAGATGCTGTGCTGGATTGTCCCCTGTGCCTGGCTCCTCTGTCCAAATCCATATCATGTTATTTGCTTTTGTGTCATGCTCTCCATAGTTGGTCAGTGGCATGGTGGGTCAACCAACTGTGTGTTGCAGGGCCTACATATGTACCTTGTATTGTAGATGTTACTCATGTTGCTTTTCAGGCTATGCACTGTGACCTATGTGGATTTGACTCATGTGACATATGTATACAGGTGTCTGATTATTTCCTGTCTCTTCACCTTGCCCACAGCATCGTCGGGGGACTCTGAGGGAGACACTGGCACGGAGCGTGAGGAGGGACCAAGCACCAGTGGCAGCAGTGCCAACTTGTCTGCCACATCGAGTGGCACGGAGGCCGACTGGAGTGCAGCGGAGGACCTGTCCAGTCAATCCACCACCGACTATGACGCAGACGGGTCCGAGGCTGAGCACTCCGAGGGGGCGGAGGCTGGTCCCACAGCTTACACCAGCACTCCATCACTACCCGCCCCCTCCATTCCGATCACCGGCCTCCCACTTGCTCGTGTCCCTTCCCGCCGTGCTCAGTCACCACGTGTCTCCTTCTTGCCAGGCACCGCACCCCCTGCCCATGTCTCCACTGCTGCCACCAATGCCGAGTCTGTGGACATCCTGCAGCAGTTGCAGGTTGGTCAGACTGCGACGCTTAATGTCCTCCATGGCCACAGCCGAGTGCTCAACCAGATGGAGGCATACTTGGAGGGCATTTCAGCCGCGCAGTCTGACCAACGCAACTTGCTGAGGTCCATAGACTCGACACTGACTGCAGCAGTGGGTCTCCTGCAGCGCTACGTCCCACCCCCTACCCCTGCCCCATCCACACTTCCCACTCCCATGCCAGTCCCACGTACACCCAGACGTCAGCATGCACGCACAACACCAGACACAGGCACCACACCAGCAGGGCAGGGCAAGCGCACACCTCCTGGCACGCACACACAGGGTGAGGTAGGCACACCCACTGGGTCGGGGGGCAAACGTAAGTCACGCAGCCAGAGTGGGAGTCCGCATTCCGCCAAATCCACTCCCTCCAAATTCACTCCCCTCAGCTCTCCTGGCCACGAATCCAGCAACGATTCCTTCATGGCCACTCTGTCCCTGAGCCCAACAGTGACACCACCCAGCAAGCGGGCAAAGGAATCCCCGGTCAGGGCAGTTGAGTGCCCCCCCTGTCCACACCCTCCCCCAGTGGCGCTGCGACCCATTCCTCCGCCCCCCCCACCCCTCCTTGGGGCCTGTGTTTCCTTCGGGTGCAGGGGATACGCTGGCGGACCTTGCTGACGTGTGCAGCGCCATCCTCACCACCTCCTTTGGCGCTGCCCCAACCCCTGTGGTGGAGTCCTCCGTCCCTGCACTCACAACGCCTGCCCTTGCCCCTCCTGTCCCTGCGGTGCCTGGTCCTTCCCCCCCACATGATGCCCCCCCCCCCCTGTGGAAGACAGGGTGGTCTGAACTGTGCAGGCAAGCTAGGGGACACGCGTCCCACTATGTCCCCCATCCAGCTGTGACTAATGGACTGCCCTATGGGCTTTGTAAATATTGAACTTTAGCCACACAAACATTTTTTGGTAATGCTGAATAAAGCCTTTTTTTGTTTCTTAAAACACTACTGCTTTTGTGGTATTGCTGTTGGTGGGGCTGCTCCATGATTTTGGGTGGAGTTCATGTGTTGGGTGTGTGGAAAATGTAGTAATGTGCTGGTCATAGGGGGGACCCTGGTATCTGTGTGCCATCACAAGGTGTTAGCTAAGTTTCTTTGTTCATGTAGGCAGTTACTGCATGGTGAAAGTGTCCCAAGGTGTGTTCCTTCCTCTGTGTACCCTGACATCTTCCCTGCAGGGTGTTTCCAATATGTTGCGCTGAGCTGTGTCTACATTAGCTGGGTGTGTGACAGACCCCTTCAACTTTCGCCATGCATGCAGAGCGATGTCTCCACCTGCATCATTCGTGGCATCCTGGGAGATCACTGTACTTGTGTATGTAGTCTGTTGACATGACTTCATGTGGACATGTTCCCTTTTAGGCAGTAAGCATATGTGTACTCCCAGCCTCGCACACATGTGTTACATGTACTGCAGGGTCTTTGTGCACCAGAATGACACTTGTGGCAATTGCATCTGTGGGTACTCCACCCTTTTTCTTTCCATGGGCACTGCTGGGGGGACTCTGCACCCACCCCTCCTGCGTCTGGGCACTGCTGGGAATGATAGGCACCCACCCCCCTGTGTCTGGGCACTGCTGGGGGGACTCTATACCCACCCCTCCTGTGTCTGGGCACTGCTGGGAGGACTCTGCACACACCCCTCCTGTGTCTGGGCACTGCTGGGAGGACTCTGCACACACCCCTCCTGTGTCTGGGCACTGCTGGGGGGACTCTGCACCCACCCTTCCCATGTCTGGGCACTGCTGGGAGTGATAGGCACACACCCCTCCTGTGTCTGGGCACTGCTGGGGGGACTCTGCACCCACCCCTCCTGCGTCTGGGCACTGCTGGGAATGATAGGCACACACCCCTCCTGTGTCTGGGCACTGCTGGGGGGACTCTGCACCCACCCCTCCTGCGTCTGGGCACTGCTGGGAGGACTCTGCACACACCCCTCCTATGTCCGGGCACTGCTGGGAGGACTCTGCACACACCCCTCCTATGTCTGGGCACTGCTGGGGTGACTCTACACCCACCCCTCCGGCGTCTGGGCACTGCTGGGAATGATAGGCACACACCCTTCCTGTGTCTGGGCACTGCTGGGAGGACTCTGCACACACCCCTCCTGCGTCTGGGCACTGCTGGGAATGATAGGCACACTCCCCTCCTGCATCTGGGCACTGCTGGGGGGACTCTGCAGACACCCCTCCTGCGTATGGGCACTGCTGGGAATGATAGGCACCCACCCCTCCTGTGTCTGGGCACTGCTGGGGGGACTCTAAACCCACCCCTCTTGTGTCTGGGCCCTGCTGGGAGGACTCTTCACACACCCCTCCTGTTTCTGGGCACTGCTGGGAGGACTCTGCACACACCCCTCCTGTGTCTGGGAACTGCTGGGGGGACTCTGCACCCACCCTTCCCATGTCTGGGCACTGCTGGGAGTGATAGGCACCCACCCCTCCTGTGTCTGGGCACTGCTGGGGGGACTCTACACCCACCCCTCCTGTGTCTGGGCACTGCTGGGAGGACTCTGCACACACCCCTCCTGTGTCTGGGCACTGCTGGGAGGACTCTGCACACACCCCTCCTGTGTCTGGGCACTGCTGGGGGGACTCTGCACCCACCCCTCCTGCATCTGGGCACTGCTGGGAATGATAGGTTCATACCCCTCCTGTGTCTGGGCACTGCTGGGAATGATAGGCACACACCCCTCCTGTGTCTGGGCACTGCTGGGGGGAATCTGCACCCATCCCTCCTGCATCTGGGCACTGCTGGGAGGACTCTGCACACACCCCTCCTGTGTCTGGGCACTGCTGGGGGGACTCTGCACCCACCCCTCCTGCGTCTGGGCACTGCTGGGAATGATAGGCACACACCCCTCCTGTGTCTTGGCACTGCTGGGAATGATAGGCACCCACCCCTCCTGTGTCTGGGCACTGCTGGGGGGACTCTAAACCCACCCCTCCTGTGTCTGGGCCCTGCTGGGAGGACTCTTCACACACCCCTCCTGTTTCTGGGCACTGCTGGGAGGACTCTGCACACACCCCTCCTGTGTCTGGAAACTGCTGGGGGGACTCTGCACCCACCCTTCCCATGTCTGGGCACTGCTGGGAGTGATAGGCACCCACCCCTCCTGTGTCTGGGCACTGCTGGGGGGACTCTACACCCACCCCTCCTGTGTCTGGGCACTGCTGGGAGGACTCTGCACACACCCCTCCTGTGTCTGGGCACTGCTGGGAGGACTCTGCACACACCCCTCCTGTGTCTGGGCACTGCTGGGGGGACTCTGCACCCACCCCTCCTGCATCTGGGCACTGCTGGGAATGATAGGTTCATACCCCTCCTGTGTCTGGGCACTGCTGGGAATGATAGGCACACACCCCTCCTGTGTCTGGGCACTGCTGGGGGGACTCTGCACCCATCCCTCCTGCATCTGGGCACTGCTGGGAGGACTCTGCACACACCCCTCCTGTGTCTGGGCACTGCTGGGGGGACTCTGCACCCACCCCTCCTGCGTCTGGGCACTGCTGGGAATGATAGGCACACACCCCTCCTGTGTCTTGGCACTGCTGGGAATGATAGGCACACACCCCTCCTGTGTCTGGGCACTGCTGGGGGGACTCTGCACCCACCCCTCCTGCATCTGGGCACTGCTGGGAGGACTCTGCACACACCCCTCCTGTGTCTGGGCACTGCTGGGAGGACTCTGCACACACCCCTCCTGTGTCTGGGCACTGCTGGGGGGACTCTGCACCCACCCCTCCTGCGTCTGGGCACTGCTGGGAATGATAGGCACACACCCCTCCTGTGTCTGGGCACTGCTGGGAGGACTCTGCGCACACCCCTCCTGCGTCTGGGCACTGCTGGGAATGATAGGCACACTCCCCTCCTGCGTCTGGGCACTGCTGGGAATGATAGGCACACACCCCTCCTGTGTCTGGGCACTGCTGGGGGGACTCTGCACCCACCCCTCCTGCGTCTGGGCACTGCTGGGAGGACTCTGCACACACCCCTCCTGTGTCTGGGCACTGCTGGGGGGACTCTGCACCCACCCCTCCTGCGTCTGGGCACTGGTGGGAATGATAGGCACACACCCCTCCTGTGTCTGAGCACTGCTGGGAATGATAGGCACACACCCCTCCTGTGTCTGGGCACTGATGGGAGGACTCTGCACACACCCCTCCTGCGTCTGGGCACTGCTGGGAATGATAGGCACACTCCCCTTGTTGGACAGGCCACATGAAGGGCTTGCTCCCTCCCCGCATGACAGGGCCCAAGCCCCGGACTCCCAGGTGTTACCCCCAAGAGCAACCCGCACCCCGTCTCCCAACGGAACTCCTGCCCCCGGACAGCCATGTATCATGGGGCCGAACCACTACCGGCTCCCCCGGCCGGATCAGCCGCCATCTTGGGCGCTGCGCCACGAGGCCGCATGGCCCCGGCTCGACCCTAACCCAGGGCCTGGCCGGCCCCGACATCCCGGCACCACCATCCACCCAGGAGGTGAACGGACCACTTGGCAGGTCAATGGGAGAAAGAAGCGTCGAGGGCTCTCCCCCGCCAGGTGCCGATCACCCTCCAGCTCCCCCAGGCGCTGGCTCCACCCCCCCGCTGGGTGTCTGGACTCCCTCATCCCGGACCCCCCGACCTCCAAGTGCGAGGGTCCGGACATCAAAGGGCGCCAGACCTATAACTAGGGCCGCTCCAGAGCAGGAAGGCAGTTGTATCCTGGAGTCGAGAGACACCAAGAGAACTCAGCCTTGACGGACTACTGGCGCTGCCGTAGCCCTGCCTTGTGAACTATCGTCCGGCCTGCTGGCGCTGCCGCGGCCTTCTGCATCATCCATCCTCGTCGGGACCTGCTGGCGCTGCCGCGGACCGTTGTAACGACCACCTTCATCGGGACCTGCTGGCGCTGCCGCGGACCGTGTAACGACCATCTTCACCGGGACCTGCTGGCGCTGCCGCGGACCGTGTAACGACCATCTTCACCGGGACCTGCTGGCGCTGCCACGGCCCGTCCAAGCTAGAACACCGAGCTCGAGGATTGTGAGCTATCCACCATACCATCTCAGCTACCAGATTGGTAACCAGACTGTCCCGCTACCCCCTTTCCCCAAACCAAGAGACTCGAATCGAGGGGACCCCTGAGTCCAGACCTCCTTGTACCATTTCATCGTACCTTAAGAAATCACCTATAAAGAACGCTAAATCTTATCCTTGTGTGGTGTATATCTGTGGGGGGGAAGTTATTCATCTGTACGATCGCTGGAGACGGCTCTCCCCGGAGACCTCTCCCCTTGTCCTCGGCCGACACTCCCGGTCCGTCTAACATTGGTTGCCAGCGGCGCGATCCGAATCAACGCGTAATCGTACAGAGAGTAGCTCACCCCACGACAAAACCACGATGTCAACCAAAGAGAGCGGATCCACCGGGAAATTCCAGATGGATAAATTGGAAGAGTATAGCCATCGCGAACTTAAACAATTCTGCATGGAACTAGGCATTGCTACCACCGGCCTGAGTACCAAAGACGATTTGAAGCACGCCCTTGAGTCGTGGGCGGAAACCGGGGTCGCCGGATCCCCAGACCAAAACGGTGCAGCACCGGAGGGGAACGCCACAGCTCCCGAGGAGCGAGGAACGGGCCTCTCGCAGGAAGAGATCCAAGAAAGAGAAAGAACCAGATTACATGAGTTGGAAATGGCACGACTCAAGATGGACGGTGAACTAAAGTTAGCCGAGCAAAAACTAAATCTAGAACATCTGCGGCTCCGAGAAGAACGGGAAGAAAAACAAAGGCAGAGAGAGCTCGAAGAAAAAAGACTAACATTCGAACACGAGCGCAAACTGGCGGAAATAGAACTTCGGAAACAGAATAAAGAACCGGGGTGCCTGAGCGACCGCACACCCCGGGAGCAACCGAGAAGAAAGTCCACATCCCCAAGGATGTTGTCCGAGAGTATGTCCGAGAGGACGACATACAACAGTGGTTCAAAGCATACGAGATCACCATGACCTCCCACCGGATCGATCGGAGTGACTGGGGAGCCGGCCTATGGGGGAGGTTCGTCAACGAAGGCCGCGATGCCCTACTGCAGCTTCCAGACCATCAGATGTCATCCTATGACCACATGAAGGCTGTCCTCCTCACCCGATATGGGCTCACACCCGAAATGTACCGCCAGAGGTTCCGAGACTGCACCCGGATCCCGGGTACAACTTGGGTGGAATATGTCAACTATTTCAGCCGAGCCTTCGAGGGTTGGATCAAGGAAAGCCACGTAACGACCTACGAGCAACTCTTTAATCTTATGGTGTGGGAGCACCTGTCTAACAACTGCTTCGTCGAGCTCAGGCAGCACCTCCTCGACAGTAAATTGACTGACCCACGACAACTCGCCGCCGAAGCTGACCGGTGGGAAAGCACCCGAGTGGGCCGGAGAGGGCCACACGAGCAAAACCGAAACAACCAAGGTCAGCACCGTCCCCGAGGAGGAGGAGGAGGCCAGGGGCGAGGGAGAGACACCGTCCCGGCCACTCCCGCGGCCAGCACCCCGCCCCCGGCCGGCCGGGGCAACCCCCTGATGCGCCCGGGGTTCCGAGCCAACGTCACGTGTCACCGATGCCAGCGAGTCGGCCACTACGCCAATGACCCGAGCTGCCCGCAGAACCAAACGCCAAAGCCCCGCCAGGTAGCTGCCGCCGCCCTGGGGGGAGAACAAATCTCCGAGGAACAGGAGGAATATGAGCAGGCGCAACAAGAGTGGGAACCGGCCGCCATGGTTCTAGCGTGCCTAGGGGGAAAAGACATGGTCCCGCGGGTTCCCCTACCCGCCAACACCCGGAAATATGGCCAGTGGGTGAACATTAATGGGCGCCGGGCCGAAGCCCTACGTGACACAGGGGCCAGTGTGACGGCCGTCCGCTGTCACCTGGTGAAACCAGAGCAGATCCTGCCGAACATTCTCTGCCCCGTCCGCTCAGCCGACAATTCCGAAAGTCTGTGTCGGATGGCCTGCGTCTCCTTCGAATGGGGAGGGGTCTCCGGCATGCTGAAGGTGACGGTCCGGGATGATGCCCCCGTGGACTGTCTCCTGGGGAATGACCTTGAGAGTTCCCCGTGGGCCGCCGTCGAAAGAAGAGAGCACCTGGGGATGCTGGGCCTCCCGGACTGGGCATGCGTAACCACCCGGTCCATGGCCGCCCGTGCCGTCCCCCGACCAGAAGAACCGGAATGGCCAGCACCTCCTCCCCCGGTCGCTCCAGTAGAGGACAACGACGATACCGACCCCCCAGAGCCAACGCCCGAAGGGGTCGCCCAGCCCCAGGACCTTCCCGGCCTGGCTCAGTGGCGTCAAGAAGGGGGGCCCACCCAGGAACAGTTCCGCCAGGAACAGAAGACCTGCCCCTCCCTCGAGGGACTCCGCCAGCAAGCCCGCGCCCAGAGCGCAGGGGACTCCACCGGAACCCATTGGGTCTATTGGGATAACGACCTGCTATACAGTGAACAAAGAATCGCGGAGTTAGGGGCCAGTCGAGTGCTGGTGGTGCCCCTCCGTTTCAGAGACTTCCTGCTAACTTTGGCCAACGATGTTCCCCTGGCTGGACACCTGGGCCAGGACAAAACCTACAGTCGCCTAGTGACCCACTTTTTCTGGCCGAGGATGCGGAACGACGTCCTCAACCACTGCCGGTCCTGCCCCACGTGCCAGGCCAGCGGGAAGAGCGGCCGCAAGCTCAAAGCCCCTTTGCAACCCTTCCCAGTGGTCACCACCCCGTTCGAGAGGGTAGGAATAGACATTGTGGGGCCCCTGGACCCCCGCACAGCACAAGGACATCGGTTCATCCTGGTACTGGTGGACCACGCCACCCGCTACCCCGAGGCTGTGCCCCTGCGAACTGTAACAGCTCCGGTGGTCGGCCGGGCCCTAATGGGGATCTTCTCCCGGGTGGGCTTCCCCCGAGAAGTCGTCAGCGACCGAGGCACAAACTTTATCTCGAAATATATGAAGTCCCTCTGGCAACAGTGCGGGGTCACCTACCGATTCACGACCCCCTATCACCCTCAAGGGAACGGACTAGTTGAGCGATTCAACCGCACACTCAAGGGAATGATTGGGGGATTGGAAGAGCCCCTCCGTCGCCAGTGGGATGTACTACTTCCGTGCCTCCTCTTCGCCTATCGAGAAGTTCCCCAGAAGTCCCTCGGCTTTAGCCCTTTCGAACTCCTGTACGGGCACCCTGTGCGAGGGCCCCTCAGCCTAGTCAAAGAAGGTTGGGAGATTGCCCCCCTAAAGACCCCTCCAGACGTCTTCAAGTACCTCCTGGCACTACGAAATCAGACCCGGCGCTTCAGGGAAATGGCAAAAGCGAATCTCGAGGCCAGTCAGGAGGACATGAAAAAATGGTACGATCAGAATGCCTCCTCCGTCGAGTTCGAACCTGGTCAACAAGTGTGGGTGATGTCCCCCACCGAACTATGTGCCTTGCAAGATAAGTGGACGGGGCCCTTCAAAGTGGTCGAACGCAAGAGCCCCGTCACCTACCTCATCGACATGGAGTCCCCCCGGAACCCCCTCCGGGTCCTCCACACCAACAGACTCAAACCCCACTTTGTGGGCTCGGAACTCAGCCTCCTGATGGCTACAGACATTGGGGCGGAAGAAGACTCCGAGCCCCTCCCTGATCTCCTGAAGACCCAGGAGAACGACGGTTCCGTGGACGGGGTCCGGCTCTCCGATGCCCTCACCCCAGAGCAACGCCAGGGCTGCCGGGACCTCCTGCTGCAGTTTGCTACTCTGTTTTCCCTCACCCCAGGGATCACCCCTTGGTGCTTGCACGACGTGGACACTGGGGACAGTCCCCCTATCCGACACCGGGCCTACCGCGTACCAGATCGGGTGCGGGCCTGCATCCAGGAGGAAGTATCCAAGATGCTCACGCTCGGGGTCATCGAGCCCTCGGACAGCCCCTGGGCCAGCCCGGTCGTGCTGGTCCCCAAAGCCGCTGCCCCCGGCACCACTCCTGAACTTCGATTCTGCGTCGACTATCGGGGCTTGAACGCTGTCACCAGGACCGACGCTCATCCTATCCCCCGAGCGGATGAATTGATCGACCGCCTGGGGGCCACCCGCTACCTCAGCATCTTCGACCTGACAGCGGGCTACTGGCAGATCGGTCTCACACCCCGGGCCCAGGAACGGTCCGCCTTTTCTACCCCCGATGGCCACTACCACTTCAAGGTCATGCCCTTCGGCATGAAGAATGCCCCAGCTACTTTTCAACGTCTAGTGAACCAGGTCTTGGCGGCGCTCGAGGAGTTCAGCGCCGCCTACCTGGACGATATCGCTGTGTACAGCCGCCACTGGTCCGACCACCTCCACCACCTCCAAGAGGTCCTGCAGGCCCTCCAGCGGGCCGGCCTCACGATTAAGGCCGGCAAGTGCCAAATTGGTCAGGGTTCCGTGACCTACCTCGGACACCAGGTAGGAAGCGGTCTGGTGGCCCCTCTGCAACTCAAAATTGCTGCCATCCAGTCCTGGCAACCCCCAGTCACGCAGACCGAGGTCCGAGCCTTCTTGGGACTCACCGGCTACTACCGGCGGTTCGTGAGGGACTATGGCAGCATTGTGGGGCCCCTCACGGGTCTCACGTCCAAAAACCACCCGAAGAAGATTAACTGGACCCCCGACTGTCAAGCGGCCTTCGAGAAGCTGAAGGCCGCCCTGTGCACCGCCCCTGTGTTCCAGGCCCCCGATTACAGTCGGGAATTCATTGTACAAACGGACGCCTCCGACCACGGCATCGGGGCGGTTCTTTCCCAGCTGAACCCCGAGGGTCTTGACCAGCCGGTGGCCTTCATCAGCAGACGGCTCCTGGCCCGAGAACAGCGCTGGAGCACAATCGAGAGGGAGGCCTTCGCAGTGGTGTGGGCCCTCAAAAAGCTCCGGCTCTATCTCTTCGGTACCCACTTCCGGGTGCAAACCGATCATCGACCCCTGCAGTGGCTAATGCAGATGCGGGGGGAAAACCCAAAACTATTACGCTGGTCCATCTCCCTGCAGGAAATGGACTTCACTGTGGAACATCGACCGGGCCAAGACCACGCCAACGCAGATGGCCTGTCACGCTTTTTCCGCCTCGACGAGGAGAGTCCCCAAGAGGATGGGTGACTCTCCCCGCCTTCAGCTGGGGGGGACACATGTTGGACAGGCCACATGAAGGGCTTGCTCCCTCCCCGCATGACAGGGCCCAAGCCCCGGACTCCCAGGTGTTACCCCCAAGAGCAACCCGCACCCCGTCTCCCAACGGAACTCCTGCCCCCGGACAGCCATGTATCATGGGGCCGAACCACTACCGGCTCCCCCGGCCGGATCAGCCGCCATCTTGGGCGCTGTGCCACGAGGCCGCATGGCCCCGGCTCGACCCTAACCCAGGGCCTGGCCGGCCCCGACATCCCGGCACCACCATCCACCCAGGAGGTGAACGGACCACTTGGCAGGTCAATGGGAGAAAGAAGCGTCGAGGGCTCTCCCCCGCCAGGTGCCGATCACCCTCCAGCTCCCCCAGGCGCTGGCTCCACCCCCCCGCTGGGTGTCTGGACTCCCTCATCCCGGACCCCCCGACCTCCAAGTGCGAGGGTCCGGACATCAAAGGGCGCCAGACCTATAACTAGGGCCGCTCCAGAGCAGGAAGGCAGTTGTATCCTGGAGTCGAGAGACACCGAGAGAACTCAGCCTTGACGGACTACTGGCGCTGCTGTAGCCCTGCCTTGTGAACTATCGTCCGGCCTGCTGGCGCTGCCGCGGCCTTCTGCATCATCCATCCTCGTCGGGACCTGCTGGCGCTGCCGCGGACCGTTGTAACGACCACCTTCATCGGGACCTGCTGGCGCTGCCGCGGACCGTGTAACGACCATCTTCACCGGGACCTGCTGGCGCTGCCGCGGACCGTGTAACGACCATCTTCACCGGGACCTGCTGGCGCTGCCGCGGCCCGTCCAAGCTAGAACACCGAGCTCGAGGATTGTGAGCTATCCACCATACCATCTCAGCTACCAGATTGGTAACCAGACTGTCCCGCTACCCCCTTTCCCCAAACCAAGAGACTCGAATCGAGGGGACCCCTGAGTCCAGACCTCCTTGTACCATTTCATCGTACCTTAAGAAATCACCTATAAAGAACGCTAAATCTTATCCTTGTGTGGTGTATATCTGTGGGGGGGAAGTTATTCATCTGTACGATCGCTGGAGACGGCTCTCCCCGGAGACCTCTCCCCTTGTCCTCGGCCGACCCTCCCGGTCCGTCTAACACCCCTCCTGCGTCTGGGCACTGCTGAGGGGACTCTGCACACACCCCTCCTGCGACTGGGCACTGCTGGGAATGATAGGCACACACCCCTCCTTTGTCTAGGCACTGCTGGGAGGACTCTGCACACACCCCTCCTGTGTCTGGGCACTGCTGGGAATGATAGGCACACACCCCTCCTTTGTCTGGGCACTGCTGGGAGGACTCTTCACACACCCCTCCTGTGTCTGGGCACTGCTGGGAGGACTCTGCACACACCCCTCCTGTGTCTCGGCACTGCTGGGGGGACTCTGCACACACCCCTCCTGCGTCTGGGCACTGCTGGGGGGACTCTGCACACACCCCTCCTGCGTCTGGGCACTGCTGGGAATGATAGGCACACACCCCTCCTGTGTCTGGGCACTGCTGGGAGGACTCTGCACACACCCCTCCTGTGTCTGGGCACTGCTGGGAGGACTCTGCACCCACCCCTCCTGTGTTTGGGCACTGCTGGGAGGACTCTGCACCCACCCCTCCTGTGTCTGGCCATGTACGCTCCATACATACACGGGTGGGGTGGGGGTACGCTCCATACATACACTGTTGGGGTGGGGGTATGCTCCATACATACACTGTTGGGGTGGGGGTACGCTCCATACATACACTGTTGGGGAGGGGGTACGCTCCATACATACACGGGTGGGGGTATGCTCCGAACATACGCGGGTCTGGGTACGCTCCATGCATACACGGGTGGGGGTACGGTCCGTACATACACTGTTGGGCTGGGGGTACGCTCCATACGTACGCGGGTGTGGGTACGGTCCGTACATACACGGGTGGGGGTACGCTCCGAACATACGCGGGTCTGGGTACGCTCCAATGATACACGGGTGAGGGTACGGTCCGTACATGCACTGTTGGGGTGTTGGTACGCGCCGTACATACACGGGTGGGGGTGCGGCCGTACCCAGGCCTTTGGAACATGGGTACGGGCCGTACCGCCATTATTGGGGTGACGTAGGGGTGGGCGTGGTACAATTCGTACCCACGCTCTTAAGGCGTGGGTACGGTACGTACCGGACTTGTTGTGTTGCCGGTTCGCGTGTACATCCACTTCCGTTGCTGGACATGCCCCCACCCCCTCGAAGTGACCAGGACCTGCAGGTCAGGTATGTCCAGGGCATGTGTGATTTGTGACTTGGGTGGGGGTTTTGTGTCCTGCCCCTGCCCCCCCCTTTGCCCCTGGGTGTGGGTCTGACCTTCTGCGGCGTCTGTGGCGGTTCCTGTAGAGCAGGTGGACTGCTATGAGGGCTGGAATGACATGTAGGTTCGGGTCCATGGCTGTCCGTCGCGTACAGGTGCTCCTTGCGCGCGTCGTCCTGATTTCCCGGCAGTTTTTGGCAGGCAGAGAATTTTATCCGTGCGGGGTGACGTCGGTGCGGTTCGTACTTCCTGGTTCGTGAAACGCAGCCTGAATGCGTCCCGTCACGTCGGCGCTTTCCCCGGATCACATTTGTATGTATATTTTCGTCGGTCGGTGTTTTGTACGAATCGTACGGAAATGGTGTTTCCGTGCGAATCGTACTTCCATGTTTGTAATGTTTTTTCCCGGGTACGAGTCGGATGGAGAAAACGCTCCGACCAACGGTTCGTACCCGGTTTTTCCTGGATCAGCATCGGCACCATAGTTGGAGACCCAATGCTCCTGAGAAATAAACCCAGAGTTTCACAATTAACCTGAATGCTAATTCGTTCACGCACTTTCACACTAGAAAATGTAGTACATTCACACAGAATCCTGTCTTTCCCTAGAACAGCGAACAGTCTGTTTTACTACAGAATTATAACACATATTAACAAAGCAGCGCTTACCTCTCCTTTGTCCTTCTAACAAGCTCAGAGAGTACCTATTACCTTTCCAGTGATAAGTGTTATCGGAATGCCAGTTGGATCCCTGGTACCTAAGACCAGAATTTCACAGGTAACCTTCGCTATCATACACACTTCTCTCACACAGAAAATGTCTCTAATGGCAACACATGGCGATGTCACCGAATTGAACCCAGACAATGCGTCGTGCAACTTCAACCGTCACACGTTTTCTCCTGTGTACCTACAGGATAACAACAATTCCGTCTTTCCTGAGAACAGCGCTTACCTCTGCTCTACTACGGAACCGTTACAAACTTCCGACAACCTACATCCCAGAAGCCGTGCAAACAACATAAAACTCAACACGACTCAACATAGAGTATTAGTACATAAACCAATATCAATAACCAATAATCGATAAGCTATTTACAAGCAATAATCACCAAACCAAAACAATAAAAACCATCGTCTTGCTACCAGAAAACTGACGCAGCGCAAGACCAACTCCAAAACCAATATTCTCCCTGTGCCGCAGACCCGCCGTCACGCACACTCATTCATACACGCATTCATTGGTGGGGCCCATAACACCAACTCACACATGTCACCATTTACGAGTCTGCACACACAGGAGGGATGAGAAATTCAAGCGCTGGACATGTGGGGGGGTACCTTATTACCTATAGGAAAATATTTACATTAAGTACATTATGTACATCTGCATCTGTAGAATCCTAGCTTTAACATCAAGGCACTCCACCCACTTGGTCGATGGACCAATTAGTTTGATTGGTTGATGGTGATTGTCAAGACCAGCTTAACCTCACTACAACAATATATTGAATTGCATAATTAATTGACTCTAAAAGAATCACGAACACCTGAAATCATTTAAAAGATTTGATGTAATTAATTTGCATAAAGGAAATTATCATTTATTCTCTCACTATTAATTTTCACTTGCGCATTGTCATTTTTCAGGACATAAATCAAGAAACTGTTTAATAAAATCATGAAGAGAAAATGTAGGTTTGCATTCATTTCATTATTCTCAAGATGGTTAAAAATCAATCCTTGGTCATGTAACTGACAGAGGGTTCCAAAATGAAGGATCAGTGAACCATAGTTAAAAACATGCATTTAATTCTAAAGATTTCCTACACTAAAACGTTCCTACCCAGCACTAAAACCCCAACTTACTTAATAAACCTTTGACCTCCTCGACGACTTTTCTCACCCAGGCTAGTGTCCCGCAACGATCTCATCGGGTCATCAGTGCACAGTCTGGCATAATTTCAAGCTCCCAGCATCTCTCCAAAGCAGCTTTTTCTCCTCCGCCTTCTCTGATACTAAACCCCAATTTTGGTCTGATATTTATACTGTGTTTGCTGGCTCTCTACCCTCAAATGTTTCAACTCTTGTCGTTTCCCTTGCTCTGATTGGTCATCACAATGCAGTTCTCAGCTCTCAGGATGTCCATTCATAACAATGTATTTCTCAGCTCCCAGGATGTCCATCAATAACAATGTAGTTCTCCGCTCCAAGGATGTCCGTGAATAACTTTATGTTTGACAAGCTAATAGATACAAATTCGACTGTCCACAGTTCAGTAGCAGGCATTCAAAGGTTCATTGGCAGGGATTCAACTGTTCAGTGTCAGGGATTCAGCTGTTTCCACGTGGTCATTCTTTGGCAGGCATTCAACTGTTTCTCTTTGGCAGGCATTCAGCTGTTCTCGTGCTATCATTCTGGCTCTCAGCCACTACCGCATGGCCTCGAACATAGTCAGCTGGAGTTGCAAAGTTCAGTGGAGCACAGTGCATGCACGAGGTTCCTCCAGCTAGATGATGCAAGCATTCTCTACTGCGCAGAACCGGGAAAAACGAAGCCATCTTCAAACTGGCCACCAGCCAAACTACGATAAACACACACAAAGAAAATGTGACTACACAGAAAATAAGTGTTTTCTGTCCCCCCACCCACCAGGGCTAAATATTTATCCCCTAAAAACTGTTACCTAGCGGAAAAGCATCACTCTGCAAGCCATTTAAATGAAGCAAAAGCAGCATGCAATGCACAATGTACACTACAACATAGACATGCACTATTACACTATTTAAATGCACAAAATAGATTAAAAGTGTGTTTTACACCATTAATTAATATGTTAATCAAACCTGTTAATGCAGAGCATTTCCCACCTGTAATGTGTGTGTTTGGTTAATACACAGCAAACAAAATTAATATATTACTTTGTTATGGGGGGGTGATTGGTCTGAACGGGGTACACACAAAATCTTCTGTACTCTGCTCCATCATTGGCAGCCATTTTGGGACCAATATACATGATAGCACCTCATTAAAAAGCATTGCAGTTAATAGAAGGTTTTAAGATTTTGGTTAAATTATAAATCATTTGTTGATGGTACCATACTCATTTTAGGAATTGTGGTGTGTTCTAAGGTGATTTTACCATGTGAAAAAGCCTTCTGCTGTGATATCATGAATCATGTTTCAGAGAAAACTATTTTCTCATGCTTTTCCCACAGAGGTTTGGAAGGTGATCTATAAGCTAAACTGAGAGCATATTTTCTGTAAATTCACATTATCTTTCTCAGTCAAGTGAGAATGAATTCTGAAATTCTCAGTAAAACATGTACATCCAACAAGATCAGAGACTGTCAGTTGATTCCTTTGTTTTCTACTGCAGCTTCCCAGAGTGTTCTAAAGAACAACTAGAGCGCTAACAGTCCTACTTATGACAAACGTATGGCACACCTGAAGCCATCTTGATTGGAATAAAGTGGTAACTCTTAAAACATTTAATTTAAAAAGGAACAAAATGAGGGGATTCATTTTGCCATAGAAAGTATGATTAGTGCTGCAGAAAGAAAAATTAGGGCACATTTTGAGTGACTTCTCAAATCCTCTGCTATTTCATAAAAAAATTCTGATATGCAGACTGAAACATGCACTTTGAATACCAGCAGCAGACTTCCCTGGTGAGCAGTAGCTTTACTACAGTGATCAAATGAGCAACTAGAGTGCTAACATTCAGATTTTATGGCAAATGTGTGACACATCTGAATGCATTCTTGATGGAACCAAAGTAAAAAACTGAAAGTATTTCCTACTGAGGAGACTGCAGTAAATGAGGAAATTAGGAAACTTCATAACAAATAAATCTCCCAAGATGGCCACCAGAGACAAAAGAGCCCAAATATAGCCCAAATATCACCCAGATGTAGCCCAAGTATAGCCCAATGACAGAATGTCCCAGAGTGTTCTAACGAACAACTAGAGCGCTAACAGTCTTACTTATGACAAAAGTATGGCACACCTGAAGCCATCTTGATTGGAATAAAGTGGTAACACTTAAAACATTTAATTTACAAAGGAACAAAATGAGGGGGTTCATTTTGCCATAGAAATTATGATTAGTGCTGCAGAAAGAAAAATTAGGGCACATTTTGACTTCTCAAATCCTCTTCTATTTCATAAAACAATTCTGACATGCACTTTGAATACCAGCAGCAGACTTCCCTGGTGAGCAGTAGCTTTACTACAGTGATCTAATGAGCAACTAGAGTGCTAACATTCAGAATTTATGGCAAATGTGTGATACATCTGGATGCCTTCTTGATGGAACCAAAGTAAAAAACTGAAAGTATTTCCTACTGAAGAGACTGCAGTAAATGAGGAAATTAGGAAACTTCATAACAAATAAATGTTCCAAGATGGCCACCAGAGACAAAAGAGCCCAAATGTAGCCCAAATAACACCCAGATGTAGCCCACATGTAGCCCAATGACAGAAGTGTGCAAAACGCTTATTTTTTGTGTATTTGCAGTTTTATATAGTGCAGACTTGTCAGGTATTGGAGTGCTTTACATGAGCATTGGTTACATCACACAAGATCAAATTCATTTTGGTTGTAGACATGGGGAGATTAAGTGATTTGACCAGAATCACAGAATGTTGAGCTGAAGCAGAAACTCCAACCTGGTTCCCCAGTTGCAAAGTCTGCAGCTCTGGAAGTAACACCACATCCTCTCCCCTAGGTGCAACATTTAATCAAGTGGTCAACTGGATAAAAAAAATAAAGATTCCAAATAATTTAAAAGTTCTTTGTCGCTATTTGAAAACTCTGAAAATATGTCCTCATTTTAGTTTTTTAGAACACTAACCATAATTTTGATGCAAATAAGACCCTCTCATATATGTAATTTCTAAAGGAAATTCTCTAGGTATTACAGTTTTGATTACATTAAGATGACGTCAGGCGTTCCACACTTTTGTAATAAATATAGAATGTTAGCAATCTAGTTGTTCATTGGGATACTGTTGAGAGGCAGAGGCCAGGGGCACGGACTCTGAAAATTGAAGGCAGGTAGAAGAGTGCAGAGGCAACAATTTGACCACACTGGGCAGACAGGAAGGGCAGTGGCAGCACAACAGACTATGGAGGGCAGTGGAAAGGGGGGCAGGGGCAACAAATCAGCAATACAGGACTGGCAAGAGAGGCTGTGGCAATATAATAGACCATTGTGGGCAGAAGGAAGAGGCAGTGGTAGTACAACCATACATGCCAACAGACCCGTTTCAGCCAGGAAACGTCGAATGTTGAAAGCTCAAATTGGCTTTATTTGATCTGTCTCCTGTCTACAATCTCCTCTTTTCAATGTAACTCAAAGGGGAAAATCAATACCCCAGTTTTTTTTCAAAATCTCCCTCTTACCAAGTTCAAAATGTTCGCAAGTATGGTACATTGGATCATGGTAGGCAGGAGGAATTGGGGTAGGGACATGGACTCGGATAACAGAGGACAGGAGGGATATGGAGAGGTGCACCAAACTGACCCTACAGGGCAGGCATCAGGGTTTGAAGCAGCACAATACACCACACAAGGCATGCAGGAGGGGAGTGCAGCACAACAATCCATAGAAAGCAATAGGGAGGGGACAGGACCATGCACATGGACAACAGAGAACAGAGGGGAAAGAGGCAATGGTAGCTAGCTGACCATAATGGACAGACAGGAGAGAAAGCTGCAGCATAACAGACCATAAAGGGCAGGAGGGACGGATCAGGGGCATTACAATGGAACAAACAAGCCAGGAGGGAGGGAATAGGGGTCTGCACATGGAAACAGAGGGCTGGGGGCAAGGGGGCAGGGCAGGAGCACCAAGATGACCATGGAGGTCAGGCAGGATGGGCACTAGAAATAAGACACACCATGGAGAGCAACAGTGAGGCTATGATGGCATACACACAGACCATGGAGGGAAGGTGGGAGGGGGTCAGGGGCAGCCATGGCAGCACAGAAGACCATGCATGGCAAGCTGAAGGGTTAGTGGCAGCACAATGGCTATGATGGGCAAGAAGGAGGGTGCAGGGGTATGCACAAAGGACCATGGAGGATAGAAGGGAGGGTCAGGATCTGGGCACAGACAAGAGAGTTCAGGGGAAGGGGCCTCACAACAGACCGCGCGGGGCAGGCAGGAGGAGCAGTTGCAGCACAACAGACCAGGGAGGGCAGAAGGGTGTGACAGTAAAATGGACCATGGAGGACAGGAGGAAGGGGATAGGGGCAATCCATGTGGACAGGCAGGGTGGAGATGGCAGGGACAGGTTACAGTCATCTGACAATGCTAGGCAGGTAGGAGGGGAGTGGCAGCTCAACAAAACACTCAGGGTAGATAGGAGTGGCAGGTCCATGGAACATGGTGGGCAAAAAGGATGGAGCAGGGGCATGCACAAAGACATCGGAGGGCAGGGGGAAGGAGAATAGGGTCAGCAAGCTAAGCACAGAGGCTAAGCAGGAGGTCAATGATGGGCCATAGAATTGGGCAATGGAGAGCAGGAGGAGTGGACTGGTACATCATGCTAAATGGAGGGCAGTGACAGTGCTGGAGCGGGTTATGCAAAAATGTGTATACCCACCCCATTTTGCATGATATTTTATTAATTTAATTAATTAATTAATTAATTACTTATAATCGAACTAACAGATTGGAGTGATGTGGAAAATATTTACCAACCTTACTAATATATGAATTACACGTGGGATCTGCATCTGCATGGCCTTTAATTATGTGAACTAAATTTCGTACGCATACTAATGATAGACAATTAGAATATTGCATGATATATGTCGTTTTTGTGATGTAATTGTGATTTGTGCTTTATTTAGTAATTATAAACCGCACTGAGTGTTGCTTTTGCTAGATAAATACACACACATATGGGTATTTGCGAGGGAATAACATTTAATTAGGTATTTTTATGTATTAATTACGTTTTGTGTTTCTTTGCTTGAGTTGACCATTTTGGCCTATCGAAAGATGGCTGCCTTTGGTGCCTAACCCGACTGCCGACACCGAACGAGGCTTGGGTGAAGTGCGCCTGCGATGACGCTAGCAACTGTGGCCTGGACCTGACCCCAGCTGAACATGTACCTTTCAAGGACAGCCTGGGACATCGGCCAAATATTCCGAACAAAGACTGTTGTGTGAACCGGAACTGACAAGGGTCATAACCCAAAAGACACTTTCGTGAGAACCTAAAAAGCATGATCCCTGATTGTCCAATCAGCGAACTCGGAAGCCCAACCTTTGATACATTTAATATTGATTTTACTATAAATTATGGTAGAATAGAGAGGTTGGTGCGGGTTCGTTTCTGGCCTTTCTCGATTTCCTGACGATATGCTGACGGAGAGGACGGTGACACTGCAGGACAGCTGTTAGCCTGAATCTTTGATGGACTGAATTAATGCCCAAACTCCTGATGGTCTGAACCTACTAAAATTGATGGGCATAGATTTGCGAGACTGCCAGATTTGACATAGAGGACGACTTTAGCCAGAATAGGTAAATATGAATGGCCACTTGATCAAATGAATGATTTAATTTGCAATATTAATATAAATTTGGATTTGAACATCTACAGAAATTAGTTGGGTTGTTTATTCATTGAAATGTGTTAATGAAAAGGTTAATTAGAGAATTAGAAATTCACTTAAACCTACAACTAACTGATCCGTCCCGTTTATGAGAGGAATACTAAAGGTGGAGGTAAGGGCCTAATGAGTATCAGAAGGTTGTGCAGATTTGTTGCTCATTAGGGCAGATTGTGGTAATTTTTTCCCCTCATCCCATTTCCAGCGCTTGGAAGGATAATCGCCTCCCACACGGACTGATGTGAGTGAATGTTGGTGTTATGGGCCCCACCAGCGAATGTATGGATAGTGTGTGCATGTGAGATCTTTTGGTCCGTGACGGTAAAGAGGGATTCTGCACTCCACGCTGGAGCAACAGCATATCAGACCATGCATGGCAGGAGGGAGGAGGCTAGTCCATGGATTCAGACAACAGAGGATAGGGAGGAGGTGGATGGGGCAGCAAGCTAACTGTTCAGAGAAGGTGTGTATTAGGAACTTTATTGTTTTTAAAATGTGTGTCTGTGCGAACTACTTAAAATATGAACAAGTATGCAGCATAATCTCACTTTTATTCAGGAAGAAGAGGACGTTTGTGACTGTGACTCCGGGCTCACTTGGCAGAAACACCCCCTGACCCTCCACCCCCCATCGCAAAATGTAATGCCCGTGAAAAGGGTAGGTGGACGCAGTGTTATATAGAACATAGTCCTGAGAGCACGATTGAAAATGAAAACTAGATATAGTATATGGTATAAACTATGCACCAAAAAGTGTGATATAGGATGAACCGGGGCGTGAAATATAATATGGAATACATTGTGCGCAATGACAGATTCATTGGAGAGCGTGAGATAGCACAGGCACTAGCGCGTGCAATGCAATATGCGCCTTGGAGTGTAATATGCACAGGGCAGTGTTGTGTAACCTAACTAGTCTCTGAAGTTGTAATATAAAATATGTGCTGGGGAGTGTAACGTTGCATATGCACTGTGACATCGATATGGATCCCAGATTGTAATATGTATGGCATAGCGCTGTGCCTTATAACATAGGCATCGAGGAAGGCATGTTAGATGGGGCAATATAACCCGTGCGAAGGCAAGTGTGGCATGACATATTCACGGGGTGGTGTTACAGTGCACATGGGCTAGAGAGTGTCATAGCATACGCACTAGCTGGTGGAATACAACACAGAGGTGTGTGGCACTCGGCGGGCACTGGTGGGTGTAACACAGCATTGGACTTAGCCAGGACCACGCTGTGACTCTCAAGTGAGGTTCGTCTCCTTTCCAGAGAGTAAAATAAAAAGTATTACACATCCGGCGGTGGATGTATGTTTTATTAACCGTGAGGGGGGTTTCTTGCATAGCTTGGTCGAATTTTTGTCGAATCCCCTTTGAATGGCTTGGTGTGCGTGTGTATTAAATGTGCTCGTCAATAGCTACCCATGTTTGTATAAATAAACGACAAGGGTGTCTACTTGGAGAGTACCCACCGGCGGGGGTGCTGGGATTAGGCACGGTTGAGCGTCAGACACGTCAGAGCTTCACTAGCGGTGTAAATACATTCCACGTGGATTCATTGTATGCATAGTCGCCTTTTAATGAATAACACGCAAATCGTCATGGTGATAGGTACATACGGTTTGTCCAGCATGTCCTAGGTGTTTCTGTAAATATATATATATTTTTTAAATAATAAAAACAAAGGCCGGCCCCGGGGGATGGGGTCCCCGGGGCCATAAGTGGCCTGAGGAGGGGGGCAACGCAGCCCCCCTCCTAAAGAATAAAAAAAAAAAGGCCACGCCCCCTCCTTGCAGCACTCTGCAAATGCGCCCCCTGGCCAGTTGTAAGTTGGGGAATTAATTCCCCTTCAATACTGAGGGTCCCTGAGGGCCAACTAGCCCAACAGGTATCTCCAGTATGTGCCAGGGAGCTGCATTGCAGACAGGTGTTCTGAGGCCACGCCCCTTTTTACACCTCTATGCAACGCAGCTCTGTGGCGCTTACTGGAGATACCTAGTGGGCTAGTTTGACCCTAGGGACCCTTAGGATTCAAGGGGACTTAATCTCTCAACTTAGTACGGCCACAGAGCGCGTTTACACAGTGGTGAAGGGAGGGGCCTGAGGTGACGTGTGCAAACACGCCCTTTGGCGTGTTTTAAGTTGGGAAAATAATTCCCTTTCAATCCTGAGGGACCATGGGGGCCAACTAGCCCACCAGGTGCTTCCAGCAAGCGCCACTGCTCTGCGTTGCAGAGAGGTGGTGGAGGCCGTGCCCCTTTTTACACCTCTCTGCAATGGCGCTTACTGTACGTACCTAGTGGGCTATTTTGCCCCTAGGGACCTTCAGGATTCAAGGGGACTTAATCTCCCAACTTAAAAAACGGCCACAGGGCGTGTTTACACAGTGGGGAAGGGAGAGGACGGGGCCTGAGGTGACGTGTGCAAACACGCCCTATGGTGCGTTTTAAGAGGTAGTTTTAATCCCCTGCCCTATTATATACTAGGGGATTACAGAGGAAGTGATGCTAATCACAGGGGGACCCCAACGCATAGTGTTCCCTAGTGTATGTAGGTGTTTTCACTGCATTCTGAGTGTCTTTTAACACAGCACTGGCTCTAGGACTGGTTAGTCAGACTCAGTTACCACCAGTATCCGTCTGAAAAGGTTGAGGGTACAGGATGATTTTGCAACAAGGCTTCTTTCTGCTCTTCTGTTTGTTCTTTCTGCACGTTATCCTTCTTCCTGCACTTTTCTTTGTCTTTGAGGACTTCTGTTGCTTCTTTCTGAATTTCTTTTTTTTCTTTCTGTACGTTTTTTCTTTTTTCTTCACAAATCCTATCTCTGTAGGCATAGTTAGAAATTAGCATTTAAAAAACCTTTGAAATTCACTGAAAAAAACCATAGGTTTCAGGCACGTTATAGTTAGGAATTAGCATTTAAAAAACCTTAGAAATTCACTGAAAAAAACATAGGTTTCAGGCACGTTATAGTTAGGAATTAGCATATAAAAAACCTTATGAGTGATGTAATATGTGACGTCATCAGCAGTGCATTGCGGGCGCGCGAGTTATAGTTAGCTGAACTAACTATAACGGGGGAATTTCAATGGTTTTGTACGAGTGAAAAGTCCAGCTAACTATAACGCCCCTGAAACCTGTGTTTTTTTCAGTGAATTTCTAAGGTTTTTTAAATGCTAATTCCTAACTATAACGTGCCTGAAACCTATGTTTTTTTCAGTGAATATATATAAATATATATCTATGTATATATATGGACGTAACAACGCTATATACCAGCATTAACCATCGTGATGGTATTAGGGCAGTCCAATATTATTTGAACACAAGACCTGATATCATGCACTTGCACAACAAAATGTTATCCACCATGATTTTAACCTGTCTTGAGAACAATTTCTTTTTATTCAACAATCAGATTTTTAATCAAATCAGAGGCGTTGCAATGGGGGCATGTTTTTCTCCCAGTTATGCGTGCCTCCATATGGGATACTGGGAGGAACAGGTCCTGAGAAATGAATATGTAGAGATTGTAACAGATCAGGTTTTATGCTGGTATAGATTTATTGATGACATTTTTTTAATTTGGAAGGGGACAGAAGCCAATGCTCAGAAATTTGTGGAAAGTATTAACTGTAACAATTTTAACCTTGGTTTTACGGCCCAAATAAGTAAGAATACAATTTGTTTTCTTGATGTGGAAATATACATTGAAGACAATAAGGTAGAATCAAGACTACATAGGAAAGCAACCGCAGGAAATACCATCTTACATGCTACTAGCCACCACCCTGTACATCTGATCAATAGCATCCCCTATGGGGAGATGCTCCGCATTCGCAGGATATGCAGCAATGACAAGGAGTGCAGGATAGCCCAATTGCAAAGCAAAAATAGGTTCCTGGACAGGGGCTATTCAGAAAAAATACTAGACACTGCAATAAACAAAACTGCTAATCTAGATCAATCAACTGCTCTTCTAGTACACAACAGAGACCTAATTGCGCCTGAGGAAACTGCCACTAGATTGATTTTGACATATAGCCTTCAACACAAAGCTATCCGCAAAATCATTAACAAGAACTGGCCATTAGTACAAAGTGACTCGATTTTGAACAATCAGATTACCCGGTCACCATGTATAACATTCAGGAAAGCTCAGTCAATGAGCAATTCCTTAGTAAAAAGTAGCCCGGAAGTTCTGATTTCCAAAACTTGGTTAGGCCCTAAGAATGGATTTACACGCTGCAATACATGCAAAGCGTGTAGATATGGGGTAAATAAAACTAATTACACCACACCATTTAAACCGAATCCAGTACCAATTGCGAAAAGTCTCAACTGCAGAACAGAATATGCAGTTTATGTGCTGGAGTGCTCATGCAACTTGCAATATGTAGGGAGCACTAAATTGCAAGTGCATAAACGAGTGCTCCAGCAGTTAAGAGCCATCACCAATGTTGATGTTACCTACCCGGTTGCCAGACATTTTAAAGAGTATCATGACAGCAAATTGGATAATTTGAAATACTTTGTCATAGATACTATCCCGCCACAAAAGCGAGGAGGCAACCGGGAGGCCATGCTCCGAAAATTAGAGACACGTTACATCTTAGAACTGGACAGTAAAATACCCCAAGGCTTGAATTCGAGTGAGGATTTTTATACATGCTTATGAATGAAATACATGTAGAATTTTTAGATGAGATTTTAATATGACCTTTTTATCCATCTAGCTGTTGCCTCACCAACGAAAAACCTTTCATATATATTTTTTATTTTTTCCTTATTTCATACACTAGCACTTTAGTAAGCCACGGCTGTGACTACTAATATGGGTTCATTAATACCTCCCTGTTTTTTGCACTATCAACTCAGGCAGAATTGAATACCGAATTCATCACCAAATATGGCCACTAGGCCTACATAGTTAGGAATGAACTTAATGTTTACATCACCAACTTTGCAACTTTGCACATATTTTTGAACCAGATTTAAATAACATGTGGTTGATATTTTAAATTGGTGGTTTTAAATTCTTTTTTAAAACATAATATTTTTGTTTTAAATATTTATTATCGTAAATATTGCTTTTATCACTATAAGATGGTAGATGACATTTATTCTATTACCGTCTAGTTTTATTTAGCATTATTTATTCAAACTGTAAACATGTTCGCCTATTACATTTAAATTTGCGGATGTTTTCTATATCTATGCCTTGTGAAGAAGGAAAAAAACTTGCACTGTGACTTTAAATTTTGGGAAACACTCCACCAGCGCGTCATGTGATCAAGGGCACGGAGTTGCCCGAAACGCGTCATGGCGGTGGTGCAGGGCGTCTTAATTCAATAAATCAAGAAATTGCACCAAAACTGGGTCTGTGATCGTCATTTTGATGTGAAGAACACTCGGACGAGAATCAAGCATATATATATATATATATATATATGCTCTGTTTCTTCAGTTACAAAAGAAATAGATAGATAGATAGATAGATAGATAGATAGATAGATAGATAGATAGATAGATAGATAGATAGATAGATAGATAGATAGTTTGTCAGTCACTACAGCTGTTGTCTGGAAAGTTTCGGGTTGCTTTCTCAAGCATGGCCTGAGAAAAAGGGTGAAGGTCCCAAAACACGTGTTCCCCATGCAATTTCCCAAAGGAATTTTAGACACGACTACAGTCCAAACTGCTGAATGAAATGCCACCAAATTTGGCAGAAAGCTAGACCTTGGTCCAGATAGGGTGCTTTTTGAAATTTAGTGTAAATCTGTTCAGTAGTTTGTGAGTTATGAAGAAAAAGGATTTATGTATATCTAGACAAGCAAATCCTAGCACCAACAACAACACCATGATTGGCTGGCTGCAACCTGAAAGAAAAGTTGCAACCTCCATTTTGTGAATCAGGACGCGGTTGCTGGAGTGGGAAATAAAGTGGAAATAGGATATAAGGGGTCAGGATCGAGGTATCCTGATCCATGGGACTGATGATGGGGTCGGTGAGGGTCCCATCATGGGCAAGAAATTGGCCAAATGCGTTTGGGCATGTGAGGCTCTGTGGAGCCACTGTGGCGCTCAGTGAGGCTTCCATGTGAATCCGTGACTGATCCACGAATTCAGAACCCAATTAAAAAAAATAGACTCACTCACAGACCTACTCACACACCCACACAATGACTCTGATACTCACTTACACATCCATTCAACCACTCACACACCCACTTGCAGACCCACACAGGCACTCACACACCCATGTACAAAACCACTCACACACCTGTACAGCCACTCACAACCACTTAGAGACCCACAAAACCACTCACACACTCACGTAGCTAGTCACACATGCACTCACACTACCACTCACACACCCATACAGCCACTCACATATCCAGAAAACCACTCACACACCTATCCAGCCCACTCACGGACCCAGAAATCCTCTCATTCACCCACTTACAAACTCACACAGCCACTCACATGCCCACTCAGATACCCAGGGAACTACTCATACATCCACTCACAGACCCCCAGAGGCACTCAGATACCCATGTACACACCCATGCAGCCACTCACATGCACTCACAGACCCACAAAGCCAGTCATACACCCAGTCACAGGCCCACAACCACTGACAAATGCACTGAGACACCCACCACACACGCACACATGCACACACACACACATACACACACACACACACACACACACACACACACACACACACGCACACACATGTATAGCTTTCTTATATTACCCTATCATTTTTATCTGTGTCCCAGTGTGTGAGTTAGCCAGGCAAAACAAACAATGCTGTAGCAAGAAAAGCACCTCTGAGAACCTTCAATGGAAAGTTGAAAGAAATAGATAACCAACCTAAAACGGAACTGGAACTCAGCCACTCTTGCTCTCAGCACACAATTTGTACTGAAAAATCAAAACAGTAGCAAAGAAAAGGTGAAAAAGATGAAGAATGAAACCATTGAATTGAAAGGACAAGCTAAAATATCTAAAGGTGTATTTGCTTTTTTAATTAGAAGTTAACACAAATAGACAATGAAACAAGAAGCCTTAGAAATTAGAGGGGGCATGAAAAATACAAATAATTATTCCAAACAGTGATGTGCAGAGTGTCAACTTTAGGCAGCACTCTGGCCTCCCAGTAGCCTCCTTGATCTCAATATTTCATGCATGGGCTATACAGGGCTGCAGTAAAAAAAATATGATATTGAAAAGGATTTAGTAAAAAAAAAAAAACACAGTTTTACCTAGATATGGCATGCTTGCATTTATTCCAACATATTTCTTTCATAGGATGCCGTTTTTGGTTCCTTTAATAGTTTAAATATTATGAGATTAAAATGAAGAAATATTTTCTAGTGTAAGATAATACTGCAGCTACATTTTCATTTAGCTTTTTTTAAAATTGAGACCATTGTAGCAAGCTAATTTTAATCTTCTGTGAATGTTTTGTGCTAATTCTTTACACCTAGAGTCGCATGTGAAAGTATGCAATTACATGTATTAGTAGTATTTAGTGATAGTATTTCCATGTGCATGGCTGCCTTCCAGCCATCATGAATGTTCAGCATTTATTTTAATCCATCCCCATTCACTGAGGGAGAAGCACGAATATCTAACCTGTAATACTAGTGTGAATCCTGGCCACTGCAGGTTGAAATCTGTAAAAGAGGTTTCTCCGAGCGGTACGGCAGTGGTAGTAGAAGCTCCTTTACCATATTTGTTTAGAAGGCAAGAGGTCACATCCAAAAGTGGCAGAGGGTGGACACCATGCCGGAGTTCAAGGAAAGAAGGGTGGTGGGAGGGAAGCCACAATTTCAGATCACAATTGCTCAACTCGCACCAGGGCATGTATCTGTATACAAATATTCTTTGAGAACTGACTTTTCCTGGGAGGAGGTGGGGCCAATCAACAAACTACAGTATAAAAGGAGATGCAGAGAGTCAAATAGGGAGGCAGGTAGCATCCTATGGCAGTTCTCTGAACAAGGATCCCTCTTTCTTTCTACAGGCAAGTGGACCTGGAGAATACATGGGTTATACAGCAAGGAAAGAGTGGTGTATCTGAGTAGGGAACTTCCTGTGGCAGTTTGCTCACAAGGATCCCTCCATTTTATTCCAGGAATCTGGGACTACTACTGACTACACTGGCTGGAATATTTAACCTCTTAAGGTTATTACAAACCAAGCTTCTGATTTATGTCTTGGTTGGTTGGTCAGTCCGTCCTCCGCGGTTTGAATCAGCATGCCGAGCGGGTGGGCTTCTCCCATCTGATTTATATTTTAGACGAGAGAACCACCGTCAGCCTTGACGTATGTATTTCCGTCTGACCAACAGTGCTGCTGTCGATGGCGCGCAATTGTCTGCCATCAGATAATACTAAATTAGCATTTGAGTGGCAGTATACTGCCCACCTAATTTATATCTGTCAGTCAGATTGGCGGGCTCGCAGCCATCTTCTGATGGAGTACTTTATGTTACAGACCTATTTTGGCTTGCCGTGTCCATCTGCGTACATTACACACCTGAGACGAAAGGGCTAAGGAAACATCACCTGCACAGCACACTATAAAATAGACCCCATTCTATACCATGATCCTTTCCCTTTCTCATTTTGAAGCTGCAAAGCACAGGGAGTTTTTGTTGCCTTTTACCACATCTCTGTTAAGTTTTTTATCACCTGTTCTTCTTGTTAATGTTTAATTTCATTTGATTATCTCTACCATGTCTGGAAGAAGGAACCCAAATTTTCAGACACAAATTCAACAGTCATGTTGGATGAGATGGCTAAGGTAGAGACTCACTTGTTTGGTGCCCTTGTTCAAACTACCACTATAACACAAAAAGGCAAATGTGGGAGAGAATTGTGAAGCAGTGAATGCAGTATCTAACAAAGTGTGTTCGCAGGAGGAAATTAGAACCGCTGGAATGATCTGCGTGGGAGAATAGGTTCTTGGGCTTCTAAAGGCCATCGAGGGGCCCAGCAGAATCGTGGTGGTCCCATTGCAGATGCTAACGGGTCACAAAGTTTGTTTCACGTTGGATGCTTTTTAAAATCTATTGAACTTTGTCGCAGTTCCATGCTTTTTTAGCATTTATGCATTGTTATGTTGTATTGTATTGCATGCATTATTTCTAAAGGTCAGCTATGTCTGCTCTGGATTATCTTGGCGCTGTGTAGACATAGATGCGAGGCACAGAAAAACAAAAAGTGCCGCTATCACAGTCACTGGAGAGTTAGATAAGGGAAAGACAGAGCGAGTCCGAAGCTCCAAAAATCCGGGTTTTCAAGGATTTTCTTAAACCGGATACTGATTGGATGAGACGGAGATGGCAGGTGAGAGTATTACATGCTTTTACTCCCAGGGCAGTTACAGATCTCCCACCCTTAGGTTTGTATCTGAACAATGTGGCTTTTAAAAGATTGGCCCCGGAGGATCTAAGAGGACATGTAGTAACATAGGGTGTGACTCTAGATGTTATGTTTTTCAGTCCTGAGGCCCTGAAAGCTCTAAAGGTGATGATGAGTATCTTGAATAGTACTCTTTTATGGATAAGTAGCCAATGCAGTAGTCTTAAGGCTGTGGAAGCTAAGGAGCGATGTTGCAGTTTCAGCACTAGGCGGGCAGCTGCATGTTGAACGGTCTGGAACTTCTTGAATAATATCTTGTTGCATCCGCATAAAGGCTATTACAATAGTCTAATCTGGAAGTGATTAGGGCTGCTGTAACAGTTTTCCTTACTGTATATTAACTATTGATACTTTTTATGATTATTTATATATAATCCTAATCAAGTTGATTGTTACGCTACTGTTTATAATGCAAGAGCATGCGCTGTAAACGGTTCTCTGACAAAATATCGAAGGTCAGAAATTCGACCTACAAAATTATCGCAACACTAATATCGATGTCAAGAATATCGACATCCTATCTACAACATGGTAAGTACAAAAATATCGAAAATAAAATATAGATGTCAAAAATATTGTTGTTAAAAATATCGTTTTTTTTTAGTGATAAAAAATATGTAAAATAAACATAATAATACTTATAAATAAAATAAACATAATTATATATATTTCACAATGTTAAAGATTAATAATTAATAAATATAATTTAATAAAAAAATTATTAAACATAGACATATAATATATAATATATATACTTACCTAATAATGTTTTAATAATTATTTTAATAAATTATAAATTATTTAAAATGTTAACAATTGCAAAAACATTACACACATAAAACACTAACATAAATAAAAATTAAATAATTATGTATAACAAATTAAAAAAATTACATTTAATTTTAATATTGTTGAAATTAATTATATACTACATTAGCTAAAATAATAAAAAAAATATTAAATAGCAGAGACAATAAAACTACTACTCCAGCTCCAAAAAAAACAACAGAAAGGAAAATGTTGGATAGCGTAAGGGTAAAAATTACTGTTCCCACTCCAGAGAGTGGAACAGTAGGGAAAGTGTTGGATAGCGTAGGGGTAAAAATTACTATTCCAACTCCAGAGAGTGCAACAGTAGGGAAAGTGTTGGATAGCGTAGGGGTAAAAATTACTATTCCAACTCCAGAGACTGCAACAGTAGGGAAAGTGTTGGATAGCGTAGGGGTAAAAATTACTATTCCAACTCCAGAGAGAGCAACAGTAGGGAAAGTGTTGGATAGCGTAGGGGTAAAAATTACTATTCCAACTCCAGAGAGTGCAGCAGCAGGGAAAGTGTTGGATAGCGTAGGGGTAAAAATTACTATTCCAACTCCAAAGAGTGCAACAGCAGGGAAAGTGTTGGATTGCGTAGGGGTAAAAATTACTATTCTAACTCCAGAGAGTGCAACAGTAGGGAAAGTGTTGGATAGCGTAGGGGTAAAAATTACTATTCCAACTCCCGAGAGTGCAACAGTAAGGAAAGTGTTGGATAGCGTAGGGGTAAAAATTACTATTCCAACTACAAAGGTGCCGATCACGATCCTGTAAAAACCGAGTACGAACCGTCGGACGGAGCATATTCTCCGTCCGACGCGTACCCGGTCGTCAAAACTTATAAACATGGAATTACGATTCGCACGGAAACTCCATTTCCGTACGATTCGTACAAAACCCCGACCGACCAAAATAAACATACAAATGCGATCCGGGAAAGCGCCGACGTGACGTCGGGAGGCACGCAGCCTGCCATTCACGAACCAGGAATTACGATTCGCACCGACGTCATCCCGCACGGTGAATATTTTCCGACTGCCAAAAACTGCCGGTAAATCAGGACGACGCGAACAAGGAGTACCTGCACGCGATGGACAGACATGGACCCGAACCTACGTGTCATCCCGGCCCTCATAGCAGTCGACCTCCTCTACAGGTTCGGACGCAGACGCCGCAGAAGGTCAGAACAACAAAGGGAGGGGGGAGAGGGGGGGGGGCAGGACCAGGGGCAGGCCACAAAACCCCCACCAAAGTCACACAGCACACATGCCCTGGACATACCTGACCCCCAGGCCCTGGTCACTACGAGGGGGTGGGGGCGTGTCCAGCAAAGCCAGCGTCCGCCACAACGGAAGTGCTGGACGACGCGAACCGGCAACACAACAATACAGGTACGTCCCGTACCCACGCCTTAAGAGCGTGGGTACGAGTCGTACCCCGCCCACACCTACGTCACCCCAACAATGGCGGGAAGGCTGTACCCACGTGGCAAAGGCCTGGGTACGGCCCGCACAAGCATCACATAGCGTGGGGACGGATATGTACGGACCCTACCCCCACCCCCCCTATGCATGGAGCGTACCCCCCACCCCAACAGTGTAAGTACGACCCGTACCCTCACCCGCATATGCATGGAGCGTACCCCCACCCCAACAGTGTAAGTACGACCCGTACCCTCACCCGCGGACGTATGGAGCGTACCCCCACCCCAACAGTGTAAGTACGACCCGTACCCTCACCCGTGGACGAATGGAGCGTACCCCCACCCCAACAGTGTAAGTACGACTCGTACCCTCACCCGCGGATGTTTGGAGCATACCCCCCCACCCCAACAGTGTAAGTACGACCCGTACCCTCACACGCGTACGTATGGAGCGTACCCCCACCCCAACAGTGTAAGTACGACCCGTACCCTCACCCGCGTACGTATGGAGCGTACCCCCACCCCAACAGTGTAAGTACGACCCGTACTCTCACCTGCGTACGTATGGAGCGTACCCCCACCCCAACCGTGTATGTACGACCCGTACCCTCACCCGCGTACGTATGGAGCGTACCCCCACCCCAACAGTGTAAGTACGACCCGTACCCCCACCTCGTATGCATGGAGCAAACCCACACTCGTGTATGTTCTAAGCGTACATATTGTTAAATAGGAGGGGTGTGTGCAGAGTCCTCCCAGCAGTGCCCAGAGACAGGAGGGGTGTGTGCAGAGTCCTCCCAGCAGTGCCCAGAGACAGGAGGGGTGTGTGCCTATCACTCCCAGCAGTGCCCAGAGACAGGAGGGGTGCGTGCAGAATCCTCCCAGCAGTGCCCAGAGACAGGAGGGGTGTGTGCCTATCACTCCCAGCAGTGCCCAGAGACAGGAGGGGTGTGTGCAGAGTCCTCCCAGCAGTGCCCAGAGACAGGAGGGGTGTGTGCAGAGTCCTCCCAGCAGTGCCCAGAGACAGGAGGGGTGTGTGCCTAACACTCCCAGCAGTGCCCAGAGACAGGAGGGGTGTGTGCAGAGTCCTCCCAGCAGTGCCCAGAGACAGGAGGGGTGTGTGCAGAGTCCTCCCAGCAGTGCCCAGAGACAGGAGGGGTGGGTGCAGAGTCCTCCCAGCAGTGCCCAGAGACAGGAGGGGTGTGTGCCTATCACTCCCAGCAGTGCCCAGAGACAGGAGGGGTGTGTGCCTAACACTCCCAGCAGTGCCCATGGAACGCAAAGGGTGGAGTAGCCACAGATACCATGCCCACAAATGTCAGTCAGGTGCACAAAGACCCTGCAGTACATGTACCACATGTGTGCGAGGCTGGGAGTATACGCATGCATAGCGCCGAAAAGAAAACATGTCCACATGAAGTCATGTCAATAGTCCACATACACAAGTACAATGACTACCAAGGATGCCACGAATGATGCAGGTGGAGACATCGCTCAGCATGCATGTGCAAAGTTGAAGGAGTCCGTCACACACCCAGCTAATGTACACACAGCTCAGCGCTCAATATTGGGAACACCCTGCAGGGAAGATGTCAGGGTACACAGAGGAAGGAATACACCTTGGGACAATTTCACCATGCAGTAACTGCTTACATGAACAGAGAAACCTAGCCAACACCGTGTGATGGCACACAGATACCAGGGTCCCCCCTATGACCAGCACACTGCTACATTTCCCACACACCCAACACATGATTAACACCCAAAATCCTGTAGCAGCCCCACCAACAGCAACATCAGAAAAGCTGTAGTGTTCAAAGGAAACAAAAATGGCTTTAATCAGCATGATCTTAAATAGTGTGTTCGTAGAAAGTTCAATATTTACAAAGCCCATAGGGCAGTCCATGATTCACAGCTGGACGGGGGACACAGTGGGACGCGTGTCCCCTAGCTTGCCTGCACAGTCAGACTCCTTTGTCTTCCACAGCGGGGAGGGCATCATGTTGGGGGGAAGGACCAGGCACCGCAGGGACAGGAGGGCGAAGGGTAGGCGTCGTGGGTGCAGGGATGGAGGACTCCACCACAGGGGGTGGGGCAGGGCCAAAGGCGGAGGCCAGGATCTCGCTGCACACCTTAGCAAGGTCCTCCAGCGTCTCCCCTGCACCCAAAGGAACCACAGGCCCCAAGGAGGGGGGGGCGGAGGGATGGGTCGCAGCGCCACTGGGGGTGGGTGTGGACAGGGGGGGCACTCAACCACCCTGACCGGGGACTCCCTTGACCGCTTGTGGGGTGGTGTCACAGTGGGGCTCAGGGACAGAGCGGCCATGAAGGAGTCCTTGCCTGATATGTGGCCAGGAGAGCTGAGGGGAGGGGATTTGGAGGGAGTGGATTGGGTGGAATGTGGACTCCCACTCTGGCTGCGTGTCTTACGTTTGCCCCCCGACCCAGTGGGTGTGCCTACCTCACCCTGTGTGTGCGTGCCAGGAGGTGTGCGTATGACCTTCCCTGCTGGTGTGGTGCCTGTGTCTGTTGTGGTGTGTGCATGCGTACGTCTGGGTGTACGTGGGACAGGCATGGGAGTGGGAAGTGTGGATGGGGCAGGGGTAGGGGGTGGGACGTAGCGCTGCAGGAGACCCACTGCTGCAGTCAGTGTCGAGTTTATGGACCTCAGCAACTGGCGTTGGTCAGCCTGCGACGAAAAAATGCCCTCAAAGTGCGCCTCCATGTTGTGCAGCACTTGGCTGTGGCCATGGAGGACATTAAGGATCGCAGCCTGACCAACCTGCAACTGCCGCTGGATGTCCACAGACTCGGCATTGGCGGCAGCAGTGGAGACAGGGGCAGGGGGTGCGGTGCCTGGCAGGAAGGAGACATGTGGTGACCGTGGACGTTGGGAAGGGACACGAGCAAGTGGGAGGCGGCTGATGGCAATGGAGGGGGCGGGGTGCGATGTTGTTCCGCTGTCAGCTGCTGGTGCAGCCTCCGCCCACTCGGAGAGATCATCCTCGGACCCGTCGGCTTCATATTCGGTGGTGCCAGTGGACAGGTCCTCTGCCTCACTCTCCTCCGCCTCTGTACCACTCAATGTGCCAGCCACGATGTCAACGCTGGCACTGGTGCTCGGTCCCTCCGCTCCGTCTGTGCTCATGTCTCCCTCCGTGTCCCCCGACGATGCTGTGGGCAAGGTGAACAGACAGGAATTAATCACACACCTGTATACATATGTCACATGAGTCCAATCTACATAGGTCACAGTGCATAGCCTGCAAAGAAAGATCAGTAACATCTACAAAACAAGGTACAGATGTAGGGCATGCAACACACAGTTGGTTGACCCACCATGCCACAGAAAATCCATGGAGAGCGTGACACAATAGCAAATGACATGAAATGGAGTTTGACATAGGAGCCAAGCCCTGGGGACAATCCAGCACTGCATCTGCACCACACAGCGTTGCCGACAATAGGGATGAGGAGGGACCAAATCCATGAGCTTTAGGCACATGCTGCATAGGTAATACTGAAAACATGCCCAACATGACTGGCTCACTGCACCTTGAGTGTATGTCCAGACAAACATCACACACTGGCCAGACCTAGCAAGGAGAATTCTGGTTTTGACATGTAGGCTTGGCCCGCACCAACCACCCCCTACATGAGACAATTTGTTGAGACACAGGTGGCACTTACATCTCTTAGTCTGGGTGAAATACACAGGGGATGCATAAATGCAAGATTGGACGCCAAATACCCAAGGTGCGCCTGTCCACATAATCATGTACAAATGGCCATCATCAGATGATTGTAACAAGACACACAGGCACTGGCCACTGTGACTATGAACAAGGAAAATCAGGTCAGGCCGTACAGTGGACACTTGTACTACATTTCACGTCAATATACATGGTGCCAGGGGACAATGGCACAGAGCACAACCTATGCTGTAGACACTGAGAGTGTCCACTTTTTGTGATGACACACATGACACCTAGGAAAATATGCCCCAGGGGACAATAGTGGCAACACAACTCCATGGTCCTGAATGGGAATGACTGCAACACACGCCACCATCCCTGCACTATGCGTATCGCATACTCATGCACATCATGTCACAGGCCACAACATAGGACATGCGTGCTGTAAGGCATGACACTTGAGAGACTAACTCCCATGTCTGGACTCAGCATCAGTGCCAACTGGCATGGAACCCACAAGTACTGAACTGGACAGGGCACAGCCAAGGCCCCAAAACCTGTTACACACCACCCCCACACATGATGCTACAGGCATAGTTCACGTGGAGAAAGCGCCAGCCTACATTACCTTGTGAAGGAGTGACTACACACAGACCAGGGAACACATTGCAAGGAGGGGAAGGGAGGCAGGAGAGCACAGCTATACTGTGGGTAACTGGATCTGCACAGCACCTTTAAACCCTGGCAGTGTATCCATGCAACTGTGCACTTACAAATGCTGGTGAAACACAACAAGCACACATGTACCTACCCCCTTCCTGCTGCTGCTTCTCCTGTAAGCGCCTCTCCAAGTCTGGGAATACCACCGGCAGCACACGCTTGTGGATGTGGGTCAGTCGGCGGCGCCCGCGGTTCTTATGGCTCTCAGGTGAGTCCCCCAGCAGGACCCGTGCGATCCTCCGCGTCCAGCACCGGATATCCTGTCAGCCTTTCCTCACCTGGGACAGGCGCCGCTTCCGACCATCCGCACTCCTCACGGCGCTGACGGCGGTCAGCCATATCTGCTCCTTGGCAGAGGTGCCTACCTGTGAGGATGAACAAGTGACACTACATCAATACACCTGGCACATGTCACAGGGACACATATTAGAACACATCTGCTGTTTACAACAAGGCATAGTATGCATCCAACGCATTGCACCTTTGTCATAGGGACATGATCCTCTGTGGTAGGGCAAAAGCAGTACGTGCCATTGAAAGGACACAGGTGGAATGAGGGCAACTACACAATCAATGATCCAGGCTCACACTGTGCATCACAAGCTACACCAGGATAATGTGCAGCACCTCTAAGCAGTCACATGCCACAGGCCACTGACGCTACCGCAGCAGAGTACACAGACACACACAGGCACAGGACATTCACCTGCCATTGCCAAATGCAGCGACATACCTCACTCTGCACATGTGCCACTAGACTGGGGGGGGCTCACAGGTGTGGGGCTGGCTCTGCACGTCAGACACACAGCACTGCTCCCTGCTCACATCACATGGCCAGGGTATATCCATCCCTCATGCAGCTGGGGTGCTCCACTCCACATATGCACCCACCCACATGACAGGGGACTTACACACACACCGATGTCCAGGGTACGAACACATCATGTGGACACTCTCAGCACAGGTACACAGAACTAACACACATCTGTGGGTACAGTCACCTGTCACACTGGTGTGAGCACAGAGTCACATGAGGACTGTAGAGGCTACATTCCCAGGAGGACGAGACAGGCAGAATGTGGCATGCACCATGCAGTGATTGTCACAGTAAACACAATGCAAGTGAGGACGGCAGACATGCACCACAGCATGCACTGGCTGGGAGACATCAGGCATTCCCTCCCCCGGGACCCCCCCCTACAGTACATAGCATGTGTGCCACACCTGGACACAATGCCAGAAGTCACACTCACAAAAAAGGGACACAGTCTGTGCTGGTAGACTCTGCACTCACCTGATACCCTGCTCACCCATACAGCATGGGGTACTGTGGGAGGATCACATCCAGCAAAGCCAGGTTCTCCTCCAGGGGGAAGGGCTGTGACCTCTCCACAGACCTTGACATGGTTCCAGGGAATCAGTAGCAGCAGCTGGGTCGTGGAATACAAAGATGTGCAGGCAAGTGCTCCCTCAGGGGACCTGGCTGCCTTATATCTGCCTTGCTGGCCTGTTTCATGCACAGGAGTACAGAGTGATTGGTCACTCACATTTGCATCCTATGTTTCCTCCAATCCCTTCAAACCTAGCACAGTCAGTGGGTTCTTATTGTGTTTTTTTCTTCAGCATGATGTCAACCCCACAAACACATTGCAACAAAGTAGATTCATTCCAACTGACTTCTGCTGTGCACCTTCCAGAACAAATTCAAACTTTAAACTTGGTCTCCATGACAACCAGCATGCATGTAGGCCTTTATACTTGTCCCTCATGTGTCCCCTATGTAATTTTGAGCTTCACACACAGGTACAGTGCGTTCCGGGGCCCTGGGGCACCCCAAATGCATAGCAACGGCCCGTACAGGCGTGTGTACGCTCCGTACCACTATGGGTGTGCTCGCGTATGCGTACCCATAGTGATAGTGAGCGTACAGGCGTGTGTACGGTCCGTACCACTATGGGTGTTCTCACGTATGCATACTCATGGTGGTACGGAGCGTACACACGCCTGTACGCTCACTATCACTATGAGTACGCATACGCGAGAACACCCATAGTGATAGTGAACGTACGCACGCGTGTACGGTCCGTACCACTATGGGTGTTCTTGCGTATGCGTACTCATGGTGGTACGGACCGTACACACGCCTGTACGCTCACTATCACTATGGGTACGCATACGCGAGCACACCCATAGTGGTACAGAGCGTACACGCGTGCGTACGTTCACTATCACTATGGGTGTTCTCGCGTATACGTACTCATAGTGATAGTGAGCGTACGCACGCGTGTACGGTCCGTACCACTATGGGTGTGCTCGCGTATGCGTACCCATAGTGATAGTGAGCGTACACACGCCTGTACGCTCACCATCACTATGGGTACACATACGGCAGCACTCCCATAGTGATACGGGAACGTACACAGGCTCTCTTAGCGAAAGTACGGTGGTTTTCACACATCACAGTGGTGACAGGCAGCACACAGGAAGGAATAGGGCTGACATACTTGTCCATGGATTGACATCAAGGCATTGTCTGGGCAGTACTACATGTGTGGGGCACAGGTGTGAAAGGCTGTGATGTGGCACATTACTCCTGAGTCGAGAAGGCACCAGATGTATGATGAGATGTGTACACATGTAATGTGTGACGGTGCAATGTGTGCCAGGCATGCCCTTGACTCCTTTGACATGTGTGCATGTCGTACTGCACACTTGGGATGAGCGTCACTGGCATGGCACGGACACCAACACACGGAAGTGTCCCCTGAGGCCCGGTACAGGGGTTACCACACCTGACATGTCACTACCCACGGTGCACGATGTGACTATGTCATGTATGTGTGGGGGATTCACATTAGCTTGATGTTGGAGCTCCCTCAAAAGCTGCAGCTGTTGCAGCAATCAACATGTGTCTGTGTGTAGATTGACATTGCACACTGTTCCGCACACCATGCCACATGTGGTATCGGATGTGAGGTGCGTATGTATGCATGGGACACGGAGTAGCGTAACAAGGACATGTCTGCATCCTCTCTATGAATGTGTGGTGAGTCATCACATGTACACCTTAATGGCAAGGTGTGTGGGCTGTCCTAGTGTAATGTCATGTGACCTGTGGCTCTAGTGTTCCGCTACCAGTCTCTGCAATCGACATCCTACTTCTGCTGATGTGTGGATGTATGTCACTCCTGTCTTGGGTCTGGCTGTTCACTTACACTGGGACACAGCTAATCCCATGCCATGGCATGTGGAGGTTCACAATCTCCATGTGTAGCTGGGTCTTGGTAGGAGTGTCACCTGGCAGCCAAACGTATCCAGGGCATGTGGCACATACCTGACTCCGTATGTAGCATATGTGTATTGACAGATTAACATGTGCTCAGTACAAATAAATTGTTGTTGTGGTGCACTCACTCTTCCATGTCACTTCCAAATTCCTGCAGAGCGCCGCCTCTTCCCCGACCAATTCCGGACTTGGCTGCCATGCGGGAGAATGACTGTATCCGGTGCTACCGCTTCCCCCAATGGTTGATTCAGGAGTTGACGGCGAGACTGGCACCACACCTGCAATCGCTGCACAGGTATCCTACGGCACTGACACCCAAGCTGAAGGTAATGGCAGCCCTACATTTTCTTGCCACGGGTACCTTTAAAAATACCATAGCTCATGTTGGTGGCATGTCCCAGAGCATGTTCTGCCGTGTGCTGCATGATTTCTTAGAGGCCATGTTGATTCACCTGGATGACTTCATCCATTTCCCAACCCCTGAAATGTTGACTGGGGTCAAGCGTGGATTCTATGCCCTGGTAGGGATGCCCCATGTCATTGGGTCCATAGATGGGACACATGTGGCTTTGGTACCACCACAGGCACAGGAGGTAGCGTACAGGAATCGCAAGCACTACCACTCCATCAATGCCCTTGTGGTGTGTCTGTCCGACATGGTGATTTCACATGTCTGTGCTCGTTTTCCAGGATCAGCACACGATGCCTACATCATGAGGCGTAGCAGGGTGCCTGAAATGATGACGCAGCTGCGCAACGAACGAGCATGTGTTGTTGGTGGGTAAACTCTGTCTGTCCTGTATTTTGCGTAGACTTCCAGCACGACCACTTCTCCTGTCCTACTTATGTCCATGTGCTTTCCATGTAGGGGACGCTGGCTATCCCAACATGCCATGGCTGATCACACCTCTCCGCAACCCCATCACGCCGGCCCAGCTCCGCTACAACACCGCCCATGGCCGGACAAGGCGAGTGATAGAGAGGACGTTTGGCCTCCTGAAGAGCCGATTCCGATGCTTCCACAAGACCGGCGGCGCCCTCCCATATGCCCCGGCGAAGGTCTGCAAAATCTTCATGGTCTGCTGCATGCTGCACAACATGGCAGTTGAGAAAGCTGTGCCACTCATCCTGGATCAAGATGATCAGGACCATCCACCCGTGGAGGACGAAGGGCTTGGCAATGGGGCTAGTGATGTGGAGGATGTGGTTCCGCAAGAGGACATCCGGACTCGGCTCATACGCGACTTCTTTGCTTAGTGGTGAGTACCAGTGTCTGAGTGTGCACGCATTGGTCCCCGTGTGGCATGTGTTGCGATGTGTGTGTCCATCTGCATGTATGGCACGTGAGTCAGAGGTGTGTGTGGATGTGTCACTGGAGTGATGGTGCCAGTGATGAGTGTATTTCCCCAGTCATAATTGTGACCTAGCATGTTGTCATCCATACATGTGTCGAGTACATGCACATGCAAGTGGCTGTGCTTTTTGTGGCTGACTTCTTGTGTGTCTCTCTTCCCCAGGTACTTGCGCATGCCGTCTGATGCTTGCATTGTTGTGGCACTGCTATTCCTCATGGACACGTCATCGTGTGCTGACTCAGCGTTACACGCACGGACAAGTTTGGAAGTCTCCTTAGGGTAAGGGATGCATCAGGGGTGTATTGGGTGTGGCAGTAGTTCACGATGTATGCACACTGCCCCTGTCGATGTTTGGTTCCTCTGCAGACATGTTGCATCACCATGGTACACATGACATGCAGATGGGTACACCTGAATAGATGGTCAGACTTGTTGACAGTCATCAGTGATGGGATTGTGGAATGTGATGATGGCATCAATGTGTGTAACACTGCCCTCGGACACATACGGTTTGCATTGGCTTGACATGGTGTGGGACTTCCACATCAGCGGATCAATGGTGTATGGCAGGCTCTCCGTGAGCAGCAGGGGGTGTTTAGCTGTTAGCCGACACTTGTGTCCCAGTTCCATGGATATCACGCATTTGTGGTGCAGAAGGGGGGTGCCAGTGTTGGACCCACATGTTACTCCACATGACCCGTTCATGTGTACTCCGACTTGCCTCTGCAATCCCAAATACATGACTAATAAAGGTGTCCCTATGCCTCCAAGGTGCCTCTTCTCTGACAATGCTGGTGTGTTGCCACGGTGCATCCGGCATGTCTGGCATGGTTTTCCGTGATAGTTGCTATGTGTCTATGTGTAGAGTAGCAAGATGCAAGCTGTTTGTGTGGGATTCGACTGTGTATTGTGCATGATTTCCATGACTGTGTGGGTATTGTGACATGTGCCATCCCCATGCATCCAACGTTGGCCAGGCCACCATTCTCTGCATCCACCTGACTCAAGCTTGCAGGACATGGTTCTGCCACCTGTCTACACATACCTGGGTGCCCCCCAGGACACTCGATATGATCCCTGACCTCTGCGCATGACTGTTGCTGTACTCAATATGTCTGTCGGCATGGTTGTGCGGCCACCCCCTCAGCTGGTTGGGCCCATCACGGGTGTGTACGGTGCTCCATGTCAGTCTTGCCTGATACACTGTGACCCGTGTGTCCTGTGCCAGACTCAGGCCCCAGGTGTGGATGGTTGAAGTCAAATGAGAACTCAGGCATGTTTAGACTTTACAAGACATATGTAAGGTAATAATGCAACCTGCAGGCATCTTCTCTTCATGGTGTGACTTTTTATTTTCGTGGGGGGGGGGGTTGACATTAGGGGCTTTCCGGGTGTGTGGAATTCAAAGTTCACTAGGGGAGTTGGTGTCCTTGCCATTTGAAATCCTCAGAGTCCATGCCACAGTCTTTGTCAACATTGGTCAGACAGTGACCAGCAAGGCCATGTGGCAGAGAATGTCTTTTGATGCTGTGCTGCTGTTGCTCCAGTGGGCCAGGTGCCAGGCCAGGTGTCCTGGGAGATGGTGCTGTAGCGCCGACCCTCACGGTCTTTTACGTGGACGACCCGTCCTCCTGTGGGGACCCTCAGAAGCAGGCCGTGACGATGTTTGGGATGCTCCATCGGATGTTTCCTCCTCCTGATCCCTCCCTGTGGGTGGTGATGTTCTACGCCTGATGGCACAGGGAGGGTTGCCCATGTTGTCGGCCATCCGACGGAGTGTACTGTGAATTCCCGTGAACACCGTCACAAGCTTAGCCTGTCTGTCCTCCATCCGCCGTTGGTGTTGCTGTAGACAGGCATGTTGCTCCGCATGTTGCTGGGCCTGCTGGGTCTTGATCCCCTCGAGGATGGACACAACCTGGGCCATGCCCGTGGTGTCCTGCCGGTATGTGTCCAGGATGTTTCGGACATGGGAATATACCGGTTCCCCAGCCAACTGGTCAGGTTGGCGCCTCCGCCGTCCTCCACTCCCACCACCCCTGCCCACTTGCACCTGGCCTGCCCTTGTGGGCACATCGGGTCTCCTGGACCCCTGAGGGGTGGCATTGGCGTTGTCGCCTGCCTCCTCCTGGGTGCCCGAGACACCGTGTCCCTCCTGGCCAGCCTGGCTGCTTTGTGGTGGTGGGGCAGGGATCCTGGGTGTCTCCTGGGATGTGGCAGGAGTGGGGGTGGTGGTTGGCCCTGTTGTACCTGACGCAGGTGCTGCAGGTCGTTGGACACCAGAGGGGCCAGGTTGGTCGGTGTCGGGTTGGTCCACAGAGTGGTGAGAGTCGTCGCTGCCGGTGGCTCCTTCATCCCGCCGAGCCGGGTCCTGTGAGTCTTCCCCCCCAGTGTTGGGGGGTGATCCACGACGTTGACCTGTGTGTGAGAGAGACAATGTTAATTTTGTTCCATGCAACATCCATGTTTCATTCGTTTCAAAGTTGGAACATTTCCTCTGGGAATTTGGTTATGTCTTGCATTCCACTCACAGTGCACTTGTGCATGGGTATGTCCCTTGGGCACAGCTTTGGCGACTTTACCTATGTGTGGCACAGTCTTACTTGCTGCGTCAAGTGTGACTGCAGTCAGCAGTGGAGTGGGCAGGTGTGGCGAGCCGTGCATTGGCGCCTTCCGTGTAGCACTGTACGTGGGCACATGAAGTTGTTCCACACACTTATATGATGCAGGTAGCTGTCGTTGTGCTCGTGCACAGGTTGTGACATGGCCCTGTGTTTTGCCATGGAGGAGGGGGGGGTGCTGGCACTGGCCACCCTTGTCTACATGCACGCAGTCCACCTGCTGACGAGCAGACATTCCCACACACCACAAGGCTGATTTGCTCTCCCTGCGTCTCTCTCCCTCTCTGTCCCCCTCTCCCTCCCTCTGTGTGTCAGCCTCCTCCCTCTGTCCGTCTCCCTGTGTCTCCCTCCCTCTCTGTCCCCCTCTCCCTCCCTCTGTATGTCAGCCTCCTCCCTCTGTCCGTCTCCCTGTGTCTCCCTCCCTCTCTGTCCCCCTCTCCCTCCCTCTGTGTGTCAGCCTCCTCCCTCTGTCCGTCTCCCTGTGTCTCCCTCCCTCTCTGTCCCCCTCTCCCTCCCTCTGTGTGTCACCCTCTGTCACCTCAGCCCAGCTTCCTGGGCACACACTGTTAGCAGATCTTTGAATGGCCCTTGGATTGTTGATGTGAGTTTGTTTCTGATCTCCAGGCACCCATTGGGTGTAGTGTATGTGTCTGCACTGCTGCTGTGGTGGTGTGTGCTGCCACTCTTTCACAGTGTTGGCTGTTCATTAGCTGCTGTCATGTGCAAGAACGTGCCGTCACCCCCATGTGTTGATGCAAGGCGTCCGCCATTTGCTGGCAAGTCATTCCTGTGTTGGGACACACTGTTTGTCTGGCTGTGACCTAGGCCATATGGGCAGGGGGCATTGTTGTCTGCTTCTGAGTTGCACTATGTGATTTTTGGGGCCCACCCTCCCGCCATCCGGCTTACCGTGTCATGTGTTGGTGTCTTCTGTGGCCTGTGACTTGACATTGTCCATCTGGGTGCATGGGGCATGGTGGCGCCAGTGGCATGTGCGTGTTCATGGAGTGTGGTTGAGTCATGCGATAGCTTGGGGTGGTTGCGTGCCTGTTTGTGAGTTTGGTTGTGGATGACGTTCCCCCCATGTGAGGTGAGTTGTTTGTGTACTCACCCGGGTCTCGGAGTCCTTCTAATCCGTCCACTGCCTCCACCGGCAGTATGGTCATCACCCTCTCCTCCCAGTGATGGTAGTGTACGGGTCTGCGGGACAGCCCTCCTCCAGTGACGTTGGCCTGGTTGTGTTCATCCGTCATCTTGGCTCGGACCCTCCTCCGCAGATCGTACCACCTGGCTTGGCATTCCTGCTTGTTCCTTCTGGTGTCCGCAACAGCATTCACAGCATCGACGATGGTCTGCCACATGGCTGTTTTTGCTGAAGTGCTGGTCTGTCTGACCAATATTCCAAAGAGGTGTGGCTCGACTCGGAGGATTTCATCGACAAGGACCTCCAACTCTCGGCTAGTGAACTTTGGATTCTTGTTAGTGGGCATGGTGAGGGGTGTGGGTGTGGATGGTGGGGGGGGCATGGTTGTGGGTGTGTGGGTGTGGTTGTGCAGGTGTGTGTGTGAATGTGATGAGGGGGTGTTTGTGAAGGTGTGTGTGTGAAGGTGTGCAAGTGTAAGGTGTGGTAAAGCTTCTAGTATGGTGCTGTAGGTTGTCTGTGGGGTCTGGCAGCAGTAGATCTGTTGCAAAGGCTCATGGTTTGTGTGTGTGGGCCCTTTTTATTGGTCCATTGGTGGGTGTGGCTGTGTTTGAACTTTGGGTGGGTGTGTTATAAGGAGTGGTTGTGTTTTGGGCCTCTGTTTGTTTTTGCCAGTTGCAGGTCAGTGAATGTGTTGTTTTAGTGGTTGTTGGACATGTTTTGTGGCTTTGTGCCATTCGAATGGTGTATTCTTGTGTCGTTTTGGTTTGTCCTGGTTGTGTACGTGCGTTTTTTGTGTGTGTGCAGTGTGTACATGGGCCTTTTGGTTGTACAGTGCTGTCCTTGTGTGTGGCTTGGTACGACTCGTACATGCGGTGGTGATGTTGGGGCCTGGGGTGCGCTCCGTACTTAGAATGTTGTGGTGGGGGTACGCTCCATGCATACGCGGGTGGGGGTACGACTCTAACGTACACGGGTGTAGATACACGGGGGTACGACATGAACGTAGAGGGGGGTACGACACGGGTGTACATACACGGGGTGGTACGACACGTACACGGGTGTACACACACGGGGGGGTACGACACGTGCACGGGTGTACATACACGGGGGGTACGACACGTGCACGGGTGTACATACATGGGGGGGTATGACACGTACACGGGTGTACATACACGGGGGGTACGACACGTACACGGGTGTACATACACGGGGGGTACGACACGTACACCGGTGTACATACACGGGGGGGTACGACACGTAAACGGGTGTACATACACGGGGGGTACGACACGTACACGGGTGTACATACACGGGGGGTACGACACGTACACGGGTGTACATACACGGGGGGTACGACACGTACACGGTACACGGGTGTACATACACGGGGGGTGTACATACACGGGGTGTACGACTCGAACGTACGGGGGCTGTGGGGAGTGTTGGGCGCGTAAGCGGGCACATGTCTCCATGGTTGCTATGGGAGTTCGGTGCGGACGGTGTTTTTTCCATACGGTTGTAACATCGGACGCACGGGATGGATCGTGATTCCGCGGTCGGACTTCACTTTTCACATTTGTACGGTAAATCGTCCGAGGACGTGTCGGACACATTTTCCGACCCGAGGACGTGTGGGGAATAATTCCCAATGCGATTCGTATGGTCTTTTTCCCATGCGAATCGTAATTGCCAGTTTGTATGGCACTTGTACGATTCGTACGGTAAAAAGACCGGATACGAGTCGTACGGGGAAAATGTTTACCGGATCGTAATCGGCACCAAAGAGTGCAAAAGTAAGGAAAGTGTCGGATAGCGTAGGGGTAAAAATTACTATTCCAACTCCAGAGAGTGCAACAGCAGGGAAAGTGTTGGATAGTGTATGGGTAAAAATTACTATTCCAAATCCAGAGAGTGCAACAGCAGGGAAAGTGTTGGATAGCGTAGGGGTAAAAATTACTATTCCAACTCCAGAGAGTGCAACAGCAGGGAAAGTGTTGGATAGCGTAGGGGTAAAAATTACTATTCCAACTCCAGAGAGTGCAACAGCAGGGAAAGTGTTGGATAGCGTAGGTGCAAAAAAAATACTATTCCAAATCCAGAGAGTGCAACAGTAGGGAAAGTGTTGGATAGCGTAGGGGTAAAAATTACTATTCCAACTCCAGAGAGTGCAACAGCAGGGAAAGTGTTGGATAGCGTAGGGGTAAAAATTACTATTCCAACTCCAGAGAGTGCAACAGTAGGGAAAGTGTTGGATAGCGTAGGGGTAAAAATTACTATTCCAACTCCAGACAGTGCAACAACAGGGAAAATGTTGGATTGCGTAGGGGTAAAAATTACTATTCTAACTCCAGAGAGCGGAACAGTAGGGCAAGTGTTGGATAGCTTAGAAGTTAAAAATATCATACTTATAAATAAAATAATTCTTTAAAATAATTAATAATTTAATTATTAAATAACTCAAAATTACTTACAAATACCAATAGATATTTATTCAAAACATAACTACCAATAAATAATTAATTATCCGTAAATTATTAATAAATACCAATAAATAATAATTAATGAATATTAACTACCAATTGAAAAATATTGAACAATTAAATTTTTTATACCAAAAAATAATTATCAAACACTAATTACCAATTAAAAAATATTAAACAATTACATATTTTTTATACACAAATTATTAATAATTATTAGTTTAATTGTATGATTTTATAAATGTTTTGTTTTTCTTCTGTACTTTTATGGATTGTAATGATCCGAATAAAGTTTTCATTGATTGATTGATTAATTATTATACATTATTTACCAATTATTAATTACTTATTAGTATATTAATTAGAAATATCAATAAATAATATTTAAACATGTTTAATTACCAATTGATTATTAATCAACAATACATTATTTTTCATAGCCAAATTATTATAATTTAAAATATTTACCAATTAATAATTAATCTCCAATTAATTAATTATCAATACCCAACAGGAAATTTAATAATTACTTAATTAGATTTCAATTACTTCCAACACAATTCCCCTATAAACACACAAAACACTCAAATAATAAAATAATACAGTTAACATAATTATCAATTAATCAATTAATAAAAACTAATTACCAATTAATAATAATTAATTACCAATAAATACTTAATTAACAATAATATAATTATCAATACCAATAAATAAATAAAAATATTACTTAATTACAATTAAATTACTTCCCACCCTATTCCCCTATAAACCCACAACCCGCTACAGAATTTAAACGCAAAAATTATTTTTAATTATTTTATAATTCCTAATAATTTATAATTAATTTCATATAATTAAATTACTTCCCACCCTGTTCCCCTATAAACCCACAACCCGCTACAGAATTTAAACGCTAAAATTATTTAAAATTAATTTATAATTCCCAAAAATGTATAATTAAATTCATATAATTAAATTACTTCCCACCCTATTCCCCTATAAACCCACAACCCGCTACAGTACTAAAACACAAAATTAACTTAAAAAATCCATTATTAACATATAAAAATTGTATACATATATTTTTAAACCAGTAGAACAATTAACAAAAAATAATTAACACATACATATTAAATACATAATAAAACACATAGTAATATTATAAATATAGATATTAGTGATATGTATATTAGTAACATCGATACATTTCATATTGATATTACTAATTTCGATATTACTAACATCGATATAAATGAAATCGATATTACTTACCTTAGGGTCGATATTCTGTCCATAGATATTCTTGACATCGATATTCTGTCCCTTCGATATTCTAAACTCGATATTATTGTAGGTCGATATTAAAGTTTCGATATTTAGACTGCTCACCGCTGTAAACAACTTGTTCTGCCCAGATTTGGACATAGCTGTTCGCAACTACCCTCAATGGCTGCATGTATCATTAACTCAGCTAGTCCCAGCAAAAAAATCCCAAAGGCACAAGTCTAATCCCTCCGAACCTCGGTTCGATGATGACTTTAGACAGCTAAAACAGGAATGTAGAAGAGCAGAACATGAATGGAGACTTGTGTATAAATCAGTTGATAAAGAGTTATATAAAATCAAATTGCCGGTTTATAAAAAGATGCTTCTTACAGCGAAAAAAGACTACTTTGTAGCTAAAATAGAAAGAGCTATGAATTCCTCTTAAGAACCTTTCGCAGCAGTTAAAAATGATCAAAACTCCTAGATTCTAAGAACCCAAACACAAACCAACAATTTTGCAGTAAGCTAGCACTTCACTTTTAAGATAGAGTCAAATCTGTCTAGGACATACATCTGTCTATGATTCTCTCCTTCTCAAACCGATGACATGGATAGCAGATTTCCTAAGGGTACCCTTAATATTGCCACATTATCTCACTTTGGGCTGAACAGACCCATTTGACACTGACATAGATCAAATCATGCTCTCTACTGGACCCTTGTCCTGCCAGAATTATTCCTCTGATCCCTGAGGTGATAGCCACTCACCTCATTGACATTTTTAACAACCTATTCAACGCAGGATATTATCCAAAAGACTGGAAGTTAGGCTCTATTTTGCCATTATTAAAAAGGATCAACCTAGATATGTATGACCCTAACAATTATCGACCAGTCACTCGTTTACCATTTCCCACTAAACTGGTAGAAAAAATGGCTAATAATTAATTGAGCACATTCCAAGACAAATTGAAGTGTCTGGACTCTACACAATTTGTTTTTCGTAGTCACCATAGTGTCGAGTTGGCACTGATCACAGCTACAGAAGAAATCAGGCTAATCATAGATAGCGAAGGCAATGCGGCTTTGATCCTTTTGGATCTTTCAGCCGCATTTGATATGGTCAACCACGCTCTCCTAACTGATCGCCTTGAAACAATAGGGATCAAAGGTAACAGCGGCGTCACTATGGTGGTGCAGGGGGTGCGGACCGCACCGGGTGACACCCTCACATGGGGTGACACCAACAGGGCCGGTGTGCGCCTAGCAACCTAACCTTTCAGGAGGAGGAGGAGGTGCCTGTGCGCAGCGCGCACTGTCTCCTCTCCTTTCTTTTATTTGCTTCCCTGTGAAATGGATCCAAAAAAGAAAATCACTTTTGCCGGAAATCAATGTCGGATTTTTCTGACATTTAATTCCAAAGTGCAGCATCTGGAATAAAAGTTTAAAAATATGAAAAATAAATAACTAAATAAAGTAAGACAGAGTGGTAGCAAACTGGCCAGATTGATTTTATTCACACCCAAACACATTGGCGCCAATTTTACAGAGTTTGCCAGTGAAGCGCTAATTTTGTTGTCTTTGTTTTCCCTGGGCTTGGAACTAGTGCACCAATCCTGGAGGTACTGCAATGTGAGGATTGAAAAACAAAATTGGTACTGCTGCTCAGTATCTAGGGACGTTTTGTAAGGATATAAGCAATGGCCATTGAAATGGGTCCATTCAGGGCCCTGTTGTCATGTCCTTAACTTTTCAGGCAAAAGCACTCACTGATTTCTGAACAGTGAGTGTAAAGGCGTTAAGGTAACCATGTTGTTCCTGCTTACATTTCACATGGTTTGCAAAATTTTGCATTCCCTATGATTGTTTGCTTTTTCCAGGATACTGTCACTTTTTTTTGTGAAGCCAAATATTGCTCTTGCCCAGTGCGTAATTTAAATTGAGCCGCATCCAGGTGTTTATAGCCGGCAACAATTGGGTTGTAGTTAAACGCAGTCTGAATTTTTCTCAGTGGGGCAGTATGGTGTTCAGTGGGGGAAGAGGATGTGGCACTATGGCCAGAGCTGCTGAATTTGGAACTGGGGAACCAGATTCAGCCTTAATAACCAGTCCGCCAGACCACTCTCCTGAGAGAGCACTATCTCATGCTAGACCTTAGAAGGCTTCGCAAGACATTAGAAGTCCCGGTGTCGTAGCACCAGCAGGTGGACCCTAGCATGACAAGTGTAGGTTAACCTTCAAGGCTTGTCCACCACTATTCATACTGAAGTTCACCTCCAGTCTTGCGGGCGGGCCTATGAAGCAGTACACCCTAGAACAACAGTGACCCTGTCACTGAGATCACAGGGCCCTTGAGAAGGGCCAGCTCTAGGGCGGTGCAACTGGTGTGACCGCACCAGGTGCTGACTTTAGGTGGAGGCATCATTTTTGCAAGTATATTATAGTTTCAAAAGCACTTGCTGCCTCCTTCCTGGCCTCCAGCAATTTTTCGGTAACAATAAAAATGTCATGATCACTCTGATGATTAATGTTCTTCCTAGAGAGAGATCGGAATTTTGTATAATGGAAGATTTGACTCATGGAAAGGTAGCTCAGAGGGTTAATGTACCTGCTGCAAAGAACATGTACCATGCAGATCACAAAGTGCACATAATGTAAATAGGTCAGTGGGCTACTGCTTTTGTCAGAGAGATCCTTTTGTTACTTGCAGTTTATAAGTTAAAATCCTAATATAGAACAGTGAGCTATTAACGGTCATCTACTCCGCAGCAACACAAGTCACATTTTTTATTAACTTTTGATATGTTTGAGCTACAAACAATTTATTAGTTTAAATGGTCAGATCATGCTGCAGATCTTGCATTATGAGTCAAATATGGCAGAGCCAATATTATTTAGAAAGCATTTGCAAACTAGAATTTTTAGCCATTCATGTTTGAACTGCTGTTTTGGAAAAGGGAGAAGTGCTGATGACAAACTCCATGGCTCAGAGACAAATGGCTAGTGCTTCCACATTTTATCGTATTTGGGGACATTCTGTGATTAGAAGGATATCCCACTTTGTATACATTTTACTGTCAATAACTCATTATAGCCTTAAATAATCATGTGTATCCATTGGTTGATAAAACTGGGCAGTGAAACCAAACAAATACAAAAAATTGGGATGTTTGCGCATTCTGGCCACGCCTCTGGCTCTGCCCACTGATCCAATCCTTGGGTTATTGCCGCCCTCTGATTCTCCGCCCACAGTTCCCCTACTTTTTTTCCCCCACTTCGACCACTGATATATCGTGTTGGTGGATAGTGGGAACACCACACCAGTAAAAAGTACCATACCTATGATATTATAAATTCCAATAAACTGTTGACTAGCAGGTAGCCCACTGTACAACCTGATTAATGAGTCATTATCACACTGTTGTTAACAGGCACATTTTGTAAATATAGGACCTACATTTACGAACGTTACTAAGGATTCTGTATGGTCCCGTTATTTGCCAACTGTGTCCACTGGCGGACTCGGAGCGGAGGAGGTCCATGCGGTAAGTTGTGAGGGGGTGACACCATGAGTTATCCGCACCGGGTGACACCAACCCTAGTGACGCCACTGAAAGGTAACGCTATTAATTTCATTTCTTCATTTTTGAAAGACTGCATCCAGATGGTCTCTCTTGGTGATTTTACCTCACCACGCTTTTCTTTGCACTGTGGGGTCCCCCATGGCTCATCCCTGAGCCCTACTCTGTTCAACCTTTATGTGACCCCAATTGCAGCCATAATTGGATCATTTGGCTTCTCCTTAGTCTCTTACGCAGATGATATGCAGATTGTTGTATCTATAATTATTGACACCAATTTATCCTTTGGAGGACAGATAAATCATATCACCTCCTCATGCTTCTTTATCTTGAAAACCTTAAGGAAAGTGTTGCCTTATATTTCAGCAAGCCTGCAGAAGAGGGTAGTTACAACTCTTAGCTCCTCCAAAGTAGACTATGGTAACGCCCTCTTCATCAATACCCAAAAGTGTTTTCTTTAAAAGTTACAAACCCTACAGAATGCTGTGGCATGGCTACTACTGGGCATTCCGAAACATAAATCAGCTTCCCAAGCACTGATCCAACTACACTGGCTCCCTAATGATAAATGCTTTCAGTTTAAGGCACTTTGTATTGCCTTCAGGGCTCAACAAGCTGTCGGCCCTGACTATTTGATTCAGCGTTTTCAACGCTACATTCCTTCTCGCCCTCTGTGCTCATCCACAAGCGGTAATCTTGTAATCCCCAGATTTAAAAAAGCCAAATGGGGTGGGAGAGGCTTCATTGTATGCACCTCGAGGCTGTGGAACTCTCTTCCAACAGTACTAAACTTCCTGAAAACTGTTAGATTTCAGGAAACATCTAAAAATGTGGCTCTTCCGCAAATAACTCTGTCATCTTCTGGATTCTCCTAGTTGTATTGTACGCCTAGCGCCTAGATACCCCCGGGTAATTGTCGCGATTTATACATTTTATTTTCATTTCATTTCTTGCCTAAGCGCTTTTTTTATTTTTTATGATGCAGCCACTGGCATCTCCATTCACCTAGTTGAGTCATTAATGGTTAACCCCACTTCGAACCATCTTCTTCGTTAACCTCTTCTGTGCCCATGACGAGATAGTCTCGTCATGGAGCACGGTTGCGCTGTGCCCATGACGAGACTATCTCGTCATGAACCCCGCCCACTAATGTAACGGCCGGCACTGGAGGGGGAAAGGGCGGGGCACTGAAGGGGTTAACATGTTGTGATTCAGCCACTTGCACCTTGCAAGAAAACGTCTCACATCAGCAGCTTTTCTCAGACATGCAATGCTGTATCATGATGTCATATGAACATTTGCCAGGAAGGCCCCTCCTAGTAATGCCACCTGCCTGTCACCTTTTGTGTTAGGGCACAAATTCCCAGTTGGGGAAAACATGAAATGTATACAGCAGGTGCACACCTTGCTGCAGGCTTCTCCTTCATCCAGCTGGCACGTGCTTCTGCTCTGGCTGTGCCCAGTGACCATCCAAGCATCTTCTGCACATGAAGGCACGTTTTGTGAATCTTTTTTTAAAAAAGGCCATCGTTATATTTTGCAGAGGGAGATTTTTCTGTCTGTGGAGGTCCAGATTCACAAACGTATAGTTTATATATTACGCATGCCTATATTCTGATTATTCCTGTGAGGTGCTTGTGTCTTCTGCCTTGTGAATAAATGACCGTAAGTATAATGTATCTTTGCTATAATTGCAATGTTTTATTGGTGTAAGTCTCACACTAGGGAATAGCTTTATAATTTTGTCCCCGTATCTATAAAACAAGTCCATTCATCAGACTACTGTCCACAAACTCATAAATAGGAAAACTAGAACACTTGTAGGGTAAAATTAGCCAAGAAACATGTAGGATTTATAGGATATTGTTTCATGATTAAAGACTCTGGTGCCGATCACGATCCGGTAAAAACCGGGTACGAACCGTCGGACGGAGCATAATCTCCGTCCGACGCGTACCCGGTCGTCAATTTTTACAAACAAGGAATCACGATTCGCACGGGTACACCATTACCGTACGAATCGTAAAAAAGCCCGACCGAACCAAAAAACACCAACCAATGCGATCCGGGAAAGCGCCGATCTGACGTCGGGACGCTCGCAGCCAGCCATTCACGACCCAGGAATCACGATTCGCACCGACGTCACCCCGCACGGTGAATATTTTGCGGCAGCCAAAAACTGCCGGGAAATCAGGACGACGCGAACAAGGACCACCAGTACGCGACGGACAGACGACGACGCGAACAAGGAGGACCAGTACGTGACGGACACACAGGACGACGCCACCAAGGAGGACCCGTACGCGACAGGACGATGCGATCAAGGAGGACCCGTACGCGACAGGACGACGCGAGCAAGGAGTACCAGTACGCGACGGACAGACATGGACCCGAACCTACGAGTCATCCCTGCCCTCATAGCAGTCCACCTCCTCTACAGGTTACGACGCAGACGCCGCAGAAGGTCAGAATAACTAAGGGAGGGGGGAAAGTGGGGTGGGGTGGGGGTGGCAGGACCAGGGCAGGCCACAAAACAACCACATAAGTCACACACCACACATGGCCTGGACATACCTGACTCCCATGCCCTGCTCACCACGAGGGGGTGGGGGCGTGTCCCGATAAGCCAGCGACCGCCACAACGGAAGTCCGTCACCACGCGAACCGGCAACACAACCAGACAGGTACGTCCCGTACCCACGCCTGAAGAGCGTGGGTACGAGTCGGACCACGCCCACACACGTCACCCCAACAATGGCGGGACGGATCGCACCCACGTGGCAAAGGCCTGGGTACGGGCCGCACAAGCATCACATAGCGTGGGCACGGATATGTACGGACCCTACCCCACCCCGTATGCAAGGAGCGTACCCCCACCCCAACAGTGAAAGTACGACCCGTACCCCCACCCGCGTATGCATGGAGCGCACCCCCCATGCCAACAGTGTAAGTACGACTCGAACCCTCACCCGCGTATGCAAGGAGCGTACCCCCCAGCCCAACAGTGTAAGTACGACCCGTACCCCCACCCGCGTATGCATGGAGCGTACCCCCCAGCCCAACAGTGAAAGTACGACCCGTACCCCCACCCGCGTATGCATGGAGCGCACCCCCATGCCAACAGTGTAAGTACGACTCGAACCCTCACCCGCGTATGCAAGGAGCGTACCCCCCACCCCAACAGTGTAAGTACGACCCGTACCCCCACCCGCGTATGCATGGAGCGTACCCCCCGGCCCAACAGTGTAAGTTCGACCCGTACCCTCACCCGCGTATGCATGGAGCGTACCCCCCATGCCAACAGTGTAAGTACGACCCGTACCCCCACCCGCGTATGCATGGAGCGTACCCCCCACCCCAACAGTGTAAGTACGACCCGTACCCCCACCCGCGTATGCATGGAGCGTACCCCCCATGCCAACAGTGTAAGTACAACCCGTACCCCCACCCGCGTATGCATGGAGCGTACCCCCCACCCCAACAGTGTAAGTACGACCCGTACCCCCACCCGCGTATGCATGGAGCGTACCCCCCGGCCCAACAGTGTAAGTTCGACCCGTACCCTCACCCGCGTATGCATGGAGCGTACCCCCCATGCCAACAGTGTAAGTACGACCCGTACCCCCACCCGCGTATGCATGGAGCGTACCCCCCACCCCAACAGTGTAAGTACGACCCGTACCCCCACCCGCGTATGCATGGAGCGTACCCCCCGGCCCAACAGTGTAAGTTCGACCCGTACCCTCACCCGCGTATGCATGGAGCGTACCCCCACCACACCAGTGTAAGTAGACTCGTACCCTCACCTCGAATGCATTGAGCGTACCCCACCGTGTATGTTCCAAGCGTACATATCCTGAAATCGGAGGTGTGTGTGCAGAGTCCTCCCAGCAGTGCCCTGAGACAGGAGGGGTGGGTGCAGAGTCCTCCCAGCAGTGCCCTGAGACAGGAGGGGTGGGTGCCTATCACTCCCAGCAGTGCCCTGAGACAGGAGGGGTGGGTGTGGAGTCCTCCCAGCAGTGCCCTGAGACAGGAGGGGTGGGTGTGGAGTCCTCCCAGCAGTGCCCTGAGACAGGAGGGGTGGGTGCAGAGTCCTCCCAGCAGTGCCCTGAGACAGGAGGGGTGGGTGCCTATCACTCCCAGCAGTGCCCTGAGACAGGAGGGGTGGGTGTGGAGTCCTCCCAGCAGTGCCCCGAGACAGGAGGGGTGGGTGCAGAGTCCTCCAGCAGTGCCCTGAGACAGGAGGGGTGGGTGCCTATCACTCCCAGCAGTGCCCTGAGACAGGAGGGGTGGGTGTGGAGTCCTCCCAGCAGTGCCCTGAGACAGGAGGGGTGGGTGTGGAGTCCTCCCAGCAGTGCCCTGAGACAGGAGGGGTGGGTGCAGAGTCCTCCCAGCAGTGCCCTGAGACAGGAGGGGTGGGTGCCTATCACTCCCAGCAGTGCCCTGAGACAGGAGGGGTGGGTGTAGAGTCCTCCCAGCAGTGCCCTGAGACAGGAGGGGTGGGTGCCTATCACTCCCAGCATTGCCCTGAGACAGGAGTGGTGTGTGCAGAGTCCTCCCAGCAGTGCCCTGAGACAGGAGGGGTGGGTGTGGAGTCCTCCCAGCAGTGCCCTGAGACAGGAGGGGTGGGTGCAGAGTCCTCCCAGCAGTGCCCTGAGACAGGAGGGGTGGGTGCCTATCACTCCCAGCAGTGCCCTGAGACAGGAGGGGTGGGTGTGGAGTCCTCCCAGCAGTGCCCTGAGACAGGAGGGGTGGGTGTGGAGTCCTCCCAGCAGTGCCCTGAGACAGGAGGGGTGGGTGCAGAGTCCTCCCAGCAGTGCCCTGAGACAGGAGGGGTGGGTGCCTATCACTAACAGCAGTGCCCTGAGACAGGAGGGGTGTAACACATGTGTGTGAGGCCAGAATTATCCACATGCATACTGGCTACAAGGGAACATGTCCCCATGAACTCATGTCAACAGACTCCACACACAAGTACAGTGATCACCAAGGATGCCACGATTGTTGCAGGTGGAGACATGGCCCTGCATGCATGGCCAAAGTAGAAGGGCTCCGTCACACACACAGCTCATGTAGACACAGCTCTGCGCTAAACATTGGGAACACCCTGCAGGGAAGAAAGCTGGGTACACAGAGGAAGGAATACACCCTGGGACAAGTGCACCATGCAGTAACTGCTTACATGAACAAAGAAAGTTAGCCAACACCTTGTGATGGCACACAGATCACAGGGTCCCACCAATGAGCAGTACACTACTACATATCCCACACACCCAAACCCTTACACACCACCCAAAACCATGTAGCAGCCCCACCAACACCAACACCAGCATAGCAGTAGTGTGATAATGAAAACAAAATTAAGCTTTATTCAGCATGAGCACAATGTCCGTGGATCGCAGGCAGTTCAATCTTCACAAAGCCTATAGGGCAGTCAATGATTCTCAGCTGGATGGGGGACACAGTGGGATGCGTGTCCCCTACCTTGCCTGCACAGTCAAATGGCATCGTCTTCCACACTGGTGAGGGCATCAGGGGGGGCGGAAGCAACAGGCACCGCAGGGACATCAGGGCAAAGGGGCGGCGTTGTGGGTGCAGGGATGGAGGACTCCACCACATGGGGTGGGTCAGTGCCAAAGGCGGAGGCCAGGATGGCACTACACACCTTTGCAAGGTCCTCCAGGGAGTCCCCTGCACCCGAAGGGACCTCAGGCCCCAAGGAGGGGGGGGGGGGTCAGAGGGATGGGTCGCAGCGCCACCGGGGGAGGGTGGAGACAGGGGGGGAGACTCAACCACCCTGACCGGGGACCTCCTTGACCGCTTGCGTGGTGGTGTAACTGTGGGGCTCAGGGACAGAGCGGCCATGAAGGAGTCCTTGGGGGAGATGTGGCCAGGAGAGCTGAGGGGAGGGGATTTGGAGGGAGTGGACTGGGTGGAATGCGGACTCCCACTATGGCTGCGTGTCACACGTCTGCCCCCCGACCCAGTGGGTGTGCCTACCTCACCCTGTGTGTGCGTGTCAGGAGGAGTGCGGTGGACCTTCCCTGCTGGTGTGGTGCCCGTGTCCGTTGATGTGGGTGCATGCCGACGTCTGGGTGTACGTGGGACAGGCATGGGAGTGGGAAGTGTGGATGGGGCAGGGGTAGGTGGGGGGAGGTCGCGCTGCAGGAGACCCACTGCTGCAGTCAGTGTGGAGTCTATGGACCTCAGCAAGTTGCGTTGGTCAGCCTGCGATGAATGAATGCCCTCCAAGAAAGCCTCGATGTTGGTGAGGGTTTTGCCGTGGGCATGGAGGACATTAAGGATCGCAGCCTGACCAACCTGCAGTTGCCGCTGGATGTCCACAGACTCTGCATTGGCGGCAGCAGTGGAGACAGGGGCAGGGGGTGCGGTGCCTGGCAGGAAGGAGACATGCTGTGACCGGGCACGCTGGGAAGGGACACGAGCAAGTGGGAGGCGGCTGGTGGAAACTGAGGGGGCGGTGCGAGGTGTTGTTCCGCTGTCAGCTGCTGGTGCAGCCTCCGCCCACTCGGAGACATCCTCCTCGGACCTGTCAGCTTCGTAGTCTGATGTGCCAGTCGACAGGTCCTCGGCCACACTCTCCTCCGCCTCTGTCCCACTCGATGTGCCAGACCCGATGTCACGGCTGGCACTGGTGCTCGGTCCCTCCGCCTGGTCTGTGTCCATGTCTCCCTCTGTGTCCCCCGACGATGCTGTGGGCAGGGTGGAGAGACAGAAATTAATCAGACACCTGTACACATCTGTCACAGGAGTCCAATCTACATAGGTAACATTGCATGGCCTGAAAAGGAAGATCCCTAACATCTACTGAACAGGGTACCGATGTAGGGCATGAAACACACAGTTGGTTGAGCCACCATGCCACTGAAATACCATGGAGAGCATGAGACAATAGCTAAACACAGGAAACGGAGTCTGACATAGCACCCAGGCCCTGGGGACAATCCAGCACTGCATCTGCACCACACAGCGTTGGCGAAAATACCGATGACCAGGGAGCATATCCATGAACTTGAGACACATGCTGCATAGGTAATGCTGAAAACATGCACAACATGACTCGGTCACTGCACATTGCGTGTGTGTCCAGACACATCACACACTGCCCAGACCCAGCAAGTGGAAATCAGGAGTTAACACATAGGCATTGCCCGCCCCAACAAGACCCTACACGAGGCAAATTGTTGTGACACAGGTGGCACCAACATCTCATAGTCTGGGTGATACACACAGGGGCAGGCAAAAAGCAAGATTGGACGCCAAACAGCCAAGGTGCGCCTGTACAAATAATGAGGTACCAGTGCCCATCCTCAGATGAGTATAAAAAGACACACAGGCACTGGCAACTGTGAGTATGAAGAAGGACAATCAGGTCAGGCTGCACAGTGGACACCTGTACAAAATAGCACGTCTATATACATGGTGACAGGGGACAATGGCACAGAGCACAACCTACGCTGTGGACACTGAGATTGGCCACGTTTATGATGACACATACACCACTGAGGAAAAGGTGCCCCAGGGGACAGTAGTGGGCACGCAACTACATGCTACTGAATGGTAATGACTGCAACACACGTCACCATCCCTGTACTATGTGTATCGCACACTCATGCACATCATGTCACAGGCCACTACATAGGACATGCGCGCTGTAAGGCATGACACATGAGAGACCAACTCCCATGTCTGGAGTCAGCATCAGTGCCAACTGACATGGAACCCACATGCAGTGAACTTGACAGTGCACAGGCAAGGTCCCACAACCTGTTACACACCACCCCCACACATGATGCTACAGTCATTTTTCTCGTGGACAAAGCGCCAGCCTACATTACCTTGTGAAGGAGTGACTACACACAGACCAGGGAACACATTGCAAGGAGGGGAAGGGTGGCAGGGGCACAGCGCTATACTGGGGCAAACAGGATCTGCACAGCACCTTTAAACCCTGCCAGTGAATTCATGCTACTGTGCCCTTACAAATGCCGGTGACACACAACAAACACACATGTACCTACCCCCTTCCGGCTGCTGCATCGCCTGTAAGCGCCTCTCCAGGTCTGGAAAGACCACCGGCAGCACACGCCTGTGGAGGTGGCTCAGACGGCGGCGGCCGCGGTTCTTGTGGCTCTCAGGTGAGTCCCCCAGCAGGAGCCGTGCAATCCTCCGCGTCCAGCACCGGATATCCTGCCAGCGTTTCCTCACCTGGGGCAGGCTCCGCCTCCGACCATCCACACCCCTCACGGCACTGACGGCGGTCAGCCAGATCTGCTCCTTGGCAGTGGCGCCTACCTGTGAGGAGGAACAAGTGACACCACATCAATACACCAGCCACATGTCACAGAGAGACATATGGGTACAAATTAGCTGGTTACAACAAGGCATGTCATGCAGCCAACGCATTGCACCTTTGTCATAGGGACATCATCCCCTGGTGAGGGCAAAAGCAGTACGTGCCACAGTGGGTACACAGGTGGAATGATGGCAATGTCACAATCAATGATCAAGGCTCACACTGTGCATCACACCCACCCCTCCTGTCTCAGGGCACTGCTGTGAGTGATAGGCCCCCACCCCTCCTGTCTCAGGGCACTGCTGTGAGTGATAGGCCCCCACCCCTCCTGTCTCAGGGCACTGCTGGGAGGACTCTGCACACACCCCTCCTGTCTCAGGGCACTGCTGGGAGACATCAGGCACCCCCCCCCGGGACCCCCCCGACAGTACATGGCATGTGTGTTACACCTGGACGCAATGGCAGAAGTCACAGTCACAACATAGGGACAGTCTGTGGCAGTGGCCTATGCACTCACCTGATACCCTGGTCGCCCATACAGCATGGAGTACTGTGGGAGGATCACATCCAGCAGAGCCATGTTCTCCTCCAGGGTGAATGGCTGTGTCCTCTCCACAGCCCTTGACATGGTTCCAGGGAATCAGTAGCAGCAGCTGGGTCGACGAATGCAAAGATGTGCAGGCAAGTGCTCCCTCATGGGACCTGGCTGCCTTATATGTGCCCTTCTGCCCAGTCTCATGCACAGGAGTACAGAGTGATTGGTCACTCACATTTGCATCCTATGTTTCCACCAATCCCTTCAAACCTAGCAGTCTGTGGGTTCTCTATCGGTTTCATTCTCCTGCATGATGTCAGCCCCACAAACACATTGCAACAAAGTAGAAGAATTCCAACTGACTTCTGCTGTGCACCTTCCAGAACAATTTCGAAATTTGAACTTGGTCTCCATGACAACCAGCATGCATGTAGGCCTTAATACTTGTCCCCTATGTAATTTGGAGCATCACACACAGGTACGGTGCGTTTCGGGGCCCTAGGGCACCCCAAATGCATGGCAACGGCCCGTACATGCATGCCTACGTTCACTATCACTATGGGTCTGCACGCGTAGGCATACTCGTAGTGGTACGGACCGTACACACGCATCTACGCTCACTATCACTATGGGTCTGCACGCGTATGCGTACCCGTAGTGGTACGGACCGTACACTCGCATCTACGCTCACTATCACTACGAGTACGCATACGCGTGCCGACCCATAGTGATAGTGAGCGTAGATGCGTGTGTACGGTCCGTACCACTACGAGTACGCATACGCGTGCAGACCCATAGTGATAGTGAGCGTAGATGCGTGTGTACGGTCCGTACCACTACGGGTACGCATACGCGTGCAGACCCATAGTGATAGTGAGCGTACATGCGAGTGTACGGTCCGTACCACTATGGGTCTGCACGCGTATGCGTACCCGTAGTGGTACGGACCGTACACTCGCATCTACGCTCACTATCACTACGAGTACGCATACGCGTGCCGACCCATAGTGATAGTGAGCGTAGATGCGTGTGTACGGTCCGTACCACTACGAGTACGCATACGCGTGCAGACCCATAGTGATAGTGAGCGTACATGCGAGTGTACGGTCCGTACCACCATGGGTCTGCACGCGTATGCGTACTCGTAGTGCTACGGACCGTACAAATGCCTGTACGCTCGCCATCACGATGGGTACACATACGGCAGCACTCCCACAGTGATTTGGGAACATGCACAGGCCCTCTCAGCAGCAGTACGACGGTTTTTACACATCACTGTGGTGATAGGCGACACACAGGTAGGAATAGGGCGGACATACTTGTCCATGGATGGACATACTTGTCCAGGAATGGACATCAAGGCATCGTCTGTGCATTACTACATGTGTGGGGCACAGGTGTCACAGGCTGTGATGTGGAACATGCCTCCTGAGTGGAGAAGGCACCAGATGTATGATGAGATGTGTACAGGTGTACTGTGTGAGGGTGCAATGTGTGCCAGGCATGCCCTTGACTCCTTTGACATGTGTGCATGTGGGACTGCGCACTTGGGGTGAGCGTCACTGGCATGGCACGGACACCAACACACGGAAGTGTCCCCTGATGCCCGGTACAGGGGTCATGACACATGACTTGTCACTACCCACAGTGCACAATGTGACTATGTCATATATGTGTCCGGGATTTACATCAGGTTGATGTTGTAGCACCCTCAAAAGCTGCAGCCGTTGCAGCAACCAACATGTGGCTGTGTGTAGATTGTCATTGCACACTGTTCCGCACACCATGCCACATGTGTTATCGGATGTGAGGTGCACATGTCAGCATCCTCACAAGGAATGTGTGGTGAGTCATGACATGTGCACCTTCATGGCAAGGTGTGTGGGCTGGACTAGTGTAATGTCATGTGACCTGTGGCTCCAGTGTTCCGCTACCAGTCTCTGCAATCGGCATCCCACTTCTGCTGATGTGTGGGTGTATGTCACTCCTGTCTTGCGTCGGGCTGTGCACTTGCACTGGGACACAGCTATGTCCATGGCGTGGCATGGGGAGGTTCTCAATCACCGTGTGTAGCTGGGTCTTGGAAGGAGTGTCACCTTGCATCCATACGTGTCCTGGGCATGTAGCACATACCTGACTCCCTATGTAGCATGTGTGTAATGCCAGATTTACATGTGCTCAGTAGACATGAGTTGTTCTCGTAGTGCACTCACTCTTCCTTGTCACTTCCAAATTACTGCAGAGCGCCGCCTCTTGCCCGAAGAATTCCAGACTTGGCTACCATGCAGGAGAATGACAGGATCCGGCTCTACCGCTTCACCCAACCGTTGATTCTGGAGCTGACGGCGAGACTGGCACCACACCTGCAACCGCAGCACAGGTATCCTACGGCACTGACACCCGAGCTGAAGGTAATGGCTGCCCTACATTTTCTTGCCACGGGTACCTTCCAAAATACCATAGCTCATGTTGGTGGCATGTCCCAGAGCATGTTCAGCGGTGTGCTGCATGATTTCTTGGAGGCCATGTTGATTCATCTGGATGACTTCATCAAGTTCCCAACCCCTGAACAGATGACTGAGGTCAAGCGTGGATTCTATGCCCTGGGAGGGATGCCCCATGTCATTGGGTCCATAGATGGGACACATGTAGGTTTGGTACCACCACACGCACGGGAGGTGGCGTACCGCAATCGGAAGCACTACCACTCCATCAATGCCCTTGTGGTGTGTCTGTCCAATATGGTGATTTCACATGTCTGTGCTCGTTTCCCAGGGTCAGCACACGATGCCTACATCATGAGGCGTAGCGGGATGCCTGATATGATGATGCAGCTGCGCAACGAACGGGCATGTGTTGTTGGTGGGTACAGTCTGTCTGTCCTGTATTCTGTATAGCCGACCAGCACGACCGCTTCACCAGTTCTAACGGTGTCCATGTGCTTCCCATGTAGGGGACGCTGGCTATCCCAACATGCCTTGGCTGCTGACACCTCTCCGCAACCCCATCACGCCGGCCCAGCTCCGCTATAACACCGCCCATGGCCGGACAAGGCGAGTGATAGAGAGGACGTTCGGCATGCTGAAGAGCCGATTCCGGTGCCTCCACAAGACCGGCAGTGCACTCCCTTATGCCCCGGCGAAGGTCTGCAAGATCTTCATGGTCTGCTGCATGCTGCACAACATGGCAGTTGAAAGAGCTGTGCCACTCATCCTGAATCAACATGACGAGGACCATCCACCCGTGGAGGACGAAGGGCTTGGCAATGGGGCTAGTGATGTGGAGGATGTGGAGCCACAAGAGGACATCCGGACTCGGCTCATACGCGACTTCTTTGCTTAGTGGTGAGTACCAGGGTCTGAGTGTGCACGCATTGGTCCCCGTGTGGCATGCGTTGTGATGTGTGTCTCCACCTGCATGTATGGCACGTGGGTCAGAGGTGTGTGTGGGTGTGTCACTGGAGTGATGGTGGCAGTGATGGTAGTATTTCCCCAGTCATAATTGTGACCTAGCATGTTGTCATCCATACATGTGTCGAGTAAATGCACATGCAAGTGGCTGTGCTTTTTGTGGCTGACTTCTTGTGTGTCTCTCTTCCCCAGGTACCTGCGCATGCCGTTTGCTGGTTGCATTGTTGTGGCACTGCTATTCCTCATGGACATGACATCGTGGGCTGACTCAGCGTTACAGGCACGGACACGTTTGGAAGTCTCCATGGGGTAAGGGATGCATCTGGGGTGTATTGGGTGTGGCAGTTGTTCACGATGTGTGCACACTGCCCCGGTCGGGGTTTGGTTCCTCTGCAGTCATGTGGCATCCCCATGGGACACGACATGCAGCTGGGTACACCTGAATAGATGGGCTGCCTGGTTGTCAGTCATCAGTGATGGGATAGTGGATTGTGATGATGGCAGCAATGTGTGTGACACTGCCCTCGGACACATACGGTTAACATTGTCTTGACATGGCGTGGGACTTCCACATCAGCGGATCTATGGTGTATGTCAGGCTCTCCGTGTGCAGCTGTGGGTTTTAGCTGTTAGCCGACACTTGTGTGCCAGTTCCATGGCTATCACGCATTTGTGCTGCAGAAGGGGGGTGCCAGTGTTGGACCCACATGTTACTCCACATGATGTGTTCATGTGTACTTCAAGTTGCCTCTGCAATCCCACAAACATGACTAATAAAGGTGTCCCTATGCCTCCAAGGTGCCTCTTCTCAGTCAATGCTGGTGTGTTGGCACGGTGCATCCTGCATGTCTGGCATGGTATTCCCTGATTGTGGCTATGTGTCAATGTGTCGAGTGGCAAGATGCAAGCTGTGTGTGTGTGCTGAGACTGTGTATTGGGCATGATGTCCATGACTGTGTGGGTATTGTGACATGTGCCATCCCCATGCATCCAACGTTGTCCATGACCCCATTCTCTGCATCCACCGGACTCAAGCTTGCAGGACATGGTTCTGCCACCTGTCCACACATACCTGGGTGCCCCCCAGGACACTGGCCAGGATCCCTGACCTCTGCGCATGACTGTTGCTGTACTCAATGTGTCTGTCAGCACGGTTGTTCGGCCACCCCCTCAGCTGGTTCTGCCCATCACGGGTGTGTATGGTGCTCCATGTCTGTCTTGCCTAATAAACTGTGACCCATGTGTCCTGTGCCAGACTCAGGCCCCAGGGTGTGGATGGTTGAAGTGAACAGATGACTCAGGCATGTTTAGACTGTACAAGACACATGTTAGGTAATAATGCTACCAGCAGGCATCTACTCTTAATAGTGTGATTTATTATTGGGGGGGGGGGGGGACAAAGTGAGGGGCTTTCCGGGATTAGGGAATCCAAAGTTCAGTAGGGGAGTTGGTGTCCTTGCCATTGGAAATCCTCAGAGTCCATGCCACAGTCTTTGTCAACATTGGTCAGCCAGTGACCAGCAGGGCCATGTGGCAGAGAATGTCCTTGATGCTGTGATGCTGTTGCTCCAGTGGGCCAGGTGCCAGGCCAGGTGTCCTGGGAGATGGTGATGTAGCAGCCACCCTCACGGTCCTTTCCGTGGACGACCCGGCTTCCTGCGGGGAACCTCAGCAGCAGGCCGTGACGACGTCTGGGATGCTCCGTTGGATGTTTCCTCCTCCTCCTCCTGATCCCTCCCTGTGGGTGGTGATGTTCTCCGCCTTCTGGCACAGGGAGGGTCGGCCATGGTGTCGGCCATCCGACGGAGTGTAGCGTGAATCCCCTGGAATGCCGTCACTTGCTCAGCCTGTCTGTCCTCCATCCTCCGTTGGTGTACCTGTAGACAGGCTATTAGCTCCGCATGTTGCTGGGCCTGCTGGACCTTGATCCCCTCGAGGACGGACAAGACCTGGGCCATGCCCGTGGTGTCCTGCCGGTATGAGTCCAGGATGTTACGGACATGGGAAAATACCGGATCCCCAGCCAACTGGTCAGGCTCGCGCCTCCGCCGTCCTCCACTCCCACCACCCCTGCCCACTTGCGTCTGGCCTGCACTTGTGGGTACATCGGGTCTCCGGGACCCCTGAGGGGTGGCATTGGCGTTGTCGCCTGCCTCCTCCTGGGTGCCCGGGACACCGTGTCCCTCCTGGCGAGCCTGGCTGCATTGTGGTGTTGGGGCAGGGATCCTGGGTGTCTCCTGGGATGTGGCAGGAGTGGGGGTGGTGGTTGGCAAGGTTGTACCTGACGCAGGTGCTGCAGGTGGTTGGACACCAGAGGGGCCAGGTCGGTCGGGGTCGTCCGCAGAGTGGTGAGAGTGGTCGCTGCCGGTGGGATCGGTCTCCTGCAGATCCGGGTCCTGTGAGTGTTCCCCCCCAGTGTTGGGGGGTGCAGCACGACGTTGACCTGTGTGTGAGAGAGAAAATGTTAATTTTGGTCCATGCAACATCCATGTTTCATCCGTTTCAAAGTTGGCACATTTCCTCTTGGAATTAGGATCTGTCTTGCATTCCACTCACAGTGCACTTGTGCATGGGTGTGTCCCTTGGGCACCAATTTGGCCCCTTTAACTATGTGTGGCACAGTCTTACTTGCTGCGTCAAGTGTGACTGCAGTCAGCAGTGGAGTGTGCAGGTGTGGCGAGCCATGCATTTGCGCCTTCCTTGTAGCACTGTACATGTGCACATGGAGTGGATCCACACACTTCTATGATGCAGGTGGCTGTCCTTGTGCTCGTGTACAGGTTGTGACATGGCCCTGCGTTTTGCCATGATGAAGAGGGGGGGTTCTGGCACTGGCCACCCTTGTCTACATGCACGCAGTCCACCTGCTGACGAGCAGACATTCCCGCACACCAAAGGACTGATTTGCTATCCCTGTGTCTCCCTCCTTCTCTGTCCCCCTCTCCCTCCCTCTCTGTCCCCCTCTCCCTCCCTCTCTGTCCCCCTCTCCCTCCCTCTGTGTGTCAGCCTCCTCCCTCTGTCTGTCTTCCTGTGTCTCCCTCCCTCTCTGTCCCCCTCTCCCTCCCTCCGTGTGTCACCCTCTGTCACCTTGGCCCAGCTTCCTGGGCACACACTGTTAGCAGATCTTTGAGTGGCCCTTGGCCTGTTGATGTGAGTTTGTTTCTGATCTCCAGGCACCCATTTTGTCTGCTGTGTGTCTGTGCGCTGCTGCTGTGGTGGTGTGTGCTGCCACTCTTTCACAATGTTGGCTGTTCATTAGCTGCTGTCATGTGCAAAACAGTGCCTTCACCCCCATGTGTTGATGCAAGGCGTCCGCCATTTGCTGGCAAGTCATTTCTGTGTTGGGACACAGTGTTTGTCTGGCTGTGACCTAGGCCATATGGGCAGAGGGCATTGTTGTCTGCTTTGGAGTCGCACTATGTGATTTTTGGTGCCCAGCCTCCCGCCATCCGGGTTACCGTGTCATGTGTTGTTGTCTTCTGTGGCCTGTGACTTCCCATTGTCCAGCTGGGTGCATGGGGCATGGTGGCAGCAGTGGCATGTGCCTGCTCATGGAGTGTGGTTGAGTCATGCGATGGCTTGTGGTGGTTGCGTGCCTGTTAGTAATTTTGGTTGTGGTTGCAGTTCCCCCCATGTGAGGTGCGTTGTTTGTGTACTCACCCGGGTCTCTGAGTCCTTCTACTCCTTCAACTGCCTCCACCGGCAGTATGGCCATCACCCTCTCCTCCCAGGGATGGTACTGTACGGCTCTGCGGGAGGGCCCTCCTCCGGTGGCGTTGGCCTGGTCGTGTTCCTCCTGCCTCTTGGCTCTGACCCTCCTCCGCAGATCATACCACCTGTTCTGGCAATCCTGCTTGGTCCTCCTGGTGTCCGCAACAGCATTCACAGCATCGACGATGGTCTGCCACATGGCTGTTTTGGCTGCCTGGCTGGTGCTTCTGACCAATGTTCCAAATATCTGTGGCTCGACTCTGAGGATTTGATCAACAAGGACCTCCAACTCTCGGTGACTGAACTTTGGATTCTTGGTAGTGGGCATGGTGAGGGGTGTGGGTGGGGATGGTGTGGGTGTGTGGGGTGTGTGGATGTTGGGGGGGGTGTGGATGGTTGTGTGTGTGTGTGAATGTGATGAGAGGGTGTTTGTGAGGGTGGTCGTGTGAAGGTGTGCAAGTGTAAGGTGTGGTGTAGCTTGTAGTCTGGTTCTGTGGTGTCTGGCAGCAGTGAGTCTGTTGCAAAGGCTCATGGTTTGTGTGTGTGGGCCCTTTTTATTGGTCCATGGGTGGGTGTGGCAGTTTTTGAATTTTGGGTGGGTGTGTTATAAGGAGTGGTGGTGTATTGGGCCTCTGTTTGTTTTTGGCAGTTGCAGGTCAGTGATTGTGTTATTTTAGTGGTTGTTGGCCATGTTTAGTGGCTGTGTGCCTTTCGAATGGTGTATTCTTGTGTTGTTTTATTTTGTCCTGGTTGTGTACGTGCGTTTTGAGCGTGTGTACGGTGTGTACATGGGCCATTTGGTTGTACGATTATGTCCTTGTGTGTGGCTTTGTACGACTCGTACATGCGGTTGTGATGTTGGGGCATGGGGTGCGCTCCGTACTTAGGAGGTTGTGTTGGGGGTGCGCCAGGAACTACTGGGGTGTAGGTTCACGGTGGTACGACACGTACTGGGGTGGGGGTAGGACTGGAACGTACTGGGGTGTAGGTACACGGGGGTATGACACGTACTGGGGTGGGGGTGGGGCTCGAACGTACTGGGGTGTACATAGACGGTGGTACGACACGTACAGGGGTGGGGGGTGTACATTGACGGTGGTACGACACGTACAGGGGGGGGGTGTACATTGACGTTGGTACGACACGTACTGGGGTGGGGGTAGGACTGGAACGTACTGGGGTGTAGGTACACGGGGGTATGACACGTACTGGGGTGGGGGTGGGGCTCGAACGTACTGGGGTGTACATAGACGGTGGTACGACACGTACAGGGGTGGGGGGGTGTACATTGACGGTGGTACGACACGTACAGGGGTGGGGGGGTGTACATTGACGGTGGTACGACACGTACAGGGGGGGTGTACATTGACGTTGGTACGACACGTACTGGGGTGGGGGTAGGACTGGAACGTACTGGGGTGTAGGTACACGGGGGGTATGACACGTACTGGGGTGGGGGTGGGGCTCGAACGTACTGGGGTGTACATAGACGGTGGTACGACACGTACAGGGGTGGGGGGGTGTACATTGACGGTGGTACGACACGTACAGGGGTGGGGGGGTGTACATTGACGGTGGTACGACACGTACAGGGGGGGGTGTACATTGACGGTGGTACGACACGTACTGGGGTGGGGGTAGGACTGGAACGTACTGGGGTGTAGGTACACGGGGGGTATGACACGTACTGGGGTGGGGGTGGGGCTCGAACGTACTGGGGTGTACATAGACGGTGGTACGACACGTACAGGGGTGGGGGGGGTGTACATTGACGGTGGTACGACACGTACAGGGGTGGGGGGGTGTACATTGACGGTGGTACGACACGTACAGGGGGGGGTGTACATTGACGTTGGTACGACACGTACTGGGGTGGGGGTAGGACTGGAACGTACTGGGGTGTAGGTACACGGGGGGTATGACACGTACTGGGGTGGGGGTGGGGCTCGAACGTACTGGGGTGTACATAGACGGTGGTACGACACGTACAGGGGTGGGGGGGTGTACATTGACGGTGGTACGACACGTACAGGGGGGGGTGTACATTGACGGTGGTACGACACGTACTGGGGTGGGGGTACGACTGGAACGTACTGGGGTGTAGGTACACGGGGGTATGACATGTACTGGGGTGGGGGTATGACTAGAACGTACTGGGGTGTACATGGACGGTGGTACGACACGTACTGGGGTGGGGGTACAACTGGAACGTACTGGGGTGTACCTAGACGGGTGGGGGTATACATATACGGGGGGTACGTGTCGGACGTACGGGGGCTGGGGGGAGTGTTGGGCGCGTATGCGGGCACATGTCTCCATGGTTGCTATAGGTGTTCGGTGCGGACGGTGTTTTTTCCATGCGGTTGTAGGCTCGGACGCACGGGATGGATCGTGATTCCTCGGTCGGACTTGGATTTTTACGTTTGTACGGTAAATCGTCCGAGGACGTGTCGGACACATTTTCCGACCCGAGGACGTGTGGGGAATGATTCCCAGTGCGGTTCGTATGGACTTTTTACCATGCGAATCGTGATTGCCAGTTCGTACGGCACTTGTACGATTCGTACGGTAAAAAGACCCGATACGAGTCGTACGGGGACATTTTTTACCGGATCGTGATCGGCACCTCTATGTCTAGCAGATATTATGACAGGTGAACTTCTAAATATTATATTTACGAGGGCGCATGCTCGTTGCTACAGTTTACATAAAGCTAACTTGTTTAATTGCCTTGAAAGAGACCTCCGGCATTTGTAGGCGCGTTGTCCAGGAGGCGGAATTTTCGTTGTATTTACATATTACACGCTGTAGGCGAGCTTGGGGACCTTGAGATAACACTTGATGCTGAACCACTTACAGGGGCAATAATTAATCATCAGGGATAATACGTTTCAGAGCAAGACTGTGTTCCTCAACACTATTCCCCGGGCTGTTTAAAAGTTGTTTGTAAGGGAAGCTGTAGGTTCTTTTGGCGTCAACACTGAAATAATTTACTCTGTTCTTCGCCTACTTTTACAGTGTTGCCTGTCTGCTCGGCACACATGACAGACAGGTGCACAACCCCACCCCGCCATTAAAACAGTAAGCATTTAGGAGATATAAAGCTGTTGTTCTTTTCAAGTCTTTCAGTGGAGGTAAATGTAAATATAACACAAACATTTGCATTGCAATTGGTCTCACATTGGCAAGAGTTTGAGCTATAGGTATTGTTAATGACAATGCCTTTTATTTCTGGGTTTTGAAAACCTGCAAGCGGTGCCAAAACAAGCACTTTGTACTTAGAGTCTTTGCTTAAGAGAAGCAAGGCTGCCAGTAAAAGAGGCACAGTTAATGCCAGCTTTGCTTCCCATAAGCAACGACTTAAGTACAAAGTGCGTGTTTATGCACCACTTGCAGGTTTTCAAAACACATAAATGAAAGGCATTGTCACTTACAATGCCATTAGCTCAAACTCTCGCAAATGCGAGACTTATTGCATTGCAAATGCTTGTAGTCTTTCTTTTCGTCCCGGCTGCACTTTGGGACAGAAAAATTTCATAAAAACACTACATTTCCAGCTAAAGTATTTATTTCTCTTTTGGATCCATTTTACAGAGGAATAAATGAAGGAAAGTAGAGGAAATGGAGGGTAAGAGACATTTATTGAAGTCATGGTTTTCAGCAAGTGAGGAGGAGAGAGATAGAAAGAGGGGGAAGAAGGGGAAAAAAGAGAGGGGAAGTCTGCTACCAGCGGCAGGGCAGCAGAAGTGGACACATCTAACCACTAATCTTACCTTCTTAATGAATCTGCAGGGCATTTAGTGACTCTCACGTGCAACAGAAGCAGGCTGCAGGATCGGCCAACAAGCCCTTGCCTTGGCAGTACTGACTCCTCCTCTCTCAAACTCCACAGCACTCCAAGTCCGCCCTGCCAACTTCCCGCGAGTGGCAAGAAGTGAAGGTGCCTGCGGCCCTGCCCAGACCATGGCCGGGCCAATCACATCAACAAAAAACGACTAACTAGCCTGCCCCTCATGACCACATTGGTCCAGAAGTCACTCTTGGGGCAGGCCAGCAGGATGAAGCAGGGCCGTCACACTACCAATGATTGACAGCCCTGTCAAACTTACTGTCTAAGCCATCCAGCACGCTTTGCTCCCATTCGCCCACCAATCCCTGCCTACTCTTGTCTGTGCGCCACTGAAAGATAGGCGAGAGTGTCGTCGGCGCCGCCCCAGCTCACAATGAGCAAATATCAGCCAAAAAAATAGCCACTCACCGGGTATGGGTTTTCCCCACACAAATGGGAAAAATGTTCCCATTTGTGCAGGAAATAGCCCAATCTGGCAACACTGGCGATGGGATCGAACACGAGCCAGGAAAGAGAGGGGGCAGGAAGGAAACCCTATTCAGGCCATACCTAAAAAGCAAGCCTACTCCCCCTTAGAAGGAAGCCCAAACCAAGCAAATACCCTACTAGAAAAAGCCTAACTGATGGTGGAGATCGAAAAGTGCAAAAAGCTTCATTAAAAAATTACAAGCGCAGGAGCCACAGTGGGGGAGGCAGCAGTAACACAACTGTGGCATTAAGAGGAGGAGGGAGGAAGAATTCTATATTTGGATGTAAGCAGATAGGGTGCTGCAGCTAAACACAGACAAACAGTAACAGGGCAGGGAACCAAGGAATAAATAGTCCCCCAAACAACACATAAAGAACCATAGCGGAATGAGATTTTACTAAGCCTCTGCTCTGTGGGAGGAACAGAAGAGAGAAAGGAGGTACAAAGAGGCAGGACTGACCACTAGCAAGTAAGGGTTTTTAAAGGACACTGATATAGACAAATGAAAAGCAATGGCAAAAAAGGGGATGGACTTCGATGCATACAGACAGATTACAGCAGGTCTCGAAGAGACAGCAGATGCTGTGTCTGGCTCGACCTAAAAAATTTGTTTTTTGGTGAACAGATCCAGAGTGGAATTCAAGTGACCACTAGAAGGGTTCTGATCTGTATCTGGTAAAAAGTGATACAATTGTGTTAGGCAGCTAAAACCTCTAGGAGGGAAATCATTAAGCACAGAACCAGCTGGCTTGGATTGGAAAAGGACGGGTTGAGCAATAGGCCGCCCAATGGAAAGGAATTGTCTAGTCTTATGTCTTAATCTAATGGGCAGCATGGGAAAGAGCCAGCCCGTTGAAAAATAGTAATCAACATGAAAGAAGGTTAATGCAAGTGCTGTTATGTGAGATATGTTTATGGATATTATAGCATTTCATTCAAATGATTTTTTTGTTATTTTTCTATTCTAAATTTTGCGTAATCTAATTTGCGTGATGAGTTTTAACTTTGTTCTTGTCGATTATCTATTATGTCCGACCCGTCAATAGAGTGCGGGAGATATGTTTATTTTTATGTTTGTACAATTTAACCCATTGGAGTTATTGAGACAGGTAGGCAGATTATTGGACCAATTCCTGTAGACAGAGTTTGATTCCGTCATCTGAGGTGAGCAGGGGAGAGAATTACACAGCTGAAGAAAGAAAACTATTTTGCTATTCACATGCTGTCCTGAAGTGAGGTTTCTGCAGATAGCTGATCGGTAACTATGCCACTCTTGGGAAAAGAACATGTTGAACAGTGGTTAAAATATTAAGACAGAATTATGGTAGTCCTGGAGAGTGGTGGAAATAGTGGTCATTCAGGGAGATGGAAAGAGATTAAGGCTGAAACCCCTGTTGAAAGCTTCAGAGAAATTGATGGTAATGCTGCAATAATTAGTTTCTATTTAATAAGGAACGGGCCTTTATTCAAAAACTAATTTTCATCACAAGTGAATTAATCAGTTTTGATCCGAGGTGATGTTCATATGCAGGATGTGAGGTTTTTAATGCATGTTTTTGAATAGTGTTATATTTCAGTGAGAATTGTTGTCTGGGTGTTTTTGAAGTGAATGACTTTGCTGTAAGGGGAGCCATCATTCCCCCTCGAGAAAAGTGAACAGTAAATTGAAATTCCGACGGTGAGGCTTTTTTATTCTGCTGTTTTCAGTTTTAGACAGGTATAGTTCTAAGTTCAGTGAGCAAGAGCTAAATCTTGAAAAAAATGTTTTGGAGACAGGCTAAAGAATAATAACTTTAATAGGAGCCACCAGCAGCTGCCAATGCCTGCCACCAACGCGTCCCTATTACTTAACAATTCAAACATGCCCCAATATTCTAGACCCACAAGGACGAACAAAGGCTGCAGCACAAGACAGTACACACACTCGCGACAAGCCACACAGGGAACATGTATTAAACCACCAGAACAGGAAACCTCGAGCACCAGTAGAAAAGTAACAAACATTGGCAAAGCCAATAGGTCTCTCTTATACAAGAGCTATTGGCTTTGGCAATGTGGTTTTGCCATATTGTACACTAGGATGGCTGCTGTTCAGCATGGCTAAAGGTTAGTCGTGTGGAGTGTCCTAGAGTGGAGTGGGGGGAGAAGTGTGCCATAGACTGAATTTGTTGGAGTAGAGTGTAGTAGAGCAGCGTAGGAGATAGTAGAGTGTCATAGTATTGAGGAGAGGGGAGTAGAGTTTTGTGATTCAGTGGCAGAGCGTGTCGTAGGGTAGTATCATAGAGTGCAGTCTCATAGTTTGGAGTGGCGTAGAGTGGAGTCAGGTGCAATAGGGTGAAGGGGTTGGGGTGGATTGGGGTAGTGGGGTGGATTGGGGTATATTGGGGTAGAGTGACTTTGATTGGGTGGGGTGGATTGGATTGGAGTGGGCGGACTGGATCGGATGGATTGGATTGGAGTTGGATGGTTTGCAATGGGGTAAGGTGGATTGAAATTGGGTGGATTGGAGTGTGGTAGATTACATTGGCTGGGTGTGGGGTGAGGGGGATTGGATTGGAGTAGGGTGGCTTGGAGTGGGGTGGATTAGAGTGGAGTGGAGGGGTTGGAATGGATTGTACGGGGTGGATTTGATTGAAGGGGGGTGGACTGGAGTGGGGTGGATTGGACTGGAGTGGGGTGGGATGGTTTGGATTGGAGTGTGGTGGGCTGGATGGATTCAATTGAGTGGGGTGGACTGAACTTGGAGTGGGGTAAATTAGATTGGAATAGACTGTTTTAAATTGGAGTGGGGCAGATTGGAGCATGGCAGACTGGAGTGGGGCAGGTTGTTTTGGATTGGGGTGGAGCAGATTGTTTGGGATTGGAGTGGGTGAGATAGTTTTGGATTAGAGTGGGGTAGATTGTTTTGGATTGAGTGGGGCAGAATATTTTGAATTGGTTAGGGGCAGATTGTTTTGGATTTAAGTGAGGGAGATTGGAGTGGGGCATACTGTTTTGAATTGAAATGGGGAAGATTGTTTTAGACTGGAGAGGGGAAGATTGCTTTGGTTTGAAGTGTGGCAGATTGTTTTGGATTGGAGAGAAGGAGATTGTTTTACATTGGAGTGAGGCAGGCTGTTTTGGAGTGGGGCAGATTGTTTTGGATCGGAGTGGGGCAGATTAGATTGTGGAAGACCGTAGTGGGGCAGATTATTTTGGATTTGAATTAGGCGAATTGTAGTGGGGCAGATTGGAGTGGTGCGGATTAGAGTGGTGTGATTTGAAAGGATTGGAGGGTGGTGGTTTGGAGTGGATTAGATTAGGGTGTGTGGTTTGGTTTGGAGTGGAGTGGAGTGGAGTGGATTGGAGTGGTCTGAGGTGGATTGGAATGAGTTGAACAGATTGGTGTGGGGTGAGGTGAGGTGGATTGGTGCGAGCTGGAGAGCCGCAGAGTGGAGTGGGGTGGATTTGGGGTATACTGCACGATTATGTGTTAAAGCATCATTTCAGAAATGACATATCAGAAAGAAAAAATGTCTCTTTGCAATAACATAATCCTCAGCTTTTGAGAACAGCGCACCATGATCAGATACAAAAGGGAACATGAATGCAAAGTGAGAAAAGAAGACTTGCTAAAATAAAAGAAATTTAAATATAGAAAATACATCTTTTCATTTTTGGTTGTCCTGCTGGCCATGTTTTTGCCATTCACATGCCTTCTGTTTGCAGGGCACTAAAAGTTAAACAGAACAAAATAGCATCTCAATCATGTGGCGAGCAGTAGATGTGCACTCTTAAAGTTGAATCGATCAGTGCTTGGTCCCTGCTCCACAGAGAGTAAAGCAAATGATGCTAAGCCTGGCTTGATGAATTATGAGGCTGTAAAGAAGCAAGCCAACAAATGGTAAGACACGGGCAGGCTCCAAGCCTTTTTCTGTATACAAGAGTGTCTCATAAACAAGACACATGCGCCAGCACGTGCTATTGCAGGCTCGACCCTAACAAAGACACATTATAATACTATTATAGTACTATTTGAACTGCTGTTGGCCTGATCAAAATTGTTCATGGGCCTTTTTCAGTATATTACCAGTTATTACAAATTGTATCAAATCGTTGATAAGAAAGCCTCGCAAAAGTGAAGGGAGATAGAAGAGTGGGAATATAGAGACTTCAAAATGAGGCTGCTTAATATCCATGCCTGTGCTGTTTTTTTACCTAATACTTGCCTGGTCCTATTTGTGGAAATCACATTTGGTTATGGCACAGTTTCAGCTATGGCATATGGCTAAGGCTATGATACCCAAGCAATGGCTATGATACCCAATAATGCGTAAAGAATGATAATTTACTTTTTTGATACTTGAAAAAACTGTTTATGCACTATCTTGTGGTATGTAACTACATTACTAGTGTTTATGTTATTCATGTTTTGCCATTTTTAAGGACTTTTGAAGCATATTACCTAAAAGCATATTGCCTTTCAGAGTCTGTCTTAGGGTCGTCTTCCCCCAAACGTTTTGCCTACCCGCCTCTCCTTTTTTGACTGAAATGTGTTTTGTTGGCCTTAGGACTCTGTGCACTTTACCACTCCTAACCAGTGCTAAAGTGCTTGTGCTCATTCCCCTAAACATGGTTTGATTGGCATATACCTAACTGGCATATTTAATGTATTTATAATTCCTCGGTAGAGAGGTATATCATATACTAAGTGCTTGTAAATTAAATGCAACCCGTGGGGATGCAGCATTTATTGTACCACCCACTTAAGTAGCACCTTAAAACATGCCCCTGGCCTGCCATTGCAGCCTGACTTGGCATTTAAACCCCCTTTGCCAAACGTTAAACTCGCCTTTTATTACATATACGTCACCCCTAAGGCAGGCCCTAGGTAGCCCACAGGGCAGGATGTTGGGTTATTTAAAGGTTGGAAAAGTACTATTAAGTTTTACATGTACTAGAAGAGAAAACTCATAAGTTCGCTTTTCACTACTTTGATACCTAACCCACTCCCATAGTATAACATTGGGGATTCCTTATTACATTTTAAAAGTGTAATTTCCATTTGTGAGAAGGGAGAAATGTCATGTTTGATACCTATGAAATTGTAAAGATAAATCTTCTTTAATGGTAACGTCGATTTTTCATCACAATTTTGAAAATGCCACTTTTAGAAAGCTGACCTTTTCCTGCCTTTAGCTCTTTGTGCCTGCAGCCTGTCTTGTGTCACATGACCGGGTGTAGCTGACAGTTAAGCTTTGTGAAATACTCCCAGTCACTAAATAGAGGGATTAAGTGTGCTTCACTGGGCCATCAATTGGCAGGACTGAACGAGCTGTTACACAACAAAAACCTTACCCAACACTGCACAGAGGAAACTCACAACAAAGGAGCAATACTAGATGCCATTATCACCAAACGCGACACAATCACGATAAACCACACCCTGCCCGGGGACTAGTCAGATCACTACTTAATCCTCTTCCACCTCACTCAACCGATCACTCTCCAAACCCCCACCCAAGACCCTCCCAAATGAACCAGAAACCTCACTCAGATTAACATGACTGACCTTGAGGGAAGGGTTAACTCTCTCCTCACCTCCTACGCGGATGATCTATCCACCACCGAACTCACTGCCCATTACAACACAACCTTGACATCCATTCTAGACCAAGTAGCCCCACTGAAACAAAAACTGTGTTAAAGCATCATTTCTAGATCCTGGTTCAACACGGACATTAATAACAAAAGGAGACAACTTAGAACTACAGAAAGACTATGGAGGAGCAACCGCTCCGCAAGCCTACTCGAACAACTCAAAGCAACCCGAAAGAAGTACAAAAAACACATCAGCAGCGAGAAATCCACCTTTTTCTCCTCTGCCCTGCACAACACAAAAAATAGGCCCAACAAACTGTTTAAAATCAACAAGCAACAAACCTCCAAGCCCCTCGAATCCTCAATGCAGGCCTCCAAATAATTGTGCGAAAACTTCTCCGACTTCCTCGAAGAAAAAAATCACCAAGCTTGAGCTCTCACTAGACATCAACACCAACCGAGCCTGCAAAAGCTTGCCCCCTGTGAGAAAAGACAGCACGTGCATGCACCCCATGAAAACATGGAAGTCCTTCGACCCCATCCCAGAAGCCGAGATCCTCAAGCTGATATCCACCTCCAAACCTGCCTCCCACGTCCTTGACCCTATACCCACCTAACTGACCAAAAATCTGAAACTCTCCATAGCCCCTTTCTGGTGCAGAATCATAAACAGCTCCCTGGAAACCGGCATCATACCTGAATGACTCAAAGTTGGCCAAGTCATGCCACTACTAAAAGAAAAACAGGCCTTGACTCCAAGGACCAAAATAACTTCAGACCCGTCTCCAATCTCCCCGTCCTATCCAAAATCCTCGAAAAATGCGTCCTCTTGCAACTAACTTAGCACATGGACAACATCAACCTTCCTCAATCTGAAGCTACTCAACAAAATTAAACCATTCATCCCTACCAAAGATCTCAAACAAGCAACCCAATCACTGGTACTATCCAGACTTCACTATGGGAATGCAACCCTCACTGGTACAACAAAATCCCACCTAGCTCCCCTCAAAACAACACTCAACGCAGCAGCCAGAATGGTCACTGGAATTAAGAAATACGCTCACATTTCACCAGCACTTAGAGAACTAAAATGGCTCCCAGTCGAACTGCGTGCCAGCTTCAGAACTGCCTGCCTCACGCACAAAGCCCTACACACAGGAAAACCAGACTACCTGGCCGCCAAACTCAAGAGGGCTAGTCAGACTAGAAACCTCAGGAGCTCAAATACCCTACTTCTCATCCCTATGAAAACATGCAAACAAAAAAACGCTGCACGATCCTTCGCCGGAAACACGCCCAAAATCTGGAACTCAATCCCAGCAGATATCAGAACTATCTTGTCCTTCACAAAATTCAAAAAACACCTAAAAGTCCTTTTCCTCAACCGCTCCCTCCCGAAGGGATAGCTGCCGCCTCAACACAAATCCCTACTCGCCGTTGCTCCCTGACACTGTATCACAAAGACCTACCTCCTACCTGCTCTCTGACCACCTCCTGTTCCCCCCCCACCTAAAGGTTCATCCCAGAACAAAGTGCCCCAATCAAGGTTATCTCAGGACTCACGTACTACCTCATTACTGCACAGCACACTTGGGCATCCAAACCGATATGTATAACACTGTTCTATTATATGACTCTTGTGAAAAACCGCTGTGGTTCAACCCAGGACAACGTGCACTAATTGAGGCTACCTCGGGACTCACATACTACTTCAATACTGCACAGCACACTTGGACTTCCGAACCAATATGTATAACAAGATAACAGGCTCTATTATATGACTCTTGCGAAAACCTGCTGTAAAGCGCTCTGATACCCCCGGGTCTGGCCAGCGCTAGATAAAACTCTTTTAATAAAATAAGGATGGGAGGGCGGAGCTGAGCACAGCCCCATTTGCACCTGAATAGGCGATGTCTCCACACAAAGGGCCTAACGACCCGCATTGTCGCATCAGCCAGCTTGGAGCCAGGGCTGGGGAGTCAGGAAATTCCATGCACTTCAAAGAACCTTTCCAGAAACTTCTCCCACCTTCCAGAAGAAGGGCACCAGGATATAAAAAAAATAGGACCTTCAGACCCACTCTTTAGTACACTTCTGGACCTGTGGATACTCTGCCAAGAGGAAGGACAGCTGTGCTGGTACAAGGACTGCCACTCTGCTTGACTGCTGCTCTACAGGAACTGCTGTCCTGCTGTGCTGACCTGCTGCTTGCTGCCCTCTTGCCTGGGGAAGAAGAACTGGACCTGCAACTCCATCCTGACCCCAGAGTGACTCAAAGGGCTATTCTGCTGGCTTCCTCATCTAAGCATCAGAGACAGGTCCTGGACTCTTGGTGTTGCACAATTAGTACAAATATTGCCTCTAACATAAGCCTGACTGCTCAGTTCCAAGCTACCAGGGGCTTCGGCACAGGTTAATTTTGGGCTTGCTTGTGCCTTACCCTGACTAGGACTGTGGTTACTGCTTGACAAGAGCTCACACCCTAGTCAACCAGTAACCCAATTTTTAACATTGCTCCTTTTTCTATTGTTTAAAAATAAATGAAGTAAAAGGTACCATTGTGTGAAGTTTTCTGTTTATATCTTGACAATTTGTATATGGTTTATTATGAACAGACATTTATTGCTTCTTTCTGGTGTGCCTCATTGGGAAGTGAATTACACTGTGTTTAGACATGATGAATCATTGTATATTACAAGGTTTTGAAAAGTTTGAAAATGAAGAGGGATTTATGATAATTAAAAGTGCACTCACAATGCTGTCAGACCAACCAATCTTGTAGACAATCTATTGGATCCAGTAAAAAGGGGGTTAATTAATGTGTGAGAATCCTGTCTATTCTGTGACAGTTTGGTAATCTTGGACAACTGAAATGTGCAAATCTATTACTCAGTCAAAATCTTCTAGTTAATAAATAGGAGGATATGGGTCCTTAATTAATTTCTTCTTGATTACTATAATGACTATAATTGCTATCTTTTTACAAATATTTAATTTATTTTGTGTATTATATTATTTTCATTGATAGCATGTTAATTTCGAGTTCTTCCCTCCAATCATTTCTACATGCTTATGTTGAATGGTGACAGGAGCACATGTGTAAACAGCAATCACTAGAAGAACTCCACAGAGTGTGGAGGGGGGAACGGGAGGCACGGGGTACTAGGAGCTAGCGGCCTCCATTAATAGTATTGACCACAAGAAACTGCTCCTAGAGTGATATGACCTTATTACAGTTGTGAATTTGTTGTGAGTGTGGACATCTCACAAAAAGTGACGGACTGGCCTCACACACCACCTGGTGTCATGCTTCATCATCGGCCAGTCCTCGCCCTCCAAAACCTTCGTTTGATGGAGGGCGGGCATACACCTGGAGACAGGGATGCACTTCTAAGCTAAAGAGTGGGGGCCCATGGGGTAGAACGTGAAGTTAAAAATCATTAGAGTTACCAAGATATTTTTAATGTGATCAGTAACTATATGATGTTAAAAACAGAGTCGCGGCAGGTGGGGTATTTAGGTGTCCCCTAGCCGTCTAGTGTAAGGTCGACATGTTTCTGCCTTCTTGGCCCGAGCGGGTCCAGGGCATTCATCAGGACCTAAAGTTACAAAAAGAGGGCTCCGTTCTTACCAACTGGTAGCAAGAGAATACCACTGCGCGGGTGTGGCGTGGGCCACACTCCACTACCTAGATGGCTTCCAACTGTCAAGCCTATTGGAAAGATCAAACAAACAAATATATACAACTGTAGAAGGAAGGTCAAAAGTGAAAACATAAATAACATTAATGTCAAGATATACACATGCGTAAATACCTTAAGGTGAGTGACTAATCACGTGACATGTGCCACTCTACGTGAGTACACAAACATGTTGAGAGTCAAAAAGTGCTCTCATGAGGCTTACCCTAGTTAGACAAACTACTTGCCACATGGGGGGAAGGGAGGAGACACTTCTGTCCAGTCTAAAGGGAGAGAAGAAGAATAATGTAGTAGTCAACAAACTGAAAGTATCAAGAACGTGGACCCTTGCAAGCCTGCAATCGGGATGAAACCACAATCATTCCACAATTACACCCACGAAGGGGTTTAAAACAACACGCAGCCACCATTCATACTCTTACTGTCTGACGCAGAGTGTCCCGTATTCAGCCTAAGGTGTTGCTCCTCGTCCGCCCGAACATGGGAGTGAGGCCGCAAAGGCGGGTTTAAATAGCGTGCTTAATGACAGCATTGAAATCAGCCTGGGGTGATTACGGCTGTGAGGCAGTTCCTGGTGCGGTGCATCCGGAGTCCGGAGCTATCGTGACGGCGATGCATGCAGTACATGCCTGGTTGTGCAATGGCCGAAGGAGCGGGCCAATCCGAGCGTCCAGGCTGAGTCCCGTGCCCAAATAAGGAAAGCGAGTCAGAGAACCCGCCCAAGGGAGGAGGTCACGTGTAGGCGTGCGCGTCCTGGGTTGTCAGGGGAACGCGGGGGTGGATGCTAGAGACACGAACTCGGCGTCCAAGATGTATCCTGGGCACAAAAAAGGGGAACCGCCCAAGGTGGAAGTCACGTGTGGGCATGTGCGTCTTAGGTTGTTAAGGGAACGTGACGGTGAATAGTAACAGCACGTGCTATCGTGCCCCGGAGGGTATTGTGAAAGATTAGAGTCACGTGTTGGCGTGCGCGTCCCGGGTTGTCAGGGGTACGTGAAGGGGGATATTAAAACCGCATGCTACTGAGACCCTGAAGGAGGGTATGGAAGTGGGCAAGGGCTTGCATGCAACGCCCGTGGGGTGCGTTGACATAGAGAGTTCGTGAGGGGGTGTGACGGTTGCTGACGGCAACAGTGAAGCTCAACAACACACCCTCTCCATCACTCTGGGCTAGAATAGCTTGCATCTCAGGGCGAAAAGGAGACTCAGGCGGCTCAAAGAGGGGCCAAGGGGTCACAAAAGGCTACGTGGAGTGCACTGTGCTGCCGAGACACCCCTGTAACTTGGGTCGTATATTAGAGATCCCTAAGGTGATTATTTCAAAACCCAAAGGGTATGCAGGTTACGCGACAGGAGGTGTTCGATGTATTAGGGCAAATGGCACAGGGCAGGAAGGCTATCCAGGTATTCATTAAGGGTGGTATACGTGCATGGGTCATCTATGTAGATGGAGTCATGGGATATCGTCGTTAAGTCCCTTTTCGTGGGATCGTAGGCGGAACACCCAACGTTGTTCTCTGATATGAAGGGCTCTGGAGAGATCAGCTCTGCTTTTGTTCATGACTTCAAGGACGGTCCATCGAAGATCAGTGTCTTTGTGGTGTTTCTCCAAGAAATGGCGTGTGAGCTTAGTGTTTGTTTTTTTGCATCTTATGGTGCTGCAATGTTCGTTGATGCGTACTCTGACCTTTCTGGTTGTCATGCCAACGTACTGGAGTTGGCAAGGGCATGTCAAAAGGTAAACCACATTCTCAGTGTTACAATTGCTAAACTTGCGGAGTTGCCACGGTCTACCTGTGCCTATGTCGACTTCTTTGGTGTTAGAAGTGAGTTTACAGGAAACGCACCCACCGCACGTGAAGTGTCCCAACACTCGTGGTTGATCCCAAAACCTCTGTTGTTCCGTGCCCTCTGTAGTTGGCATAGTGGCGTTGGTCTCGCAGGTTTTTGTTCCGTTTGAAAGCAAAAAGTGGGGGATCCCACTGCTTTCCCGCGCTGTTTAGAATATTCCATCTTTTCTTGATTATCTTTTGTACGGCATTAGAAGCAGGGGTAAATGTTGTGACACATACTGTTCTTTTGGTGTTCTCCTTTGTTATGTCCTCCAAAAGTGCTTCCCTTGGGTTGTTCCTTGCTCGTTTCCTAGCCTTGCGTATCATTTTTTAGGGGTAGTGGCGAGCAGCAAGTTTTTCTTCAAGGTGGGATGCTTGTTCCTCAAAGGTTGAGGTATCAGAGCAGTTCCTCCTGACTCGAAAGAACTGTCCAACTGGGAGGTTCTGTCGCAGGGCCTTGGGGTGGTAGCTCTCGTACAATAGAAGGCTATTCCTATCGGTGGGTTTGTTGTGCACTTTTGTTGAAATCCCATCGTTGTCCATAGTGATGTCTAGATCGAGGAAGATAGCGTGGTTCTTGCTGATTGTGTAGGTGAATCTAAGGTGTACATCTTTTGTGTTAACCCACTGGACGAAACTCATCGCTTCTTCCTCTGATCCATTCCATATTATCAGCACATCATCTATGTAGCGCTTCCAAAGTCTGAGATTCTGTAGGAATGGATTGTGTGGGTTGTATATGAAGTCGTCCTCAAACTGTTGTACGTACAGACAAGCCATACTAGGGGCAAAAGTGCTCCCCATTGAAGTGCCAGAGATCTGGTGGTAGATGACTTTCTCGAATTCAAAAAAGTTCTCCATTAATGCGAGTCCCGCACATTCCATCACGAACTGCTGTGGGGTTAAAAAGTCCCACTCTCTATTCAGGATGATGTTTTCCACCACTTCCAATGTACGCCTCTGTGGTATGCTCGTGTATAGAGCTTCTATATCCATGGTTATTAGCCAATCGTTGGTCGTGTCCACCGTGAGGTCTCTAAGTAGACACAGGACGTCCTTCGTATTCCTGAGATAGGACGTAGATTCTTGAATGATAGGGCGAAGGAACCAGTCACAGAATTGTGACAATGGTTCTAATGCAGACCCTATCCCGGACACTATTGGTCTCCCCGGGGGAGGCGTCCGGTTTTTATGGATTTTCGGGAGTGTGTAAAATTTAGGCATTCTTGGTTCTTCATTCACGAGGAAGTCTGCCTCTTGTTTGGTTATCCAGTCATTGCCGAGTGCTTCTGTGACCATGATCCTGATCTTGGCCATAAGAGGACCAGTAGGGTCAGTCCTGTGTATGGTGTAGCTGTTTGAGTCAGAAAGTAGTCTCAGGCATTCCTCTCTGTACATGTCACTGTCCATGATCACGATAGCGCCCCCTTTGTCAGCTGGTTTTATGGTTAAGTCTTTATTATTACTCAATTTCGCAAGGGCCGTGCGCTCTTTTCCCGTAAGGTTGTCAAACCCACGAGTGTTCTGGAAGTCAATCTTTTCAATATCTTTAAGTACGGCCTGTTCGAAAGCAAGTATGTTGCACGAAATGTTCTGATTCGGGGGTTGGAAGGTGGATTTTTTCCTTAACCCCGTGGACTTTTTTCCACTCTCTTCTGTGCTATCTTCTGTGTCTCCGAAATAATCGCGAAGTTTGATTTTTCTGAAGAATTGAGCCAATTCCGTGTGTAGTGCAAAGGGGTAATTACGGGGTGTGGGAACAAATCCCAGCCCTTTAGAAAGGACGGTTGTTTCATCTTGCGAGAGTGTGTATTTGCTGATATTCACTATGTTAGTTACTCCCTGCTCGTCGACGGCATCTCCCCTCTCCCTCTGCGCCTGGTTACTACTCCATGTTGTGGCTGTCGTTGATCTTCCCACTGGACCCTCATATTTCTTCGTTTTTGGCGTCCTCTCCCTCTGCCACGGCCCTGGAATAAAAAAGGCGGTTGGCCATGTGGAAAACCGTATCCTGGTTGGTAAAATGGTTGTGGCCAAAACCCGAAGGGTGGGGGTTGAGGTTGTGGACCCTGCATCATCGGATGGTGATAGCCCATAGGTTTCCGGAATTGTGGTCCTTGGCCTTCATCGCTGCTACTGTCACTTCTTTCCTCTCCAGAACTGAACGTCCAGTTCTGGGGTGTTGGTCTGAACCGTTGTTTTCTCCCTGTTGGTTGAGGGGCTGGTTTGTCATAGTGTTCGTCTGTGACATATGGGTAAACAGTTTCCTTACTGAATTTTTGTACATCTTTCCGGAGTTTAGTAAGTTTCGACTGTGTGAGGTACTCTTTGTAATCAGAGTGATCTTTGTTGATCTCCTCAAGTTTCTTTTTAAAGGCTGAAAGCTGTACCGTTGCCTTAAGTTTACCCTTACTCTGTTGAATCTCAATAAGGAGGGCATCTGCCAGCTGTCTGGCGGTGTTTATAATGAGGATGAGCCAGTCCTTTGTGCACTTCCAGGCAATGCTCGACCAATTGATTCTGAACTCCTTATTGTTGAGGAACAGTCGTGGTTCGTTGGTGACGATGAGACCTCTCGGAGCCGTGTTCTTCCGGAGGTACACCGTCATAAACGCCCCATGCAGTGCAGTGCGTATTTGTTCTTTTTTCTTAGAAGAGAGGGCTTCCCATTCATCTGAGTTTTTTACCGTGTTGGTGACTATGGTTTCTGCTAGGAGAGACGGTGTGTTAAGGATCTCCGCTAGAATCTCATCCCCGAAGGAGAGTTCGGTATCCATGGTGCAAGGTGGGTAAGAAGAATGTGAAAAATATTTTTTCACACTTTAGGATAAACTGCTTCCGTTCAAAAGGCAGACACAGAAGTATCTGTCCACTTGTTCTGGTCGTAAGAGTACGCGGCTCAGAACATCACCCTATTTTAAGGGAGTGATACCCCTATAGTGTTCCCACAGCCGACAGCTGTACATAAATAGCAATCACTAGAAGAACTCCACAGAGTGTGGAGGGGGGAACGGGAGGCACGGGGTTGAGGAAATATGAATTTTGTGATCAGTTATGTCCCCTATCGTAGACCCCAACGGCTCCATGTACATGCTACAAGTACATGTATGTTCCCTCCAGTTCCAGTTATGAAGACGCAAATACATGTGCGTCCACCGTCAACATGTCCTCTTTCAGATCCGCCATGAATGAGTCGGATATTCCGTTCCTAAGTATGAAAGGCCACCGACTTTATGTGGTTCACTTTCCACATTTTACAGATTCAGGCGAGTAGGCCCTGAATTCTGTCATCAAGCCTTTTTCTGCCTTCTGCCTCTGAAAGCTCCAGTCCGAGCCCGCATCTGTACCCATGAACTTTGTCCTACTCCCTGCGCGGCTAACGGTGCCTGATCCGGCCGTTGCCTGCCAAAAACTGTATTTCACCTTCAAGATTATCTGCTCCGCTCCTCATCCGATGCATTCCTGTCTAGTAGTTTAGGTAAACATTCTTCCAGCTACGGTGCAAAGGGCCAGGCCTCACTGTCCTCATGCAAGTAATTCATAGCCCCTGTTACCATGGAAGATTCCTGCCCCCTCGCATCTCATGTAGACACTTAGACGCTTGTACACGCACTAACAGTCAGTATAGAATAGATTCCGTCCGAGAGACCTTTCCTTGTGGATAATACAGTTCTTTAAACATAAGATATTAGATATGATTTGGGATTAGGTTGACATGACCCCTCAGACTTCTGTCTCCACATGTAGAGCTAAATGTCAAGTCCCCTTCACCCTCTAGTTGCACGTCAATCACACGTCATGCGGCTGCGCGCGCATCTCTGCCGAGTATTTTCTGCTGACATTGCAGGATTCTCTTATGGATCCACCCACTTGTGACATCATGTTTAATGACGTATTTAGTTACGCCTATGTTTACGCCTTTTTTCATTACGTATGTGTATCACTATCTGTATTATCAGCTGTTACGCCTCCTGCATCTGTCTTAATGTAATACTTTTCATATAAATATCATTACTTGTCAATAATGTATTGCCTTCCCTTCCTGAACCTCCGTGGTGATGGAATTTGAAGCCTACGGTTCGAACTGTAATTCCTTTGTAGAGGAATAAAGCCTTTCAGAACCTCTAATACCACGGATTCTGCCTCTTATTTTTACTGAGTTATTCTTACTAGACTTTACCGCATAAAAAATAGTACCGGTAATGAAATATTTACCACATAAATTGGCGCCCGAACAGGGACACTTTCTCATCTCACGCGCCGGAGGTGCGTTGCAGGCCCGGTCTCCTGCCACAGCTGAACGGACAAAAACGCGTACCTGCAGGATTTCCTGTATCTCCCTCCGGCCAAGCGGGGGCGACTGAGGCTGCGATCAACACCCAGACGAGGCGGTGAGAAGTGCGAAGTATCCCGACCAGAGCCTAGCTGAGAGAGCAAGATCCGAGGTATACAGAGGCCCACCAGGTTCCGAAGTTCCGAGTCCAGTAGAGTCGAGTCCAGTCCGGTCCAGTTTCAGTTCAGTTCCGAGGCCTTCCGTTCCGCGCTACCCGGTGAGTACCATTGCCGGGGAGGCATTTAGACGTGCACATAGGTTGTGCCGGTCAAGACGGGTTTGGGTACACAAATCCGGTCTGCACTGTTTCAGCAGTGTATCTGTACTGTTTAGCAGTATATCTAGTATGTCTTGTATATAATTCAGTATTATCTAGTATCAGTATTATGTCAGTAACTAGTTTTCTATTAATTATCATCGTTCATTAAACTGTTAAATGTTAAATGTTTTAATACGTTCTACATATTGTGGTGTGAATGATTGTTCATTATTGTGTTTATTGTATTAAGTGTGTTCAAGTAATAAGGTCTAAAAATGCCGCTCTTTTCAAAACTAAGACAGATCAAAACCAGAAAAGGGGTACTCGAAGAAGCTGTTCCCATTCCACCTAGGGACACTCCAGGATACTTTATGTATCATAAGCATGGCCTAGATGCCGTGTTATTTCTTGATTTATGGGTGGACTACACCAAAGAGTTGCCAGAAAGTCAGAGGTGGCCCGCAGCGGGGACCTGGGATGCAGATTGCATCATGAGAGTAGAAGAAGAATTATGGAAAAAGAAAGCCAGACAGTCACAGAAAGATGCCATTGAATTATGGCGTAAAGAATCATATAGGCGTACAGAAAAAGCGCTCAGACGAGAAGAGAAAGGTAGGGAGAATTCGAATAAAACCCGAGAAAATTTATTAATTGAGGAAGGTACCAAAGTAAAATCAGAACAAGTAGATAGACAAAGACATACCCTTATGAATGGTATGTATCCTCTTCTGGCCGAAGGGTTACTTAAGGCTACCCCGGAAATACCAAAAGACTTGCCACCTCCATTGCTCCCGATAAAAGCACATCCCAAAACAGCAAAAGATGTTTTCCTTTCCTCCTATTTAGATGACGTAGCTCCCGAATATGCTAATGCCACACCACACACACCGCATGACGATGGTGTTCAACGTCAAGATCATCCGTCTGTATCCCCGCAACAACAAACTCCTACGCCCATTCCCACAGGTCCGTCCGTTTCTACTGTTTTTCCCGCATCTACAATTTCTATCTTACGTCCAACGAATCCTTTCTTGCCCAGCACCTCAGATGGTGCTACAGGAGGTACGACAGACATGTTTGCCACACCGCCGCGAAATAAACAGACCCTTAGAGATTTAGCACTCCAACGTACACCCCAACTAGCGACATCCGACATGTTTAAAGAACATCTTGTGGATTGTAGATACGATCCAGTGCCAGGTAAACAGGACAGATTGCTACTATCATCACTACGTATACGACGAGCTACATTGTATTTAATGACGATACCAGGAATGGTTGAACACCTAGACAATATATATCACTTTGTCCAAACAGGGCGAGGCCCAGAAAGTATTAACGAAGCTATGGAATACCAGAAAGTGGATGTACAAAGACAACTACTACGTTTTTTCATAAACTGCGTGATCAGGAACCAAGACAGGCCTGAGGCAGACCATGATACCATGCAAAAACTTGCCAAATGGGGTCAGAACATAGCAGACGAGAAACATGATAGACAGGCGTGTATAATCGCCATGTATCGAAAGATCCGCAAGGAAGTAGAACGAATACATAAAGAAAGACGAGAAGCAGACAGAATTGAATCAGAGGGAGAGGAGGAGCAAGAACCAGAACAATTAGATACGATAGCTTACGTAGGTAGAGGAAGACCCCATAATAATACTAGAGGCTTTAATGGTCCGATACATCCGATACGTCCAGAATGTAACAGAAATTTTCAAGCCCCTATGTTAAATATAAGGTCTCCTGAACACCTATTTCAAGCTGCTGATAAATTACTCCGAGACCGAAGGGGGTACCATATGCTCGATTCCATGGATGAACAAGAATTGGCCAGGTCAGCAGTACAATGGGCTGACTGTCCCGACAAATACAGTGAAGATGCACTAGCACACACGTTTCTGAATCTTACCCCATACGAACAGCGTTTAGCTAGTATATACATGATTCAACACCTCCTTATATTATATAAAAGCCAACACTCCGATCCTGGACCCCTACCTGACCTATTGACAGAATTACTCACGAATAAATGGAGAGGTTCAGGTACTGATCTAATTAAAGAAATTCTAGAATTTCGAAACCGGTATATAGTTTTCGTATGCCCAGAACATGTTCCAGTTCCCACTATGGGAAGAAAAATGTATCACATAGATAGACAGAATCCCTTACGCGAAGTACACCCAATAAGAGGTGAAGACAATAATTTTACACACGTGTTTGTGTACACGCCCATAACTAAAATTGAATTATTAGAAATGAAGAAAGTAGTACCCAGCCATGACAAGGATCCAGCAGGTTTCCACCGTGAGATAAAGGACATGTTACTCATGGGAGAGTATACCTACCCCGACATTATGAAAATATTAAAAGTATTAATGCCTGCCGGTATTTACGAGAAACTCAAAGAAAAGGAATGGGAGGTGGGAGACCAAAAGATAGATTGGACAGCATTAGAAAACGAAGAAAAGGCTCGAGCTGCAGGATCAGGGCTTGGGGAAAAGACTACAGCACTACCAGGATTACTAGTGCAGGTACTGCCACGTTTATTAACTACGAAAAAGGAGGACTGGGGTGCAATCTCAGCCTGTAAACAAAAGCAAGATGAAGACACTAGTGATTTCTATTCCCGATTTGAAAAATGTTTTGGTATAAATAGTGGCATAAAAGCAAGTAGTGAGTCATATCCACATCTGTTTGTGACAAAATTAGTTGAAAATTCCCTACCACAAGTTAAGAATAGAGTATTGAAATTTGAGAGTACCTGGCAAGGTAATACCCCGTCACAGATGTTACAGATGTTACAATATCACCACAATAGAATTAGAGAAGAACAAGAACATGAACAAAGACGTATGAAAGACACGAAAATGAAAATGCTTGTGGCTCAGTCAGTTCCAGCTGATGGTCATAAAAAGGGTGATTCCGCAGGTCCGACGAAAGGGACATGCAACTATTGTAAACAACAAGGTCATTATATACACGATTGTCCAGTTCTGAAACATAATATCGCCACGGGTAGAACCCAGGAAAGACCACGTCCACCTAGACAGGATCAGAATAAACAACAAATCCCTCAGCACGCACAATCTAGGCCAGCTCCGCAACAGACAGCTCCACAACAGACTGTAGCACCACCACAAGCGCAGCCTATTGCTGCCACACAAGCAACAACACAACAGATGTACCAGTATGCACAAACTGACTATCCCGATTATCAGCGCTACACATGAAATAGCCTAGAGAGGGAAGTTGGCTTACCCCTTATCGAGGTTCCTGTAGATCAAGAGGGACCTTATGTACATAGTGAACTATTAGGGGAAGACAGAAAGTTTTTACTTGATACAGGGGCAAGCAGAACAACTATACGACGCAGTGAAGTTCCAGGGGCACCCCTCTCAGGCTCACAGAATATTTCCCTTAGATTCTCAGGAAAGTAACGCAACCTCTTCCACTTACGGTTGGTCCATTAACACGTACTACAGATTTATTGCTTACTAAATCATGTCCAGAAAACTTGTTAGGTATAAAAACATTGAAAGCTCTAGGAGCTATAATATGTTGTTCTCCGGAAGGAGTACGATTATTTTTACGTGACTTCAAAGGTCACTACGTGTCTAGAGACATGGATCACCGGCTGCAGAATTTACCTACACATTTACGGGCACAAGGCCCGACTGATGTTGGTTGCATGAACATTACACCATATCGAGTCACACTAAAAACAGGAGTAGTACTACCACGAATGCGACAATACAAGTTACCACCAGATGCTGTTGTGGCTTTACTGCAAATCATTGACGAGCTCATTGCACAAGGAGTGGTTGTAGAAACCGACTCCAATGTATGTAATTCCCCGATAATTCCGATTCTTAAGAGAACGGATCCAAAAGCATCACCAGTATATCGATTGGTTATTGATCTGCGCGAATTAAATAAATGTATTGTACCACAATACCCTGTGGTCCCAGATATCTCTTCATTACTAACAGCTATTGACTCAGAAGCAACGTTCTTCACTGTAATTGATCTCAAGAATGCTTTCTTTAGCGTCCCAATAGATCCGGAAAGTCAATATTTGTTCGGATTCAGTTTAAATGGACGAAGTTTTAAATTCACACGCGCTCCTCAAGGATTCACAGAAAGCCCCAGCATCTATAGCCAAGCACTGAAACGAGAACTTGACAGTATCCACATGCCAGTTAACACTGCCTTGCTTCAATATGTCGATGATCTGCTGATCACCGCCCGAAGCGAACCTGAATGTGAAAAAGCGTCACTGACGGTTTTAAGATTTCTGGCCGACAAGGGGCACAAGGTGTCCCCTTCTAAGCTGCAATTCTGTGTCCAGCAAGTTGTTTACCTTGGGCACTCGCTGTCCAAGGAGGGAAGACAGCTTACACCCGACCGCATCCAGTTAATCGCTAACATGCCACCACCCAAGACACAAAAGGAGGTGCGGGCTTTTATAGGTCTCACTTCATACTGCAGGCAGTGGATCCCTCAATATGCATTTCTAGCAAAACCACTCACCCAGTTGACAACACAGGAGGCAGCCACATCGACTGTCCTCCCTTGGACTCAAGAACATATACATGCCTTTGAAAGCTTAAAGAAAGCTTTATGTCAAGCACCTGTTTTAGCAACACCATGTTACAGTAAACAGTTTACACTCTTTGTTACAGAACGCGAAGGTACTGCCTTGTCAGTACTCACTCAGGAACAAGCAGGATCACACAAACCATGTGCTTATTTCTCTAGTACATTAGATCCAGTAGCTCAGGCTCTTCCTGCGTGCCTGAAATCAGTGGCAGCAACAGCTTTAGCAATCAGACAAAGCGATGCCATAGTGTTAGGAAATCAATTGACAGTACAAGTACCACACGCAGTAGAGGTTCTCTTGAACCGCACACAAACACAACACTTGACTATAGCAAGACTCACCGGTTATGAATTAACATTGTTTCAGCCACATATAGAAATCAGACGTTGTAATACGTTAAATCCTGCCACACTTTTGCCCGTAAATGGAACAGATCCATTAGCACATGATTGTATTGAAGTCATTACTATCACGACGAAACCCAGACAAGACTTGACAGACATCCCTTTATCAGATCCAGACCTGACATTGTATGTAGATGGTTCATGTATGAGAACAAGTACAGGAGAGTTAGTGGCCGCTTACGCAGTCACAACAGACACTGGAGTCATTGAAACAAATTGTATTAACACTTTGTCAGCTCAAGCAGCAGAGCTCATCGCTCTGACACAAGCCTGTATTCAAGCCAAAAATAAGAAAGTCAACATATACACAGATTCACGTTATGCATTCGGAGTCGTCCATGACTTCGGCGTACTGTGGCGAGAGAGAGGTTATTTAACTTCTCACGGTGCCCACATCCAACACGGACCCCTCATTCAAGCCCTATTAGACGCGATTCATCTACCTACTGCAATATCGATTATGAAATGCAAAGCTCATACAAAAGTTACCGATATCATTTCTCAGGGTAATGACCTAGCTGACAGAACAGCTAAACAGACTGCTCAGAACCAGACTCATACAACTGACACGACAAAGACAATAGTTTCGACACCAACACATTGCATGACAGTTAAGGATCCCACCCTTGATGTAATTGACATACAGACACATGCTACACCAGAAGAAATAAAGAAATGGACTGAATTAGGAGGGATCCAAACGGATCAAGGATGGATGACGAAGGGAAAATCTATATGGTTTCTTCCCGATTCCATGGTTCAAGTCATCATTAACACAATACATAGTCCAGCACACCTAGGAGAAAAAGCTATGCTAGACAGCATTCAACACATTTGGTTCAACAAACACTTGCGAGCAGCAGCCAAACAGAAAGTACGTACCTGTATGATATGTTGTCAGTTTAATCCAGGTAAAAGCATCCCCGTAGAGCAGGGTGGATTTCAACCTCCCGATCATGCTTTTGAAGTCCTCCAGATGGATTATATCCAGATGGAACGATGTCGAGGTTTCAAATATGTTCTCGTAGTTGTCTGTGCTCTTTCCCGTTGGACAGAAGCCTACCCGGTTTCAGATTACACTGCCCCGACTACTGCCAAACAGCTAGTTCGAGAATTCTTCCCACGATTCGGTTTACCACGTGTTGTATACTCAGATAACGGCCAGCCATTCTCATCCGAACTAATGAAACACGTTTCACTTCTGTTAGGTTACCAATGGAAATTCCACTGTGTTCGACATCCCGAGGCAGCAGGTCTTGTGGAACGTCATAATCAAACTCTGAAAATTAGATTGTCCAAAATATGTAGAGAAAAAGGTGTCGATTGGATAGTAGCCTTACCAGTTGCGCTCTTTTACATGAGAATGGTAGCACATTCTCGAACAGGGCTATCCCCGTACGAGGTGATCTTCGGTAGACCACCAAATATGTGGGGGACGCCTATACCTCGTAAAATCACTGATGTTGACTGTAATATGCTGACAGATTACCTGGCTTCCTTGATGTCTGCACTACAATCTTGTCGTTCACAGGTAGCTGCAGCTTTTCCCGATAACACTGAGGTGAAGCCCCATGACGTGGTTCCAGGTGATCTGGTCCTTGTGAGGAACTTCGACCGGAAGACCCAGTTGGAGCCCAGGTGGAAATCGCCCAAACTCGTCTTGCTGACAACAAGGACAGCCGTGAAGGTTGAAGGACGTAAAGGGTGGTTGCACTCGAGTCATATCAAGAAATGTTATGGACTACCGTCCGATGTGAACACTCAGCCCTGCATTCCCTCACAGACAGACTCAAAGCTCCCCTTGGTTGAACCGACAAAAAATGAACTCTATAAACTGAAATTAAGGTCTAGCAAGTCAGACAATTTGATTGTTTAAGTCCTCTCCAAGGTGAATCGGTTGAATTTGTCTCTGACATGTATCCTCTAGACCGAAATAGAGAGAGAAATAGACAGATAAAGCTTAAAAAACATGCGTACTGTAAATCGCTTCGTAGTCACTGCACAGTTACATTATTAATTTTGTTTTTTCTAAGTTTTTTGATCATCATTTCTAGTGTATTGTTACATATGTATTACCCTATTTCTAAGCATGCTTACAATGTTACCGCAGAACATTCTTTTAGCGAATTACCTCCGCATGAGTTGTCTTATAGATTTGCGCTGCGCAACAACACTTTCATTAGTATGTTACATCATTCCCATCAGACCAGCAATGCTACCAATTGTTGGATATGTGGCCGACTCCCTCCCTATCAGAACTATAAGGGAGTTTTGCCCCTCTTTCCGTATCCGTTCACACACAATGGCTCCTGTGGAGCATGGTTTAGTTTTATTAATTCCCTAGATTCAAATCCCGTAGTTTATCAAGACAACTGGGTATGGGGAAACCTGAACCTAGTTTTGCTTAAAGTCTGCTACCCTAACAAGGAGGGACTTCCCAAAAGAACAGGAACTGATCTAGAAAATAAAGTATATGGATTAGGTAATTTTACACTTAACCTCCTGATTCTGAATGTTGAATCCGAAGCTACGCCAATCTTATCCGCTATGTCAGTATTCCCAGTAAAAGGGGAATTATGTGTAAGAAAGAATGGTTCCATACACATGGGCCATAGTAAATGTACCACTGTAATAAGATTCAGTGATCAAGGCAAGTCTACATTTAGAGCTTCCCGTCATTCCTACTTCATATGTGGCCAGACCGCATATATACGTCTACCTCTAGATTGGGATGGTACCTGTTACATAGCATTCCTTCTGCCACCTGTTTTCCTAGCCCCTCCTGACTATCACAGAAATACCCATTTAGTACACAATAGACAGCAGAGAGATCTCCCGATTGTCGATTACACTGAAACGGCATGGGAGCAATACACAGATTTCAATAAAGGTTTCTTTCCCTATATAGATACAGTCACTAATAGTAAGCTGATACGTAGATTAACTAGAACCCTTGAAGCAGTAGTGAACGAGACTACTTCCGCCTTAGGCAATTTAACAGAAGAGCAGTCTGCTATGCGGATTGTTGTGCTTCAAAATCGTCTTGTCCTTGACGTCATCCTGGCCGATAGGGGCGGAGCTTGTAGGGTCATCGGATCAAGTTGCTGTGTTTTCATACCAGAAAACTCGCCGTCAGTATATAAAGCCATAACTCGCCTTCATAAGATTATAAGCCAGATACACCAGAGTCCAGGCACCTGGACTTGGTCCGGTTGGTTCTGGAACGTGTTGTCAGCCTGGGGATGGAGGATCCTATCCTTCCTAGGTATTGGCTTTCTCATACTATTCAGTTGCTGCTTATGTCTACAATGTGGGCCAGCGATTTGTGGTCTGTGTGCCACATCGTGTATCCCGCATCCAAGTTTTCGTTCAAGATCCCGGAAGAAGAAAGAAGAACAAATGATGCTATATGAACAGATCGATGGATTGATGAAGATCGATATCTCCTGAGGGTCCGTAGGGGACAAGGAGGGAATGAGGAAATATGAATTTTGTGATCAGTTATGTCCCCTATCGTAGACCCCAACGGCTCCATGTACATGCCACAAGTACATGTATGTTCCCTCCAGTTCCAGTTATGAAGACGCAAATACATGTGCGTCCACCGTCAACATGTCCTCTTTCAGATCCGCCATGAATGAGTCGGATATTCCGTTCCTAAGTATGAAAGGCCACCGACTTTATGTGGTTCAATTTCCACATTTTACAGATTCAGGCGAGTAGGCCCTGAATTCTGTCATCAAGCCTTTTTCTGCCTTCTGCCTCTGAAAGCTCCAGTCCGAGCCCGCATCTGTACCCATGAACTTTGTCCTACTCCCTGCGTGGCTAACGGTGCCTGATCCGGCCGTTGCCTGCCAAAAACTGTATTTCACCTTCAAGATTATCTGCTCCGCTCCTCATCCGATGCATTCCTGTCTAGTAGTTTAGGTAAACATTCTTCCAGCTACGGTGCAAAGGGCCAGGCCTCACTGTCCTCATGCAAGTAATTCATAGCCCCTGTTACCATGGAAGATTCCTGCCCCCTCGCATCTCATGTAGACACTTAGACGCTTGTACACGCACTAACAGTCAGTATAGAATAGATTCCGTCCGAGAGACCTTTCCTTTTGGATAATACAGTTCTTTAAACATAAGATATTAGATATGATTTGGGATTAGGTTGACATGACCCCTCAGACTTCTGTCTCCACATGTAGAGCTAAATGTCAAGTCCCCTTCACCCTCTAGTTGCACGTCAATCACACGTCATGCGGCTGCGCGCGCATCTCTGCCGAGTATTTTCTGCTGACATTGCAGGATTCTCTTATGGATCCACCCACTTGTGACATCATGTTTAATGACGTATTTAGTTACGCCTATGTTTACGCCTTTTTTCATTACGTATGTGTATCACTATCTGTATTATCAGCTGTTACGCCTCCTGCATCTGTCTTAATGTAATACTTTTCATATAAATATCATTACTTGTCAATTATGTATTGCCTTCCCTTCCTGAACCTCCGTGGTGATGGAATTTGAAGCCTACGGTTCGAACTGTAATTCCTTTGTAGAGGAATAAAGCCTTTCAGAACCTCTAATACCACGGATTCTGCCTCTTATTTTTACTGAGCTATTCTTACTAGACTTTACCGCATAAAAAATAGTACCGGTAATGAAATATTTACCACAGGGTACTAGGAGCTAGCGGCCTCCATTAATAGTATTGACCACAAGAAGCTGCTCCTAGAGTGATATGACCTTATTACAGTTGTGAATTTGTTGTGAGTGTGGACATCTCACAAAAAGTGACGGACTGGCCTCACACACCACCTGGTGTCATGCTTCATCATCGGCCAGTCCTCGCCCTCCAAAACCTTCGTTTGATGGAGGGCGGGCATACACCTGGAGACAGGGATGCACTTCTAAGCTAAAGAGTGGGGGCCCATGGGGTAGAACGTGAAGTTAAAAATCATTATAGTTACCAAGATATTTTTAATGTGATCAGTAACTATATGATGTTAAAAACAGAGTAGCGGCAGGTGGGGTATTTAGGTGTCCCCTAGCCGTCTAGTGTAAGGTCGACATGTTTCTGCCTTTTTGGCCCGAGCGGGTCCAGGGCATTCATCAGGACCTAAAGTTACAAAAAGAGGGCTCCGTTCTTACCAACTGGTAGCAAGAGAATACCACTGCGCGGGTGTGGCGTGGGCCACACTCCACTACCTAGATGGCTTCCAACTGTCAAGCCTATTGGAAAGATCAAACAAACAAATATATACAACTGTAGAAGGAAGGTCAAAAGTGAAAACATAAATAACATTAATGTCAAGATATACACATGCGTAAATACCTTAAGGTGAGTGACTAATCACGTGACATGTGCCACTCTACGTGAGTACACAAACATGTTGAGAGTCAAAAAGTGCTCTCATGAGGCTTACCCTAGTTAGACAAACTACTTGCCACATGGGGGGAAGGGAGGAGACACTTCTGTCCAGTCTAAAGGGAGAGAAGAAGAATAATGTAGTAGTCAACGAACTGAATGTATCAAGAACGTGGACCCTTGCAAGCCTGCAATCGGGATGAAACCACAATCATTCCACAATTACACCCACGAAGGGGTTTAAAACAACACGCAGCCACCATTCATACTCTTACTGTCTGACGCAGAGTGTCCCGTATTCAGCCTAAGGTGTTGCTCCTCGTCCGCCCGAACATGGGAGTGAGGCCGCAAAGGCGGGTTTAAATAGCGTGCTTAATGACAGCATTGAAATCAGCCTGGGGTGATTACGGCTGTGAGGCAGTTCCTGGTGCGGTGCATCCGGAGTCCGGAGCTATCGTGACGGCGATGCATGCAGTACAGTGCCTGGTTGTGCAATGGCCGAAGGAGCGGGCCAATCCGAGCGTCCAGGCTGAGTCCCGTGCCCAAATAAGGAAAGCGAGTCAGAGAACCCGCCCAAGGGAGGAGGTCACGTGTAGGCGTGCGCGTCCTGGGTTGTCAGGGGAACGCGGGGGTGGATGCTAGAGACACGAACTCGGCGTCCAAGATGTATCCTGGGCACAAAAAAGGGGAACCGCCCAAGGTGGAAGTCACGTGTGGGCATGTGCGTCTTAGGTTGTTAAGGGAACGTGACGGTGAATAGTAACAGCACGTGCTATCGTGCCCCGGAGGGTATTGTGAAAGATTAGAGTCACGTGTTGGCGTGCGCGTCCCGGGTTGTCAGGGGTACGTGAAGGGGGATATTAAAACCGCATGCTACTGAGACCCTGAAGGAGGGTATGGAAGTGGGCAAGGGCTTGCATACACCTTTTACAGTTTAGTACGCAGCCCTTTGAGCACATGGTGTTCCTGAGTAAGGTTACTTATTAAATAGGGTTTACATGCTTATAGTGGAACAGGAATGTTGGTCCTTTGCTGCACAGATGAGCTCTAAGATCACCCGAAGTGGGGAAAACGTTGGCATACAGGCAAACCTGGCTAAATACACTTTGGGATACTCTACTGAATGAAATACCTTGCGTATAGTTTTTGCAGTATTTGTGGTAGTGCATGTTACATAGTTTTTAGATAAAAGCGTTTGTTGTCCCTTTGCAAGTATAAAAGTGCTTTGAATTATTTCAAAACTTCTCGATGTATATTGATACCTATGAAGCAATCCTTTTGAAAGCTGTTCCTACTTTAATCTCTCATCATTTCATTGTGCCACCAGAATTAAACAACAACATTATCTACACTGTACTTTGAACTTCTAAGTATTTGTTGGAGGTAGTAATGCATTACATTTACCCAGCCTCCCAACTGCTCCTCTGCATCTTCCCTAAGCCACTTACTGTCTCTGGACTCCCTGACCACCCATCGAGCCCGATAATACATATTCCTTGAATGCCCTGTAAGGAACTTTGCGCACTGCATTGGGGCCTAAATCCAGATTACTCGTAACGGGTCACACCGGTATGTTTGCAGGCTGGTCGTTATGTGAATCCCTTCGCACAGTAAAGCTTTCTAGTGAACCTAAATAAAATTAAAAAGTGTGTTTCATTGCTTCTATCGAAAAGTGTATAGTGTATTTGCATGCCAGCTTAACGCTTATAAGAAGATTGAGTATCTTGAGCCAAAGTGAGTATCTAGAGAATGCATGTTATATATTTCTTAATTTGTATTCCCCCTAGATCTGATCTGAGGGATTATCTGGGGCTTATGGAGCAATATGCAAGCGAGTGCAACATCCTGCTCAACCAATCCAAAATCGTCAACTCCCTCCAGACTGAGAAATATGACATTGCAGTAGTTGACAGCTTTAACCCTTGCTGTTTCCTGTTTGTGGAAAAACTAGGTTTACCTTTTGTTACTTTCTTTCCTTCAATATTTGCGGATGCCCAAAAAATGGGCATCCCAAGTCCCCCATCCTATGTTCCTGTTTACCAGTCGCGTTTGACAGATCGCATGGATTTCTGGGAGCGTATCAAGAACGTCTTCATGTATGTTACCTCAAAAATAGTTGATCATCAAGTAAACAGAAAGTTTGACAAAGCAATAGAAGACCATTTCCCTGAAGGAGCTAGACCAGTTCTTTCTGAGCTCTACCAAAAACCAGAACTCTGGATCTATAACACTGATTTTTCCATTGAATTTGCACGCCCTCTTCTTCCAAACACCATTTATATTGGAGGGATACTGGCAAGGCCTGCAAAACCAGTTTCTCAGGTGAGTGCACTTGCATATTTCTTTTACTGTGTACTTTTCCTTATAAAATTAAGCAGATACACCAAAACCTATTAGTCAACAATTGCATTGTCTGATTACAGATAGTATGCATTATGATGCCATTCTATTTCTTTCTCATTTTATATATGGTCATTCCAATGAGGGTAACTGTTTGAAAAACAATTAATGACTCTTTTTTCTTGAACCATTATAGTTTTATTAATAGCCAATTGCTCAGAGGCCTGCAGTACAAACAATATATCCTTATTTCTTTATTTATCACATTTTCATAGCGCATTTTCAAAATTCATTTATGGGTGTCTGTAACACTGTGAAGACCACATTTTTGGTGATATTATTAAGACAGATAGTCTTTTCATTTGCTCCCAAATTTAAAGGGATCCTCAGGTGAAAACAGATAGGTTCTCACTACACAAAACAGCCTCACTAACAACCTTCAGGCATAAATATAAATGTAGTATAATGACCTACATGTAAGTACTGTAGTACTGATTTATAGGCAGATTCACCTTCGTTTGTACAAACAAATGCAAACACAACATTTAGAATACAGTGTGGTAACCACTCCCATTCAGAGGCACCATGGTGCTTGATCTCACAGGATAGTTCCATGAGGTTGACAGAAAAAGAAGTATTACAGCGGAGATGAAGAGGTGGCATGGGAAATCGGTAGCTCAAACTGCTGTGGTAGACCTGAGCTGTTGTTGCACCCCTTTCAGTTTAAACACTGCAGTGGCACAGAGGTGAAGAGCTTTGCATAGTGAGAATGATGAAAGTCAGGAAATCAGGTGTGACGAAAGTCAGCCCATCTACTTTGCACAACAGGATTGCCATTCATCCAGAGTCTAGTGAGCCAGGATGAACTAACACCTTGTGATCAGAGACTAAAAGATAACAGAGTGGCTGACATGTTTTAGCTGTTCTGGTGGTTGTTTTTACTAAATATTTGAGTCCTGGAGTTTCTGAAACACTCATGGATGCCAGATGCTGTGAAAGTTGATTTTCTGTCAATAAAGAGAATTACGAACTGAGCTTATACTAACATTAGATTGTGTTTACATTGTCTTCCATCTTGCCTCAACATCACAATATACCACATGATGACTATTGCTGTTTTCGGTTTTAAATAAAGTATCACTAGTGTCCACATGACTAAGCAGCGAGTGTTCTCTGAGAGATATTTTCACTCTACTAATCCATGGACATTTTCAACCTCCCAAGGCTCTTGCTAAAGCAATGTATCTGCTCAACTGTTCAGCTAAAGCTGTGAGAATGACTGAATCTCAATGTATTACTATCATAAGAGGATCCTCAAATGTAGTCTGTAGTATAAAGTTTTTTCTAGCTTGTTCCCTATTAGTGCTTCACCTGAGAACCATGTATTCCCACAGAATGTATGAAAGGCTTTGTCTAAATGTGGATATCTGTAACTGAGAGAACCCAAGTCCCCACCTTTAGAAGTCGAATATTTGCTGAGTTTCACTTAGAACTGTACCGAGTTCTTTGTACTTATGATATCTATGCTTTGCTGCTAAACTCGCTGATGGCATGTTATTTATATAAGGCTTTGAAATGATAATCCTTGTCTGTCATTCTTAAGAAAATGTTTCAGCATATTCATATGAATTTACCTAATTAGAAATAGTGGCGGGTCCCTACGGGGAGCGCCAAATTCTGTATCGGAACTACAGCGCTCCCAGTACTAGCCGTTGGTGCACCTCCATGAGTACAAATTTGATTCAAATTTGTGTGCCAACAAATCTAGTAGCAGAGGATAGTTCCGAATGGTGCTGACTCTTAAACTGATAAATTAATTGGCTGCAGAACTGGACCCTTTACCTTTATGATCTAGATGGTTTACCCCAAGGGATAAATTGATCCAGTCCCAATCCGATCCTGGTTCCAGAGAGATGAGGTGGCTGAAGAAAAACAACAACATGAGAATCAATAGGGATTGCGTGTGAAATGAGGAAATTAAGTAAGTGCGGAGAAGTGCATGGTGGAAGTTGTAGTCGGCGTAGGGTGGCGAATGAAAAAGATGACAATTGAGAACAAACATTATGTGGATCTGATTGTCAGATTTGTTGTAACAATAATTGTGCGGTTCTGATGATATTCTTAAACTTTTGAAGAGAGGTACCTCAAGTTGAATATTGAACTGGTGAAATTGCCTGCTAGGAGAGGTGTACTGTCAGGACCTGTCAGTCCCACCAAAGTAGAAACTTAAATTTTTCTTGTATGAATGTACTAACAGAACTCGATGACAGTTTGCTCCTAGTGCATGGGAAATGGACTTGCTGAGCAGTGACTTTTGCAGGTCAAGGTTTCACTATTGCACGGAACAAGGTAGTTTTCCTATTGTTATAGAAACTTTTGTGTATTTGGATCAGGCAAACAATGATAAGATTGAAAAGTAACTTAGAAGCAGTATGAAGTGTTGTGTTATCAAGGTGCAGTGCAGGGATTGGCTGCCAGACAGGAAGCTGCACTGTGATAGGGTGACTGTAAGATCATTCAGCAATGGTTCCTAGAGTATCCAGACGTTTATTTGTACACACAGACACCTCCAGCTTCTCTCTCTAGATCCACCTCTCACTTTTAGATATATATGCACATAAAAAATTATAATATATAGCATTAACACAATAATAGGTATAGATTTAACTTTAAAGAACAAAGTGTCTATAATTGTACTGAAGAAAATATCTGCCAGACTTATATCTCTGATGGTGGTTATTCAAACTCACCCTCCATTATACATCCATGTGAGCATTTACTTATACTCTCTTGACTCCACTCAGATCCATCCTGCAAAACTACAACACTCTTTTTTGCTTCCCTCACTTTAACTGGGTTGGAAAACGTACTTTCCCCCTTTCTAGCAATACCAATTTTCCTTACCACCACCCAGTCTCCTCACTTTATATACTATTCCTTTACATGTTTTTTAACTTCATAGTAACTCTTGGCTTTGATTTGTGTCTCAACCACACTTCTCCTTACAGCATCTCTACCCAGTCACACACATTCCCTGTTCTTTCATAATCCCAGAATCTCTTTGATTCCCAGCTCCCTGCCCTTTAGGTAAATGAAAGGTGAAACGCTAGTCACTGATTGAGGAGTGACCCTGTACGCCCAAATTAACTTATTCAGCTCCTTCCTCCAAGGAAAACCATTCCCTGAGGACCACTGAATATTCTCCATAATCAAGCAATTGATCCTTTCGACCAAGCCACCACACTTTCGTGTTTAATCCCTGTTTAGCTCAAGAACTCCTTCATACAATTGTATGCAAACAGCACCCTGTTATCAGATACTAAAATTCTGGGTATTTCCTCATCCATGAACACCCTCTCAAGGAATCCAATTACACTTTCAGTGTTTATGGACCCTGTAGTTTCAATGACAAACCATTTGGTGTGGTAATCAATGATAGCAATTATGTATCTATTTCTCTCACCTAACCTGGCTATATGTCCCACGAAGTCGATAGCCACCTTCTCCCACGGTCTATTGGGTAGTTACATTCAGTTAAAGGGAGCTTGTCTGAGAATTCTGGACTTGTCACTATTGGCACAAGCATAACACTCTTTAACTGCATCCTCAATGGCACTATCCATCCTGGGGCACCAAAAAGACTGGCGGGCCCGTCTTTTCATCATGGTCTGCCCCAGGTGCCCCTCATGTGCAATATGAATTACTTTTCTTCTGAGATTTTTGGGTGGAAAATCTAGTTCCTCCTTATCAGTTTTTTCATCACTCACACTCAATTCATCCCTCACGTGGTAATAAATCTTAAACTGGGCGTTGAACGTCCCTTCAGATTTCTAAACTTCAGTCACACATGTTTGTAATTCCTGTAGAGTAACATCATCATTCATTGCCATTTCCCATTCTTCTCTATTGATGGTTGACTCCTCACTCCCTTCCATTAGTAGACCCCGATTCATCATCCTTATTTTCCGTGTGCAGACTTTTCATAGACAATCTAGATAGGCAGTCAGCCATCACATTTTTAAACCCTTGACGTACCATGAAATTGTAATCTAAGACAGTTAACATTCACCTAGATATTCTCGGGCTCACGTTCCTCCAAGCCTCTTACCCCCCTTGAAAAGGTGAGTCAATGGCATGTGATCTGTCTTCACTTTAAACAGTAATCCCCACATAAAGTATCTAAAATGTTTGATTCCCCAACAGCATATTAGGGCCTCTCATTCAATGACCTAATAATTGAAGTTGGCCTTCTAGAGGCATCTAGAAACAAACTTCTATCAACCATCTTTCACTTGCATTAGGATGTCACCAATTCCAACATTACTGCCATCAATCATTATGTACGTTCTGGCAGCAGCATCGAAATGACCCAAGATTGGTGCACATAATATACCGTCTTTTACACTACTAAATGCTTTGTCACATTCTTCATCCTACTTGATGGCAGTGCCTTTTTTCATTATCACCTTCAAAGGTTCCATAATCTCCATCAAATTTGGCACAAACTTGGAGCAATATTCTGCCAGGCCTACAAAAGATTTTAGCTGATCTTTAGTCACTGGTTTGGCAACTTCTTTCACTACCCTGACATTGTTCTTCTTCGGTTTAATGCCATTTCCAGATATGTCATGCCCTAGGTACATAACATTGGTTCTCCTCAATTGACATTTTTCTTTCTTTATAGTCAACCCACATTCCTTTAGTCGCAGTAACACTTCTTCCATCAAATGATCATGCTCCTCCTCATTTTTCCCACGATCAAGATGTCGTCCAGGAACATGGGATTTGTCTAAGGCTTCCCAGAACCCGGTGCATGAGCCTTTGAAATACCGCTGAGGCCGACGCAAGCCCAAAAGGCATCCTGCGGTACCGGTATACTCCCTGCAGTGTCAAAAAGGATGTAAGATGTTTAGAGTCCTTATGAAGGTCTATATTGTGGTGCTCTGCAAGGAAGTAGAACGAATACATAAAGAAAGACGAGAAGCAGACAGAATTGAATCAGAGGGAGAGGAGGAGCAAGAACCAGAACAATTAGATACGATAGCTTACGTAGGTAGAGGAAGACCCCATAATAATACTAGAGGCTTTAATGGTCCGATACATCCGATACGTCCAGAATGTAACAGAAATTTTCAAGCCCCTATGTTAAATATAAGGTCTCCTGAACACCTATTTCAAGCTGCTGATAAATTACTCCGAGACCGAAGGGGGTACCATATGCTCGATTCCATGGATGAACAAGAATTGGCCAGGTCAGCAGTACAATGGGCTGACTGTCCCGACAAATACAGTGAAGATGCACTAGCACACACGTTTCTGAATCTTACCCCATACGAACAGCGTTTAGCTAGTATATACATGATTCAACACCTCCTTATATTATATAAAAGCCAACACTCCGATCCTGGACCCCTACCTGACCTATTGACAGAATTACTCACGAATAAATGGAGAGGTTCAGGTACTGATCTAATTAAAGAAATTCTAGAATTTCGAAACCGGTATATAGTTTTCGTATGCCCAGAACATGTTCCAGTTCCCACTATGGGAAGAAAAATGTATCACATAGATAGACAGAATCCCTTACGCGAAGTACACCCAATAAGAGGTGAAGACAATAATTTTACACACGTGTTTGTGTACACGCCCATAACTAAAATTGAATTATTAGAAATGAAGAAAGTAGTACCCAGCCATGACAAGGATCCAGCAGGTTTCCACCGTGAGATAAAGGACATGTTACTCATGGGAGAGTATACCTACCCCGACATTATGAAAATATTAAAAGTATTAATGCCTGCCGGTATTTACGAGAAACTCAAAGAAAAGGAATGGGAGGTGGGAGACCAAAAGATAGATTGGACAGCATTAGAAAACGAAGAAAAGGCTCGAGCTGCAGGATCAGGGCTTGGGGAAAAGACTACAGCACTACCAGGATTACTAGTGCAGGTACTGCCACGTTTATTAACTACGAAAAAGGAGGACTGGGGTGCAATCTCAGCCTGTAAACAAAAGCAAGATGAAGACACTAGTGATTTCTATTCCCGATTTGAAAAATGTTTTGGTATAAATAGTGGCATAAAAGCAAGTAGTGAGTCATATCCACATCTGTTTGTGACAAAATTAGTTGAAAATTCCCTACCACAAGTTAAGAATAGAGTATTGAAATTTGAGAGTACCTGGCAAGGTAATACCCCGTCACAGATGTTACAGATGTTACAATATCACCACAATAGAATTAGAGAAGAACAAGAACATGAACAAAGACGTATGAAAGACACGAAAATGAAAATGCTTGTGGCTCAGTCAGTTCCAGCTGATGGTCATAAAAAGGGTGATTCCGCAGGTCCGACGAAAGGGACATGCAACTATTGTAAACAACAAGGTCATTATATACACGATTGTCCAGTTCTGAAACATAATATCGCCACGGGTAGAACCCAGGAAAGACCACGTCCACCTAGACAGGATCAGAATAAACAACAAATCCCTCAGCACGCACAATCTAGGCCAGCTCCGCAACAGACAGCTCCACAACAGACTGTAGCACCACCACAAGCGCAGCCTATTGCTGCCACACAAGCAACAACACAACAGATGTACCAGTATGCACAAACTGACTATCCCGATTATCAGCGCTACACATGAAATAGCCTAGAGAGGGAAGTTGGCTTACCCCTTATCGAGGTTCCTGTAGATCAAGAGGGACCTTATGTACATAGTGAACTATTAGGGGAAGACAGAAAGTTTTTACTTGATACAGGGGCAAGCAGAACAACTATACGACGCAGTGAAGTTCCAGGGGCACCCCTCTCAGGCTCACAGAATATTTCCCTTAGATTCTCAGGAAAGTAACGCAACCTCTTCCACTTACGGTTGGTCCATTAACACGTACTACAGATTTATTGCTTACTAAATCATGTCCAGAAAACTTGTTAGGTATAAAAACATTGAAAGCTCTAGGAGCTATAATATGTTGTTCTCCGGAAGGAGTACGATTATTTTTACGTGACTTCAAAGGTCACTACGTGTCTAGAGACATGGATCACCGGCTGCAGAATTTACCTACACATTTACGGGCACAAGGCCCGACTGATGTTGGTTGCATGAACATTACACCATATCGAGTCACACTAAAAACAGGAGTAGTACTACCACGAATGCGACAATACAAGTTACCACCAGATGCTGTTGTGGCTTTACTGCAAATCATTGACGAGCTCATTGCACAAGGAGTGGTTGTAGAAACCGACTCCAATGTATGTAATTCCCCGATAATTCCGATTCTTAAGAGAACGGATCCAAAAGCATCACCAGTATATCGATTGGTTATTGATCTGCGCGAATTAAATAAATGTATTGTACCACAATACCCTGTGGTCCCAGGTATCTCTTCATTACTAACAGCTATTGACTCAGAAGCAACGTTCTTCACTGTAATTGATCTCAAGAATGCTTTCTTTAGCGTCCCAATAGATCCGGAAAGTCAATATTTGTTCGGATTCAGTTTAAATGGACGAAGTTTTAAATTCACACGCGCTCCTCAAGGATTCACAGAAAGCCCCAGCATCTATAGCCAAGCACTGAAACGAGAACTTGACAGTATCCACATGCCAGTTAACACTGCCTTGCTTCAATATGTCGATGATCTGCTGATCACCGCCCGAAGCGAACCTGAATGTGAAAAAGCGTCACTGACGGTTTTAAGATTTCTGGCCGACAAGGGGCACAAGGTGTCCCCTTCTAAGCTGCAATTCTGTGTCCAGCAAGTTGTTTACCTTGGGCACTCGCTGTCCAAGGAGGGAAGACAGCTTACACCCGACCGCATCCAGTTAATCGCTAACATGCCACCACCCAAGACACAAAAGGAGGTGCGGGCTTTTATAGGTCTCACTTCATACTGCAGGCAGTGGATCCCTCAATATGCATTTCTAGCAAAACCACTCACCCAGTTGACAACACAGGAGGCAGCCACATCGACTGTCCTCCCTTGGACTCAAGAACATATACATGCCTTTGAAAGCTTAAAGAAAGCTTTATGTCAAGCACCTGTTTTAGCAACACCATGTTACAGTAAACAGTTTACACTCTTTGTTACAGAACGCGAAGGTACTGCCTTGTCAGTACTCACTCAGGAACAAGCAGGATCACACAAACCATGTGCTTATTTCTCTAGTACATTAGATCCAGTAGCTCAGGCTCTTCCTGCGTGCCTGAAATCAGTGGCAGCAACAGCTTTAGCAATCAGACAAAGCGATGCCATAGTGTTAGGAAATCAATTGACAGTACAAGTACCACACGCAGTAGAGGTTCTCTTGAACCGCACACAAACACAACACTTGACTATAGCAAGACTCACCGGTTATGAATTAACATTGTTTCAGCCACATATAGAAATCAGACGTTGTAATACGTTAAATCCTGCCACACTTTTGCCCGTAAATGGAACAGATCCATTAGCACATGATTGTATTGAAGTCATTACTATCACGACGAAACCCAGACAAGACTTGACAGACATCCCTTTATCAGATCCAGACCTGACATTGTATGTAGATGGTTCATGTATGAGAACAAGTACAGGAGAGTTAGTGGCCGCTTACGCAGTCACAACAGACACTGGAGTCATTGAAACAAATTGTATTAACACTTTGTCAGCTCAAGCAGCAGAGCTCATCGCTCTGACACAAGCCTGTATTCAAGCCAAAAATAAGAAAGTCAACATATACACAGATTCACGTTATGCATTCGGAGTCGTCCATGACTTCGGCGTACTGTGGCGAGAGAGAGGTTATTTAACTTCTCACGGTGCCCACATCCAACACGGACCCCTCATTCAAGCCCTATTAGACGCGATTCATCTACCTACTGCAATATCGATTATGAAATGCAAAGCTCATACAAAAGTTACCGATATCATTTCTCAGGGTAATGACCTAGCTGACAGAACAGCTAAACAGACTGCTCAGAACCAGACTCATACAACTGACACGACAAAGACAATAGTTTCGACACCAACACATTGCATGACAGTTAAGGATCCCACCCTTGATGTAATTGACATACAGACACATGCTACACCAGAAGAAATAAAGAAATGGACTGAATTAGGAGGGATCCAAACGGATCAAGGATGGATGACGAAGGGAAAATCTATATGGTTTCTTCCCGATTCCATGGTTCAAGTCATCATTAACACAATACATAGTCCAGCACACCTAGGAGAAAAAGCTATGCTAGACAGCATTCAACACATTTGGTTCAACAAACACTTGCGAGCAGCAGCCAAACAGAAAGTACGTACCTGTATGATATGTTGTCAGTTTAATCCAGGTAAAAGCATCCCCGTAGAGCAGGGTGGATTTCAACCTCCCGATCATGCTTTTGAAGTCCTCCAGATGGATTATATCCAGATGGAACGATGTCGAGGTTTCAAATATGTTCTCGTAGTTGTCTGTGCTCTTTCCCGTTGGACAGAAGCCTACCCGGTTTCAGATTACACTGCCCCGACTACTGCCAAACAGCTAGTTCGAGAATTCTTCCCACGATTCGGTTTACCACGTGTTGTATACTCAGATAACGGCCAGCCATTCTCATCCGAACTAATGAAACACGTTTCACTTCTGTTAGGTTACCAATGGAAATTCCACTGTGTTCGACATCCCGAGGCAGCAGGTCTTGTGGAACGTCATAATCAAACTCTGAAAATTAGATTGTCCAAAATATGTAGAGAAAAAGGTGTCGATTGGATAGTAGCCTTACCAGTTGCACTCTTTTACATGAGAATGGTAGCACATTCTCGAACAGGGCTATCCCCGTACGAGGTGATCTTCGGTAGACCACCAAATATGTGGGGGACGCCTATACCTCGTAAAATCACTGATGTTGACTGTAATATGCTGACAGATTACCTGGCTTCCTTGATGTCTGCACTACAATCTTGTCGTTCACAGGTAGCTGCAGCTTTTCCCGATAACACTGAGGTGAAGCCCCATGACGTGGTTCCAGGTGATCTGGTCCTTGTGAGGAACTTCGACCGGAAGACCCAGTTGGAGCCCAGGTGGAAATCGCCCAAACTCGTCTTGCTGACAACAAGGACAGCCGTGAAGGTTGAAGGACGTAAAGGGTGGTTGCACTCGAGTCATATCAAGAAATGTTATGGACTACCGTCCGATGTGAACACTCAGCCCTGCATTCCCTCACAGACAGACTCAAAGCTCCCCTTGGTTGAACCGACAAAAAATGAACTCTATAAACTGAAATTAAGGTCTAGCAAGTCAGACAATTTGATTGTTTAAGTCCTCTCCAAGGTGAATCGGTTGAATTTGTCTCTGACATGTATCCTCTAGACCGAAATAGAGAGAGAAATAGACAGATAAAGCTTAAAAAACATGCGTACTGTAAATCGCTTCGTAGTCACTGCACAGTTACATTATTAATTTTGTTTTTTCTAAGTTTTTTGATCATCATTTCTAGTGTATTGTTACATATGTATTACCCTATTTCTAAGCATGCTTACAATGTTACCGCAGAACATTCTTTTAGCGAATTACCTCCGCATGAGTTGTCTTATAGATTTGCGCTGCGCAACAACACTTTCATTAGTATGTTACATCATTCCCATCAGACCAGCAATGCTACCAATTGTTGGATATGTGGCCGACTCCCTCCCTATCAGAACTATAAGGGAGTTTTGCCCCTCTTTCCGTATCCGTTCACACACAATGGCTCCTGTGGAGCATGGTTTAGTTTTATTAATTCCCTAGATTCAAATCCCGTAGTTTATCAAGACAACTGGGTATGGGGAAACCTGAACCTAGTTTTGCTTAAAGTCTGCTACCCTAACAAGGAGGGACTTCCCAAAAGAACAGGAACTGATCTAGAAAATAAAGTATATGGATTAGGTAATTTTACACTTAACCTCCTGATTCTGAATGTTGAATCCGAAGCTACGCCAATCTTATCCGCTATGTCAGTATTCCCAGTAAAAGGGGAATTATGTGTAAGAAAGAATGGTTCCATACACATGGGCCATAGTAAATGTACCACTGTAATAAGATTCAGTGATCAAGGCAAGTCTACATTTAGAGCTTCCCGTCATTCCTACTTCATATGTGGCCAGACCGCATATATACGTCTACCTCTAGATTGGGATGGTACCTGTTACATAGCATTCCTTCTGCCACCTGTTTTCCTAGCCCCTCCTGACTATCACAGAAATACCCATTTAGTACACAATAGACAGCAGAGAGATCTCCCGATTGTCGATTACACTGAAACGGCATGGGAGCAATACACAGATTTCAATAAAGGTTTCTTTCCCTATATAGATACAGTCACTAATAGTAAGCTGATACGTAGATTAACTAGAACCCTTGAAGCAGTAGTGAACGAGACTACTTCCGCCTTAGGCAATTTAACAGAAGAGCAGTCTGCTATGCGGATTGTTGTGCTTCAAAATCGTCTTGTCCTTGACGTCATCCTGGCCGATAGGGGCGGAGCTTGTAGGGTCATCGGATCAAGTTGCTGTGTTTTCATACCAGAAAACTCGCCGTCAGTATATAAAGCCATAACTCGCCTTCATAAGATTATAAGCCAGATACACCAGAGTCCAGGCACCTGGACTTGGTCCGGTTGGTTCTGGAACGTGTTGTCAGCCTGGGGATGGAGGATCCTATCCTTCCTAGGTATTGGCTTTCTCATACTATTCAGTTGCTGCTTATGTCTACAATGTGGGCCAGCGATTTGTGGTCTGTGTGCCACATCGTGTATCCCGCATCCAAGTTTTCGTTCAAGATCCCGGAAGAAGAAAGAAGAACAAATGATGCTATATGAACAGATCGATGGATTGATGAAGATCGATATCTCCTGAGGGTCCGTAGGGGACAAGGAGGGAATGAGGAAATATGAATTTTGTGATCAGTTATGTCCCCTATCGTAGACCCCAACGGCTCCATGTACATGCCACAAGTACATGTATGTTCCCTCCAGTTCCAGTTATGAAGACGCAAATACATGTGCGTCCACCGTCAACATGTCCTCTTTCAGATCCGCCATGAATGAGTCGGATATTCCGTTCCTAAGTATGAAAGGCCACCGACTTTATGTGGTTCACTTTCCACATTTTACAGATTCAGGCGAGTAGGCCCTGAATTCTGTCATCAAGCCTTTTTCTGCCTTCTGCCTCTGAAAGCTCCAGTCCGAGCCCGCATCTGTACCCATGAACTTTGTCCTACTCCCTGCGTGGCTAACGGTGCCTGATCCGGCCGTTGCCTGCCAAAAACTGTATTTCACCTTCAAGATTATCTGCTCCGCTCCTCATCCGATGCATTCCTGTCTAGTAGTTTAGGTAAACATTCTTCCAGCTACGGTGCAAAGGGCCAGGCCTCACTGTCCTCATGCAAGTAATTCATAGCCCCTGTTACCATGGAAGATTCCTGCCCCCTCGCATCTCATGTAGACACTTAGACGCTTGTACACGCACTAACAGTCAGTATAGAATAGATTCCGTCCGAGAGACCTTTCCTTTTGGATAATACAGTTCTTTAAACATAAGATATTAGATATGATTTGGGATTAGGTTGACATGACCCCTCAGACTTCTGTCTCCACATGTAGAGCTAAATGTCAAGTCCCCTTCACCCTCTAGTTGCACGTCAATCACACGTCATGCGGCTGCGCGCGCATCTCTGCCGAGTATTTTCTGCTGACATTGCAGGATTCTCTTATGGATCCACCCACTTGTGACATCATGTTTAATGACGTATTTAGTTACGCCTATGTTTACGCCTTTTTTCATTACGTATGTGTATCACTATCTGTATTATCAGCTGTTACGCCTCCTGCATCTGTCTTAATGTAATACTTTTCATATAAATATCATTACTTGTCAATAATGTATTGCCTTCCCTTCCTGAACCTCCGTGGTGATGGAATTTGAAGCCTACGGTTCGAACTGTAATTCCTTTGTAGAGGAATAAAGCCTTTCAGAACCTCTAATACCACGGATTCTGCCTCTTATTTTTACTGAGCTATTCTTACTAGACTTTACCGCATAAAAAATAGTACCGGTAATGAAATATTTACCACAGGGTACTAGGAGCTAGCGGCCTCCATTAATAGTATTGACCACAAGAAGCTGCTCCTAGAGTGATATGACCTTATTACAGTTGTGAATTTGTTGTGAGTGTGGACATCTCACAAAAAGTGACGGACTGGCCTCACACACCACCTGGTGTCATGCTTCATCATCGGCCAGTCCTCGCCCTCCAAAACCTTCGTTTGATGGAGGGCGGGCATACACCTGGAGACAGGGATGCACTTCTAAGCTAAAGAGTGGGGGCCCATGGGGTAGAACGTGAAGTTAAAAATCATTATAGTTACCAAGATATTTTTAATGTGATCAGTAACTATATGATGTTAAAAACAGAGTAGCGGCAGGTGGGGTATTTAGGTGTCCCCTAGCCGTCTAGTGTAAGGTCGACATGTTTCTGCCTTTTTGGCCCGAGCGGGTCCAGGGCATTCATCAGGACCTAAAGTTACAAAAAGAGGGCTCCGTTCTTACCAACTGGTAGCAAGAGAATACCACTGCGCGGGTGTGGCGTGGGCCACACTCCACTACCTAGATGGCTTCCAACTGTCAAGCCTATTGGAAAGATCAAACAAACAAATATATACAACTGTAGAAGGAAGGTCAAAAGTGAAAACATAAATAACATTAATGTCAAGATATACACATGCGTAAATACCTTAAGGTGAGTGACTAATCACGTGACATGTGCCACTCTACGTGAGTACACAAACATGTTGAGAGTCAAAAAGTGCTCTCATGAGGCTTACCCTAGTTAGACAAACTACTTGCCACATGGGGGGAAGGGAGGAGACACTTCTGTCCAGTCTAAAGGGAGAGAAGAAGAATAATGTAGTAGTCAACGAACTGAATGTATCAAGAACGTGGACCCTTGCAAGCCTGCAATCGGGATGAAACCACAATCATTCCACAATTACACCCACGAAGGGGTTTAAAACAACACGCAGCCACCATTCATACTCTTACTGTCTGACGCAGAGTGTCCCGTATTCAGCCTAAGGTGTTGCTCCTCGTCCGCCCGAACATGGGAGTGAGGCCGCAAAGGCGGGTTTAAATAGCGTGCTTAATGACAGCATTGAAATCAGCCTGGGGTGATTACGGCTGTGAGGCAGTTCCTGGTGCGGTGCATCCGGAGTCCGGAGCTATCGTGACGGCGATGCATGCAGTACAGTGCCTGGTTGTGCAATGGCCGAAGGAGCGGGCCAATCCGAGCGTCCAGGCTGAGTCCCGTGCCCAAATAAGGAAAGCGAGTCAGAGAACCCGCCCAAGGGAGGAGGTCACGTGTAGGCGTGCGCGTCCTGGGTTGTCAGGGGAACGCGGGGGTGGATGCTAGAGACACGAACTCGGCGTCCAAGATGTATCCTGGGCACAAAAAAGGGGAACCGCCCAAGGTGGAAGTCACGTGTGGGCATGTGCGTCTTAGGTTGTTAAGGGAACGTGACGGTGAATAGTAACAGCACGTGCTATCGTGCCCCGGAGGGTATTGTGAAAGATTAGAGTCACGTGTTGGCGTGCGCGTCCCGGGTTGTCAGGGGTACGTGAAGGGGGATATTAAAACCGCATGCTACTGAGACCCTGAAGGAGGGTATGGAAGTGGGCAAGGGCTTGCATACACCTTTTACAGTTTAGTACGCAGCCCTTTGAGCACATGGTGTTCCTGAGTAAGGTTACTTATTAAATAGGGTTTACATGCTTATAGTGGAACAGGAATGTTGGTCCTTTGCTGCACAGATGAGCTCTAAGATCACCCGAAGTGGGGAAAACGTTGGCATACAGGCAAACCTGGCTAAATACACTTTGGGATACTCTACTGAATGAAATACCTTGCGTATAGTTTTTGCAGTATTTGTGGTAGTGCATGTTACATAGTTTTTAGATAAAAGCGTTTGTTGTCCCTTTGCAAGTATAAAAGTGCTTTGAATTATTTCAAAACTTCTCGATGTATATTGATACCTATGAAGCAATCCTTTTGAAAGCTGTTCCTACTTTAATCTCTCATCATTTCATTGTGCCACCAGAATTAAACAACAACATTATCTACACTGTACTTTGAACTTCTAAGTATTTGTTGGAGGTAGTAATGCATTACATTTACCCAGCCTCCCAACTGCTCCTCTGCATCTTCCCTAAGCCACTTACTGTCTCTGGACTCCCTGACCACCCATCGAGCCCGATAATACATATTCCTTGAATGCCCTGTAAGGAACTTTGCGCACTGCATTGGGGCCTAAATCCAGATTACTCGTAACGGGTCACACCGGTATGTTTGCAGGCTGGTCGTTATGTGAATCCCTTCGCACAGTAAAGCTTTCTAGTGAACCTAAATAAAATTAAAAAGTGTGTTTCATTGCTTCTATCGAAAAGTGTATAGTGTATTTGCATGCCAGCTTAACGCTTATAAGAAGATTGAGTATCTTGAGCCAAAGTGAGTATCTAGAGAATGCATGTTATATATTTCTTAATTTGTATTCCCCCTAGATCTGATCTGAGGGATTATCTGGGGCTTATGGAGCAATATGCAAGCGAGTGCAACATCCTGCTCAACCAATCCAAAATCGTCAACTCCCTCCAGACTGAGAAATATGACATTGCAGTAGTTGACAGCTTTAACCCTTGCTGTTTCCTGTTTGTGGAAAAACTAGGTTTACCTTTTGTTACTTTCTTTCCTTCAATATTTGCGGATGCCCAAAAAATGGGCATCCCAAGTCCCCCATCCTATGTTCCTGTTTACCAGTCGCGTTTGACAGATCGCATGGATTTCTGGGAGCGTATCAAGAACGTCTTCATGTATGTTACCTCAAAAATAGTTGATCATCAAGTAAACAGAAAGTTTGACAAAGCAATAGAAGACCATTTCCCTGAAGGAGCTAGACCAGTTCTTTCTGAGCTCTACCAAAAACCAGAACTCTGGATCTATAACACTGATTTTTCCATTGAATTTGCACGCCCTCTTCTTCCAAACACCATTTATATTGGAGGGATACTGGCAAGGCCTGCAAAACCAGTTTCTCAGGTGAGTGCACTTGCATATTTCTTTTACTGTGTACTTTTCCTTATAAAATTAAGCAGATACACCAAAACCTATTAGTCAACAATTGCATTGTCTGATTACAGATAGTATGCATTATGATGCCATTCTATTTCTTTCTCATTTTATATATGGTCATTCCAATGAGGGTAACTGTTTGAAAAACAATTAATGACTCTTTTTTCTTGAACCATTATAGTTTTATTAATAGCCAATTGCTCAGAGGCCTGCAGTACAAACAATATATCCTTATTTCTTTATTTATCACATTTTCATAGCGCATTTTCAAAATTCATTTATGGGTGTCTGTAACACTGTGAAGACCACATTTTTGGTGATATTATTAAGACAGATAGTCTTTTCATTTGCTCCCAAATTTAAAGGGATCCTCAGGTGAAAACAGATAGGTTCTCACTACACAAAACAGCCTCACTAACAACCTTCAGGCATAAATATAAATGTAGTATAATGACCTACATGTAAGTACTGTAGTACTGATTTATAGGCAGATTCACCTTCGTTTGTACAAACAAATGCAAACACAACATTTAGAATACAGTGTGGTAACCACTCCCATTCAGAGGCACCATGGTGCTTGATCTCACAGGATAGTTCCATGAGGTTGACAGAAAAAGAAGTATTACAGCGGAGATGAAGAGGTGGCATGGGAAATCGGTAGCTCAAACTGCTGTGGTAGACCTGAGCTGTTGTTGCACCCCTTTCAGTTTAAACACTGCAGTGGCACAGAGGTGAAGAGCTTTGCATAGTGAGAATGATGAAAGTCAGGAAATCAGGTGTGACGAAAGTCAGCCCATCTACTTTGCACAACAGGATTGCCATTCATCCAGAGTCTAGTGAGCCAGGATGAACTAACACCTTGTGATCAGAGACTAAAAGATAACAGAGTGGCTGACATGTTTTAGCTGTTCTGGTGGTTGTTTTTACTAAATATTTGAGTCCTGGAGTTTCTGAAACACTCATGGATGCCAGATGCTGTGAAAGTTGATTTTCTGTCAATAAAGAGAATTACGAACTGAGCTTATACTAACATTAGATTGTGTTTACATTGTCTTCCATCTTGCCTCAACATCACAATATACCACATGATGACTATTGCTGTTTTCGGTTTTAAATAAAGTATCACTAGTGTCCACATGACTAAGCAGCGAGTGTTCTCTGAGAGATATTTTCACTCTACTAATCCATGGACGTTTTCAACCTCCCAAGGCTCTTGCTAAAGCAATGTATCTGCTCAACTGTTCAGCTAAAGCTGTGAGAATGACTGAATCTCAATGTATTACTATCATAAGAGGATCCTCAAATGTAGTCTGTAGTATAAAGTTTTTTCTAGCTTGTTCCCTATTAGTGCTTCACCTGAGAACCATGTATTCCCACAGAATGTATGAAAGGCTTTGTCTAAATGTGGATATCTGTAACTGAGAGAACCCAAGTCCCCACCTTTAGAAGTCGAATATTTGCTGAGTTTCACTTAGAACTGTACCGAGTTCTTTGTACTTATGATATCTATGCTTTTCTGCTAAACTCGCTGATGGCATGTTATTTATATAAGGCTTTGAAATGATAATCCTTGTCTGTCATTCTTAAGAAAATGTTTCAGCATATTCATATGAATTTACCTAATTAGAAATAGTGGCGGGTCCCTACGGGGAGCGCCAAATTCTGTATCGGAACTACAGCGCTCCCAGTACTAGCCGTTGGTGCACCTCCATGAGTACAAATTTGATTCAAATTTGTGTGCCAACAAATCTAGTAGCAGAGGATAGTTCCGAATGGTGCTGACTCTTAAACTGATAAATTAATTGGCTGCAGAACTGGACCCTTTACCTTTATGATCTAGATGGTTTACCCCAAGGGATAAATTGATCCAGTCCCAATCCGATCCTGGTTCCAGAGAGATGAGGTGGCTGAAGAAAAACAACAACATGAGAATCAATAGGGATTGCGTGTGAAATGAGGAAATTAAGTAAGTGCGGAGAAGTGCATGGTGGAAGTTGTAGTCGGCGTAGGGTGGCGAATGAAAAAGATGACAATTGAGAACAAACATTATGTGGATCTGATTGTCAGATTTGTTGTAACAATAATTGTGCGGTTCTGATGATATTCTTAAACTTTTGAAGAGAGGTACCTCAAGTTGAATATTGAACTGGTGAAATTGCCTGCTAGGAGAGGTGTACTGTCAGGACCTGTCAGTCCCACCAAAGTAGAAACTTAAATTTTTCTTGTATGAATGTACTAACAGAACTCGATGACAGTTTGCTCCTAGTGCATGGGAAATGGACTTGCTGAGCAGTGACTTTTGCAGGTCAAGGTTTCACTATTGCACGGAACAAGGTAGTTTTCCTATTGTTATAGAAACTTTTGTGTATTTGGATCAGGCAAACAATGATAAGATTGAAAAGTAACTTAGAAGCAGTATGAAGTGTTGTGTTATCAAGGTGCAGTGCAGGGATTGGCTGCCAGACAGGAAGCTGCACTGTGATAGGGTGACTGTAAGATCATTCAGCAATGGTTCCTAGAGTATCCAGACGTTTATTTGTACACACAGACACCTCCAGCTTCTCTCTCTAGATCCACCTCTCACTTTTAGATATATATGCACATAAAAAATTATAATATATAGCATTAACACAATAATAGGTATAGATTTAACTTTAAAGAACAAAGTGTCTATAATTGTACTGAAGAAAATATCTGCCAGACTTATATCTCTGATGGTGGTTATTCAAACTCACCCTCCATTATACATCCATGTGAGCATTTACTTATACTCTCTTGACTCCACTCAGATCCATCCTGCAAAACTACAACACTCTTTTTTGCTTCCCTCACTTTAACTGGGTTGGAAAACGTACTTTCCCCCTTTCTAGCAATACCAATTTTCCTTACCACCACCCAGTCTCCTCACTTTATATACTATTCCTTTACATGTTTTTTAACTTCATAGTAACTCTTGGCTTTGATTTGTGTCTCAACCACACTTCTCCTTACAGCATCTCTACCCAGTCACACACATTCCCTGTTCTTTCATAATCCCAGAATCTCTTTGATTCCCAGCTCCCTGCCCTTTAGGTAAATGAAAGGTGAAACGCTAGTCACTGATTGAGGAGTGACCCTGTACGCCCAAATTAACTTATTCAGCTCCTTCCTCCAAGGAAAACCATTCCCTGAGGACCACTGAATATTCTCCATAATCAAGCAATTGATCCTTTCGACCAAGCCACCACACTTTCGTGTTTAATCCCTGTTTAGCTCAAGAACTCCTTCATACAATTGTATGCAAACAGCACCCTGTTATCAGATACTAAAATTCTGGGTATTTCCTCATCCATGAACACCCTCTCAAGGAATCCAATTACACTTTCAGTGTTTATGGACCCTGTAGTTTCAATGACAAACCATTTGGTGTGGTAATCAATGATAGCAATTATGTATCTATTTCTCTCACCTAACCTGGCTATATGTCCCACGAAGTCGATAGCCACCTTCTCCCACGGTCTATTGGGTAGTTACACTCAGTTAAAGGGAGCTTGTCTGAGAATTCTGGACTTGTCACTATTGGCACAAGCATAACACTCTTTAACTGCATCCTCAATGGCACTATCCATCCTGGGGCACCAAAAAGACTGGCGGACCCGTCTTTTCATCATGGTCTGCCCCAGGTGCCCCTCATGTGCAATATGAATTACTTTTCTTCTGAGATTTTTGGGTGGAAAATCTAGTTCCTCCTTATCAGTTTTTTCATCACTCACACTCAATTCATCCCTCACGTGGTAATAAATCTTAAACTGGGCGTTGAACGTCCCTTCAGATTTCTAAACTTCAGTCACACATGTTTGTAATTCCTGTAGAGTAACATCATCATTCATTGCCATTTCCCATTCTTCTCTATTGATGGTTGACTCCTCACTCCCTTCCATTAGTAGACCCCGATTCATCATCCTTATTTTCCGTGTGCAGACTTTTCATAGACAATCTAGATAGGCAGTCAGCCATCACATTTTTAAACCCTTGACGTACCATGAAATTGTAATCTAAGACAGTTAACATTCACCTAGATATTCTCGGGCTCACGTTCCTCCAAGCCTCTTACCCCCCTTGAAAAGGTGAGTCAATGGCATGTGATCTGTCTTCACTTTAAACAGTAATCCCCACATAAAGTATCTAAAATGTTTGATTCCCCAACAGCATATTAGGGCCTCTCATTCAATGACCTAATAATTGAATTTGGCCTTCTAGAGGCATCTAGAAACAAACTTCTATCAACCATCTTTCACTTGCATTAGGATGTCACCAATTCCAACATTACTGCCATCAATCATTATGTACGTTCTGGCAGCAGCATCGAAATGACCCAAGATTGGTGCACATAATATACCGTCTTTTACACTACTAAATGCTTTGTCACATTCTTCATCCTACTTGATGGCAGTGCCTTTTTTCATTATCACCTTCAAAGGTTCCATAATCTCCATCAAATTTGGCACAAACTTGGAGCAATATTCTGCCAGGCCTACAAAAGATTTTAGCTGATCTTTAGTCACTGGTTTGGCAACTTCTTTCACTACCCTGACATTGTTCTTCTTCGGTTTAATGCCATTTCCAGATATGTCATGCCCTAGGTACATAACATTGGTTCTCCTCAATTGACATTTTTCTTTCTTTATAGTCAACCCACATTCCTTTAGTCGCAGTAACACTTCTTCCATCAAATGATCATGCTCCTCCTCATTTTTCCCACGATCAAGATGTCGTCCAGGAACATGGGATTTGTCTAAGGCTTCCCAGAACCCGGTGCATGAGCCTTTGAAATACCGCTGAGGCCGACGCAAGCCCAAAAGGCATCCTGCGGTACCGGTATACTCCCTGCAGTGTCAAAAAGGATGTAAGATGTTTAGAGTCCTTATGAAGGTCTATATTGTGGTGCTCTGCAGACATATCTATTACACTGAAATCATTTCCTCTCCCCATCACTGTCAACATCTCTGAGATGTTGGGAGGGGCTACTTGTTCACCCGTATGTTTTTATTTAGATCTCGCAAGTCTCTGCATAGCCAAATTTTCCCTCCCTCCTAAGGCGCTTCTGCTATTGGTGCTAGCCATTCAGAGGATTCTATCAAATCTATTATCCCCTGTTCCAGCAACTTGTCCAGCTATTTCTGCAGTGGTTCTATCATTAGATGAGAAACATTTCTCACTCTATGCACTAACGGGACAGCATTTTTCTTTAGCACAATCTTATGTGAAAACCCCTTGAGCTTCCCTAGCTTATCTGTGAATACCTCTGGGTATCTCTTTATCCCTTTTTTGCTATAAACCTCCTGACATTTCGTGCCATTTCCACACAGTGCACCCTAGTCATTTTAACTGGCTTTTCAGCATTAGGATTGAGGATTATATTCAGGTCTCTTGATGGTGCCACCTCAACAGATCCGAACCTTGTTTGGTTATATGCATTCGGCCATGCACCAGTTCTCCTTCAAAATTTATCATCATCCAACTTATCCCCATGATGTCAATGGTCTTTCCTCCGTAGCCTACTGCCTTTATGTCGGATTCATTCAATTTATCATTTTCCTTCCAATGCTTGTGAAAGGTGTCTTGAGATAACAGAGTATATAGGCTCCTTGAATCTGCTAACATCCTCACTTCATGGTTTTCAATATACAAATTGCAATGAGGCTTCTCCAATTTTACATCCTTTCTCTATTTACTCCCCCAACCTGTGACACTATCTGCTTTCTCTCACATATGTCATCCACAACATGCACCAGTTTGTGTACATTTTCAAAGACATCATTAACTTCTCTAACCTTGGTTACACAATTCCTTGACCTAAAGACCTTGGCGAAAGGATCTTTTCTCTAACAATTGTGACGCAAGCATTTCTTGCTATACATTTTGTACATGACCCTATATGCCCTGGTGCCCCACAACAATATCATCTGATGGTTCTGGAATAACATTTTTGTGCTCTCATGAAAATGATTTTTCTCAAATAGTTTAGCCTTCTTTACCTCAAAATGTATTTATTGTTAAATATTTATATTTTATTTTTCATGAAATATATTACATGGACAAATATTGGGCCACAGAGATGCAGGAACTTCCCGTCAATGGCGAGTCTAAAACAAAGACAATGCACAACCCTCACCAACACTCTTCCTTCCCCCCAACATCCTACAAGGCCCAGCAGTAGCATAGTGATAAACGAGCACATCGGAAAGCAGACAATAATACTAACAGACGGATGCCCAATTTCTGTCATTCTGCCCCCTCTCAATCCAGTGTTTCTTCTTCCAGTACCACTTCCAAAGAATAATACGATATCCACTTGGCCCAGACTTTCTGGAAGTTGGGGGGGCAGCCCCTTATAGAGAATGTGACCTTCTCCACTACCATGTACATATCCCATGCAGTGGGCTGGTTGCAGGCGCTTTGAAGTGCGAAATCAGGTTCCGCCCCACTTTCTCCCAGCCATCCTAACAGGTGGGCCCCTGGAATTCGTAGTTCCCCGCAGGAATTTCTGGCATTCCATACAGCAGACTGGTTGCAGGCACTTTGAAGTGCGAAGTCAGGTTCTCCCATGCCTGCTCCCAGAAGTCCTCACAGGCCTCACTGGTGTGTCCCTGGGACTTGTATTCCCCCGCAGGCCTTTCTGGCATTCCACGCAGCAGGCTGGTTGCAGGTGCTTTGAAGTGCAAAGTCAGGTTCCGCCCAACTTCTCTCAGTAGTCCTCACATGCCTCACTGGTGTACCCCTGGCACTTGTAATCCCCCGCAGGCCTTTCTGGAACACTCTTTTGAGTGACTTTGCACTTGGATTTTTTGAATAGCCCAAAGTAAGTTTACTAGTAGTAAATCTGAACATGTAGACTACTCCATCTCCGCCAGTGACATAAACCTTAGATGAAACACACAAATGGTGATGGGAGGAATTTTTGCAATTTGTTTAACCACTGGCAATCGCTCTGAGTATCATCCCAACCCATCGTTCTTTTGCACGCCATGTCTCCTTAGTTTGGACCAGCAAGATGCAAATCAGTTGTCATCCAGCCCCTAGACATATCAATGTGGACTCCAGCCTCTGATTCTTGCTTTGTACGCTCTACATTTCCAATTTACTGGTAACTCCTTTCACACTTTTTAAAACATAAAGAAAATGATTAAGTCATCATAATTAAGTTTTATGTATTGCCTTGTCGAAACCTTTGCACATCTCAGTTTTTTTCTTTCAATTATTACTTTAAATAGGTTTTACATATGTAGGATTTTAGCAGCAGTTTAAGAGCATATGCATATCAGTCCTCGAAAAATCAAAAAAAATGTTATCAGACCTGCAAGTCAAGTGACTTGAATAGTCTACTCGACCTGCCTGTGATGTACTTGACCCATAAAAATTTCTCAAATTGTATGAACCTAGAAAAATATTTTATTTCACAGTCACCTTTTTCTTGATTATCACATACAATAGCACATATGAGTCTGCTGTACAAAAAACTCTTTTGTTTGATTTAATAGACTAAACTTTTGCTCCATTTATAATATAAATGTAGCCCACATATAGAGGACATTGGACTCCTGACATGCCTCTTAATTCACTAATGTATACAAAAAGTGATAGATAGAATGCTTGAATGAATCTCAGCCAGTCTAATTACTCAGACCGCATCCCATCCACTGTTGTTTTGCACATCATGTCACCTCAAATTGGACCCAGTAATATGCAAATCGGTCTTGAGCCTGCTACAATCTAAACAGCCCACCCCGAACTGCCAAGCCAGGTCCTTTCTGAACAGGAACACAAGCAACCCAGGACCAGTTATGCCCTAGTTATGGGCTCATTAGCCGAATAATTGTTTGGTTCCAGTGACACAGTGTGCACAGGACCCACATCTTGGCATACCTGTGTTGCTTAGGGCGACACACTAAAGTATACTGTTGGAAAGTAGTTTGTTAGTATTGATAAGTAGTGACCTATCACTAGTAATAAGACCACAAACACAATAAAAGTTTCAGTTAAGGTCTCAATAAAGTATTCCGTTGCTCAATCCTTGGTGGTTGGCTGCAAGCAGGTAGGCTTAACGTAGGACACAGGTGTGTAAAGCATTCAAAAACACCAATACATTCAATATGTAAGACAAACCACACAAGAAAAATTAAACACCAATTTATTAAAATAGGTTATCGTTTTTTAAAGAAATAGACACCAAACGACAAAAATCTAATGTCGAGGACCAGAGATATGAATTTTGAAAGAATAAACACTTTTTAGTGCCTAAAATCCAAAACCACCAACTTGGGTCGCACTTGACTGGGTCAAAGTCAAAGTTTGAGGCCAACTGCGATGGAGAGTGGGTCAGATACACTAAGTGGGAGGCCTCAGTCAATATTTTACATTAGCACTTAAAAACATTTTGGGAGCTTTTTCTTTCAAAATCGAGCGGGTCGCATCAGCAGGCCAGATTGGTAGGCGACAATGTTGGCTTGGCTTTGCGCGATGCCTCAGTCGAACTCCTGTAAGTTTCGTCGACAACGAAGGGCTCTGGGCTCTTTCAGTGGGGCAAATCTGGATTTCAAGCCGGCTCTCGACGACGGGTCGGTCACCCTATCGAGATTTCCACAACAGTTGCTTGAAACATCTGGAAGGTCTCCTTGAGGGTTCAAAGTGTCCACAATACCAATCCAGGGGTCTAGAATCTCTGAGATGGTCCTTTAAATGCTGGGACTAAAATTCCCACAATGCACCTGGCCAAATCCTTAAAAGTCCACTGGACAGATTTCAGGCTTGCAACTTCTTGGTGGAGATGGTGCAGGTGAGCTTAGTTTAACTGTTTCTGTCAGGGAGTTCACTCCTTAATCCTTGTTAACCTAGGCAAAGTCCTTAGGGCTGTAGTTCCAGATTGGGCAGCAGATGCAGTACTTCAGCGTGCAATCCATTAGGTGTAGATCAGGGTTACAGCAGGGCAGTCCAACTCCTTGTTGCGTCAGGCAGGGGATCTAAGTTGCCGTGTAGCTCTCCCATATTTATTACGAGTTCCTGGGCGTCAAACAGGGAGATCCATCTGACCAATGGGATGCAGGGTGTCACCCAGGTAGGGTGACCACTTCCTCTAAAGTGTGGCATATTCTTGACCCACAAAGTACTATTCTTACGAAAGCAAAAGTGGAGAAACTCTCTCCTGGAGGGTTAGATCTGGCTAAGCCAAACCACTGGTGTGGCTAAGTTTCCTGAACACTCCCCTCCAGCCCCTTCAGTAATCTAAGTACTGGGGCTCCTGTCTGGCTGTAGCTGCATGTGGGGGGGCGGTGGGCCTATGCTTCCCTAAACTGTCAATCGCCCTTTGAAGACCATTTTGGCTACCCCACCAAAACCTACCTTTTGCTCTGCAGCTTGCAGTTCTCCTCCCACAGGAAATCCTTTGTCTCTAATCAGGCCACTTCACACCTCATTAAGACAGCTTGGCTCCACACTTCATTAAGACAGCTTGGCTCAGCCTGATAGAGGCTGGCCAATCAGGAAAGTGCTTCTTGAAGGCTGAATTTTGGCTTACAGAAAATAAAGTACCATAACCTATTTTCTGGGATAGTTATAATAAATATAACAGTGGCAAGTTGTTGGATTTATTCTATCATTTTGATATTTTGAAGTATATTCTAGCTCCGTTCTTTCAATAGTTAAACTTTAAAGTATTCTCATCTTACCATATTGCGCAATCGTGCTACAATGGGGGAAAAATGAATTTGGCAGTGTTTCCCTCACCAGGGCGTACAAAACATATTTTATAATATCCCTGTTTATAGTTACAAGCCACCCTACCTCTGAGGCACCGAAGGGTGACATATGTAAAAATAAGGTTGTTTGAGACTTTGGAAGTACCTTTAAGTCCAAAGTCAAATTTGCCTATAGCTTTGATGTAAAGGTAGCCTGATATGCCCAGACGTGGATCCCGGGGTCACCGTGCCACTGGAATCACCCTATACCTGGCTGAAAAGCCCTAACTAGGGGGAAACTGGTCCTAGGCGGCTTATGTTCCGGTTCATGGGGGACCTGGCAAACCCTATGTCACTACTTGTCTGCAAAGTATTCATTATCTGTCTGACAGTATACCCACACCTGAAAATTTCTTTTTATCACTCCTCTCAACCTCACTCAACTTATATCCACCAGCAGTAACACAGATCTACCTTGATCAATGTAATCTTTCTTCCCAACTGAACATTCATATCTGCTTGCAGCCTATCAACAGAATCATGCTGCTCTGTTTATGGAACACCAAATTGATTTGCAACAAGGCCTTATTTAATACAAACTGCTTTGATTCACATACCCCCTCCAAATCACAACTATTACCCTCCCTATATCAACCCAAAACACATCCAAAACAGCAGCAGACCAGACCTTTATCCTTTCTCACCAACTATTCCTGCCCTTGTCTCTTACTACCTCTTGCAGATCCCCCACAAAAACCTCTCAGTCAGTGTTCTCAAACCATATAAAATACATATTTTCCTGTTCTTCTTGTAGCCATCAGATCAATCGTTTAAGACCTCTATGCTACCATAGATTCTTTGCTACTCTGCAATTTCTACATAATCCTTGGTGTGATCACCTTAAATCTGTAGAGTATCTACCAACAGAGCAAGCCCTTCACCAACTTCTTCTAAGAACCTTTCTATGGCCAAAACCCACTCCACCCCCTCACTGACCTGGAATTCCATTAGACCTTATTTTTATTTTGATTTCACTGACTCACTGCCTTTCCACCATGTGCAGGCCAGAAAGAGATCAAAAGTAATGGAAAGCCTTCAGACTAGCCATTAGGCTTGGGCAGGACAAGGCAGAATTACTATTTCACCTGCGGTTTGACAATGCTGGGGGGTAAAAACATATGCCAGTCAGCCAGGAGATACTACTTTTCATCCTGTCAATTAAAATCCATCTTGCCCATGAGAGGGATGAACTTTTTCTGACTCCCATGACTTTTGTTCATAACAAGAAACCAGCCACTGATGCTGTTAAATTTCAGACATTTTCATTAAAAATATTATCTTCTGATAGATACTTCTAGCGAGAGATTTCTTAAACATTTTTTTAGCAATGCCCCACGTGGCGCATATTGGCACCACCCCTGTGTGCTGACATCAGTTCCTTTGTTTCACCACCTTCTGAAGCATATCCAGATCTCCACTCCTAATTTCATTGGTAACTTCCAAACTAAATCCAGTGTGCTAGAGAATGATGTCCCGGTTATATCTATTTCCAGTCTGAGTTGGAATCCTCCAATACCCAGGCCAGCATGTAGAATTAGAAACCTGGATGGTATTGTGTTCCATCTAAGAGTGTTTACTTTGGAATGTTTGGCACTTACTTGCTTTGCTTGGCATTGCAGCGGCCACAACTACTTGTTTAAAATTAAAGAATAATGTTCAATTATCTATAGGCTCCTGCTGATATTGTCATCCTAACAATTTGTTGACGAGAGGGCAGCACTATATCAAGGACACCATAGGCAGAGAAAAAAAATGGCCCGCATGTGTATTGCCTGCTGTAATTCTGATACCTCCTATTGAGTAATTATCACCAATTTAGACTCTGGTTTACGTCCGCTACCCACCACTCCCTATTTTCATTGTTTCTACCATGAGCTTATGAACCGGCCGCACTAGCAAACGCGTGCACCTGCCTCACATGAACTCAGGATCAAACACTGTGTTTGCTTCCATGTGTGCCTCTCGGGGAACAACCTTTACAACGCAACTTTTACAACGCACTACCATTACAACGAAACTGTCACAACGCAAATGCATTGACAACGCATGCCATTACAACGCAAGTCTTTACATCGACTTGCACTAGATGGCGTGCTAACATTAAAAATAGTGTAGTTTACTATCCAAACACCTTCCCTACTGTTACGTGGACTGGAGTTAGAATAGTAAATTACACTTTTTTAATGTTAGCACGCCATCTAGTGCAAGTCGATGTAAAGACTTGCGTTGTAAAGACTTGCGTTGTCACTGCATTTGCGTTGTAAAAATTTCGTTGTAACAGCATGCGTTGTAAAAGCATGCGTTGTAACATCATACATCCGTGCCTCTCTATATGCAAGCTACTTGCTGCCAAGACAGTGTTAATGCTCTGTACTTCCACTCAATGAAAATTAGTGACAAGTTCAAACAAATTTATATAGAAAAGTACTGATATTTACTTATAGCATCATCATTTTTCCTGGAACGTTGGAAACATTGATGGTCATTCTATTCTATTCTCTGTGATTTGTAAAGCACATTGCTAACCACATAGGACTTCCCAGCACTAGGAAGGGGAAAAGAAAACTACTTATTCGAAAAGAAAGGTCTTTAACTGTTTCCTAAAGGAAAGCTCGGATTCTGCTTTCTTACTTTGGAGAGGGAGAGGCTTCCATAGTCTAGATACTAGGATGGTGAAGGTCCGTCCTCCAGCTCTCCTTCTTTTGAATCTGGGGACAATCAGACGTAACTGGGAGGCAGATCTCAGATGTCTTATAGGTTGATGAATTGTTAATAGGTTTTGTAATAAGTGTAGAGCCTTTCTTGTGTATTGCTTTGTAGGCCAGACAGAACACTTTAAATTGTATCCACTTTTGCACCAGACGCCAGTATAATGAGGATCTTGCTGCTGTGACTGATTGAAACTTCAGGATGTTCTGCACCGTGCGGAATGCTGCACTTTGTATCCTAGGAAAACTATTTATGCCACATTTGGGGCTGCCTAGATATAGAGAATTACCATAGCCATGGCGAAACAAAAATCATGCCCTGAACTATGGTTCTGTGTGTGGATTTAAGCAGCCATTTTAGTACTCTCCTGAGGGTGTGAAGGAGGCCAAAGCAGATGGCTGCCAATTCCTTGGCTTTAGATCCCATGGTAAGTTCTTGGTCGAGGCAAACAGCATGATATTTTACTTCTTCCTTGGGGGGGGGTTTGGTTCCCATAGATAATGGCCAATTCAATTCTCCCCAAATTGATGAGTTTTCCCTGTTTTCCTTGGTTTTGGCCTCCTTTTGGGGTGACTTCTGGGTAGTGTAAGGGGAGGCGTGGGCTTGCCATTGGGATAAATCGCAAAGTTGAGTTGGCAGTTAAAAACTTTCCTTCAGGCTGAAATGGCAGTTTGTGTCAGGCTTGCCTTGGTCAGCATCATAGTGGCACAATTAGTGCTGCAGTCCGCCGGTCACACTTAACTTACAGGCCCTAGGTACACAGAATGTCATATACTAGGGATTTACAAGTAAGTTTAGTCATGCCCATTCTGTACAGTTTTAGGGGTCCAGAACACTGGGTCTGCTTAGCAGAGCCCAGGCCTCATTCAAAAGGCTGGGGTGACCATGCAAAATGAAGACCTATCCTCACAATAATGTATTGTGTGTCCTTGGAACAGCAGCTGATGTATTTAAAACATAGGCAATCGGCTCAATTCAAGATCAGAGGATAAAAATGTGAAGTTGATCATGGACTCTGGGTCACTTTGCTCGATAATTCCAATCAGTCTTTTTAAATCCACATGGCCTAATGTTAAATTAAACCCATAATACTTTATTCCAAAGGCTACCTGGGATCCACAATGTATGTGGCAGGATATATGTGGGCACAAATACAATTTCTAGGTTGTCAAACTTCAGGAAAAGCTTAAGTTGCCAAGGATGGACCAACAATATTGGGGTGGATAAACCAATATGATTTGGAAATAATTATCATTCTGAGAGCACCACATTAGTTGATGGTTGTTGAGTATGAAGGACTTGATGATGTTTTATTGCAGTTTAAAAAAGCCTTTTGAGACAGACTAGGGGTGGCTCAACAGTATATCCATAAGATAGTGTTACAAAAAGGAGCAGTGACATTGAAGCATGCTCTCAGTAAAATGCCTTTGGCCATCCATGAGATACCAAAGCCATGTTGAAGCATGTGGAAGCAGGAGCGATTATAGAAACCATTGAAGCATTGGAATGGTTGTCACCAGCAGTGATCACAAAAAAGCAGATGGAAATTTGAGATTTTTCAGGGGCCTTCGCAGCAATAATGAGAAAGTGATCCCAGATCGGTTCTTATTGATTAAACATAAATGGTTGGTAAGTACTTCTCCAAGTTAGTCGTGAGAAGTGCTTCCCACCAGATAAGATGCATCTAGATTTAAAAGTGTTGCCTATTTTTATTACTAATGGAGGAGTTTACCAATTTAGCTGGTTGCCTTTTAAGTTGTCATCTGTGGCCATCGTTGCAGCAATTGAATGGAATGTGTTGGCTGCTGCATGGGCTATGAAAAGGAACAAAATGGGGAGTAGAGAGGTTCCACTCAAAGGAGTGGTGGAGGTGGATACATCCTCCCGGTCATAAGTCAATAAACATAGTGATCCACCCACAGGTAAGTATAGTATGTCAGAATCTCCCACAATAGATATGTATCCCACAATGGTGGAGAGTACACACTAGTTGTTAAAATACCCCTCACACACCAAAAGGGCCCTTGGTGTCATGCTTCATCATAGGGGTCTTCCCGCCCCTCTACGGGACGGGGCGTGCTACAACCTACGTTTGCGTGGGAGCACTGATGTTAATGAGACAACTATGTGTGACGCGAGGGTGTGAGAGGAAGGGTCTGGAGTGAATGGGAATGTGAATTAAAAAATACCTGGCTCTGTGGTCTAGAAAATTTTAATATACCCTTGAGCTGGTATTAATAAAAGGTGGGGGGGAGGAGGTGTGGATGCCTCAATGAGCTGTGCCTCCTATGTCTGCCGACATGTTTCGAAGCTTCCCCAAGCTTCTTCTTCAGGACCTTAAGGATCCCTTCCTAAAGACTCACTGTGTCGTGTAGTAACGTAAATATAAAGTAGAAAAGGTAGTGTGGCAAGAAGTAAGTAACCTCCTAGGGTAAGTAATGCCTAAATAGGTCTTGTGTGGTCGATAAACTTGCTGTAGAAAAAAGAAAGACCTCATGAACCTGTAGACCGTGTGGTAGGGGTGCCTGATAGGCTATAAATCCGAGGAACAATGTCCAGCCACGATTACCAGCCTGGTCATCTCCGTCGGTCATGGGCTGCCAGTTCTTTTGAATATATAATTAAGACACAAAATAACATTGCAGATGGAGCTTAAACCTTTGCTTAAGATGTTAAAAACTGGTGGCGCTTGTAACCGTTCAGTTAGACTGGACAGATGGTCTACAAAATCCAATTGTTTAACTACATAGCAGTGTATATTCCCAGTTGAAAAAAAAAGAATTGCAGTTTGTCTGCCTATGTTTGCCAGATTGCAAAGGGGTAATGGGTAATTGGAGACAGAGGCAGTGTTAGCGTGTGTTGTGAATATGGTGGAAGACTGAAGGGATGCAATCAAGAAAGATGGAATGTTGTCCCCTTCCTCAAGGTGTCAGACCATATTACAATGTGTTAGATAATGTCTCCACATATAATTACAGGGTTATTATTAGAGGGAGAAATGTGCCCCTCCTGTAGTACTGAGCTAAACACCTTTAACACTAGCTAATGAAGGACATTAGAGCAGTCACTAACTTGGAAGAAATTGGAGGAGAGTGTAGAGTGTGAGCATAGGCAGAGAAACAGACAAAACTAAGGTTAGGATTGCTAGATGAAGAACAACAGAGCTTGGATAATGATTTAACCTAGGATACGATTTGTCTTGTTTAAATTGAGATATTTGATTTTCTCTCTGAATGTCAAGGATATATCACTATTTGTGTTGCTGTTTATTCAGTGTGAGTGGAGATAGCCTTCATGAGAAATGTTACCACTCTGTCGGCCAAGAAAATGTTGAAATAGATTTTGGAAGCTTTCTGCTTACTGACAATGGTACACAACTTACATCATATAAAACAAAGAGGTTCCTTGTATACACAGGTGGAGAGAGTGAATATGACGATAAAAGGAAGCATAGAATTAGCATTAATTTATGCCCCAATTTAGAAGTAGCTTTGAATTATATATTTTGGGCTCATCACACCACTGCTGCTAGTTCATCAGGGAATTAGAATTGATAAGAGGTAGATCGGCAGGTACAAAATTGACTTCCAAGTGGCTATAGTGTTGTAGGAGTAAGGATAAAGGTGATTTATCTAGGAGAGACAATGGTGAGAGAATGTTTCAAAAAGGAAATAGCTCCGGTGTATTCTTTTTGTGGGAGATTTAAAAAGATTTTTTTTATTAACTATTTTTATTTTGCTTCAAGTTTCATGAGAAACATAAAACCTACAAAACGATAACAAAAGGTCGCACATAGGTCAAACATGAGAAAACTAGTCATCACAGGCTCAATGATTTCACACATCGTAAGTGAACATCGAATATTACAGTAATAGATTCTCTCCCCTCTGGTTTTCAAACAGTAGCATAGTTCCCAAGTGGCACCCTCATGGCAGTTCCCCTTGGGTTGCAGGGGACTGCAGCTAGTTCTGTCCCCCGTCATCTGAGAATATGGGATTTGTGAAGCCTCGACCTGTTGAGCCAAGCCGTAATGGTTCAGCCAGCTACCCCATACCTTATGGAATTTTCTTGGGCACCCTCTACTCTTATATATGAATCTTTCAGATGCCATGCATAGGTCCATCCCCCTTTTCCATTCATGGAGTGTCGAAGTTTCTTGTTTACTCCAATGTCTTGCCACGTCCCGCTTCGCTACCACTAGGCCCAGGGCACTACAGAGCAATTGAGGTCTGGCCACATCAACATCACATTGGATGCCCAGAAGGGTAATCTTTGGGTCCGCAGAGATAGATATATTCAGCACTACATTTAGTTTTCTAATTATCACATCCCAGTATGACTGTATATTAGGGCAGCCCCATTGCATGTGAAAAAAGTCTCCAACTGCAGTCTGGAAGCTCGGGGTTTCAGCATGACCCATTTTGTGTAGCCTGGCTCAACCGTAGTATAACCTTTGAAGGATTTTATACTGAATGAAGTGCAGTCTATCTTTGATTGCCACTCTCTAGGGTGCATCATGGACACCTCCCAATCCACGTCCTCTATAGTACTCAACTCACCCTCCCATGTCTCCCTGAGTTTGCCAAGGTTATCGGCATGTTGTTGTTCAATGTTTTGTAAGTGAGTGACACTGCTTTGGTCATGAGCTCTTCCTGTAGTAGTCACCCCTCGAATGGTGCATTTTCTGGTAGGTCCGCCCCCTCTAATCCTTCCGCCAGCCATGCATGGGCATAATTGAAGCTTGAATTCGGTGCAGAAGGTAGAGAAAGATTTGGATTCACCCTTGTCAATGACGTCCCCAACATTAGAGATCTCCAAGATATCCCAAATTCAAAAACAGCGTAGCTTACTCAGTTCCTTGAGCCAGTTCCCTTTCCACAGTTGTGTTGCCCTGGTAATCTTATGGACCCACCCCAGTGTTCTAGGTGCTCTTTCCCACACTTTCAGGGTGACTCGTGGAGAGCAGCCCATGTGTTCCTTTTCCTCTGTATAAATAATGAAAGAACGTGTGGGATGTCAGTGTCTGCCTTTCTAGTTTGTATGTGGTGTAATCCCATGCTACATGTATCCAGTCGTTGATGGGGATCAGATGCGCTGACCAATAATAGGCCTCAATATTCAGCAGTGCCAACCACCATTGTATGGATGACTTGTAATGTCCTTAGGGTGATCCTTGGGTGCCTCCCTAGCCATAACAGTGATTGTAATTCAGATAGTTTCCCAAAATATCATTCTGGGGAGAGGGTGGTAAGTATTCTGAAGGGCGTAAAGAAAGTAGCCTGATTAATAATTTTAAACAAGGCAACCCGGCCCACCATGGTGAGGGGCAAGTCTCTCCTTCTGTCTGCATCCTCTTTAAATTTAGTTTAGCTGGAGGTTGTATCTGTGGCAGACCTCAGTATGGGGTGTAAGAAATATACCATGGTATTTAAAGCCCTCTGTAGCCGCTTGTAGATCCCCTGGTAGGGGAGGCCACTCCACTATCAGTCTAGGGCTATACACTCTGATTTGTGCCAGTTGATCTTATAGCCTGAATACCGTCCATAGTTGTCTATTATTTGAAACAGGGATGAAATCGTGGTGTTGGGTTCCGTTACAAATAGGAGAATGTTGTCCACATACAGGGATCTCTTCTCCTCCCCGTAGTTGTCAGGAGTAGCCCTAATGCCTCGTACCCTTGGCTGCTGTCTAATCATGCATGCTAAGGGTTTCACTATCAATGCAAACAGGAGTGGGGGCAGAGGCACCCCTATTTAGTCCTGCGACCAATGGGGAAACCCTGAGAGAGTCTGCCATTCACCCGTACAGTCGCGCTGGGGGAATTGTATAATAATGCCACCCATTTCCTACAGTTCGGACCAAATCCAAATTTGACCAGATTGGGTTCTAAAATGGGCCAATGAACCACGTTGAATGCTTCTACCATATCCAACGACAGGAACACATGTGGGGCGTTGCGGTCCTTGACCGCCATTAGCCAGTTATGCGTTCTGTGGAGACTCCATCAGGTTGCCCATCCGGCATAAACCCAGACTGGTCACAGTGGACTATGTTGCGTAAGAGTCGCGTTGCCAGAATTGCCACTAATATTTTGACCTCAGTCTTCATTAAAGAAATGGAGCGGTATGAGTCACACCTATCCCTAGGTTTACCTTGCTTACGTATGGTGCACTATTGTGACTGTCCGGAGGTCTAATGGAAGGATACCCTAAAAAAGCAATTTTTAATCAGCTACTGGCTTTCCTTCTGATTTTGTCACCGATTGGTTTCAAATATTGCAGTAAAAGCACATGTCGGTCATGGATCCATTGGAGGTGTGTCTCTGTTATCTGGGCTCAGGACATGACTCGAAGTCATGCAAAGAATGTTCCGTCACGCACTTGAAGGCGATCCAGGACTGAAAAGCAAAGCTGTACTTTGTCTAACATAAGAAGTTACAACCCTCCTTTAAATCCCGCTCCCACTCCAAGGTTAGGGGCACTGACTCTCTCTCTCTCCCTAGGCCATTCCTACAAGGTGTCAACTTTGTGGTCCAAGTTCCCTGGTAAGTATAAATCAAAGTCCAAACACAAACAAGTGAAGTTGAAGCAGCTCAACCCTTTCTTACCACTCTGTATCAAAAGAGATGACACCGGGGCGTCATGATGTGAGTTAGTCTCCCTCTAGCAACGGAGTTGATTACTGAAATGGCCTTGGTACATCCCAAATTTCCTGGTCATTGGCAATGCCACAACAGATTGAAGATTTCGAGGAGGCTATGTTGCAGATATTTGCCGTACTTCTGGCCTCCTGTCAGGATTCCCCCGGTGGATGTGTCCTCAGCACCCTCTGACCCCTGGGGACCTGCTTTTGGCCAGCGCCAACTATGGTACAGACTTTCACTTTGGCTCCTGTGCAGGCACTTCTACATCAACACAGGTACAAAGGCCACCAGTGCCAGAAGAGGATCTGGTTATGATTTCGATGTCTGACACTGAATCAACTTCAGCCTGATCTCAACTGAAGTCGCAGTACAAGATCATAAGGATTACAAAATTATAAAAGTGCAACTTGTCATTATGCAGCCCGACTATAAACAAGTGACTCTAACACAGCAGACGCACCAGCAGAGCTTCCATTTTTTTTGACTCTGCCTGTGAACAAGGTACAGACCAGAATGGACATGACGATGGTGGGGGGGAGTTTTTTTCTCCTCACTCACTGCACAGATGACAACTTTAACATGAATTCACAAGAGGCCAGGGGGCTTAATACTCCCTTTGAGACCCAGTTTGATTCGCCACATGGGCCACCAATTGAAGGGAGTGCATGGTTTTCAATGGTCATCTGCCAGGTAGTTGAGGTCCTGGTACTGCTCCTGCCTTCAGTTGAGTCCCAAACAAATGTCCTTATGGAAATTTTGTAGCCGGGGCCAGCCACGTCATAGCCCTTGTTCATCTTTAATGATGACCTCACCAATACCTTCACCGGCACTTGGTCAAAGCCTTCTTCCTGTACACCGGTAAATAGGCAAGTGGCCATGCATCAGAGACCAGGTCCTGGTAACCCTGATTTTCTTACTTAACATCCTATTCCAGAAATGGCAGGATGCATGGTATTTAAAAAGTAGGACCTGTGTGTATACGTTTTTCATGTCCAGGTTATGAAAACTCCTAAAGCTGTTTTTCACTGTAAAAAGGCTATCTTTCCCATTTCCTAATTCTGGGTTCAGATTGGGAACAGTTAAAGAAATTATGCTTACACTGAAATTAATTGTATTTTAAAATCCTCTTGGTTTGTAAAGTCTGATTTTAAGTTACAATTTCAGAAAGAAAAAAAAATCCACTTTTAGAAAGTTGACATTTTTATGCACAAACCAACTGTGCCTTTCTGATTGCATCCTGCGTAACAGACTGTGAATGGCTCCCTTGTTGTGGGTGATGTATTCTTTCTAGGCATGAGAAAAAAGAAGGCCTAGGTGTGAGGGGGTGGGTCTTTCTAACAGGATGACTAGGGAGGAGCTGTACCCTGCTCTGATTACATTTCAAAGGACCCTCCATGCAGTACACACAAAAGAACCTGGAACCAAACCTGCCATTGCCTTTGTCCCTGTAGACAGTTTGGAGCCAGGACCAGAGGAAGGGAAAGAACCAATGAGATCCAGTTTTGGGGGACATTCCAGGGAATCCTCCCACACAAAATGTGTCCTTCATAACCTCTCATCAGAACACTCCTAAACCTGTGGAAAATTCACAATGAGGATTGCCCTCTCTATCTGAAGAATTAAGAGTGGGCCTGCTTGCCTCGAAACCATGCTCTCCAGAGTGACTCCAAGGGTCAGTTGGCTGACCTCTTGTTTGAGCTACAGGGACACAACAAGCTTCCATAGGCCTCCCTGCAGCGGCCCAGCTGACCAGTTCTAACTGGACATGCCTAGACCCTGCTACTGGCCTTCGCTGAAGTGGGTCCTGCTCCCCAAGAGATGCCTCCACGACCTGGACCCTTGGCTGGCAACAGTGTAAACTCCTTCTGAAGAAAAGCTGAAGATCCAGAAGTTTTATGCTCCTCATGATTGCGTAGTGACCTTTTCACGGGTAGAATTGACCGCTGCGAGATGCAAAGCTCTAGTGGGATCTGCTCCTCATCCCGCCAGGGACCATCTGCAACAGCCAGCAACACAAAGCTCCAGTGAGACCTGCTCTTCGAGCTGACAGAGATAGCCTGTGCCAACTGCTAACACAAATCTTCAGCGACGACTGGCTCTTTATGCTACAACAGCGAATGTCTGCAATGCTTGACCTGCTTCTCATGATTCTCATGCAGACAATCTCCTCCTCAGGCCCCTGCCAACTTGAACAGCACTCAAAGGACTTGAGAAGGTTACTTTTCAGAGGAATTGACCTGTTCCTGGTATCCCACCCATGCTCCATCGCAGTCAGCCTGAACCTGTGACTTACCCCCCTGGTCTAGCTAGACCAGTTAACCATGAGTGGAACTTTGTGCTTGATAGGGCTACAGTGCCAACAGATGCAGTTTCTGATAGAAGACAATGTGCCTCAGCACTGATGTGGTTGATCTCATAGTTTCTGATAGGATACCAGAGTCTCTAAGGTTGACGTAGATGTTTAGGTCTCTAACCATCACTGGTTCCAACTTTAGGACTGTGGACAGCTGGGTGCCTTTTCAGGAGATACATGTTGCCTAACAGAAAATATACAAGATTTGTCTCTATTCACATGTAGACCACACTGGGGGAAAAGAGAGAGGTGATAAGGGACATCTCAGTGCATGCCAGGATTTAAAGGATTTTAAAATGTTCCCACGTTCCCTCCTGAGTGTCTAGAACTATTTTTCCAACACTAAAGCAGTTAACACCACACTCCAGGAATTTGTGATTGAATAAATTAATTTCAACATCATAATTAGCATAAAACTGACACTTTTAAACCATCAAGGTCTTGATCATGTGACCAAACCGCCAACTCCGATCATCTAGTCACTCGAGATCGGAGCAAAGTCAATAGTTATGATGGCAGACCGTGATGGAGCTCGGTTCAGATGCACAAAGTGGATTGGGTCTTGGTCTACGCTTACCTTCATACTTAGAAGAATGTTTACAAATAAATGTCTGAGGGGGTAAAGGTCAGAGGGGCATGGAAGCCAGCAGTGTTCAAGGAAGAGGCGTTGTCTGGGAGCAGCTGGATGAAGTTGCAGCGAAGATTTCTTCATTTGGACTTAGTATTTTTTATGGAAATCAAAAATCTCCAGCAGGATGTAGTTGTAAGCTCTAGACAACGAGTGCTCCACACGACCAGATACCTCTTCTGTGAAGAGCCAGTGAATAGAATTTGCAGCTGCTGTTGTAAGAAAATAGCAGGAGTTAATGTAAAATCAGGCTCATTAGTGATGCACCTTAGGCTGATCGGCGAGCAGGTAGGTCCCAGTCTCCTCTCATTCTCAGAGTCCCAAGTTTTGGATGTACCCTATCTGCCCACCTTTAGCACCACTTCTAAGTGTCCAGGACTAACCGGGCACCATTTTGAGGGTCAGGACTCACTCAGGCTGGGTCTAGATACTGGTTTGAGATGATTGGAGCCTTTTGTGTTCCCGATTAGGAGGCCAGCCAACTAGCTGTCACAGTCATTCTGGAAGTCTTGGGTTCAAGCAGAGAGGCAGGTCTCAAGCAGCAGGGCAGTCCTCAGAGAGCAGAAAGCAGGCTTCAGGCAGCAGAGCAGTCCCCTTGGTGTAATAGGGTAGTCCTCTGAAGTAGACAGCAGGCCACAGGCAGCAGGAAAGTCTTCTGAGAGTCCTTCCGCAGGTCCAGGAGTGACCTGAAGAGTGGTTCTGAAGGTTCTAATTTTATACCTGGTGCCAGCTTTGAAGTGGAAGAAACAGGTGGAGTTCCCCTCCAACCGAAGATTCCAGAATTTCTTGCATCCCTGCCCTCGTCCCAAAAATGTCTGTTGACACAATAGGCTAGTGTAAAATTATTTGTGTGTGTGTGCTGCGGCAATGTCTCAGACCTGTAAGTGGGGCTGTGCACAGCTCCAGCCCCATCCTTGCTTGGATGGGTCATCCTGCCAATGTTCAGTCCCTCTATTGTGTAGCGATCTGGGAGGCATACACAAAGGCCAACTGCATCTAGTCATGTGACCCAGGAACAGCCTGCAGGCACCAAATGACTAGGACAAGAAAATGCCAACTTTCTAAAAGTGGGTCTTGTAGAATTATGATTTAAAATCTAGCTTTATCATTAAAGAGGGTTTTGAATTTCAATTCCTTAGACACCAAACATGAAATTTCTACCTGCTACCAAACAAAACATATATTTATTAAATTTAATATGGTAGCCCAATGTTATCCAATGGGCAGGTACCCAAAGTAGCCCTCAAAATGTTTTCAGACCAGCCTTCGCATGGTGCATAGTGAGTGCAGAGAGTGAGCCTGACCACTACAAGGAGGGTGTGGGGGTTCTACCCCCAAAAAATATTTGATCAAAAATGGTACATTCTACATACAACACGTTATTCATTATATATTCAATTGTACTAGCTTATAAAGCATCGTAAATAATAATCTTAAAATACACCACGATTAATCTTTGTTAGGGCTCTTCAGGTGATTCCCTCGCTATTATCCTTCATCAGTCTCTCATCTCTCCATAGCCCCTCTCTCACAAGTATTTTATTTGATTTATAGCACCTCTCATACCAGTGTCGAGTGTCAGAGCACTTCACATTACACACAAATACAGACAGTGAATAATATGTGTATAAATCAGTGTATAGAAAATGTTACAAAGACAAAGGGAAATACAAGGTGTAGGAATCACATGTCATACATACCGGTACACATTTTTTAGGAGTGCTTAGTGTAAAGCACAAACCCAGAATTCAGAACACAACACAGTGATTATGGTTAACTTTAATAATAAAAATGTATTTCTACCCAAACAAATCCTTTTAGCAACATTAGGATAATGAAAGACTCGGAAAAAAATATAACTTACTAACCTGTACCATGTAGGTTACTAGTAGCTCTTTGATGACTCTTCATAGCTCACAGTGCTTGACTATGATTATAACTTAAGAACTGCACATTAACAAAAGGGTCTCTGTGACAAAAGCAGTAACCCACTAAGCTATGCTCATGAAATACTGATCGGTGAGCTGCATGTCATATGCCCTTTGCAGAAGTTATATTAACCCTCTGCGCTACCTTCAATTAGTCAAAACTGCCACTAGATAAAACTCCGATCTCTCTCCAGGAGGTAATCACAATTTTTTTGGGTTTTTTGGGTACATTTATATAGCACAAACTCGACCAGAAGGTATCAGAGCACTTTACATGCTCACCAGTTATGTTACAGACGGACACATTAATTTTTGGTAGGCACAGAGAGATTAAGTGATTTGCCTAGAATCACAGGATATTGAGCGTCCCTACCGAGACTCGAGCCCAGTTCCCCAACTTCGAGATCCACCACTCTAGCCATTAGGCTACATCCTCCCCCCTAAGTTATCTTGCTAGTTTTATTGTTGCTTGAAAACTACTGGATATACAAGGAACTCTGCAGCAGGTGCTTTCAAAATTGCAGCACAGCTACAAAAACGACCACCAATCACATAATCAGCCACTCACCCTACCAGCCTCCCGGGGAAACGCACATGTTTTGTATTGATTCTATTGGTTCAAGAATGTGGAAAGGGGAAGAAAAGGAGTGTTCTATGGGGCTTTTAATGATTTCCTTAATGTAATACGGTGGTGTTTATAAGACATGGTGAGATTTACTGTAAGATAAAAAGTGGGCAGTGTACCATGCATAGAAGGTACATCTAAAATGCAATGAGCGGGAGGGGAGAAATTACGTCCAACCCTTCTTTGCAAAGATTTGTTATAGAGACTCGGATACAGTTGTGACGTCTTAGTGCACCTATTATGTGCAATCTGTTAGACAGCTGAATATCAAGCCTTTTCTCACATGCTTTCTTGAATCATGCTCCTGTCTCTTAGTGTAGGGCCCTCATTCGACTGGACTGTGTAAATCTATGTGGGATATCATGCACATTTGTGAGTAATTATCACTAAGTGATGGGGCGATGCCCAGGATTTAGCAGAATCCGCACTCAATTGATAGAGGGTTAATGCTAAACAGGCAACAATGTACTTTGCTCGCATTTTAGCACTGACGCTAAAAAAGGCATGGATAGTATAGACATCTTTCTCAGAGGTGCAAACAAAAATCCATACACACATATTGTGATCAACAAAGAAATTATGCACCTTTTACACATTTTTTATGATGTTTTGTCCTCATTTGCTTATGAAAGAGTTGGCAGTAATTGAAATAGAGTGGCATAGATTGATGAAAATCTTTATATCCCAGGAGATGATTTTAGGTGGCAATAACACCACCATTTCACAATCTTTTATTTCCTGTGTTATCCAGGAACTGGAAGAATTCATTGCAACTTCAGGAGACGCTGGTTTCATCGTGGTTACACTGGGATCAATGGTGTCATCAATCAGTAGATTTGAACTGCTGGAAGAGATGAACGCAGGATTGGCTCTCATGCCCCAAAAAGTGATCTGGAGGTACCAGCAGTCCAAATGGCCTCCCGAGCTTAAATTGGCACAGAATGCCAAAATATTTGACTGGCTGCCCCAGAATGACCTATTAGGTAAGACAAGCCTGACTTAACGAGCATAATTAACAGTGCACAACCACATTTTTTTTAAAATATTACTTTCATGGGCTCTGTTTAGAAAAATACCCATAAAAATAACCATGTTGTATAATTCCCCTAAAAATCCTCAGAAATGTTATAGTTTCGTTCCAAAACCTAATACCTATTCGCATTCACAAGTTATTGTGAGCTAGGTAAATGTGAATCGTCCGAATAAAAATCTCACAGATTGACACATAGCAAAAAAGAGGATAAATTATGTAATTGATGATATCACTGGTGACATTACACAAGACATCACCCTTGCCTCATCAATGACATCAGTCATGCTACAAAGCACCGCCCTTCGGACAGATCCTGCTCTCCTGCATTGAAGCACCATTGCATAATGTTGCCGCATCTCACACATTGCACTTTCCCTTACCTGAATAGCTGCACAGCACTTGGCTTCCCCGGTCCACCGCGGCTTCATGCTGATTGTAGCGGAGGGAAGACCACCCACAGCAGGCACTTCCGGGGCCTCACTTCCGCCCCGGTTAGCACTCTAGCCTACAGGGACACCTATTTAGGTGCAGCTGGAGCGGGCGCGGAGCGGTCTCCTACTGCTGTCGGGCCAAAGCTTACTTCATACATTTTCCTGCGAAGAGCTGTTAAGAGCAGAACACCCACAATGCTCAGAATGTTTCACCAAAGTTATCAGGAGCATTCAGCCGACCCTGAAACCAGATAGAAATCTGGTCAAATCAGGTACCAACAATACAGAGCTGCAGTTAGTGCTAATCAATGCTAGGTCATTGATTAAAAATAAGTATGAAGTTGCCAACTTTATTATTGATACTAAATTGGATGTCTTGTTTGTGACTGAAACCTGGGGTGAAGAAACATCTGATCCTGATTTTAAAATGGTGGTATCTCATGGGTACAAAGTGTTTAGACACGATAGGCAATTAAAAAAAGGTGGCGGGCTCGCTTTAATCCATAGGAGCAAACTTATATCACATTGCTCAATTCTACCTTCATTGGACTACGAGGCAATTCTTTTTAAAATCACTCCTTATGAACAAGAGACATTCAAAGGAATATTGATTTACCGTCCACCTGGCCCCAAAAGTAGCTTTTTGACTAACTGTCATCCTCTTTTAGAGTTGGGTCTTCAATCCAAATGTTTCACTATCCTAGGCAATATGGACTTCCATCTTGAATCATCAGCAGACAGAGACACGCAGGAGCTTATTGATATTACATCAGAATTAGGACTCCAACAGCTTGTACAATACCCCAAGCATCAAGCAGGACACACTTTAGACGGTTTGTTTACCAATAACCCTGCCATTTCCATTATATCCGTTCTCCCTCTTACCTGGACTGATCACCATGCCATTCTTTTCAGACATAATCTGCCCCTATTAGAAGGCGACCTCAGAGGAGCCCCGAGGGGGCCCTGACTATTCTGAGACCAACCCTCGAGGTATCGTAGCCGGGCACTGGCGGGAGACTCCTCAGGGGAGGAATCTCGTATCTAGGATCATACACTCGGCACCACATGACAAAGAGACACCACACCGGGAGTTCTTAAGAATAAATCTTTATCAGATCGGAGTTGTAGGATCTTTATGATCAGCAAGGCAAATATATACAAGTGGAGCGCGGGCTCACAGAGTCTTTGAGGGGGGTAGGAGGTAGCGGGACAGTCTTTGGGGGATATGGATCAAATGCAGGAGCGTACCCGGCGCACAGCTCACAATCCTCGAGCTGGGGGATACGCTTGTCGTCGTGGGGTCCGGCGGGACCAAGAGAGTCGGTGGGAGCCGCGAGTCACTCAGCAGGGCTCCAGGGCTACTTTACACAGACTTTCCGTGTTGTCTGCTGAAATGACCGGGCAAAAGACGTTGGGGAGGACCTGGTCTTCGTGGACTAAATGACTGAGGACACCGGTGATGCTGGCCCCGGTGTCACGGAGGGCTTCTACTTGGTGGCCATTAATCGTTACGAGCTGCCCATATTTCTTCGTGTTGGAGGGCAGGAGGCTTCCAGGGACCATTTCTCTATCTCCTAAGGATACTAGGGCCATGGCTACATTGGCTATCTGTCTAGCGGGGGGTGCTGCCTGGGTGGTGTGTGGGGCCATGGGGCATTCAGGGTCGTTGGCGTAATGCCCGGGCTTCTGACAACGGAAACAAGTGATGGTCACCCGGTGCCCCCGTCTCAGGGGGGGGCCGGATACAGCTGGTGGGGGTGCCGGGAAAGGCGGAGGTTGGGTCTTCGGGCGACTAGACTGGGACTCTCTCTGCCCTCCCTGGTTTCCCCCCCCTCTCTGGCGGGGTGGTCCCTGACTGGCTGGGGGGTACTCTCCTACAGGGCCCCGGGAGACCCGGGTGTTGGTCCAGCGATCCGCCTCGACAGCCAGCTTTCTCGGATCCGTGAGCTTGCTGTCGAGCAGATGCTGGCGCAGTTCCACAAAGCAGTTCGCAGCCAGGTGTTCCCACAACATAAGGTCTGTTAGTTCTTCCAGGGTGGTTACCTTGCTGCCCTTGATCCACCCATCGAACGCGCGGCTGAAAAAGTTCACATATTCCACCCAGGTGGTACCCGGGATCTTCCTGCAGTCCCGGAACCGCTGGCGGTACATCTCCGGGGTGAGGCCGTACCTTGTGAGGAGGGCCTCCTTCATGTGGTCATAGGAGGTCTGCATGGAGGTTGGTAGGTCGAGCAGGGTGTCTCTCCCTTCGCTCAGGAATCGTCCCCACAACCCGGCCCCCCAATCCTTCTGCGGGACCCGATGGGAGGCCATGGCGACCTCGTAGGCCCGGAACCACTGTTGAATGTCATAGTTTTTGTAATATTCTTTGACCACATCCTTGGGGATGTGGACCTTCTGCTCCGCCGGGGAGGCCGCCTCTCGGTTCCCCGGGGGCCGCGCTTCTTCGCTTTTTGCTTTTAGCTCTATTTCCTTCAAGCTGCGTTCATGTTCCAGTTGAAGTCTCCTTCCTTCGTGTTCCCGTTGGAGTTTCTTCTCTTCTAGTTCTCCTTGCACCCGCATCTGTTCCACTGCTAGCTTTTTCTCGGCTAATTTCAACTCGCCCTCAATTTTGAGTTTGGCTAATTCGAGTTTGTGATGGCGACTTCTTTCTCTGTCTGCGAGTTCCTCCGGGGATAGGCCCCCGTCTGGTACGAAGCTTCGCGCCTGGTTGCTGCTGCGTTCTCCTTGGGAGGGTCCAGCTTCGTCGTGGGGCTCCACCGCTCCTTCTGGGCGGGGGGCTCCAGAATCCACCCAAGCTTTCAGTGCCTTTTGCATATCTTCTTTGGTGTTGAGACTAGTGGTAGCGATTCTGAGTTCCTTGCAGAATTGCTTCAATTCTCTGTGTGTGTACTCTTTCAGTTGTTCCGCCTGGAATATGGTACTGGTGTCGTTTTCCGTGAGAACCACGGCGTTTCCTTCTGCCATCTTTGTCGGTAGTGCGTCAGCCGTTCACGGTACGATCTGTAGATTATGGGCCCGAATCCCGTCGCTTGCCACCAATGTTAGAAGGCGACCTCAGAGGGGCCTGGAGGGGGCCCTGACTATTCTGAGACCAACCCTCGAGGTATCGTAGCCGGGCACTGGCGGGAGACTCCTCAGGGGAGGAATCTCGTATCTAGGATCGTACACTCGGCACCACACGACAAAGAGACACCACACCGGGAGTTTTTAAGAATAAATCTTTATCAGATCGGAGTTGTAGGATCTTTATGATCAGCAAGGCAAATATATACAAGTGGAGCGCGGGCTCACAGAGTCTTTGAGGGGGGTAGGAGGTAGCGGGACAGTCTTTGGGGGATATGGATCAAATGCAGGAGCGTACCCGGCGCACAGCTCACAATCCTCGAGCTGGAGGATACGCTTGTCGTCGTGGGGTCCGGCAGGACCAAGAGAGTCGGTGGGAGCCGCGAGTCACTCAGCAGGGCTCAAGTACAAGTTCGGAGGTCTTACGATCTTCAGGGAGCCGTGAGTCACTCAGCAGGGCTCAAGCACAAGTTCGGAGGTCTTACGATCTTCAGGGAGCCGCGAGTCACTCAGCAGGGCTCAGCACGAGTTCGGAGGTCTTACGATCTTCAGGGAGCCACGAGTCACTCAGCAGGGCTCAAGCACAAGTTCGGAGGTCTTACGATCTTCAGGGAGCCGCGAGTCACTCAGCAGGGCTCAGGTGTTTCCAAAGGCGAATCTGCCGGACAGTCCCAGAGCACCCCTTGTTATAGGGCGACTCCTCTTTGATGTCCGGAGTCTGTGCAGGCAGGGGTCTTGTCACCTGGGGGTTGCTTGTCGGGGTTTTCCTGCCATTGTCTTTTGATCCTTTCAGGGCCGGGTTGGGAGGAGTCCCAGACACCCAGCAGGCGTGGAGCCAGCCCTCGGGGAGGCCGGCGGGCCGATCGAAACCCACCTTCCCAGGGAAGCTCAGAGGTGTGATAGAAACTGCTCCTCCCTCTCTCATCCCAAGGGGAGCGCGATGTCCTCCAGCCGGAGTGGCGCCTCTAGGCCAGGGTCGCGCTGGGGCCGGGCGGCCATCTTGGTGCATGAAGTGGGCACACGGGCCCGGTGTGGCCGAAAGGAGGAAGGCAACGGACGGGAAAGTCTGGGTCGGGTGTGTGTGTTCTGGTGGGAAGGATCGGCTAGGTCGTGGGTTCGGGGGCTGTGTGAGGTGCAGGGGTCAGGTATGGCTATGTCACGAGGGCCGGGTCTAACAGCTCCGCTCCAATACCACCAATATGGCTAGCACCAAGTCCATTGGGAGAGCCTGGCATAACATCGACCAGAGCTTAATGGAAAGCCAGTTAGTACAAAGCCAACCGGATCTGGAATTGGAAGCTGAGGCCTCAGCTGGAAAATACACAACCTGGTTGGAGTCCAACTTTGCCAAATTAGCTCCTGTAACAGTGATAAATAAAAATAGAACAAAACCCTCTGCCCCTTGGTTCTCTGAAGCCTTAAGACTAGATAAACAGGCCTGTAGAAGGCAATAAAGAAGCTGGCAGAAAAGTTAAGAAACACTAGAAAAAGATCTGTATAAAGCTATGTTGGCAGATTACAAGAAAAAGCTAATTGCTGAGAAGAGCCAATACTTCACATCACAAATAGAAAGGACAGGTGACTCTAGCAAGGAACTCTTTAAGACCATGAAAAATCTGACAACAGCTATAAAGGATGACTCGCCAATTGTAACCAAAAGCTTTGCAACACACTTGCCCAATCCTTTAAATCTAAGGTGGACCAAGTATACGATCAGTTTGCCAACTATAAAACAAACGATGCAGTATAGAACAAGAAGCCACACTCAAAGCGCCCTTTCTTAATTTTACCTTTACTTCGCCAACTCAAACAGCGACGCTTCTTTCAACTATCAAATCAGGATCCCCGGATGATCCTTACCCTCCCAGGATTCACAAGGGCTCTTCCCTTCTACGTGTAAACAGGCTTGTATACTGCCACTCCTACAAAAAAACAATTTGGACATAATGGACCCAGCCAACTACCGTCCTACCGCAAGGCTCCCGCTTCCCGCAAAAATCGTTGAGAAATTAATAAATGTTGAACTCTCCGCATTCATCGCAGAGAATCAAATCCTAGACCAGAGTCAGTTTGGGTTCAGAGCTAGTCATAGCACTGAGACGGCTCTGATAAAGACCACGGACAAAATCCGTATAGCGCTGGATGGCGGAGGGTCGGCGGCCCTCGTGCTCCTCGACCTATCCGTGGCATTTGATACCGTGGACCATACACTTTTGATCGAACGTTTAAAGACCATAGGTATTGGAGGAAAGGCCCTTTCCCTTCTAACGTTGTTCCTATCAGATAGAACTCAAACAGTTCACTTGACCAATTTTAAATCAGCACCTTTTGTTTTGCCTTGTGGGGTGCCGCAGGGCTCATCATTGAGCCCTACACTCTTTAATATTTATGTTTCTGAAATAGCTCCTCTGATCAGAAGCTTTGATCTAATACCTACCTCTGATGCTGACGACACCCAGTTGGTTATCTCAACAGTGGACACAGATGTTAATTATTCCATCAAACGTCATGACTGCATGGTCACTCTGAGCAACTGGATGAATAGGCATTGCTTGAAGTTGAATTCAAGCAAGACGGAGGTGGTGTTGTTTGTCAACCTCTTTCCATTGTGGTCGCCAGCTTGGTGGCCAGATACTCTATGCCCCCCACCTACACCTGCTACGAAGCCTAAAAATCTGGGGGTCATCATAGATGAGAAACTAAACTTCATTCTCAGATCTCGAAGGTGGTGTCCTCCTCCTTCCACACCATCAAAGCTTTACGTAAGATTCTCCCATTCATTCCTATAAGTACCAGAAATACAGTATTGACCTCCCTGGTTCTATCAAAATTGGATTACTGCAATGGCTTATATATCAACTTACAATCCAATCTACTCAGAAGGTTACAGGCGGTAAAAAATGCCGCCGCTAGTCTAGTCCTGGATGTTCCCAAATATCATTCCATTCGATCAGAGATTCAGGAATTGCATTGGCTCCTGGTTGATCAACGTGTTAAGTTTAAGGCTCTCTGCATTATACATAAGGCACTGTACAGAGAAGGACCACAATTTATGTGGGATTCCTTTAGTTGGTATACACCAAATAGACAGCTTTGCTTGGCCAATGCCTACCTGATGCCCGCCTCCAGATTTAAAAGGAAGAACTGGGGGGGGGGAGCTTCAGCTACAGTACTATCAAGGAATGGAACTCCTTTCCTCTTTCTCTTAGGAGGAACTCCTCCTTGCTTGGGTTTAGGAAGCTACTCAATACTTGGCTTTTCAGAAACTAGCTTTCCCTGACACAGTGTTGGAAGACCGGAAGCACCTAGACACCCACGGGTATTAGTGCGCTATATAAATTGTTATAACATAACCATTGGAAATAGCCTTTGGCTGCACCCAGAAATCTCTGGTGCCAGACTTGGTCTTCGGTTAGGTGCTGTGCCCAACAAACATGCCGCAAGAGCTGCTGGGCACAGACCTTAGCCCTGAGCACTGTGCCCAGGGTGCCTGACCTTTGGAAGGCCTTCTGCTCAGCACCCCTTCTCGCAGAGCTTGCATGGTTTTCTGCCTTTAAATGTTCTATGGATAGGGTACAACTGTCAGCAACTCAATATTCTTTTGTAAAGATGATAGAAATGAAATGAAACTAAATGAAAAGGAAATGTATAAAGCGCGAAACATTCACCCGAGGGTATCATGGCGCTAGATAGAGAGAGGAAAGGCTGATGTAGTCACCACTCGAACACTTATCCTCTTAGTTATTGGTTGTTATTAGCAGGTTGCAGCCCCCCTTTCTACATATGGTTGTCTTTCCATTTGTTACTTCATTAGTAATGTCAGAAATATTATGTCACCCGTGATGTCATTTATGGTTTCAGTTGTCATGTAATTTGTGACATCATGTGTATAATCATTAGCACTGCAGTTGGGGGTGTTATACTTGGTAGCTCACTATAGCCAGTGAATGTTAATGGCTTGTAGTTTTTTAATTGAAACCATAATGTCCATCCATATGAAGCATTTAGGGAAATGTTTTGGACTTTTATAACACGTTATTTTGTGATGTGAGCAAAAAGATGCATAATGTTAGTAGCAAACAGTTTTCAGTGATTTTCTTTGGTTTTGTTATGGTTTATGGGCCCGATTCACAGAACTACCTTAAGACAAAATCCTAAACTTACTACCATTTTGGTATTCACAGAAGGCACTTACTCATTTTGGTATTCACAGAAGGCACTTACTCATTTCGGTATTCACAGAAGTTAGGAGTCCTAACTTTACGACTCCTAAATGCCTTCTGTGAATACCAAAAGTCTTAAAGTTAGTATTTTTCTCTATTTAGGAGTAGTAAAGTTAGGACTCCTAACTTTACTACACCTAAACTGAGAAAAATCCTAACTTTAAGACTTTCGGTATCCACAGAAGGCATTTAGGAGTCCTAAAGTTAGGACTCCTAACTTTACTACTCCTAAACTGAGAAAACTCCTTACTTTAAGACTTTCGGTATTCACAGAAGGCATTTAGGAGTCCTAAAGTTAGGACTCCTAACTTCTGTGAATACCAAAATGAGTAAGTGCCTTCTATGAATACCAAAATGGTAGTAAGTTTAGGATTTTGTCTTAAGTTAGTTCTGTGAATCGGGCCCTTCGTTTCCTCTTGCCAAGAGACTCATGGGCACTGGTCATGTTGCATAGCAACCCCTGCACTCGCCCCCCACTCCAGACACAAAATTTGGCTGTTGAGGCAGAGAATCAAAATCCATCCTCATTTAATTGAACTCTCACTCATGCTTCAAAACGTATGGAGTTGCGTGCTGTACAGACACTGGAACTGACTTGGTGCCCCTCAGGGATATTAAGCGCAATATAAATGTGATTGCAATACCATATAATTCAACCCCAGTCCATTATCTTATTTGATTTCTTTGCAATGTGTTAGTCTCTTTAGAAATCATTTGTGAATGAACCACCCTCCTATTGCCCAAGAAGGACATTTATCTACAGCCTTCAGAATTGAAAGTAGCTTCTGACTGCTTACTTAACAACTTGAAAGCACTCATACGTCTCTACTAATGGCTGAATAAGTTCCAATTTTCATTCTGTGAGTAAGAACTTTTCGCAATTCATGAAGGCTGTATCATAACTTCAAATGGAACGAGGGAAGGGTGGGAAAGAGGAAGATGTAACTTACAGAAAAATTTTCTAAATGATTCACACAGGATGAGGGAGCTTAAGGGGAGAAAATAAAAAAAAATAGCCTAAGTTGTGTAAATATGGGGAGGTCAAGGTTTGAGGGGTGGTAGTGAAACCCCTGGCTTAACTTAAGGTAGTTCAATGTCAATTAATATTCTTTCATGGAATGTGAACGGCCTTAGAGTTAAGAGTCGTACACAGAAAATCATGGAGTATTTAAAAACAAAAGATAGTGAAATTATAATACTGCAGGAAACTCATCTATTAAAGGAGGAATGGGCCGAAATTATCAAGAAGCAAAGGTGGGTGGATACATATGTATGTACCGAGCAAGTATGCTGCGTCAAAAGGGTGGTTATCCTTTTTAAAACATCACTTAGAGCCAGGATAGAATCAGTAAACACAGACACCAAAAGGGAGATGGTCTATTGTTAAAGTTAGAATGCATAACAAAACAGATATTACGGCCCTAACATGGATGACCCTGCACCCCTACAGATGTTGTATACACACCTACTAGTAGTCTCAGCTACAATAATTTTGGGTGGAGATTTGAATCTAATAATAAACCCTAGAGAGGATAGGCTACCCATTAGAAAGTCATCAAATCTACCTAGAATGAGAGAGTGGTTAAAACTCCGTATGAAGGATTTGGGGTAGTCGATGTTTGGAAAGCAAAGGGAGACAAAACACATTGATATACGTTCCAAAATTAAAGGCAAGGCCATGCTTCCAGGATAGACTTTTTTTCTAGTAGATAGGGACCTGGTTAATAATATTAAGAAGGTAGAGCACCTACTTTCACACCTGTCCGATCATTCTGCAGTCTATTTGCAGATACGGATTGAAAATAGCCCATTACCCCCGAGATGAACAGTAGATCCCACTACATTAGCAGATTCACAAAACAAGGAGAAGCTGAAAGCAGAGTCAGAACAATTTTTCTTACTAAATAGAGATGGGACCACTAATCAAGTTGCATGTGACGCATATAAAGCTGTCATTAGGGGAAAACTACTTAGTTTAGCGGCTCTCAAGCACGAGAGCACAAGGAATACAATTAGCCAACTCGAAAAAGAAATACAAAACTTAGATTCAGCAATAGCGAGGGGTATGAATATACACAAAGTTAACAAATTAGAGAAAGAAATAAAGGGGAAGTAAGAGGCACTGTCTGACATCTTAGACTCCATAGTTAGATGTAAATGGGAAGCAAGTAAGCTTTCCCACTGTGAGTACGGTGAGGGTCGCGGTAAAATGCTGCCTGGAAAATAGAATCTCAACCATCCAGGTTAAAAGCCAGAGTGACCCTAGCACTGAGGATTGCAAGATTGAGAAGGCGTTTGCAAACTTTTTTTATTCTGAAGATACAGTATCCTCAATAGATCAAATAAATTACTATTTAGAGGGGGTAGTTCTCCCAACACTGACGCAAGAGCAAATCGATGTTCTCAATGCCGAAATCACAAGTGAAGAAGTGGCAAACACGAAAGGGAAGCTAAAAAAGGGGAAAGCTGCAGGTCCCGATGCCCTACCAAATGAAATATACACTATATCAAAAGAAAACTTGGTTCCCCACCTGACAGTGCTACTAAGTGGCATCTTCCGAGAAGGGCAGGAGTTTCCGGACTCATGGAATGAAGCAACTATTAGTATATTGTTAAAACCAGGGAAAGATCCAAAAAGATGCGATTCACACAGACCTATATCACTTTTAAATAGTGATTAAAAAACTATATCCTAATCTTGGCAAAGAGGCTGGCACAAGTAGCTGAGCACCTAATACATCAAGATCAAAAAGCTTCATTAAAGGTAGACAGATACAAGAATAGACGCATGAGATGGTTGGTGCAATTGACATGGCAATACATGAGAAGATACCCCTTTGACTTATCTCCTTCAACGCAGCGAAAGCCTTCAATAGTGTTAGTTGGCTGTTCTTACATGCAGTATTGGGAAAATATGATCTGGGGAAAACATTCATGGGGGCCGTAAAATCTTTATATAAAAAGCCAACTGCTAGGCTTTTGATAAATGGCAACCTCTCAGAGAAGATAAACATCAAGAGAGGCACCAGACAAGGTTGTCCCTTTTCCCCTTTGCTTTTTAATCTATATATTGAACCCATGGCGAGTGCCTTTAGCGCCAACTAGGAGATCCCTCTGTTTAAATATCAAGGGTGGGAGAGGAAAATGGCCCTCTACGCTGATGATCTAATGATTTTTACTAATAACCTATCAGAGTCACTCCCAGCAATTGAGGATACACTGGAAGGTGTCAGGTTATATGGATAATCAACTGAAAACAGAGAACGTGGAATGGAACTACCAAATTAATAACCTATTGGTAAAAGAAAAAATACAATATTTGGGCGTTGAGATAGTGAAGGATATGAATAAAATAATCCACGCAAATTTTAGTAAAAGACTGTCAGAAGTTAGGAAGCTACTCAAAGTATGGGGGGGCCTCCCCATGTCATTTATGGGTCGCTCCAATATACTGAAAATGACAATCCTTCCAAACTTTGCATATATTTTTAACTCCATACCTCTAAAGTTTAAGAAAGAATGGTTAAACAAGTTGCAAGGGGAACTAAGCAGCTTCATATGGGCCACAAAAGGGGTCAGAATAGCCTGGAAAAATCTTTGGAGGAAAAAAAAGCACGGGGATAGCTTGTCCAGATCTATTCGAGTACTGCAGAGTTTTCCAATATAAGAATGTAAGTGTACTGTTAAAAGAGCATCATACTTACCCCATTTATCTACAAGCAATGACAAAAGCAGAAGGTAGCCATTTTTTGTACAAACTTGGACATCCGAAATTTTATAAAAAGGGAAAACTGAAGGTATGGTCAGCTTCGAAATTACGGTACCACATTAGGAAAGCATTGAAAATGCCATAATGTAGTGACTAAGCCCCAATATTAGCCTCTTCAGGGACTCCAGAGTGCGAAAAAGACAAGCTTGTTATCCAACTGAGAAAAGAAGGCATAACAAAGTGGGGACAATTGCTAGAAGGAAATGCTCTAATCGGATGGAATCAACTCACAAATATGACTAAAGGCTCATTATCAAAATTTAAGTACTACCAGCTAGTAAACTGGATTAAATCCCTTGGGAAATATGAGACAGGAAGTCAAGATGTTGAAAAAATACAAGGAAATGAGACATTAAAAAAGGAGGTATCAAGCTGGTACTGGTCATTTATATCGGCTGGAGAGGAAGAGTTTACCCTACCTGTTGAGATCTGGGAGAAGGCGCTGCCGACACGGGATGTGCAAGATACATAGCAAGTATCTATGTCTGCATGTTGGTACATTTTTAAATCTGCCTCTCTAAGAAAAAAACATTTATTTACCATACTTGGAGCCTACTGGTCGCAAAAGAGATTGTCCAAATTAAACAAACAGAAGGTGAAAATCTGGCGTAAAAATATGGAAATGAAATGGCGGACGACATACACATGTTTCGGCAGTGCTCCCAGCTCCAGAATTTACAGAATGAAGTTGGTAAGGTCCTTATGGAATTATTGGGCCAACAAATAGAGGTAAGCATAGATCTGGTCATATTTAGGGCTCAAACATATACTGAAGGTCTCCCTAAATTAAGTAAAAAACAAGAGAACCTCCTTTTTGTCTTAATCTTACTAGCTAAACGCAAAATATGTATTAAATGGATATTATGTAATCCACCAAACCAGTGGGAATGGTTAGCATCAGTACAGAGCAGCGGCGGTTTCTCTAGAGGGCAATGGGGCATTGCCCACATCTCCCCGCCCCCCTCCACGTATTTGGCCTCCCAGCCCACGAATTTAATGAAGGTCAAATCTACAGTTTAGTTTACATTTATTTTTCTGCCGCGGGCCAGTGTTTTAGTTCTAGCATGACATCATGAGTGTGCGGGGCTTCACCCCATGGTCATTGGCACAGTCGCACTTCAAATTACGCATGTCAGGTTGGCCGACTGTCTTTCTGTGGCCAGCCTGACATGTGTACTAGATGCCTTTACCACCTCTGATATTGAGTGGGAGGGTGCATCCTAGTCGTAGCTCCCTAGACTCAGATTGAGCGTTGGTGCTACCTGCTCTCAGCAAGGGAGCAGTATCTGGATTTGCCAGGACACGTAGTTAGGTCTCTGGTCTCAGCTACTGGTCCTGCACATGAGGCACTGTGGGGGTGGGGATTTTCAGGTCCATGGAGCACCTGGCCAATCGCTGCAGGCTTTATTATCAGCTATGCAGTGATTGGTCTTTCTGTCCCGTGCTTTTTGCCCCTCCTTCCGTTCCGTGACGTGTGCAGCACCTAACAGCATTGCACCAGAGGGAGTGGTTGAGGCTAGTCATTGTGTTGTAGCTCCAGCCAAGTTTCATCCTCACCAGCCCTCCGAGACGGAGAGACTCACACCACGGTGTAAAATAATATGAGGTAATTTATGTTTCAGTGAATATTAAGATGAAAATGTTTTATGCAAAGCAAAGGTGTGCATGTTCAGACTCGCCTTGGTCATGACGATGTGAAACACAATAATAACCCATATGTACTTTTCTTAATGGAAAAGAGGCTGACTAAATGAATTACGATCTCACAATTAGTTTTTGTCAATGTCGCAGTCTAACATGACATGCCTGGTTAAGCGCACAGGCCCTTTTAAAAGCCAAGGGCAATTTCATAGTCATACTGCGGAAGACGAGCAAGGTGCAGAACTGCGCATCGCACATATTAACAGTCAGCAGTGAATCGCTGTGACTCAGGCAACCAGTCTGTGGGTGCTTTTTTGAGGCAACGCTCTGCATAAAGTATCAATCTGACATCCTCCAACCATCAGTCAATCTAATCAGACTGTGCGTGGCATTATGGCAAGGCATGTGGAAACATATTTGTTATGATCTCTGTAGAAAGACACCTGGAGCCAGGAGGTATTCTTAAGCCATCTTTATGCAGTCTCCAGTTCAGGTTACATCTGTCTCTACTCCAGCCAGCCTAGTGTGGTACCAGCCCCACCAGGAGCAGCCTCCCTAGCTGCTCAGCCCATCTTCAACTGCCAACACTCATCCACTCAGACACCCAGGCATTCCATGCATCACAGGCACACCAACATTCTATGACCATCTCACGCACTGGCTGAGCAGCTAGTGGCAGCAGTGCTGGACTACAATGTTATTCAATTAAGTAGGATATAACATTATCCCTTTTTCTTCAACGAAAACGAAACTTGCAAATGATAAAACATGAAGGAAGAACTATCAACAAGAAAAATAAATAATAGTACAGGTCCCACGGATGCAAACATAAATCAAACATCGCAGGAGCATCAAGAAGAAAAATGAATAATAGTACAAGTCCCACGGATGCAAACTTAAATCAAACATCACAGGAGCAAGAACCATTAAAGCAAGAAAGGACGGATAAGATACATACATATGAACAGCAATATCTCCCATCCCTCCCTAAAAAGAATTAAAAACATTATGAAGCAAGCATAACATTCCCTGAAATACATTTGAAGCATTTTGCATCAACCACTGTGACGTGATGCACTACAACGAAAAAGGGTAAAATACCCCACAAAACCAATGCCCAAAAGTATAACTAAAAGTAGCTCTAAAGATAGCATACCCTACAACTACAATCCCAAGAGAAAGGGAAACAAACAAGTATATGGATCGTCACCCATAACAACTCCCGTGAAGGGATGTACATTAGTACTGCGCGCAACTATAAAGCAGCTAGTGGCAGCAGTGCTGGACTACAATGTTATTCAATTAAGTAGGATATAACAATATTCATTTTGTTTGTGGGGCCAGTCTGCTGAAACTTTCCCGATTCACACTTAACTTACTGCGTCACGAAAATGGCGGACCAGCACAAACTGAACACTTGCCCTGCGCACACTACCATCTCATGAGTCATAATAATAAGTGCAGAGGTTAACTTTACTTTTACCTCAGAGCGGGTCTCCGAGACCTGCCACCGTTAAAAAATCAAATGCTGAGGACAGAGTAGGTTTCTGTCCAGCTTTCTTTCAGAGTTTCAGCATACATTTTTAGGTCGAGCCTAGGCAGCGCGCATGCGCTGTCTGGAAGACCTGGAGTAATCCCTTTACGGAGAGTACTCCCGGCTGCTGCTTGCCATTAGGTCTCTCCAGCGTTTGCTCAGCTTTTCTAGTTTGTTATTGGCTCGCGCTCCCAGACATCACTTCTGTTTCATGGCAGGCAGCACTGGCCAAGTACAGTTTTGTTTCGGTGCAGGGCCGTATCTTTTCATTTAGGTACTACTTCATTGTTTTTTTAAAGCACCATGGCGCCTGGTTCACCCAACGCCGTGCACATATGCTTAATATGCACGGGCGCTTTCATCATTATTACTATTGTAATATTACTTTTGTTTTCCTGTCCATTATAAAAAAGTGTTTTATAACACTCCACGCGTGCTTTATTCAATCAGGAAGATCGCTTGTGGCTTGCGTTAAATGTTAATGAGTGGTTTCCGCAAAAAAGATAATGTGATCGTTCGATGGAGGATTCACCGGGTAGCCTTTGAATTGACAGTTTATTTCGTAAAAAGCTTTCACACCCCCAGCTTTGTTTCCAGGCATATGTTGTGCATTATACACAATTGTAAATACTTTATGAAATACATAAACATGAATGACCTCGTGGTACAGCTCTTTTGTTTGGTCCGCAACTTTTGTGCTCACCTTAATTGTCTACCACTCAGCTCGGTCCTGATTCTGTTGCTGCAAACTTGAAATCCCAAGGAAAGACGCAACGGAATCTCGGCAGCACGAGTATGAATAGTTGCAAAGAGGTGCTCCAATGGGCGAGTGGTTAAGATCAACAGCAGTTTATCATATTGAAGTTGAAAAAAGACACCGACGAAGGTGGGAATCGAACCCACGAGTAGAGTACAATGCATTTGCCGTGTATCCACATAACCACTCCACCACCTCGTCCCGATATGTCTGTCTCGTTAGCAAGTTATCTAAGGTGTGCTGCCAAGATTCCGGGGCTCCTTTCATGGGAATTTCATATATGTGCAACTAAATTAACAGGAGCATGCATCTGGAAGGTATTTTCCCAACATTTGAAATGCCGCTCAGACAGAGAGAAAGCACCTCTTGTTAATTATCTTATTATTTCAATTGTATGACAAGCAGTTAGCAGCATATATTTTAACTGTTTGAATGGGTTCAATTAAATAACAAATACAGATGTATATTTTCTCTGCAGTGCTTAAAATGAAGAACAGCAACGCCGGGGAAGCTGCTACAGTGCAAGGACGTTCAGGAGCCCCGGGTAGCACTGAGTTTGGCTTTAATGGCCAGGCATTTTGCTAACAGCAAATTCAGTGCTGAGGCCATTTATTGAAGCCATAACGGAAAGGCACCATGAAGAAGCTGCCCGATTTATGTAGTGCTGATTACAGCGTCTCTATGTGCTGCAATCTGATGTAGTGTGCGGGCGCAACACATATATGCACTTTATGTTTAGGGATTCATGGGGACATTTTAATAAGGACAGTGGTAGTACTCAATTCATGAAAAAATAAGTGCCGGGGGCCTTGTCAGGGGGCCACTGCAGCAGGGGCATAGCACAGGCCCGCTAATCCCCCGCAGTGCAGGGGGGCCCCAAGCTCCAGGGGGCCCCATTCAGCACAATGCTCCAGCCCGGGAGCTCCTGATTGAGCCCTGAGGGGGGCCTCTCAAGTTTCGTTACGCCACTGCACTGCAGCTTGCACCACCCGCTGCGCTGTATGTCTTAGAGCACACAAAACTGAAACCCTGCGTGAATACATGTGGCCGAAAGCAATGGTTTATTTATAGTGGCATATGTTTTCTAAATAAAAGTAAGTCCAAAACATTTTTATAGATGTCACAGATTGTTTCTATTCAAGCCCGGGGAAAGTTTAGCGCCTTTGAGCGTTACTATTCTAGTGCTTGACTAGGATTAACTGTCCTCGCAGGATTAATGCTGGTAGACTAATCCCCATCCCAGTATTATTCAGTCTTGGAAGCTATTAGTGCAGCACTGCTTTGTTTATAGATTGAGAGTTGAATTTCTTATGATTATTTTTCTGTTTGTCTGTCTGTGTGAAGATTTGTGTGGAGTGTTGTTCAGAATGATCTTGTATCCGCCGGGGCTGAATCATTCATGATTTCATCATTGCAATGTTGTGTCTCAAATAGAGGAAAAAAGGATTCAGTCAGTTTCAGAGGATTTGGGAGTAGGAGGCTGCAGAGATAGGAGTGAGTTAGTGAAGAATGGAATGGACTGAGGCCAGTAGCCACAAGTTATGTAGGTAACCCTGACAGAACCCTTCGCATAACTAGTCCTGGAGTAGTTCATATTTTAAGAGCTACAGTGGACCTCTCACAAGCATACCTGGCGAGCAGTCCAAGGATCCTGAGCTGAGACCAGAAAGGTGTTTCAGTGAATCAACCTTCACTGTGGAAATTTTGCTGGATAGCTGGTGAAATCTGAGTAAAATAGTTCTTCAGGTGATCTGCCAGGTTTCCACATGACTGTATAGCATATATCAGCAAACAGTTGGATAAGGCTGAAAGATGATGATGGATGAGTGTCTGGAACCAGAGCAGGAAAAAGAGCAAAAGCAATATGTCAGCAGTATTGGACTGGAATTTCAGACCATCTGACACTGCTAGATGGGCGAGCTTGAAATGGCCAGTGTGCGGGCCAGTTATTTTTAGGTTGAGCATGGGCAGTGCACGCTGCTCTGCAAGGTATACTGTATTCATGCAGGGACTTGAAGCTCCGCCTACTCTCTGCCATATGTTTCTGTGGCTTGTGTCATTGTCCACTGTAAACTGTGGCTCTTCATTGGTCAATAGGCTTAGTGGCCCCTCGTTAGTACCGCCTTGTCTCATTTTGAAATCTCACATGAGGACACCCCCTGTCACGTGTTGTTACTCAGTAGGCTTTAAATAAAACCTCTGAGCACTTTTTCTTAAAATAGCTTTGTCCTGCCTGCTGTTGCAGGCAGGACACGCTCTCTCCTAACGCTTTTCGAATTTTTTTTATAGCACAGGCACCAATAGCATTTGCAATGTAATAGTTCTCACATTTGCAAGAGTTTAAGCTATAGGCATTGTAAATGACAATGTCTTTTATTTATGTGTTTTAAAAACAACACATACATAAAAGGGATTAACAATTACAATTCCAACAGCTCAAACTTTCGTAAATGCGAGACCTATTGCATTGCAAATGCTTGTTTCATTGATTACCATTAGACACTTCAGTACCCCAAGTGTTCTTTCTGTATTTATGTACGTTTTGGGATTCGGATCGGATGTAAAAATAACTGCAGGGTGGAGTAAGTAGTGTCTAACAAATAGTATTTGATGTGGCTGCCCGTGGCCAGTGTAGTGTGTTTATCTGACTCTAGAGTTCTGCTCAGCCCTGCATTTAAAGCGAATTTATCACAGGCAACGCAATTAAGGCAATCATAAGAGTGGTGCGTGCAACGCTGTCTGTGCACATGTTAAAAAAATAGTTCTAACCTCTGACTCACTCAATCCGGTGCATACTTTATAATGCATTTTCATTAATATCCACGATGAGACTCTTCAACTCACATCAGTCAGTCTGATCAGACTGAGCACGCGTCGCATTTTGTGGCAAGCAACAACTAACTATTCTAGTGTGGAAATGTATGTTAATTGTGTGACATGACATGCTTTTCTGACCGCCATTTTAAAAAAGAACACCTATTGCTTTACTGCGTCACACCACTCACAAAAGTTACAAAATGGTGGCACAGTCAGCTAGGCCGGGCTGGGTAAAATGAAAGCTATAAATGCAGTCCTAACAGATTGAGCTTAAGCAGCTCATGGTAACATGTAAAACAGCTGAAGAGAAAGACATACTTTGATGAGCCCCTACCATTCATCATAAGGTCAGTCTGCCTGAACCCTCCCTACCTATGCATTTAACTTAGTCATGAACTTTAAGCAAGTCATCTTAAGAAGAAGGAGTGCAGCACCTTGACTGCCACTGTCTGCAACTTGATGGGGCCCCTGCTGAATGCGGTTAGGGGGCCCTGAGACTCCCAGTCCCAGATCTCACAGATAACAGCTTTTAGCTGAGTGGAGTGTGGACCCCTAAAGTAAGAGGGGCGAAGGGGGCAGATTTGTCAGGACATAAACATGGGGCCTCATAACTGACAGCAAAACATATGACCTCAGGCTGTAGTCTGCTCTGTTGTAGTGTAAACAATTTGGTATGAAGATTATCAGCTTTACCATTCACATGCAGTGCAGAGACAACCCTGTGTGCAGGTAATATAATTGAAACCCTTGCTTGTCACACTAAACAATTTAAATTCAATAAGATATGGAGAATTTTTTATGTGTTTATTTTCTTTAAATAATTCAAGGCTGCGCTTTCACCATTGCTTTATAAACTTTCTTGCTTCCTCAAATTAGCTTCAAATAGCACAATTTCCCCACTCTATTTTCAAAATCTTCCCGTGAGTAGAACCCCCATCAACTCACCTTATGACTGTTGGGTTTGCTTGCTTCGCTTGCAGCAAAGCACTCACCCCCACCTTTTACGCCTCACCAATTTCAAAAGTCACCATCTGGTACAGAGGGTAAATAAGTTAGATCGAAGTGGGAGACAAAGCAGGAGATTTGAATTCTGGGATATTTGGGAGCATAAACAAATTTACAGAGCTGGCATGCTGAGGCGTCTTTGGATGTCCAATTATTATGCAATAACAATAACTTGCAGGTATGGTGCTTCTATGGGTGGCTGTAAAAGGCTACTTCCCCGTCGAATGGAATGGAACGGGAAAAAAGGGGGTTCTCTTAGATGGCAAAGGATCTCCCATACTCTCTCACGTTAACAGTGGGCTGATCCAAGATGGAATAGTTAGAACCTGGACCCCTGATACCTCCTACTCCAGAATGTGGCACAATGAGGACAAAAAAAGAAAAGACAAAACAAACAAATGGAGCTTTTCCTATAACGGAATGAGGAGTAGATCTGTATGCCCAAACCAGGTCTCTAATAGCAACTTTACTGTTCTTTCCAGATTTTAATGCACTTTGAATATTCTCCACTAGAACCCTATTACATCTCTCAGCTTTACCATTTGCTTGCAAGTGATAAAGTGGAGTGTGTTGATGTTTAACACCACACATATTCAAAAATTCATTCATATTTGAAGACATAAATTGCACACCATTTTCATTTAATATTTCTTCTAGAACACCCTCTCTGGTAAATACTAGGACAAGGGCACAAACATCTGCTCTGGTCATGGAATTTACAGAATTTGGGAACTCCACATTAGCACGAAGAAAGTGGAGTTCCTGATAAATTATGCATTCTGCCTCGTAGCTGAATTTAGCTTTGGTTGGCTGGCTCGAGCCAGATTTTTGTGCATGCTGGCAAGCGCGACGATTCTTGTAGAGCGCTTTTGAGCACCAGCAAGATGTATCTGCCTCCCATGAAAACCAGCCAGATTTGCCAGCTGCTAGCGCGATTTTAGGGTGCACCTGCAACATCAGTGAATTTTGTCCGAAAACAGCAAGTGCAAGAGAGCGCCAGTGACTGCTGTTTCCTCATCAATCCAATGTTCTCCTCGAGAAGCCACTAAGTCTACACGAAGAGATGTTTTCGAGTTAATATTCTTCTTCAACGGACAGTTCAAGTAGTTTTTTAGTGCGAGGAGCCATTTTTTAAATTTTACTTTTTTTCCAACAAGGAGGAAGAGCCCCAGAGACTCCGACGTCCTTTTCCTGTCCAGCAGGCTTCTCCCAGTGCCTTGTCCATCTCCTGGTCACTTTCGTTTGCATTTGGAGCTGAAAGGACCACTCTCTTTGTCTGCTGCATATATGCCATTAGATTTAAGGATATCACAAGTAAGTTCAAGAACTGTTGTCTAAGGGTGTTGTTTGTTTGATAGAGAGCCTGCAACAGGATTTATTTGTACTTTTATTAGATATTTAAAATTTATTGTAGTGGGTGACCTGCAGTTTTAGTTGGGATCTAGTTATTGTTTAGCATTTAAATTTTATTTTTTTGTTGCACATTTCAGTACATTATCTCCATGTTTTTTAATACATTTGCAGTATTCATGTACTTTATCATGTGGCCTAGTCTGCTAATGGGCCACCCAACCAGTGCCAGTAGGCCTTTAGCTAGTCATGGGTGTGTGAAACAACTTTTTTTGTGGTGTCTGTTGAATTGAAACACCATTTAGGCCAGGGATAGCATTGGAGGTATTTAACTTTTTTCCTGCAAAATGGTAATATATATTTGAAACCTTTGGAGGATGTGTGTTGTTATAAAATTTTACAGCTCAGTTAATTTTTTGTTTTTGGCAATGCTGAATTTCCTCCTGTATTACCATGCATCCTTTCTCTGGCCAGTATGTGAGTGTGTTTGCCATGGCCCTCCTTTTTTTTGTTCCCTATGCCTTGTAGCCAGGGGCCATTTTGTATAGTCAGTGTCTATAGGCTTACAAATGTTCTTTGTTTTCTATGGCTCCTTGCTTGTTGTTTGACCCTGTGGCTGGATGCCTTTTTGTGTAGCTAGACAGTGTGCTTTTGCCATAGGCCTGCATGTGTTCTTTGTTGTGGCCATGCCTCCTTGCTGGTTGTTGTTGTTTGACCATATGGTTGACGTGCATTTTGTGTAGCCAGCCAGTGTACTTTTGCCATAGGCCTGCATGTGTTCTTTGTTGTGGCCATGCCTCCTTGCTGGCTGTTGTTGATTGACTATGTGTTCAGCGGCCATTTTCTGTAGCCAGCTAGTGTCCTTGTGCCATAGGCCTGCATGTGTTCTTTGTTGTGGGCCATGCCTCCTTATTGATTGTTGTTGTTTGACCATGTGGTTGGCAGACATTTTGGGCAGCCACCCTTTTTTCCAGTTATCAAAAACTGAGAGATTGATAGGAGAAGGCTACGTCTTTTTGTATTTGTTAATTTTTTTACTTTTCACTGATATGAGTTTATTATTTAGCTGGAGGATCATTGTGTAATACTGTATATTTGTATATTTATTAAAAGTTATATATTACATGCTTTTTGCACTTTTCACCTGCACCCCCTTGCCTCCCAATGGGTTTCTCATAGTCCCCTGATACATCAGCAATTCAATATTGTTAATTTTTGTTTTCATTTAATTTTTTTAATTTCATTTCATTTATTTATTTATTTTTTATTTACATTAAAAAAAGGTTTTAGGTTTTTTCACCATCCAACCAACACCTACCCGCCATAGGCGCACAGCCGCACAACAGCATTTATTTTTAAGGATTATTCCATTTTCCACTGGGCACCTTGCCTGCTATAGGTGCACAACATACACCAGCATTC